>NC_088130.1:7168964-7857089 GCF_036370855.1 Dromaius novaehollandiae
GAACGGTGGAAGAGAAGGCAGGGTGAGAGAGAAGCGAGGGAGGTGCGGGATGGGGCGAGAGCATGAAGAGGAGAGAGAGAGGAGAGAGACGAGGGAGAGGGGGTAAGACAGAGTAGCAGGGAGAGATCAGCGGCAGAGGGCGTGTGAGAAGCGGGGAGAGGGAGCAAGAGGAGGGAAAGAGAGAGGAGGGAAAGAGAGAGAAGGGAAAAGGGAAGGAGAAAGAAGGGAAAAAGAAGGGAAAGAAATGGGAGAGAGGCAGAAGGGGGAGAGAAGGGGGAGAGAAAAAGCAGGGAGGAGAGAAATTGGGTAGAGAGAGAGAGAGTGGGAATGAGAGAATGGCGGAGAGAGAATGGGGGGAGCAATAGACAGAAAAGGGGGAATGAGAGAGTGGGGAGGCATGAGAGTTGAGGAGCAAGAGAAGGCTGGAAGAGAGAAGGTGGGCAGAGAGAAAGAGAATAGGGGGAGAGAGATAATGGGGAGAGAGATAATGGGGAGAGAGAAAGGGAGAGAGAGAGAGAGAGAAAGGGGAGAGAGAGAAGGGGGAGAGAGAGAAGGGGGAGAGAGAGAAGGGGGAGAGAGAGAAGGGGGAGAGAGAGAGAAGGGAGGGAGAGGGATAAAGGGGGAAAGAGAGAAGGGGGAAAGAGAGAAGGGGGAAAGAGAGAAGGGGGAAAGAGACGAGGGACGGGGCAAGGGAGAGAGCAGCGGGGAGAGAGGAGTGGCAGAGGACATGTAAGAAGTGGGGAGAGGGCGTGAGAGAAGGGGGAGAGAGAGGAGGGAAAGAGAAGGGGGAGGGAGAAGGGGGAGGGAGAGAGCCGGGAATAAGGAAGGGGGAGAGAGAGAGAGGAGGGGGGAGAGAGAGAGGAGGGGGGAGAGAGAGAGAGGAGGGGGGAGAGAGAGAGAGGAGGGGGGAGAGAGAGGAGGGGGAAGGAGAGAGAGGAGGGGGGAGAGAGAAGGGAAGAAAAAAGTCAGGGAGAGAGCAAATGGGGGGAGCAAGATACAGAAAAGGAGGGAGTGAGAGAGTGGGGGGAGCGAGAGAGTGGGAGGGAGAGAGAAGGTGTGGAGAGAAAGAATGGGAGAAGAGAGATAACTGGGAGAGAGAGCAGGGGGGGAGAAGGGGGGAGAAGGGTGGAGAGAGAGAAGCGTGTAAGAGAGTGCAGGGGGGAGAGAGAGAAGGGGGGAGAGAGAGAAGGGGGGAGAGAGAGAAGGGGGGGAGAGAGAAGGGGGGAGAGAGAGAAGGGGGGAGAGAGAAGGGGGAGAGAGAGAAGGGGGAGAGAGTGGCAGAGAGTATGGGGGAGAGCGTGAAGAGGGAATAGAGAGAGACGGATAGAGAGAGAGAACTGGGGGAGACAGGTGGGGAGACAGAGAGACGGAGGAGAGAGAACGGGGGAGAGAAGGGGGAGAGAGAATGAAAGAAGGGGGAGAGAGAGAAGGGGGAGAGAGGGAGAGAGAAGGGGGGGGAGAGGGAGAGAGAAGGGGGGAGAGAGAGGAGCGAGGGAGGCGGGGGACGGGGGAGAGAGTGTATGGGTGAGAGTGTGACGGGGGAGAGAGAGAAGAGGGGAAAGAGAAGGGGAAGGTGGAGAGAGAGGGACATGCAGGAGAAAAGGAGAAGTGGGGAGAATTAGCAAGAAGGTGGGGAGAGGGAGGGAAGGGGGAGAGAGAGGGGGGGAAGGGGGGAGAGAAGGAGGGAGAGAGAATCGGGAAAGGGAATGGGGGAGAGAGAGAGAAGGGGAAAGGGAGGAAGAAGGGGAGAGCGGGGAGAAGCGGGGAGAGAGAGCAGGGGATAAGGAGGGATAGAGAGAGAGTGGGAGAAGGGGGGAGATGTGGGGAGAGAAAAGGAGGAGAAGGGGAGAGAGAATGAGAAGGTGGGAGAGAGAGAGGGAGAAGGTGGTGAGAGAGGGAATGAGAACGGGGAGATAGGGAGAAGGAGAGAGAGAAAAGGGGGAGAGAGAGGGAGAAGGTGGGGAGAGGGAGAGAAGGGGGAGAGGGAGGAAGAGACGAGGGGAGAGAGAAAGAGATACAAAGGGGGGATAGAGAGAGAGAAACTGCTTGGAATTTTTATAGCAGTATCAAAATATGGACATGGAAAAGGTAGGAGGGCAAGATTACAGAGATCAGTACTCTTTCCCTTGAAAATACCATTTGAGGAAATGCACTGGACCCTCTCTGCCACTGACTGACTTCTCTGTGCATCACATTCTGTCTTAGTAATGCTTCACAGAATAGTCATAACTGTTTTTACTACTTAAGACACTATAACATAACAGACTTTCTAAAATATTTTAAAAGGCTATGTAACCTAATGTTTCATGTAAATTGCAAATAATATCCTTTATTGTTAAACGTGTGCATTCACCACAATAACGAGTGTACTAAAATGGTGATTAAGACAGTGAATTGGTGTACACCTTAGAAACCTTTTAAATAGCATTAATAAAAATATCCATGCTCTTAAAAAGATAACATCTTTACCCAAATGTTTTGATTTTTGTATGTTATAACCACTGATTTCTTTCTTTTTCATTATTCTAAGAAAAATATGGATTGTGCAGACAATTAATTCATGTGCTGCATAAAGCATTTGTAACAAATTGTGAGCAGATCAGAATTAAGATTCTGCTGAGTTTATTACTTTGTGTTTTCTTTGGAAGCATTAGGAGATAAAATATATCACAGAATTACCTTTAGTGCTGCATCCCTATTCTTAGTATTCACACATCCTAAAAACATACTTTTGCAGGCTTAATGCTAAAATAGCAAAATCTTTTGATTTCGGCAATAGGGATAATAAATCGTCTATCTTACATCTTAGAAAATTGCCATTAGTTAAAAAATGTTGTGTATATATATATCCTTTCAAAAAGATTTTTCTACATCTAGATGGTTTTAAAGTGTTTTGCATTTTATGGTGAAAGGGATGACTAATATCTCTTGTAGAGAGTATTCAAAAAGGAGAGGAACTTAGATGGATTCAGACATAAAGGACCAGATGGAGCCAAGGTTAATTTAGAATCTGCTCCAGCCAAGACATTGGGTCCTATTACAGAAACATTCAGGGAGCAATCAGTGAAGACTCTGTAAGATCTGCACAAGGTGTTTTTTCTGTTTGAATTACCTGTTAAGACTTTCATCTGTTCAATCTTCACACACATTTATAGCAAAATACATTCAGTGTTTTCAGAAAGAAAAATTCATCTTTAAAAGTTCATCAAAAAGCAAAATAACTTTTTATCACTGTACTTAATGCTTCTTTTTAGGACCATCTTCTGCTATCTGACTGTTATTTCCTGATTTTGTCCACACCTGTAGTATATCCCTGGATTTTTTTTTTTTTTTTTTTTTTTTTTTGGGAGGGGGGGGTCGCTTTACACTCAACATATGAGTTCAGTACATGTGGGAGAATTTTGTCAGCATGCTGGATCTACTGCACAAGTAGAATGATCACATTAGAGGTGCTTGGTAAGTCCAGAGATACTCTAAAAGTGCCAGCTGCCACTAGTTCTGTTAGCAAACTGTTCCTTGAATGTTCTTTTGCCCATACCCCCAATATGCTGTATAACAGGCTACTTGACTGAAGCTAGCTTTGCTTGTATAGAGAATGTGGAGAAAGTGTTAACTTCTGCAAGGTATCTCTAGTTTAAAGAGTATACTTTTATAATTATACTAGCATGTAAAAAGAAAAGGTAAGGCACAAACTTATTTGCTGCAGTCAAATGTTTTCACTCAGGTGATGAAGGAGGGATTTGTATATTGACCTTAAAACCAAAGATGGGAGTGCTGGTTATGGAGAGCCTCCTGTGAAGGCTTATGTAGTTATGAGCAGGTGCAGTGGTGACTTTGTGAAAATGTTTGCAGGTGAGTAACAAGTGTATTTACCTATTGTACCTAGGAATCAATGACTGATTAATAGATTCCTCTCTTTTTGTGATCCTATAATCTGATGAGTTTTAGGCTCTTTGTGGCTCAAATGAAAGTAGAATGCAATTCCCTGATCTTTCTTCATCTCTTATAGTCTCAGAATTTAAAAAAAAAAAAAAAAAAAAAAAAGTTAAAACTGCTGTGGTAACTAGCTGTTGAAATTTCAGTAGTGAGCAGAGTTTCAGAAAGGACTCAGTTAATCTATTGAGCTTTCTATCCATACATCTCTCTAATAGTTTGCCCCACATACTCTAAATATAAATGCTTCCAGAGAGTATAGAAAATGCACTGATATAAACAAGCAATAAAATGTTTGATGAGTGTGTTCAGTAAAAATGTCTCTGTCTTTTATTGTACCAAAATTACATTTTTGCTAAAAGAAATTAGTAATTAAGATATGTTTTCACTGCTCAACTTCGTAGCAAAATAAACTAGTTTGCCTGCTTCTCTTCCCATCCTTCTCCTCCCTGAGATTTAAGTTAAACATTCCATGGTCTTAATCTAATCTTTCTTTGGTTATGTGATGCAATTTGGCACTCTTAATGAATTTGTGTTAACTAAAGAAAAGTTCTTATTGGTAAAAAAAAATTATTAGATGTTTGTTTGAAATGGGGTAATTTCACAAGTTTTATAATGTTTGATGGGTATGCTATTTTGTAATGCTTATTTCCAGGTTTATTCCCATTAGAAATAAATCTGAACTTCCCTTAGCAAAACTTCAAAGGAGAAGTCAGAAGATGATTTCTTTTATCATTATTAATCTATTATTCATTAAATAAGTAAATTAATCATTATAATGAAGTAATAAAAAATTACCTTTAAAAATAGACTGGAAAAGCAAATTCTACTCCAGTTCATCAGCCTCTTCCATTTCAGGAAAGCACTTCAGTATCTTCTTATATCAGACACATGTGGAAATACTTTCTTAGACTGAGATCTTTGGGGGGGGGGATATTTAATCAAAGAACAGTATAATTTGGTATTTTTTAAAATGGGGATAAAAATACCAAGAATATTGGTCTCTGGAATAAAACCGCAACATTGTTTTAAAATGCTAATCCTTGCTTTTCTCTGCAGTATAATAAATATAGATAAACTGTGAAATTGTTAGAGGAGAAATAACTCAAAGGCAAAAGATGTGCTTTGTCTGTGGTTATACAATTCCCCTATCCAGAATACACCTATTAGGTTGGAAATATTTCCTTTTCTTCTGCTCTTCCTTGGAATCAAGGCTTTGCATCATGGTTGTTACTTTTGCCATGAAAAGCTTTTGAACTGGATTTTTCTTCTAAATAGTTGATTGCACTCATGAGCTGTTTAAAAGGGGAAGGGGCAAAAGTCATGCTGTGGATGTGTTTACATGATACAAGTGATATGCAGAGATTCTTGAACTGGCCAAGAAATGGAAGCAGCATGGTCACTTTAGCAAGGAGCTAATTACCCCTGCCAAATGGCCACCTCATTAATTTTTGGCTTTCCTGAGTTTATTACCTATGCTATTTCTCATAACTCTGTACAGCACTATGTTCTGCTGCACAGACCTACTCTGAGTGAGCAATGAACATTCTCCTTGTTTAAGGGCTGTATGCTTTCTGCGCCTTGTAGTAGAATGATGTTGAAGTGCTGGAAAAGCAAAGGAATGGGATGGGAAATTGTAACTGGTGTGCCTTATAGCTTCTTGAGGCAATGTGATTATTCTGGCAATGTAAAACTACTTGTACTCTTAGTGTTATAGTCTGAATTTATGATGTCTTAGGTGTCTTCATACCAGTAGTTAAGGGACCACTTTTTTTTTTTTTTTCTTTCAATGTAAAAGTGATGGTTGCTCTACCCCCTATTTCTGGTAGAAGTCCTGCCTTAGGCTGAAAGTTAAGCAAATTGAGTGTTTTCTCCAGAAGTCACTATCAGGACCCTGAGTGTGCTAATAGGCCTTAATGGCTGTGACCAGCCTCACCTGGGGCCCCCACCCATACCCTCTGCCCATGGATCCAGGGGCTCCATTTGAGCCCAGGGTCCTTGCCTGAGCTATGTTATAGGTGTATCTGCCTCCAGTTCTAGCATAGCCATGCCTGGGCAGTGCTTGGCCTTGGACTCTCTTGATTTGGATCCTGTCCCATAGACTGACTTCCTGGTTTGACCTCAAACCTGCCTCATTGCTATGGACCTGCCTGGTGATCACTGGACTGTGTCTGACCCCAGTTACCATCAATGGACCTGATCCTGACCTGTGGATTGACATCCTGGCTTGACTTGGACCTGTTTCATCACCATGAACTTGTCTGATGATCTGGACTCTCAGCTGAATTTGGATGCCATCTCTGGGTCTGCCCTGCAAGGAGACATGCCTGTATGTCTTATGAAGAGGCCACTCCAAACAAAGAAGAGACTGATCTTGTGCCCCTTGTTGAGAGGCTCCCTCCCATCCCCTTACCAGTGCTTATTAACGGTGTGTTACTAGATATGTCTACTCTGGGGTGTCTGTAAAAAAAAGATGTTTACTATTGTTGCATGTAGGGCTTTTGCATGTGACTAAGAGCCACATGTACACTCAGAGTGCAAAAATGAAAGTGATTTGGGGAAATTAGTTCAAATGGTGCCTACACATGTGGGACCTTTAAGGTTGAGGGTAGCAAGCACACAGGCTAAGGTCCAAATTCCCCAAGAGAGAGACACACAGATCACAATATTTGTAAATTCAGAGTCTTATTTGACAGGAACAAGAATGTACAAGAATACATATTTTGTTATAGAGTTCCTTTAAAAATAGTTGCTGGTAATACAGGATTTCTACTACGAACAAAGAATCATATCTTTAGTCAGTCCTTTGTTAATTCAGCAACTCTCAATTTAATCAAATAGGGGCTATATTCCCAGGAATTCCTCTGACAATGGGGTTCCCCAGAATCTGGAAGATTAGCCAATTACAATTTAGAGGAAAGAAACTTACAGCAAAGATGACTGACTAAAGATAGAAGTCTCTGAGAGTGTTAGGAAAAGAGAAAGAAAGAGTGTGAGAGAGTGTATGAGAGCGAGCTTCACTTTCTCATATGATATCCTCCTGGGAACAGAAGGGAGGTTCCAGAGAGCCATTACCTTGGAAATCCCACCCAGAGAAGGATCCTCAAAGGCTCTTCCTAGCTTCTTCTTGGGGCTTTTAAAAGTATTTTTAGCAGGAGTGCACACCTTGGAAATTACAGACCAAATTGGGAAAAGAACTTCTAAACCAGCCTTTAAACAAGCTGTTAAGGCAGTCTAACATTCACCAATCTGTTTCTAATAATGAAGCAAAAGCCTCCATTGTAGAACACTTTAACAGGACACTAAAATGCAAGATGTAGAGATATTTTCCTGCATGCAACGCTGCTACAGTGAAAGACTGTTCCCTACTGATTGACAGGGAAGAGTTTGCCTGTGGCTATACCCTTTTTGCCTTCAACCTGTCTCCAGACCAAGAATGTGCTGATCACTCTTCCCTAATTAAAATGGAGAACCTGAGAGCAGAAATAAGCTTTGCAGGAGCTCTGGCTGTTACTGTCAATCTTATTACGTACAGTGAATTTGACAATGTGATTGAGATAAACCATAGGCAATTTGTGCTTTTCAACTACATGTGAAGTTGGACACCGGGTAGCTCTCCTGGGTCCTTTCTGCAGACCCCTATGCTAAAGAAACATTTCTAGGCATGTTCCCAAGCGACTGGCATCCCGAGGCCTGTGTTTCTCCAAGACCAGCAAGCGGGGTTGTAAATACACACCCACATAACTGGCCTGGAGAGCACTGGCTGGCAATTTTCCTGGCAGATCAGAATCGTGCAGTTTTTTGACTTGTACAGCTACCCCCCCCCCCCCCCCCAAAGAGCACTCTCTTTCCTGAAAGCATCATGTCTTTTTTTTAAAGGGAACACTATGGACATCGCTTTCCAGAGGAAGCAGCTGCAACATCCCCTTTCTACAGCTGGTGGATACCCCTGTCTTTTTCCTATATCACTGTAACAAGGGACTATTAGGGGAGGAGGCCGAATCCAGTAGCCTGATGGGGTGAGGCTGTTGCAGCTCCATGCCCCCAGGTCCAACCAGTAGCAAGGCTGAGAATGTATTCCCAGTAGGCACACACACAAACACACGTATATAATACATATATACATGGCTGGCCACACAGATCAACATGGACAGACATGCACAGCACTCACACAAACAGTGCCAATGGCCTCATCCTGTCCCCCTCTCTGGCTGACCAGGAGGAAGGTCCATTAGTGGGACATATATATATATATATATACACACACATATGTACCATGTGGATCCCTCCAGCAGCTAGGCTTAGACACTCAGTTGACTCAGTAGCTGGCACCTGGACATATGAGCCCCTGAGACTTGCAGCTGTACTCCAGTTGCTGATACAGACCCCCTCCCATGCACATACACACATGCATACAGAATAGAGAGTCCCTCACCCAGGAAAATAATTAGAAAAGGAATTTAATAAGAAGATAGGACAGACTGTGCTGATCAGGTGCAGGGCATGGCCGGACAAGTGTACTGACCAGCAACTTGTTTACACACAACCGGCCCTTTTCATCCCCTTATCCCTCTATTTTTCCACATTTATTCCTCCCCAAATCACCTAGATCCCTCCCTTTCTCTGCCTTTGGTTCCTCCCTTAAACATCTTGTGCAATCACAAAATGCTCTTCTCCTGCATCCCATA
The DNA here is from genome assembly GCF_036370855.1 of Dromaius novaehollandiae. Lineage (NCBI taxonomy): Eukaryota > Metazoa > Chordata > Aves > Casuariiformes > Dromaiidae > Dromaius > Dromaius novaehollandiae. The sequence continues at coordinate 7,177,586 of NC_088130.1, forward strand.
ATGTGTCTCATACCCCCTTGGCAATAACCCCCCCTCAGTCTGAAAGATGCTCCAGAGAGCTGCTCCTGTTCGCTCATCTTGCTGGGTTTCACACCTGGATAGGGGGGCTGATGGCTCTCCTGGAACAGCCCTGGGAGGAGCCTGGACGGGGTGTCCATTTTTCTGGGTAGGTAATTTCACAGAATCACAGAACGGTTGAGGTTGGAAGGGACCTCTGGAGATCATCTAGTCCAACCCCCCTGCTCAAGCAGGGTCACCTAGAACAGGCTGCCCAGGACCCTGTCCAGACGGCTTTTGAATATCTCCAAGGATGGAGACTCCACAACCTCTCAGGGCAACCTGTTCCAGTGCTCAGTCACCCTCACAATAAAAAAGTTTTTCCTTATATTCAGATGGAACTTTCTGTGTTTCCATTTGTGCCTGTTGCCTCTTGTCCTGTCACTGGACAATTTTCACTGGACAAAATTTGGGTTCCCCTGCTTACCATTGTGCCTCTGTGCTCTTCTGTGCTTGTGGAGATGAGCCCTTGATGGGCTGATCGCTCTCTTGCAATGGGCCTGGGAGTAGCCGGGGCAGGATATTATTCGGGTTCCCCCATTTGCCATTGTCTCTCTGGGCTCCTTTATGTGTGTGAAGATGAGCTTTTCATTGAATAACCGAACAGGGGCTACTGTTTGAACAGCTGCTAAAACTGTATTCTAATGGTTTAGTACAAAATGACAGGATGGTGATGCTGTTTGTTTTTTATAAATATAAATACGAATATAAATATATATATATATAGCTTTCTCCATGACCGGGGCTACTCAAAATATGTTTCAAAAGACCCAGACCTGTATCTCTTGTAGTGATTTTCATGAATGTATTATATAAAGAAAACTTACAACCCAACTCAAGGATTTAAAAAACGTCTGTGTGTGTGTGTTTTAAATATTCACCCCATGTTTTTTTTTTTTAATAGAACTATAGACAAAAAAGTTGAAAGATTTTACAATTATTTATTTTCACTATTAGCCCTTACAGGTGTTACCTCCCTAAGTCCAATTCTCCCCTCCTTTGGATTGGAGGCTTGGTATCTCTTCATCAGGGGCTGCTTTGTAATACAGACAAATGGCATTTGTCTCGCCTCCGAAAAGCACATCTTTGGGGATCACTGGCATGGACTGCTTGGTCCTGGCTAAGAACACTGCAAGGTCTCCATCTAATTTTGTCATAGCAGCCCATTTATGCTCCCATAAAGATCTGACATTAAAGCCCAGTCTCTTCAGGTGGCCACTTTTTGGCAGCAGGACAAATGCCATGAAAAAATACATTACTATTATTTTACTGGTCTTTATCCCTTCATCAGTGAAACAAAATGGAGCAGCTAATTCTGGATACCATTTCCAAGCACATGAAGGACAATAAATTAGGTAATTGGGAGTAGTCAGCATAGATTCACAAAGGGGAAATCCTGATTAACCAACCTGATAGCCTTCTATGATGGAATGACTAGCTGGGTAGATGAGGGGAGAGCAGTGGAGGCTGTCTACCTTGACTTCAGGAAGGCTTTTGACACTGTCTCCCATAACATCCTCACAGACAAACTGATGAAGTACAGGCTAGATGAGCAGACAGTGAGGTGGATTGAGAACTGGCTGAATGGCAGAGCTCAGAGGGTTGTGATAAGGGGCGCAAAGTCTAGTTGGAGGCCTGTAGCTAGCGGTGTGCCCCAGGGGCCAATACTGGGTCCAATCCTGTTCAACTTAGTCATCAGTGACCTGGATGAAGGGACAGAGTGCACCCTCAGCAAGTTTGCTGGTGATACAAAACTGGGAGGAGTGGCTGAGACACCAGAGGGCTGTGCTGCCATTCAGAGGGACCTCAACAGTCTGAAGAGATGGGCAGAGAGGAATCTCATGAAGTTCAACAAAGGCAAGCGCAGAGTCCTGCACCTGAGAAGGAATAACCTCATGCACCAGCACAGGCTGGGGGGCTGACCTGCTGGAGAGCAGCTCTGCAGAGAAGGACCTGGGAGTCCTGGTGGACAACAAGTTGATCATGAGCCAGCAATGTGCCCTTGTGGCCAAGAAGGCCAAAGATAACCTGGGTTGCATTAGAAAGAGTGTTGCCAGCAGGTGGAGGGATGTGATCCTTCTCCTCTGCTCAGCCCTGGTGAGGCCACACCTGGAGTCATGTGTCCAGTTCTGGGCTCCCCAATACAAGAGAGACATGGAGCTACTGGAGCGAGTCCTGCAAAGGGCTACTAAGATGATTAAGGGACTGGAGCATCTCTCCTATGAGGAAAGGCTGGGAGAGCTGGGCCTGTTCAGCCTGGAGAAGAGAAGACTGAGGGGGGATCTTATCAGTGTGTATAAATATCTAAAGGGAGGGTGTAGAGAGGATGGGTCCAAATTCTTTTCAGTGGTGCCCAGCAATAGCACAAGAGGCAACGGGCACAAACTGAAACACAGGAAGTTCCATCTGAACATGAGGAAAAACTTCTTTACTGTGAGGGTGACTGAGCACTGGCACAGGTTGCCCAGAGAGGTTGTGGAGTCTCCATCCTTCGAGATATTCAAAAGCTGTCTGGACAATCCTGGGCAACGTGCTCTAGGTGACCCTGCTTGATCTGCAGAGGTTCCTTCCAACCTCAACCATTCTGTGATGCTGTGAAAACCATACCCTCTTGGGCATCCCAAAGTTATTTTTGAGTATTTTGACACCCTGACAGCCTATTTTGCTCTGTTCAAAGTGAAAGTGTACCCACCTCAAGGTCTCTTTTTCCCGTACTTCCCATGAGGGTAAAGGGCAAGCTATTGTTTCGCTTGTGCTGAAACCTGCCAGGCCCTCTGCACCCACTATGATGAAGAAAGAGCCCTTGTGGGCACCTGGTGTACCCCAGAACTGAACAAGGCTCTGGAGAAGGGCTACAGGGTCTGTGAAATCTATGAGGTTTGGCATTTAGAGCAGAGGGAGAATGGCCTTGTTTCAAATTACATAAAACTACATCTCCGCCAGAAGCAGGAAGCTTCAGGATTCCCAGCCTGGCACACCGATGCTGACAAACAAGCAAAATACATGAAAGATTACAGGCAGAAAGAGGATGTTGCTTTCCAGCCTGAACATATTAAGGAAAACAGTGCCAAATGCCAAATTGAAAACCATTTTTAAATTCTCTGTGGGGGAAATTTGGACAGAGATCAAATCTTCCCAACACCACCACCGTAAGAGAACCAGACGAACTGCAAAGGTACCTGTTTTCTCTGGCTTATGTGTATTCATACTATGCCACTTGTTCTGGGGTGAGTCTCAGTCCTGGAAACTGACATCACTGAGGGTGTGGGTAGATATCCTGGTGCCTTCCACACTGAGAGACTGGAGTCGTCATCAGAATAACTGGGGCTGTGTTGTGGGATGGCTACTGTGGATAGCCAGGCACTGGTGTTGCTGGGAATTACAGGCATTTGATCCTTGTGTTCTGAACTTCCCATGTTACACCATTTCTGGACTATCTGTTGCAAACAGAGACAAGGCTAAGAAACACACAGGGCTCCTGTTCATTGTTAGGACAAGACCTACAACAGTTGTGCTGCACTGGGGAAGATACTGCAGGTACATGGATTCCACAGAGAATTTGTAAGTGTTATTCTCAGAATCTTGTTATGGACAAAAAGGAAACACCTTACATGTAAAATCAAGAATTTATCATTAGTATAATTTAAATCTTAACAGCCTACTCAAAGAATTATTAGTAGTCCAGATTTAATTATGACAGAAAAAGAAAGAAAAGAAAATAAAGAAAAGAATACTGTCATGCAGAAAAGTCTCAATAGTAATAATACAATTAAAATTGTTATACACACACTTTCTAGTTTCTACTTCTTTTCCTGGTATGCTCACCTCAGTGTCCTAATGTTGATGGCTTCCATCTGGTGGGATGGGTAGAGTTAGTCATCAGCATCCCAGGTCATTCGCTGGAAGGAGTATGATGATGATGGTTTCTTCTTCCTAACTCTAGGATCTTCTTGGGGTCATTTTTATTTGTTTTCTAACACACTTTTGCATCCTGTTCTTTCTTCATTGGTCTGCAAGTTCACGTTACATCTAAATTTACTATATATGGTGCAAAGCCTCAGTCCTGAGGCCTTGCAAACACAGTACAAAGCCTGTGGCCTGTCACTAGTAATGGCAATATTATGTTACTGGATTACAGGGTGTGACCGCAAGGCAGGCAAGAGAGGGTCAGATACCGGCATACAGAGACACTCAAGGTTCATTAAGGGTTAAACAGGATAGACTTAATAAAGGACTTGCACTCCAAGCTGCAAGGGGAGCCCCAGGAACTGCGCAGAGGGGAGGCTGCTGGACACACAGGTCAAATGCACGGGTCAGACACCCAAACAGGACTCAACTCATTGTATCCTAAGGGCCCCTTAAATCTGCTAGAACTATTTCCTTATCTCAGCTGTGCTAACCTCGAGAGACTACTGTCCAGGAAGCAGCTAGAAATTGTTGACAAAACAGAATAGGCATGCCTGGCCCTGACGGGAATTTGGTCAGTGTGCAGAGAGCACACTCTGGGGCTGCTACCACATACTCTGCCAGTCACTGACTCCTCACCAGATCTTCCACAGGTGTTCTCGCTACACTCCACCCCTTGACTGACAGAGACGTGGTACTGGTACCACCAGTGTGTGTGGACAAGGTTCAGACATGCCTTTCCAGTATTAGCCTAACTAACAGCTAAGGTGTACAAGCAACTAAATCATAGTGAATATACATATATATATACAGTAAATTAAAACATATATGCACACAAAACTAATCCGCCCAGAAGACCAGGAACATAATGCGTTTTCCCCATAGTCCTAAATTCAACAGGCATGATGACAGTCACTGACAGGGTTTTTCCCACGCTGACTCTTCGGACTTTACATCATGTAGTCCTTGAAGTAGGGTCTTTATCTTGTGGATGTTGGGTTCGACGTGCTCACTGCAGTTCCGTCGGTGTCCCAACTACCGTTAGTGTACAGAGTTAGGATGGAGGGCAGCAATGTTGCGGCTCTGCTCTGCATATTCGTCAGGTCACGGTTCTCTGGGCGAGAGTCTCCTAGAGGGGACATAGAATGGGACACTTTCCCCTTTGATTAGTACCAGGTGGGTGTCTCCTGGCCCATCAGCAATGATTTCCCCTTCTGACTGTTCAGGTTTAGTCAGATCATGCACCCACACAGTGCACCCTGTAGACCCGAAACTGCCTGGTTGTTGGGTGGGCCACAAGGAATCTGTTTCCTGGATAGTGGGGACCCCTATCCGCTCACATATCAGTTGGGCTATTTGGTCTCCCTGTGCACATTGCAGGGGTTGGGATCTGGTGTAATGGATTGCAACCTTCACCTCCTCAAGGTAGTTCGAGTCAATGACCCCTGCAACGATGTCCACCCTCCTGAAGAGCTAAACTATTACAGGGCACCAAGTGACCATAATACCCTTGAGGTATGGTGATGGCCAACCCCATACCCACAAGATGATGGCTCTCTGGTTCTAGGGTTATTTCTTTGTGTGGCAGTCGCAGACCCAACCCTGCACTCCTGGGCATGGCTCGCCTGGGGAGGCAGGCTTGGGGGTGCAGCCGTTGCACCCTAAGCACACGCTGCCGCTCCATGGATTCCCCTTTGAAACAAGCACACGGGGTAGAGCCACGCAGTGGTCGGTCATTGAGGCAGGCAGTTGCCTGATGAATGTTTTTGCTCCAACCCGTGAGGGTACCAGTAGGGGACAACTTGCACAGCTGCTCTTTGAGCAGCCTGTTCATTCGTCCTAACAGTCCTGCCCCTTGCGGATGGTAGGGTATGTGATATGGCCAGGCTATTCCTCGCTCTCTGGCCCAATTTTGAATGTCATTCCCTGTAAAATGAGTGCCCTGATCTCTTTGGACTTCCACCAGGGAACCATATAACCCAATCAAGTTTTCTAACACCTTAATGGTGTGAGCCTGGGTAGCTGCAGAGCAAGAGTGGGTATACAATAGACCAGAGCAGGTAGCTAGAGCGGTGAGGACATATCTGTGCCGCTGGCTCTCCAGTAAGGGTCCAATATAATCAATTTGCCACACTTCCCCAGGCTTTTGTCCTCTGCAGATATACCCCTTTTTGGTCCGCAACCACTGCCGAGCTAAGCGGGTACAACGGGGGCAATGCTACCTGGCCCCTGTTTGTGCCACTGGCAGCTCCCGCTCTGTGCACCTTGCTGGCGGGGCAGTGGGCATTGCGGGCCCCCTCCCTGCACTCTCCAGGCTGCTTGCCATGCTCCCCCACCCCTGGGCGCTGTGTGCGCTGCTCTCGCTGGAGCTGCAGTGACTGCTTGAGCAGCTCTGCGCTGGGTTTACCGTCCACCTCCTGCCATGTTATGCCCGCTCGCAGCAGGTCTCGGAACCTAGTGCCGCGACTCACCCTTTTGTTCTGTTTCACGTTTACCCGCCTGTTTCCCGACTTCCCATCTCTGCTAACAGAGGACATCTCTGCTAACTGACATAGCAGCACTGCGACTTTCCCCACCGTACCCGCCCCCCACCAATCACAGGTAGCACGATCGCTTTAAGATGGGGGGGGGGGGCACAGTTCTCAGCACCTTAGTTTGGATGGTTTTGCTCATGGGGATCTGATCCAGTTCAGTAAACTCAGGGGAATAAATTCCGGACAACATTCCTAATTGCCACAGCTGGTTTATTCCTGCTGCGATAGTAGTCCACCCGGTGAGCCTGTCATCGATGTCCGTGGCAGTCGGCCAGGTTAAACACACTGTGCCCATAACCCACTCCATTAGGGAGGGGAAAACGTTTCGGTTTTGCTGCTGCAGGGTACAGAGGGTGTTGGGCAGCCTGGGATCCTGGGGCAGAGCCCCCATCCTATCGATCTCCTCTAGTAAAATAAACTGCCTCTGCCCCATCGTCCCACAACCTCAACAGCCACTCTAACAACCCTTCACGGGGCTGATGCCTATAGATCCCCTGCATATCCTGCAGCTCTGATGCTTTAAAATCACAAATAGTTGTGGTCCCTTGCAAATTGGCTGCATTTGGTCTGGTAAGCTGCTGCTCTATCACTGGCCAGGCAGCTACCGCCCCCCTAATGCTCTGTGTCTGACTCCGAGCTGGAGGGCTCATTGGGGTCCCAGATATTGCCATCCCAAATTTCTGTATCCCAATCCGCTTTTTGCACCAGTGCCCGCACTGCCAGGGGATGGACATCTCACCGCCCGCCCTGTCACCGCCGGCGATTTGCAATGCCAGCAGCCATAATGGCACATCGGTGGTCCAGCTTCTCAGCTCAATCCGCGGTTGCAGGTGCAACCCCTTGGGACAGTTAGTGAGCCTCCTTAGCGGCTTCATGATCACTTTCCAACTGCCCAATTTGCTGGCACTTTGTCAGCAATGCCTCGTCCAGGGTGCGGAGCACAGTCAGTAAGATCCACCTCAGATCCCCCGCTGCCTTTTGTGCTGCCAGCCCTGCTTTTTCCAGCCAGAGCTTGGAAACCACTTCCACCAGCTGCTCTGGGGATCCCCCCGGCTTATTCTCTAGCTCCAGCCATACTGTGGGGGGCAACCCACTCTGCCAGCTTGCAAGCCATGAGTGCCCATCGACCCGTAGCGGGCCACCCGGGAACGTGGCTCCCCACCTCCCCCTTGTTCTCTCATCCCCCAAAGAGGCATCTCCACACATGTATCCTGATGACTATGCCAAATGTGACTGCAATGAGGGCAAGAGAGGGTCAGATACCAGCATAGAGAGACACTCAAGGTTCATGAGGGATTAAACGGGATAGATTTAATAAAGGACTTTCACTACAAGCTGTGTGGGGAGCCCTGGGAACCACGCGGAGGGGTCGCTGATGGGAGGCTGCTGGACGCATGGGTTGGACGCCCAGGAGGGACTCACTTTGTTGTACCCTAAGGGCCCCTTAAATCTACTAGAACTATTTCCTTATCTCAGCTGTGCTAACCTTGAGTAGCTACCGTCCAGGAAGCAGCTAGACGTTGTTGACAAAACGGAATATGCATGCCTGGCCTTGACGGGAATTTGGTCAGTGTGTGGAGAGCACACTCTGGGGCTGCTATCACATACTCTGCCAGTCACAGGAAGAGTGGGTGTACAATAGACCAGAGCAGGTATCCACAGCAATCAGGACATATCTGTGCCACTGGCTCTCCAGTAAGGGTCCAATATAATCAATTTGCCACCCCTCCCCAGGCTTTTGTCCTCTGCGGATATAATGCTTTTTGGTCCACAACTGCTGCGGAGCTAAGCAGGTACAATGGGGGCAACACTGCCTGGCTTGTTTTTGTGCTGCTGGCATCTCCCCCTCCGTGTACTCTGCCGGTGGGACAGTGGGCATTGCGGGTCCCCCCCTGTGCTCTCCAGGTTGCTCACTGTGCTCCCCCACCCCCGGGGGCTGTCTGCGCTTCTCTGGCTGAAGCTGCAGCCACCGCTAGAGCAGCTCTGTGCTGGGTTTACCATCCACCTCCTGCCATGCTATGCCCGCTTGCAGCAGGTCTCGGAACATAGTGCCACGACTCACTCTTAGCACCATCACTTTAAGATCGGGGAGGGACAGTTCGCAGCATCTTAATCCAGATGGTTTTGCTCACGGGGATCTGATCTGGTCCGGTAAACTCAGAGGAGTAAATTCTGAACAACATTCCTAATTGCTGCTGCTGGTTTATTCCTGCTGCAATAGTGTGGAAATTGCCAACCAAAAGACAATGAGGGGGAGGCGGGTCCCCTGCAATATGAGCATCCCTTGAGGCTTGGCATCCAGGGGACCGACGTCCTTATGTACCCCTGCGAATTCGCTGGTGCTCTGGAGGAGAAATTGCTGTGCTTGCTTTAGTAGATACTGGGGCAGAAGTTACCGTACTACATAGTGCGGTAGCTCTGGGGAAGGCCACTATCCATATATGTGGGTTGGAAGGATCGGCCACCCCAGCGGTACAGGTTGTAGTTACGTTAATAATGGGCCAAAAAAAAAAAAAGGGAAAAATGAATTACCCCGGTTTTATTAGCACCGATTTGTGAGTACCTCTTGGGGATCGACGTGTTACTGGGGAGAGATATTCAGACCCTACAGGAGCAGGGGTAGGCTGTGAAACCTAAGGAGGTACAGGGGCCAGACACCAGTGCGCAATTCTTAGGGATAGTCTGGAGGGGGCAGATGAAAGCTATCCCTGAGAAAGTGCGCAATACTATTCAACAATACCCTGTTGCCACTGCTGTAAAACAACTACAAGCTTTTTGGGGCCTTTTGGGGTTCTGGCGGACCTTTATACCCCACTTAGCATATTTAATGCAGCCACTACAGCGTTTGACCAAAAAAAAGGGTAGCCAGTGGCAATGGACTAAAGAGCAGCAGCAAGCCTTTGACCTGTGCAAGGAGGCGGTGGACCAACGTTCCAAGCTATTCACTCCACAGGAGGGACAACCTTTCGAGATGGAGGTAACTGTTATGGGGGATACAATGTCTTGGGGGTTGTGGCAGCAATGTGCCCACGCAAGATGGGAACCTATAGGTTTCTGGTCCCGTTCCCTGCAAGGGGCCACAGCAAATTATACACCTCTGGAGAAACAGCTTTTGGCTGTGGTGTGGGCTTTGCAGGATTCTGAGCGAGTTACAGGATGTGACCCGGTGACTGTACACACCCCCCTCCCCATTCAGGCATGGGTGATGGATGATACAGTCAGGGCCCATGTAGGGGTGGCCCAAGCTGCAACTCAGTGGAAATGGAAACACTGTCTAAAAGCCCGGTTTAAGGGGGGGGGGGGAAGAATATGAGTACCCCACATGCCTTGGGGTACCTTGGGGTACCTTAACCTTGGTAAGGGAAGTACATTTTGAGCACATGCCTCTATTGCCTGAGCCAGAGGGGTTGCCCCCTCCTTGCTCCCACAATAGAGCCATCGCCTGTCCAAGCGGCCCCTCCTTTTGGGATGTTATCTCCTGAGCAAGTACAAGCCAAACCGACCCTAGCAATCCCTGCTCGGATATCTGTAATGGAAGGGGGGGGAGTGTCCCCCACGTACTCGCCTCTGGGGAGGTAGAATTCTATACATCTGAGCAACTGATGATTACTGAATGAAGAGTTATAAGCTTACATTTAAGACTGGACTGCCCTTCACAGTCTGTATGGCTGTTTACACCTTTGATACCTGTTCAAATAGCCCCACTCTTATTGACCTCTTCTCAAGATTGATCTTTCCAGGTATCCGTATCCACGCCAGTGAATGTCTCACAGGGAGCACCCATACTGCGAGGAATTCTGATCCACAGTGCTGGAGTGCCCCAAGTTCAGCAAACACCCTCAATACACTCTTTAGCCAGTGTGTGGGTACTAACTCCTCAAAAGGAAAAACAGCCTGGCACTGTTTTAGCAGATGGTCCAGGAGCCACTGCTCTAGTTCTTCCTGATGGCAATACCATGCCTTTCTGTCTTCCCATCAACAGGCTATCACGCCGGCATCTGGAAGTTGCCGTTGGAATGTTGCCTCTTGCTGACCACGACAGATGCCCTTCATCTACAAGACCATCCAGCCTCCCATGTAAATACATGGATTTGGCTCACACAAAGATCAGCTAACCTCTCTGCTTTCTGTATTGCAGGAGGACGACCAGTGGATGATGTCTTAACTATGTGTTACATAGGTGTACCAGCTCCACTTGCGGTATTGCAGAGTTATACTTTTAAAAAAAAATTGATATTTCTGTTACTCCCATGAATTTCTACGGTTTGGGTATTGTTTCCCAAAAGCTGACACCTTGGGCTTACTCTTCTCATATAGCTAACATATCTAAAGCAGACACTTGCTTTCACTTTGTAGATGCTGCCTCTGTTCTGCAGAATGTAACTGATATGCAGTCAATTTGTAATGACACTATGGATATTACCTATGCGTCTGCTCACCTTATACCACCACTAGGATGGTTCCTTCTGTGTGGCACTACAGCATATACATATGTGCCGGCCGATGCCACAGGTGGCCCATGCACTGTAGGTCGTGTTACTTTAAGCATTGCTCCCTTTATGACGGAGCGGCGGAGGACCCTGTAGCACATCCTAAGATGCTGCTTGTAACTGCCATATAAGTTTATTTTCTCATGCAGAAGCTCTAGGCCTATTGTTGAGCCTAGCTGGGATCCCGGGGGTGGTGGCACATAATTGCAAACAGTTAGAGCATGTTGCCTGTGCTTTGGCTCAAGGCTTAAATTGGACATCTAGAGCCATTGCCTCTTTAAATAGGGAGTTGGGAGCAGTGTAGCAAGGAACACTGCAAAACCACCTAGGGATCGACTGCCTCCTACTGCGAGATAACCACAGACACCATGACTTCGCCAAGATGTGCTGTTTCAACATCACCGATGAATCGGCATCTATTGAGAATATCAGCCTCCTCATACAAGGAGGACTCCTGTCTATCTCTTGCTTTGTATTATGCTATGTTTTGATTTCATTACTTTGTAAACTCCCTTGCCATCATACCCCATGCCCTTCTGAGGATTGGGACGGCCTGTAACTAGCTTTCCATCGTGGGGGTGGAGTGTATGGGAAAGTGCGGAAGAATGTCGAGGAGATAGACGATGGAAGCTAGCCTGACCGTTCTGTGGGAAAAGGATCATCAACAGGGCATGTTGAGCCTGTGCCAGGGTGGCGCTGCACCTGGGCTTTGAATCGGGAATAACAATGAGCTCAACATGCTTACTGCGCATGTGTATAGTACATAAAAACTTCATCTAGTGACCCCCCCACAGTGTTCCTCACCCTGGACCGATGCTCAGTGGTGCCAGGGATCCCCCGCTCCATTATTGCCTCGATCAGGAAAATGCCGGGGAACCCCCGCTCAGACGCAGAGGTAATAAATGCTCCATATCTACCATCTTATGCCTTGTGTTTGTGTATCCATCCCTGCTGGGAGTCCAGGCAATGCCCCCGCCTCATCCTTACACAGAGTGGGAGGCAATCAGATGTTGTGGTAAAGGACTGGTGTAGCAGAATGAACCATGCTTTGTTAAAGGTGAAGTTGTTTTGAATCCTGAATCCAGGCATCTCAGGAATTAATGAAAAATCCTCTAGCAACATGAAGTGCCCCCAGGAGCTCCCTCTGAAGTCTAGAATACTAACTTTGGGACTGGCAAGTTAGTGAAGGGTAAATTAACTGACAGCTGACTCTTCTCTAAAATATTGTGGTAGTTTTTAATTACAGATGTTTTGGGAACAATGATAAGAAATTTCACAAACTCTGCATTTAAATAAAACCAGCTCCTAGAGCACAAGAAGTTAAGTTGGGATTACTTTCTTACATAAAAATCATGTTTATATAGGGGAGTAGTCTGGTTGCTCTTCCTCTTTAAGGATCAGACTTCAGAAAATTGAGCATATTGTGATGCTGCTTTACCATACCTCAGTAAAGGAACTGAGCTTTAAAAGTTCAATTTAAAAACTCACTGCTGAGGTGTTTTTTTTTGTTTTGTTTTGGGTTTTTTTTTTCAGACCAGGGCTTGATATTCTTACCTACTGCAGTGCAATTCTACTACACCATTACTGAAAATGCAAGGATATGAAGCCCTCTGCAGAACCCATCATAGACACTGCTTCAGCATCCCCATTCACTGGCCCTCAGCATCATTAAAGAGTGTTGTAATACCTTACCTCTACATTTAAGTAAGAAATATCTGTCCATCTAGGTGGACTAAGGATTCCCAAATCCTACCAAATTTCCAAGGCCTGGCACCAATCCTCTTAGGTTCTGGTGCACAGAACAGAGACCTGCCTTATCATTGCTGGCTGAACCAAATGGAAGAGGATATCCTGCATATCAGGAATTGGGGAGCAAACCAGAATCTAGCAGCAGCTCCACATTCGCAATGGAAATGAGAGAAGAGGTGGCAGAACTGAACAGCAGAAACAAACCTCTCTCTGTAAAATCCAACTTGCCTATTAGTCCTGTACAAGTTTCCCCCCACAATGAAACAGAATCTTCCCCAGGCCATCAGCTGGATTGGGCACTCTGCCCCTCCCTCCGCGCCAAAAAAACAATAAGAGGCTTCAGTAGGGAAGCCAACCCTTGCTTTGTTATTCATGAAGCTGTTGGTGAGTCCTTAGCAGTTGCCCAAGGAATGTGTGCTCTTTTCAAGTGCAGATTAGCTACTTCTGTGACTTCATTTGAGGGGTGCTAAGAAAGTTGAGTTAGCGCATTTTAATGAAGCCATTCAGCTCTTGGATGACCCTGTGTCTTCTAGAAGGACATCCTATCTATGCTCTGATTTCACTTCTAACATATGGCTAAGCATGCTTCACCAAGAAGACCCTTGCTTTAAGCAGAAGACTGGGTGTTTCCAAAGTGTGTGTGGGTGAGAGGATGATTCCTTTCCCTCATATTTGGCAACATGTAAGTCCTATTTCAGGGCCTACGGGTTCAGCCAGTCTTCCCCTGTGGAAAATCTAGTTTCTGTGGGATTTGCAATAGTTTTGAATTTCTATTTTTTCAGGTTGTTTGTTGTTGTTGTATTTGTGTTACTGAAATGGGATTTAATCTTGCAAGCTGTCAAGCACTTCAGGAGAGGAGTTGCCACTGAGCACAAGGAGCAGCAGTTTTTGTGGTAGCACTGTGGTGCTTCACCTCAGCGAACAAATTCTTCCTTGTAACACTGCCCTGGGAAGATTGAAAAATAACATTCATAGTACAGATGAGGAAACAGGTTAAGTGACTTGCCCAAGGTCACACAAGAAAGTCTATTTTAGGTTTGGGAATAGGATGTGATATTCCCTCCTCAGCCTACTAAATTAATGACAGGATCTTGCTGTTTCATTTCAGCACATGTACCTGTGCCATCTATTAAGAGATGCCTAGCATCTCTGACAGGATTGAGGTCAGAATTTATGTAGGCAGCTGTATGGGAAAGTGCGGAAGAATGTCGAGGAGATAGACGATGGAAGCTAGCCAGACCGTTCTGTGGGAAAAGGATCATCAACAGGGCATGTCGACCCATAGTCACGTAGTTGAGCCTGTGCCAGGGTGGCGCTGCACCTGGGCCTTGAATCGAGAATAACAATGAGCTCAACATGCTTACTGCGCATGTGTAGAGTACATAAAAACTTCATCTAGTGGCCCCCCCCGGTGTTCCTCACCCTGGACCGATGCTCAGCGGTGCCAGGGATCCCCCGCTCCATTATTGCCTTGATCGGGAAAACGCCGGGGAACCCCCGCTCAGACGCAGAGCTAAATGCTCCATATCGACCATAGTGTGCCTTGTGTTTGTGTATCCGTCCCTGCTGGGAGTCCAGGCGGTGCCCCCGCCTCACCCTTACAGCAGCCAAAGCTCTGCCTCAATCCATTTTATGCAAACTGAAGAATATGAGGCAAAATGGTCAGCAATAATATTACCTCAGCTAAAGCATTTCCTTGGCAGTGCTTAAATGTGGCACTCTGACATTAAGAACTGACTTCTCACACTTGAGTGAAAGGAGTAATCCCATCAGGTAGTAGTAATGCGAGGTAGTTGTCCTTCCTAGGTCAATGTTTGCTGTTGGAAAGGACACTGATACAGGCAACATGCTGCCCTTCAAGTTCAATTACTAATATAAGCAGTGGGCTAAAATGAGAGGTCCCTTCCAACCCCAACTATTCTGTGATTCTGTGAGTTCATCTGAAATTGTAACTTAATGCTGAAGTGCTGATGACGTTATTAGGCTATTTGAGCTCTTCTGTAGTGCATATGATATGAACCAAAAGCCTGTGATACAATTACAGTTGTGTGCAACATGGTGATGGTAATAGGGAAAAATAGCCAAGCAACAGTGTCAGAGATTCAAGAGGCATTTTCAAAAACTTCCTTTTAATTAATGAGCACAGACACAGCTTTGACCTGGAGCCATTGCTATAACAACCAAGAAGGGAAGCAGAAGTAGAAAGGAAAGGAGGGGGAAGGAAAAAAAGGTGGAGGAGGACAGGTTTGGGGGATGCTTTGTCCCATTACTACATTACATAGAGAATCACAGAGAGGAGTGTGAGAGAAGAATGAAAAGGAAAAAAATACAAAGGAGGCAAGCAAAAAGAAGCAAGGAACAAAAATGAGAATTAAGAAGCCATAGAAATAGCATAGGTAGTGGCTTTCAACCTGTGACCTGCAGATTGCTTCTAAGTGGTCTGTAAGGGTGAGTGAGGAAAGCAAGTTCATATATGCGACTCAGCAATCTACATCAAGGACACTGCTAATGGAGTCTACATCTCCACAGGAAAAAAGTAAGGAGCCCACCAGTCAAAAAAAAATTTTTTGAAAACTATTAGCACAGAATGTTCACTGTAAGTTATTGCTTCAGAAGATAATCAAATACTCTGTGTCTCAGAGAAAAAGAAAGTTAAAAAAGGCAATTCCTCACTTTAGTAATTGCTCTTTGATGTCACTTTTGAATAAAGAACTACTTGTATAATGGAGAGGAAATTTAGCAGTGTCACCTTGGAAATGAACAGTTTGGTCTGAAATGTACGACTCCTTCAGCCCATGTCTGGAAAGTGCAAGTATAGATGTTTGGTGCCCATGGCAACCCCTGGCAGGTACCTTTGAAAACATCAGATTCCAGGGAATCTGTTATCTCATCCTATATATAACAAGTGCTTTTACTCCAGACTCCTGCACTATAAGCAAGAAGATATGGAAACAAGGTGTCACATATTTGATTATTATTAATGGAAAGAGACCCAAGATTTACTCCCTTGAGGAATGATTTCTTCCTTTTAGGACTCTAAAACCAAACACTTAATTTTAAGCTTTTAAAGACTTCTACTGAATTACAGTAACACAACAATGACATCTTACTGAAAATAATAGCAGCAATGGAAATTAAAACCTTCCCCAAACAAGATTAACATTGTTATCAAATTACCACTGCTGCATCATAGGCAAACCTGGAAAGAGCATTATTTTTGGCATGAATACACTTCCAGATTGTCTCTAATACACTATTGCATAAGCATTGTTGTAACTGTAGCTAGTAAGGTGTTAGCCCATTCAAGTTTTGTAAATGTTGGCATAAGGAAGATGAGAGAAAGAAACCTCTGGGGCGTAGAGCAGCCGGCTTGGAATGTTGTTATTCTTCCAGCAGTAGCTAGGCCTGTCTCCTTTTGGAGTGATGCAACAAGGAAGGGAAGAAAGCCCAAATCAAGAAATGGAGATTTCACTTTGGCAAGCATCTTGCTTATTGTTAGAGAAACCAAACAGGCAGAGATAATGCTGCAAGTGCATGCTGAGTCTTCCACTAATTAAATGCAAAAAAAAACCCAAAACAAAACCCCACCCACCCTAAGATGAGTAATGTTTTGGGGTTCTTTAGTTGCAGACAAATCAAGAGATTAAATCTAATGTTTTTTTGCAACAGACATAAATTGCTTTCTCGGATGTCTGCAGTCTTTTTATTACTCCATATGCAGTTGTAGTTAGGCATGTGTATGTATATATATGTGTCAGAAATTTAATATACATACTTTTTGTGCCTATGACAATGCACATAAAATAATTATGTTATATATCTATATATGCATAGAACAGTTGAGTAACAGTTGCTTGGAACCAACTGCTTTGGTTAACTCAGCTGCTGTAAGTCAACAGAACTTCATCAGAGTCAGTAGAATTATATTGGTCTATATCAGTTGAGAATCTGTTCCTTAATTTTGGAGTTCCTTTCTTTTCTATATCTAAAATATTTCAGTAATAACCATACAATCCTGTTTGTGTGAACATATCTCTACTTGTTTTCAAAGATGAATATTATGCATTATGATAAAGCAGCAAACATGTCTGAATGTTTTCATTATGTATGGTTATAGTCACAAAGCCAAGTTTTGTTTGTTGTCATGTGTAGAAATGAGATGGTACTGGTATTCTCTGTAGGCGTAAGGACATGATTTTCAAAGCCAAAACTTCACAGAGCCAGGTACCCTATAGTTTTATTAGTCATTCCAATTTTGATTCAACAAAGCACTTTTACATATGAACAGTTCAGATGATTTAAGTGACTCTTGTGCTCAAAATCAAGCCTGTGCATAATTGGGTGTATGAATCCATGATTTAGACCTTAGGGCTTGCCTATCCTATGTATCTCATTTAAGGGACCAGTTTCATTGATTGAAGGTTAGATGTGGTCTGCTGGACCTAGGGTAACGTTCCAATAAAGGAGTTTAAATCTACCAGAGCTCTTTTGATTTTATAATTTTGTTTGCATCTCTGTATGGTGTCCTAGAGCTGTTACTTGGTTATGCTTGCAGGCACAGCTAATGTATGGAGCTCATATGTGTTATCATCCTAGGAAGGGCTGAATCAGGTGTTGCTTTAACAGGTGCTAGCAGAGAAGGGCCTCCAGCATAGGTCTCCCCATGCAGCTTTACAGTAGAGGGCAGGTAACAACTGGTGCTATTTTATTTGCCTTCTTGCAACTCCTGCTGAGCTCCACTCTACAGTGCGGAGGGTGCTGGCTGTGCAAGTCCAGCTGTATCTGTACTGCTGAGCAGATTCTGATAGGACTGCAGTGTGAACAGGCTCTAGTAAACACCTGCTCAGATTTACCTAAAGTACCCAATGCAGGTTGAAATTTACTGATCTGCACTGGGATTTGAACACTCTAGGTGTTGCTAGTACCTCCTATGCAACATGCAGCCTTTTTTGCTCGAGTGTGGATGTCTCCCTCCCTGTCTCCTTGCCTGGACAGTTGCATCAGTCTGGTTTCCCAGCACGACCTTCTCCCACCAGCCAGCCCCTGGGAGCCTGACTTGGAATAAAAGTTCTCTGCAATTTCCAGCCAATCCAGCAAGGATTAATAAATCCCTGTTAATCCACTGTCCCCACCCAGTGCAATCCCCCCCCCCCCAATAAAAGCTGCAAACAAAATGGTCAGAAATGTTTTCATTTCATCCGAGTGAGAGCACGGTTCTGCTGCCTTGGACCGGGGAAAGTAGGAGGTTTTTCAGTTGGTTTAGTGTTTAATGTGTTTATCTTCTCATCGTTGAATAACAGGCGCCCTTCAGCACTTCCATCTTTCTCCCTTGTCGGTGATGTAGGAGTCGCCGCAACCCTGTGCACCGGGGAGGAGTGGACACTGCCAGTGACAACCCCGCCTGCCAAGCACAATCATTTGCTGTAGTCTCCGTAACTTTGACCCTCCTCTAAAATAACATGGTGTGTTTGGGGCTGAGTTGGTTGGTTGGTTTGCGAGTGTTTTAAGATGCTGGTATGCATTTCCCAGCAGAGGAGGATTTTTAGCTGGCGGGAGCTCACATTAATTAGCTGTTAGTTGTCCTGGGAGATTCACCCAGTCGTAGAAGTGTGTTTGTGCTTGCTCGTGAAGTGCACATACATGGAAGTATGTACCACCCCCAATTGCAATGTGGGTGTGATACAAGCACCTTGCAGACATAAAATATACTGTTTAACTGGTGTGCTCTGCATGGCAGCACATAGGAGCGCTTTTGTGCATACGTGAATATCGCTGTTATAGCACATACATAGACCTAATCATATGTGCGTTAGGCAACTGCTGTATATATGGGAGAGAGCCTGTCCGCCCTATCTATGCACAGACACACACAATATACACGTTGCAGTATGTGCACACACTCACATACCCATATAGCGCACATCTACGGCATTCCTGCCTCTCGTGTATTTATAACAGATATGCAGACAGATATAGGATGGGCTCTCCTGATCTGCATATACAAGGAATAATATACAGCTGAGGTTTTTATTTCATCCACACACGAGACCCTGTCCTGTCCCTCCCATCCCATCCTGCTGAGTCTGGGCTGGCAGGAACAGAGGGAGGGAGGGTGTGTGTGTTTTGGGGGGGAGGGGCCAGGGGCAGGGCTACTCGTGTGGGTAACGGAAGGTAGGGGTGTGTGTGTGTGTGTTATTGCACACTTCCTGTGGTATATTTATGACCAGGGCTTCGATTTCCGGTAGCTGATACGAGCTCTGTGTGTGTGTGTGTGTGTGTGTCTCTCCCCGAGAATTTAATATCACCGTGCAGAGGAGGAGAGGAACTTTGTAGACACATACGCACAGTGGGGGCTGGTGGAAGAGGAAGAAGACAGAAGAAGCCAATGATTGGGGGATCAGAGACACTTCCCCTTCCCCCATGCACAACACACCTAATAATATAGTAATCCCATCATCCAATAGACCACAGACTTCCCCCTGCCCCATATTCCTATGGACAGACACCTGCAGGTAGGTGAAATACCAGGGAAGACTGCGTGTGTGGTGTGTATGGATTTGCCTATGGGGGAGGGCTTTATATTCAATGTATCTCTCTTTGTGTGTAGGGGAAGAAAGGCTTTTTATGAAACCTATGTGAATAGACACTCAATATCCTTGCCTTTGTGCAGGAGCAGTTATGAAATATCAGGGGTATGTGTGTACGCACACACAATGTATCTCTCTTTGTGCGAGGGTGATTGGGAGATAAATGGTTACTGAATAATTTGTGTATGGGAAGGGGAAAGTAGAGATAAGAGGAGTTATATGTTCAGTGTATCTTTTTGTGTGGGTGCATGGAGAGATTAGTGGAGGTAGAGTGGAACAGAAGTAGTGCTGGCTGTGTTGCTTTTTATTAGACAATCATTATATTTGTGTTAATTTATTAGTGTACGAATACAGGAGCTGAACTCACCTTTCTGTCCTGTCTTCCCGTCTGCGTTTGGGGTGGCAGCATGTCTGTGTGTGTGTGTGTGTGTGTGTGTGTGTGTGCGTGCGCGCGCGAGAAGGGCTGTGTGTGTATTGGGGGCGGGGAAATGCATGGGGGAGATTAGCTGTGTGCCTGTCTTCGGGGAGAGAAATTGTTGTGTGAGGAGTGGGTACATGTGTTGCATGGAAAGGTTGTGTGTCTTAATGGAGGAATGGTTGAGTGGGGAAGGGGCTGTGTGTGTGTGCATGTGGTTGTTGAGGGAGGTGTGGTTGAATAGAATTTCACATGTGTGTGTAAATAAAGGGACAGAGGCAGTTTCTCTGTGTGTGTGAGATGGATTTGCAAACTACTGGAAACGGTTTTATTTCCCTGGCCACGTCCTCCTGCAAAAATAAACCTCTCTTTTTGACTCTCTGACCTAAAAAGAAGAAGGGGGGGGGGGGGAGAGAGTGTGCTTGAGGGGGAAGAGTTTCCATCCCAGCCTTTTATTTTCCCAAGTGGGAGCAACTGTGGGAGCTAGAGAAGGCAAAGAATTGGGGACTTGGCTGTGTGTACACTGGGGAGGGGGCAGCTTTCTCTTCTTACTTAGTTTTGGCTGTGTTCTCTTACCCTTATTTACACTTAACACTCACTTACTTACACACACATACACGCTCACTCCTCTTGGTGTATTATTTATTGTTTCTAAGGGGGAGGGAGGTAGGAAGGAGGAGCTGCCCTGTCTCTCTATGAGGCTGCGCATGGGAATGGGTGTTTGGTATCAAACCCATCCCAGGTTTGCTTGCTGGCAGAAGTCAGACCAGAGTCTCTAGGCTGAAATTCCAGAGCAGCGAGAGGAGCCTGCTTTGCTTTTGGATGGGTTGAACTTCTCAGGTTTTGTTGGTTTTGTTGTAAAATGACCTTCTGCTCACCTCTCACCTTTGCATAACTGGTTTATTTAAGTGAAAGCTAGCAAACTGTTATTTGTATATGTTTAGAAGTAGACATAGAGGTATCTGTGTATCAGGGAAAAGTCTAGACATGTTTTTATTAGGACAAAATATAACTTCTCTCTGGAAATTATAGGTCATTTAGATAAAAATATAATACTAATTGTGGTACCTTGAACATATATAGAAGCTATTAGCAGTTAAAGTGGATTTAGCTGTTTATCTTCAGAGTATGATCAATCATGCATTTACTTCAGTTGAAGTTTGCAGCTGCAGATATGGTTATATGGATGCAGTATTTAAATGGCTTTTTTTTCCCCAATTGTTGATTAATTCAGGAGCAGAATTCTGTAATCAGATTATAAATTTTTGGTAAGCTCCATATAACATACATTGGAAATACTTCTTAAATGATTGCATTTCCTGCAATAAGGTCATTATGGAACATAATACTATTTGGTAATGAGCAGTCACTGTAAGCATTAAAAATATAACCCATCTCAAACTTGCCTTGTCAAAGAGACAAAACAGGAATGATGAAAGAAGCCAGAAAACTGTAAAACAAGTGGAGAAAGATGGTTAAGTGTAAAAGAAAATAATCATAGACTCACAGAACCATTCAGGCTGGAAGGGACCTCTAGTCCCTGGTCTCTAGTCCAATCTCCTGCTCAAAGCGGGGTCAGCTATGAGGTCAGACCAGGTCGCTTAGGGCTTTATCCAGTTTGGTCTTGAAATCTTCCAAGGATGGAGACTGCACAAGCTCTCTGGGCCCCTTTTCCACTGCTTGTCTGTCCTCATGATGAAAAAAGCATATCCAGTCTGAACCTCTCTTGTTTCAATTCATGCCTGTTGCCTCTCATTCTCCCACTATGCACCACTGTGAAGAGCCTGGATCCATCTTCTTGGTAACCTCCTCATAGGTATTGGGGGGGCTATTAGGTCCCTCCCAAGCCCTCTCTTCTCCAGGCTGAACAAGCCCAGTTCCCTCAGCCTCTTCTCATAGGGCAAGTGCTCCGGTCCCCTGACCATCTTGGTGGCTCTCCACTGAACTCGCTCCAGTTTATCAACATCTTTCCTGTATTGCAGGGCTCAAAACTGGACACAGTATCTAGATGTGACCTAATGACTGCTGAGTAGAGGGGGATAATCACTTCCCTCAATCTACTGACTATGCTCCTGTTAATACAGACTAGGATGCTGTTGTCCTTCTTTGCTGTCAGGGCACACTGCTGGCTCATGTTCAGGTTGCTGCTTACCAAGACCCCCAGGTTATTTTCAGCAGAGCTGCTCCTCAGACAGTCAGTCCTCAGCCTGTATTGATGCCAGGGGTTCTTCCTTCCCAGGTGCAGGACTTGGCATTGGTCCTTGTTGAATTTCACAAAGCCCATTCCTCTGGCCTGTCTAGGTCCCTCTGAGGTAGCCGGGACCTCAAGTGTATTGGCTTCCAGGTAGGTGTTCAGAAAGTCCCTCAGGGATCCCTTGTTTCATCAGATGTATATATAATCCTTTGGCCTTCATCTGAGTATAGCAACCACCACCCTCTTGGATGTGGTCTGAGTTACAAGTTACACATTTCATTGTTAATGCCGGTGTGCTGGTGGCCTTGGACAGATTTTGCAGACTGAGTTTATCAGTTCTTGCAGATTCAACAGAACCACTAGTTTCCAGAGTTTATCAGTCCTTGGGAGACTTTCACATGCTACTTCCCAGCATGTATTTTTCTCCTCTTTGGCCTGCTCTTTTCTGGTAACTATTTCTCCATCCACACCAATAGGTACCTATAGAGCTCATTCACACACACATACTTGCACAGAAGGGGCCTTTAATGACAACTGAGGCAAAGAAGACAGTGAGTACCTCAGTCTTATCTGTGTCTGCTGTCACTAAATTACCCACTCTACTTAGCAAGGAGCCCATATTTTCCTTGTTTGGACTTTTACTATTAATGTAGTGGTAGAAGCTCTTCTTGTTGTCCTTGATGTCCCTTGGAAGTGTCAACGCAAGGTGAGCTTTGGCTTTTCTAACACCATCCCATCATGCCTGGGCAATGTTTCTGTATTCCTCCTTTGTAGGCTGTTCTCGCTTCTGCCTCCTGTATACTGCCTTTTTGCATTGGAGCTTGGTCATGAGTTCCCTGCTTAGCCAAGTCAGTTTCCCGATATGTCTATTTGTTTTTCTGAGCATTGGGATGGACTTCTTGCCCTTGGAGGAGGTTGTCCTTAAAGACCCACCAGCTTTCCTGAGCTGCTTTGCCCTTCAGAGCTGCCTCCCATGGGATCCCACCTACCAGTCTCCTGAATAGGATGAAGTCTGCTCTCCTGAAGCCTAGTATCTGTGCTCTGTTACTCTCCTTCCTCATTCCCCTCAAGATTTTGAGCTCCACTATTTCATGGTCACTACAGCCAAGGCTGCCATTGATTACCACATTTCCAACTAGTTCTTCCTTGTTAATGAATAGCAGATCCAGCTGCGCATTACCCCTGTTTGGCCCATCTAGTACTTGGATATATAATAATGAAACATTTTGTAGTGGAAAAATATATCAGCCCTTCTATAATTTAATTTCAGCTGTTAACAGTAGAAACTCTTTCCAGCCAAATGAGTAACTATGACACATATGTTAAAACTCACCTTCTATCTACAGTGCTAATGGTTATAAATATCCCCTGAATGTAGTTGGCAATAAGTAGCACTAGATGCAAATTAATGTTGTTTCCTTCAAAAAGAATTAAGATGATCTGTTAAAGAAAATAAAAAATACAATGAGTAAAAATAAAAGGTTCTCTATAAGGTTCATTTTCAATATCTGATTTTTTAACATATGAAGTTTGCTTTTGCCTGTTTTCTCTGCCATCCCCCCACTATTCTTCTTAGAGATATAATCTCTGTGAGTAGTGCTGTAATGTTAGAATTGTGATAGATGCTAAGGTTTGACTGTGAACCACTAAAAATAATAGATTTTTCTTCTGTTGATTTGAAGAGAAACAGGATCAAGCCCTTGGTAAGTATGTTAACAGCAATGAGAATTTGCATGAACTAAATTTTACATCCCTTTGATGTTTTTTTTTGGTTGCAGTTTTTCAGACCAGGGATTAGGTTTATTTTTTCTTAACTTTTTCTTTTTTAAACAAACTATCCTAAAAAGCTCATTTTAGGACAGGGGTGACCATTTCTTGTTTGCCCTGGGCTGCCTTTGTTCCCATCTATATAATTCAGAGCTTAGACCAACATGGCCACATTTGTGTGGTGCTGCAATTAAACTAATAACCCCTGCCAGCACCACTTTGGGTGTGCATACATGCCCCACAACACATATGTATCAGTTCAGTCAGCCGGCCTGAATTAGTAGGAGCCAAATAAAAATGCCTTGGGGGCCAAATCTGCCAGTTGTCTGAGGCTGATTTTTTTGAATGTGATTTTAGGCATGGATGACCTATTTTTACCCACTTTTAAAGCCACATGAAAATAAATTTCAGAAGTCAAACAGTTCACATACTTACCTGCAGTCCTTTGCTGAATCTGCTACACAACCTGGATAAATAATACCCATGCCCCCTCTTTCCTCCCTGCCTGTGGCATTCAGCAATAATATATTTTTCAACATTGTGCTGAAGTTTATCTGCTTTTTGAAATCTTATAAAAGGTAAACTAAGTGAATTGGTAGTTTACATACTTTACAATGAACAAGCAGTAGAGGGATAAGACTTAACAAAGAAACATTGCATAAACTAAATATTAACAGAAAGTTTCAGATGGATGATAGATTATCTTGGGTGCAGTTTAAACCTTATGTGACATATATAGCATAGTTATTCTTTCTAGTGTTGTCAGTAACTCAATTCTTATCTAAACAGTGTTACACAGGTCTTCTTTGTATTCTATTTAAAATAGCTAATTTCCATAAGATAATCTAAATCTTATGCAAAAACTGTAACACCTTCACTACTTCTCTAGCTGTTAATAGCAAGCTGATTTTTCTTAAAAGGAAATATACAGTTGTCTTGGTCTTTTTGTCATCTTCTATTTATTCCTGTATTAGTGTATCTATGTGCTGGTGGTTTTCAATATACCTATACTAGAGTAGGAAGTTTCCTACAGCTGAATTTATTGGAAATGACAAAAACACAGTATAATTCTTTTATTCATGCAATGATAATGTATTTATAGTCACTGAATTTGGAAAGCATTAGTAGTTTACTTTGTTAGCATTTCATATCTGGCAATCATCAGATGCACCTTTAGTAAAATGGACATTGAATTTCATCTTGATGTTAGTTTAATTAGGCATTTTAAATGAGTAGCATTGCAAATCATTTCAACTCAATGGAAAGTTGGAGAGTTTTAGCAATGCAGTCTCTTGATATTTCCAATCTCTTGATATGCCTCTTTACCTTCCATATATGTCAGTTAGTTATAATCCAGAAGGAAGGGATGTGCTCTAAGGATCTGAGCACAGGACTGGGAGCCAGAAGATTGTAATCTCAGTTGTAGCACTGATTTCTGCTTTGCCACTGTTTTTCTTCATTTGTACTATTGAGGTGATAATCCTTCCTTACCTAATTCACAAAAGTGGTGTGAAAATTAGCTAATGTTTGTAAGGCACTTCAAAGAAACATATTTGGAAATTAATCCTCTGTAGGATTATTATGCATCTCGTAATTCAAGTGTAACTAGCTGAACATAAGGCTTTGCTTTCAAATGCTATTGCCATGTTGCTTTTTGCAAAGTAAAATAGGGTGAGGTAAAGGTGAGAAAGAAATGAACCACAGTGATTTTAAAGGAGTGCAAATTGTCATCAGTTTTATCTGGTTCTTTTTTATGAAAGATGTTTAAACTGAAATGTTTCCTTGATATATCTGCATAATAGCTCAAAGGAACATGAAAGTGTTCTATATTATTATTAATAATGATAATAACAAATATCTATGGAGCATAACTGCTTCATCTTCTTTTACTTGACCTTGGGTCCGATTTGTTGATTTATGAACTTTATTTACCAGCAAAATTAGAGAATTGGAGAATTCTTATGCAAAACAGAAATTATCATGTACCAGTGCTCTATTTTATTTCCCAAGTAACAAATATACTTCACAGATTCCATAATGAGACCCTTGGTTGGCTAGTTATAGTGTAAATTTTCTTGTTTTGGTAATTCTGGGCCCTGAAATAAATAAAAGGTCTTGTTTACATGACTGTTTCAAACTCAAACAGTCAAAATCAGAATGGAAATAAAAAATAGATGTCTTCAATACTGTGGGAATTTATTGTATTTTATTATAAGTAATTTATACATATGTTTTCATTTAAGTAGCTATCATGCAATAATATATTTTTGTTTGAGAAGTGTTCAGGGACAAGAATATATCCTTAACTTGGGTTTAGCTTGAGCTTCATATATCTTTCCCAAGGTTGATTATTACATGTGTAAAGAAATAAGTTATTTTGCATCATTTGGAGGCTATTCCATTGCAGGTGTTCTTACATTCTCCAGTGCACTGATTTTTATCTTTTTTCTTATCATATTGCTGAAGAGTTCCTTCATACTATTCAATTCCCTTTTCCTTGTCTAACAGCAAGCAACCTGTAAGCTGTTATTCACTTGAGTAATCTTACTCTAGTGAGGAATGAAACTGACTCTGTTGGAACCAAGCATTTCATTATTTTAGTCCTCTGAAAACTTGCATGATTAGAAATTCTTTTGTGAATAGGAATTCACAGGATTAGAGTCATCATATTTTAAGAGAGAATGTTGTGACCTTTTGAAAGGTTTTTCTTTCCTACTACAAGAATTACAAAGTCTTTATAATCTAAAAAGGTCATTGCATCTAAAATATTTTACATATGATGTTTATAAATAATACCTAAGATAACTGGAAGAGATAAGAGGAGGGAGGGAAATGGTTCCTCTGTCACCCCCCCCCATTTGTTTATATCATGAATTTCACAACTCTTTTTGTACAGTTAGTTCTATTGTTTTCCTCTGTGTTGTTCATTAAAGTGAGCCTCTCTAGTCTCTGGGAATTGTCAGGTAAGAAAAAAACATTTTTAAAATCAGGAACATAGACTTGTAAATATATACTGTTGGGCTGACATCTTATCCAAAGACACTTGTAGTTTATTTTTGGAAGCTGACTAGATTTGTAGTTGGTTTCTTTTTTCAAATGAGCAGCACCACAGTTTTAGTCTCTCTATCTATGAGTCCAATCAGTAAGTTTTTAACAAAAGAAATAGACAAGAAAAATCCATTACTAAAATAACTTCTGTAGCAGTTTTATTCAGAATATATGTAATTTCTGTGGCAATTGTATTTATTATTTTTCTTCTGCATGGTTTTATTTTCATACTTTTATGCTAGAGAGAGAAGAAGAATCATTGAAGATTTAGTAGCTTAAGTTGAAATGCTTTCTTTGCCTGTTCCAAAAGCAGTCTTTAAATAAGAGGTGATGTAGTTAATTGAATATTTCAAATCATGGATTAAAGATTGTAGATCAATGTAAAACCCAGAACAAAAGTATTTGGAGCAGGTAGCAGGTGAGAAAGCCAATTGAAATAGAAAGCTCCAGTAGAAAGCTCTAAAATGACTGAGGCCCAGACCCATCAAAATGTTTGGACTCTTAATTTTCCATTTATTTCCTTTTTATTTTAGGCTTAGAGTCATTTTTAAGCCTTAGTCCCCTGTGTATGAAGGTGTGCTTGTCTATGAACAAGGAAACTGCAGTTTTTAAAAGGTGATGTTGGGTTCTATTGTTTTGGCTGCAGGTATCATATGGTTTTAAATTTTTTGTTTGGTTGGTTGTGGGTTTTTTTTGTAAATAGTTAGAGTTCATAGAATGCCACTATTGAGCCCAGCTATTTATTGGCTATGAGTTGTATAACTGTCGGTCAAAGCTAAGATGGGGCTATTTTGGAGGGGCTGACTTCCAATTTATTTACTTCACCCACATGCTTAGTTTTATCAGTGTGAGCAGTTCCACTGACTTCCATAGGACTACTCATTCATGAAGTTAATGGATGGATGTAAACTTCCACAGGGTCAAGGGCTATGGATTATGAGATGTTTTGGGCTGTTAGTTATTATAAGCTTGACTAGTGCTTGACGCAGTATGATCAGTGCTTCTAGGAACAGCATACTCTTTGCAAAAGTTGCAACTGAAAATGTCAAATATTTTCAAGAATTTCAAGAAATTGCTTTTTTTAAAAATTTCAGTATCAATTCCTTTTTAAAGATGTGTGTTTTGATTTTAAAACCCTCATGCATTATTCAGAATCCAAATTCTTTGCTCGTTTTCTTGGACCTGCAACTGAAACTAACCAGAAATGGCCCAAAAGAAGCCAAAACGATTGATGTATTTTGATTGCTCAAGATGAGCCAAATAAAGTGGTCAAACAACATAATAGTAGAAAGACAGGTATTCTAGAGAAGGTGTCTGATTTACTGGGTGGAGAAGCTGTGGTTCTGCTGGGATCTGTTCTTCATACAGTTCTATTCAGTATTTTCATTAATGCCTTGGCAGAAGGAATAATAATAATAATAATAATAATAATAATAATAATAATAATAATAATAAAATCTTGCTCTACACTCTTCCAAACTATAGCAAATGTGGAAACAGTTATGATTTCCAGCTAATCCCCCAGCTCTGTTGAATCCTGAATCATTTCCTTATCAACCCAAGTGACACCCACCAGCTATTCAGGCTTAACATTTCCCTCTCCGATCTCCAAAAATATAGACGGCTATTGTGGAATCAAACTACAGTTAAGAAAACACATTGTCTTTATAATGAATGAACAGCTAATATCCACCAGCAGTTCGATAATGTCCAAAGCTTCTTGGTATCAAGTCACATTTTGATGCAGATTCTGCTTACAAATTTAACTTAAAAATTAGCATCCCAAAATCAAGACATGCTAAAAACCTCATATAAATAACTTATTTGTGTCAAAATATTTTTTCAGGTAATGCTGTTCTCTCCATTCAACTTCTCTTAATAGCAGAATATACATAAGAACTCTATTAAAAACACATTTTCAATAAAATGTATATTATGAATTAAATAGCATAGGTATCCCCCTACTTTTATCTGACCTGATGCATATCAAGCTGAAAGCCACTCACATTGCTAAATGTTTGTTGAATGGGCAGTGTGAATTGATTGAAATACTGATGATTGATGAGTATTATTTTGATGGGTAGAGCTGACCAGATACTCAGGCTATACAAAATTTGGCTTGATTTCCAGGGAAAAAAGAACTTTTCTCTAGGGGTGAGTGAAGAAAGCCAAAAAGGTGTGTTCTCATGTATATGTGGATTTCTTCCCTGTCTTTCATTGGTTATACTTACTTGCTTAAAGGCTCCATCCTATAAAATATTGGGCATTCTGGCCTAATCTAGCAAAATGCAAAAGAGTGCCTTTCACTTTAAGCATGAGTAATCCCCCCAGAATCAGCACTGTCTATCTAGTAGCACTAGTTAAGTAATGTTTGTGAATTTTAGTAAACAATTTAATCAGTGCATTTTTTCCTTTCACTTTCCCAAATTATTTGTGAATGTTTTCCATTCTGCTACCTCTAGTATCCAGTTAAATAGTTTGTTCTGAAATATGAAGACTCTAATCACACTATGGAAGAATACAGTAGGCCTTCCCAGTAATGCATCATATGTCTGGCATAGACAAAAAATAAAAAGGTAAATTTGACTTTACAGTTTCATTTGGACTGCAAGAGAATACGTTTTACTAAGCATTGCAAATTAGTTTTCTTTGAAGCTGTTCCACATGATAATACAACATTATTGGAATATAGAATCAGACAATTTATATAGAGGGTGGTTACTCACCAGACTCTTAATTTATAAGAAACATTCCATGCTTTAACTGAGTTCTCTTAAATATGCTACATCTGCTTTAATATGCTGTATTTGCTGTATATATATGCACAGTCTCATAAGAATGGTTAAAATTTGTTTTTGTCTAGCTGGGAGTCAAGGAGAAATAGCATCTTGGAGCCATACAGCACTATTAACCATTGTAAATTTGTTTCATTTTTGTATTAACATCTGATACTTTCCTGTTTTAGAGAAGATGTGTTGGGATCTGTTTTAGAGGAGACACATTAGTGTCTTGAGAAAGGTACCTACTATGGTAGGTAGCAAAAAAAGCAGAGGGCAAGGGAAAAGCTATCCAGCATTGTCTAACACCCTTCAGTGAATGCAGCTTGCTCTGAGGAGGACCGTGAAACTCATGCACTCCCCTGTATCTGCATCATGCAAGCTACCTGACATGCCCGTACAAAGAAAAATGCCTGCTTTTTGCTGACAGAAAAGGAAAATTAGTCTTTTCTTTTCCTCATGGAATATATTTACTTGTTACAGTGGGGGAACACGCAATAAGCCAGGCAGATAAATAATGAATATGCATACCCTGGGGTTGGACATGACGTTTGTTCTAACATAATTCTGTTTTATTCTGCTTTGCTTTGCATTCCTAAGTGTGACCACAAGGCGGGCAAGAGAAGGTCGGATACTGGCGAAGAGAGACACTCAGAGTTCGTGAGGGGTTAAACAGGATAGATTTAATAAAGGAATTGCACTCCAAACTGCACAGGGAGCCCCGGGAACTGCGCTGGGGGGAGGGTTCACTGATGAGAGGCTACTGGACACACGGGTCGGACACCCAGGCGGGAGTCACCTCATTATATTCTAAGGGCCCCTTAAATCTACTAGAACTATGCTTGCAAGTGCTAACCTTGAGTAGCTACTGTCCGGGAAGCAGCTAGACATTGTTGACAAAATGGAATATGCATGCCTGGCCCTGATGGGAATTCGGTCAGTGTGTAGTTTCACACGCTGGGCCTGCTACCACGTACTCTGCCAGTCACTGACTCCTCGCTAGATCTTCTGCAGGTGTTCTCATTACAATAAGGGACTCCACAGTGCATGCTGGGGATAGAGTGGGCTGGGAGTGGCATGTTGCAGACTGTTGAGGAGATAAGTTTTTCAGGAACTTTTGCTGCTGTGAGTGAAAACCCATGGCCTGTCTGGTTGCTAGCTTGTTCTTCACAGTTAACAGAGAAACTTGGCTAGAAAATACCATAGAGGATAAGCCTTGTTTTTCTGTCTTAAGGTTGACTTGAGAAATTCTACAAGCATTGGAAATTTAATCCTAAAGATGTCTGTGCATGCACAGCTCACTGAAACTCTCCCACTCTGCTGTCTAACATGAATAGCATGCACAAGTCCATTTCATTTGTTCCAAACAGAATTCTCTACTGATTTTGAGACTGTGCTGCCAGTCAAATAATGACATTACTGATGTAAGTCTTGGTTATATTGCTCTAAGTGAGCATAGAGTTTAGCCTAGTGTCAACTGAGAGTTGCAAGAGCCTCTCATTGCAAGAGAAGTCAAGTGTGTTCATTGTACATCCCTCAGAATCTGGTATTTTTCTGATATAACTTCCATTGACTGGACTGCAGGGGCTAGATTTAGGGAGCTCCACAAGGGGGGGGTGCTAGTCAGTCCCTGTCTACAGGACTTCCTGAGCCACCTTTTACCAGTATAAGTGGAGAAAATGAACCTAGAGTTTCACTGCATATCCTCCTCCTCTCCCCACAGAGACGACCTACAGCAGTCTTAGCTAAATGGCTCTGCTCCCACCTTGAGGGTTGGGATGGAAATTTCTGTCTTGTGCTCTCTACAGCCAACAAAGTCTAATACTATTGGGACTGTGCTTTTTTTTTCTCTCTCTCTTCAGAAGAGGGAGGACAGTCCTGTGGTTAAGGCACTGGACTTGAGCCAGGAATGAAATCCAGATCTTAACTTCTACCAGTCTCTCTGTATTGTCTTAGGCATGTCACTTATCTCTCTGTGCTTTTGCTCTGTGCCTAATGATAGAATCACTAGCATTTTTTTGAGGCAATCAGATGCTCTGAGGAAGCATTTGGAAAGTTATGGGCATATGTGAGCCTTGCTGAAGCTGGTAGTGAATATTTGAGTTAGACAGTTGGGTAAAGACTGATTTTTTTAGTAGTCATTATTAAAATTTGTCTTTAGCTTTCTTTGAATACAGTTGCTAAAACATTATAAATGAAGAGGGTCATGTTGTTGCTCTGCTTCACAATATCACTCTGTTTCCAGCAATATCATCACTACTTCTGTTCTTTGTGGATGTTTGCTTAAAATATATATATATATTTCATGTAAATAGCTAACTGTGGTTACATTGACACTATTTAAACTAAGTATTGTATACATTTATGAAATTGGAATAGTTGCACTATTTCAATTTTCCTTAATTTAGATAAACCCTTAGTGAGAGGTCATACACATCAAAAATACAAACCAACGCTGGAACAGTAAAATCTCTCAAGGAAAAAAGTTGCTCTCATGTGCTTGTGAGGAATAACATAGTATAATCCATATTGTCTGGGGTAGGAACTGACAGCATTAGTTTTCCACAAAACAGGAAGAAGGGAGAATTTAGCCTTTACTACTTGTATGTAAGTCAGCAATAGTATTCTTGTTTTCTTTTTCATAAATCATGTGCAGACGTTCATTTTTCCAAAACATGTATAAAGAGAAAGACCAGGGAAAACATCTTGCTTTCAGGCTGTATGCATCCCTGTTATTGTAATCCCAAAATTAGAGAGGGTACACACACTTGATTGTGGACTCAGAAAATCATATATTTTAAAGATCCTCCAAGCAGGTGGTACATTTACCCATTAGGGAACGGTTGTTAGCTACGAGCTATGGCAAATACCGGCATCTTTAATACAGTGCAGCTTTATATTCAAACCATCCTGTAGAATGGTGTAAAGAAAGAGCCAAATTTGGATCCGACTTCAATAAAAACCACAAAAGAATCCAACTTTGATAAATAAAACCCCTGTTAGCTAGGAAAAGGCTAGTTTTTTTCAAATGTTCAACACATTAAAATCACATTATCACATCATTAAAACACATTATTGTCAGGATACTTTTCAGAAATGAGTTTCCAGAAAACATGCTCTTCCTTTAAAATGCCCCTCCTCCAGTGGATTCAGAGCTAGTAAAATATGAAAAGTGAATAATATTGACTGGAGGCTTCAGTAAAGCTCCCTATTCATTTCTGGTAACTATCTCCAGATACCTTCCCAAGTACTGATCTCTCTGTCATATTTGAAAATACCAAGGTACTTATCTAGATGTTGCCGTTGATGGAGTCCTACTAAAAAACCTTGTACAGGCACTATTAATACAGAGGTTTTACCCAAACAATCTTTCAGAGGAGCTTTTTAACTGTTCTGGTAGTTGTCAGATTCAGAGTTCCTAAGCACTATCATTTCTGCCTTCCCAGTGCAGCCTTTATCCTGAAGGCTTAGTATCAGATACTAGATGTATCTGAGGAATCCTAATTTGTTTATTGAAGGCCAATTCTGACAAAAAAGAAGCAAATTATGGACACTTTGTTTTGGCTCAGAAAGAATGTGTCCTCATTTTCACTTCACCATAACTCACTCTCAGGAGTGACATCATCTTTTTTATAAAGCATAGTTTGAAATAATTTATAGTGTAGGTGAGATTTTTCTAGTGCTTGTGAGAGATGCTAGATTGATAGAAATGGAGATTGAGGTCTTATACTTTTCCACTGGAGTCTTTACACCTTTAACACATTTGCATTTCTATCTGGTGGGATCCCCTCTGAGTAGTTCACATCTTAAGTCCATCTATGCTGCAGGGGTACCTGTGTGTTCCAATGAATGAATTGAAATTCCAAGGGAAAATTCTAGCCTGGAACCAGCATGTGAGATGTTTCTGTTCACTCCAGAAAGGTTGTTCCCCAGAACCATAACACATCTCTATAACTGTATTTGAATACAGTATCTGTGTTCATACATCATTTACAAAATTCTGAAAAGAGCTTTAAAAAAACCTGGCAGCCTTACCCTTTATAGAGCATTTAATTTTCTGAATGATATAGACTTTCATGAAGCTGATAACCCTGTGATATTCTTCAAAGTAAAATCCAATCAGAACCTTAACCCCCAGCCCAATCGAATCCTTTTATTTCTCAGACTACTGTAAGGATTTCACCAGTAAACTGTTTATGCTACTTGTTCCACACTTGCTGTGCTGACAGATGCAGTTGAAAGTATGCCATACTTAGGAAAGAGAGCATCTTCCCTGGAGGCTAGCCATCAGCTGAGGAGAAGCTGTGGTCTGATTGAACAAGTGTGGCAGACAATCATGAGATTTTTATGAATGGAGATCAGTATTGTGTATGAAGATGTTATTTTTCCTTCACCCCTTTCCAATTTCAGATAAGAACTCTTAGTGCCACTGATTATACTGATTGCAGGAGCTATAAATGTGGTTCATTATGGGTGAAATCCTGGCCTGCTATATTTAGTGGCAGAACTCCCACTGACTTCAGTAAGGACAAGATACAGGCAAAGAAGCATGGAGATATGCAAAAGTAAAGGCACTTATCACCCAGAAATGGTTAAATAGATATAAAGATCAGGGTAATCTTAGAAATCTAGAGGTTGGAAATCAGCATGAAAGGTTTGTTTTATTCCCATTTTATATCCTTACTTATTTCTAAATCACTTATTGGGCTGCTAAAACCATGAACAAATAATACAAGATCACATAATAGAGAAGTAGTCAGTGGTTTTGTTAAGGTGAGAGGTTGCTTTTTCTCTTGAAGCCACCAGTTGGAATCTGTACAAAGCAGTAAGGAAATAGTGACAAATGAGCAGGCTTAGAGCTAGATAACTGGGAAGCACAGTGGCTGGGGTCTATGTCCAATGATAAAGCTGTGGATAGTGCAATCACCAAAGAGTTGGCCAGCCTGGTTCATGAACTCAAGCAGCAATAAAGGACATTGTCAGGGCCCTGAATGCACTAGTAGGCCTTAATGAGCAGCCTCACCTGGGGCCTCCACCCACACCCTCTGCCCATGGGCCCATGAGTCCCATTTCAGCTCAGGCCTGGGCCTTCAGTCCCTGCCCAAGCTACATCATAGGTGTACCTATCTATAGCTCCATCACAGCCATGCCTGTGCTTGGCTATGGACCTTGTTGATCTGAACCCTGACCCATGGACTGTCTTCCTGGTTTGACCTTGGACCTGCCTCATCACTATGAACTTGCCCAACAGTCACTGGACTGTGTCTGACCCTGTTTACCCTCACTGGACCTGATACTGACTTGACTTCCTGGCTTGACCACAGACCTGCCTCATCACCATGGACTTGCCTGAGGATCCAGACTCTCAGCTGAACCTGGCTACCATCTCCAGCTCTGTCCTGCATGCCTCGCTTGAGTACTACGGCACTGGGCCCTGCTGGTGCGGCCCCTTCCCTGCCAGCCTTGTTATCATGCCTGGTTCCTGGCTCCCTGTCTCTTAGGGAGCAGCTGGCCCTTGCTGCTTCCTGACAGACATCTGTTAAGCCACAACAGGCTGAGGAAGGTGTGGCGGGATGACCAACTATCTTTACAGTCCCGGACCATGAGGGTTTTGTGTGGCGCGAGGGAGGGAAGGAGGGGAGGAAGGAGATTTACTGCGTGACTCCACAACTTATTTTAAAGATCTAAGTTTACTACACAAGTTACAACAGTACAAAGCAACAATTCTTACCAACAGAAACTTAGTTCAACTAGAATGCTTATTTTCCAATTCTAATTGATCTTACCCACGTGTTGCCTGAGCAGCCAACGTACACTCTTACCCACGCGTTGCCTGAGTGGCCAACGTACACTCAATCCCAGGGAAGTAACTGCGGGAGGGCATCCCTGTCCCGAGGGGATCCGCAAGTTGGCAGACCCACTGTCACCCACAAAGAGCCAAAGACAGCCTCCGGGGCCAACCTATTTATACCCTGCAGGGGAAGGTGGAGGTGGAGTCGCAAGGCCAGTCGCAGTTCTCTTCGCGCAGTCACAGTCCCTAGCTCCTGGCTGCTGCAGGGTTCAACTCTCCTCCGTCGTTATTATGACGATCGCACCCACAGTCATGGGGTGAGGGGGGGGAATAGCCAAACACCCCCCCAATGGCAGGCTAGCTGCCTTGAGCACTCTTCAGCACTGAAGAATGGAGTTTGAGTGACTGCAAATGACTGCTTTACTCTTGCAGGGGTGGTCCCAAGGAGAGATCCCATAGCTTGGGTAAGAAGGAGTTAATTCCAGTCTGCAATGATTAACACTGCCCCAGCAGTGAAGGTAGGTGTTATCTCCCAAGGTCCTGACGAGGAAGAGATAGTCCAGACCACCCTAATTAACACTGTCCCAGCAGTGAGAGGAGGCTTTATTTCCCAGGGTCCTGGCGCCCAAGCAGGCCTTATTTCAAAGCCTTGACACCCTCCCTTTCAGAGACTGAAGCACAGGAATGCAGACTGCTTGTAACTGGCACCAGATTGGGGGGGTGGGGGGGAAGCTGAGAGCATCCCCCCACCGAAGGCCTCACACTGTCAGCCCCACTAGCGGAAGATTCCTTCTATGCCTTTCCTAGAAGATCTGGATTTGGTAAACCTCCAGTAGGGAGGCCCTGCCCCCAGCCAGATGGGGGAAAAGGATGATGAAGAGGATAAAGAAGATAACCAGATTTACTAGACTCTGTGGGTCCAGTGGCCTGGCACACATTGACCCATAGAACATAAGCCTTGGTGGACAGAGGAGCTCAGTGCACCCTGCTCCCTTCCACACTAATGGAAAGATGTCAGTTATCATCAAAGGAGTCGCTGGAGGCCACGACAGTACCCACCTTTGCCCCAAGCTGTGGGTTTGGATATGTTTCATCAAAAACCATGTTCCAGCACACAGAAGGTGCTGATGGTACAGGAATGCCTCACTTCAGTTTCCCAACACTAATCTCAGATGCATCCCATTTTTGTGTATAGCCCTTAGGCTTCTTCACTGCCTCCTCACCTCCACTGTCATGTTTCCAGTGGAGTCACATCTCAGAGATTTCCCTATTGTGTGAAGAACCTCCCACGAGGTCTAAAGTCTCCCAAAACACCAGTGGGAGCAACTCTCATGCACCAGCAAGGAAAGGAAATGAGGTAGCAGAGGTGGCCAGCTTTGTTTCCCAGGCTCATTGATGTTCATTCCTTCTCTACAAGGGATAAAGAAAGTGATTTGTGGTGGCCACTATTAACTGCTGTTGTTCCTGGGATTTGCATAGGCTCAGTGCTTCTTCTAGTGTGCATAACTTAGGGACTGTTCCTACTGCAGTATGGAAAATCAGCAAAAATTTTGCCTGCATGAAACTTAATAAGCCATGTCCTACAGTATAACAGGAAAGAAGAATTTTAAAGGGTCCTATTGTTCATTATGGTTTGGTCACTAAGTAGATCTCTTACGGCAAAATCCTAGTTCTTGATAT
Source organism: Dromaius novaehollandiae (assembly GCF_036370855.1). NCBI lineage: Eukaryota > Metazoa > Chordata > Aves > Casuariiformes > Dromaiidae > Dromaius > Dromaius novaehollandiae. The sequence goes on from NC_088130.1 coordinate 7,214,581, forward strand.
AGGAAATATTAGGGTTGCTAAATCAAATGATGTTTCAGTTAATATATATACATGTCTCAAGGAATGGGTTTGCAACAGTAACACTCTCTGGCATAGCATGTGCTCTGCACACATTCATCACTGGAGCAGTGGGTTGTAAATGAGGTTGTAAAACCTAAGCATTTCAAGCCATCAAATCTGGTTCTTAATTTAGAGTCCAGATAGTTGTAGTGAATTTCCAGCACCTAGAGATGATTCACACTGGATTAGGCATTTGCTATCTTTAATGCAGTTAAAATGCCAGTTATTCACACTGAAGATATAGTTCAGTTTTGCCAACTATTCTATGATTTCTGAGTACTCATGGGAGCAGGCTATTAAGCATAAGTCATTTTATTGAATCCCGCCAGTCTGAATGAAAGACTTAACCTTTAAAAAGTGATTTAGCGAATAAGAATGGATTGTCAACCAGCAACAAGCTGAGTGAGTGGAAAAGCTCACCCTTCCAGAAGCCAATTCTTTCGATCTTTTTATGACAACTCAGTATAATCACCCCTCCCTTTCCTTCTTCTATGTAGTTTTCAAAATAAATGTCCAGGGTGAAAGATTTTTCCTCTGCTGAACCAGAAGAATCAGGGATGGAAGAAGGGATTGTTTTGCAGGCCGCTGTAGTTTCAGGATAATTTTAGTGCTTGTTGTTTTTTACACCCCTAAAATGAAGGGATCTCTGACAAGCCAGGCAGGACATGAAGGATTTTCTAGCTATATGCTGTGTCTTCCCTAGCATGAGTCTGCTCTGGAAAAGTGACATTGTTAACTCCTGCTGTAATTTCTGACTCAAAGGTATATTTTCTCAATAAAAGATGTTAGTATTATAAAGACAACTTTTATCTGAGACAAGAAGTGACAGTTGCCCTGCCCTCCCAACTTCTGGTGGAAGCCCCATCCCTACTGGCAGTAAAATGTCCCACTTGCACCAGGAGTCCCTCTTCTGGTCACATGGTCTGTGTACGCCACCTCTTTTTGCTCCCGGGGGTCGCCATTTTGTAAAACATCATACCCCGTGTGTTCACAGACTGCCCTATGATTGGCTGGCCAGCCACTCCTCCTGGTTTACCCAGAAGTATACAAGAACAGGAAGTCCTTTTCAACCTACATAAACAGGGGCCACCATTTTGTTTCAGCCACTATTTTATGGTAGGCAGCCGCCATTTTGTAAACGTCTGTTTTCATACTGCTCTGTGATTGGATGATGGCTGTTTCTTGACATGATCATACCCCATGGGTTTTCAGGCAGCCCTGTGATTGGCTGGCAGGACCAGCCACCCCTTCCTGTCTACCCTGGAAGCACATGAGAGGAGGAAGGTCTCTCTCACTAAATACACAGGTGCTGCCATTTTGTAAAACATCATTACCCAGAAGTATGCCAGAACAGGAAGCCCCTGCTGACTGCATGCACAGAGGCTGTTCTGACCGCAAGGCGGGAAAGGGAGGGTTGGATACCAGGCCACCTTTGGATATTTTTATTACACAACACAAGAAAAGATGGACCATGTAAAGATAGCAGGTTTTAACATCAGATCCATATGGGAGCATGAGTCGGTCGCTATGACAAAATCAAATGGGGAGCTTGCAGAGTTCTTAGCCAGAACCAAATTGCCCACACCGCAAATCCCCAGAGATGCGCTGTAAGGGTGAGGCGGGGGCACTGCCTGGACTCCCGGCAGGGACGGATACACAAACACAAGGCATAAGATGGTCGATATGGAGCATTTATTACCTCTGCGTCTGAGCGGGGGTTCCCCGGCGTTTTCCTGATCGAGGCAATAATGGAGCGGGGGATCCCTGGCACCGCTGAGCATTGGTCCAGGGTGAGGAACACTGAGGGGGGCACTAGATGAAGTTTTTATGCACTATACACATGCACAGTAAGCATGTTGAGCTCATTGTTATTCTCGATTCAAGGCCCAGGTGCAGCGCCACCCTGGCACAGGCTCAACTACGTGACTATGGGTCAACATGCCCTGTTGATGCTCCTTTTCCCACGGAACGGTCTGGCTAGCTTCCATCGCCTATCTCCTTGACATTCTTCCGCACTTTCCCTAACATGCGCTTTTTGGCAAGAGGACAAATGCCATTTGTGTGTATCACAAAGCAGCCCCTGATGAAAAGATACATTACTATGATTTTATTATGCCTTTATTTGAGGCACTGAGGGAACTTGTGTTGGATTATGGCATAAATCCAGACAGCGATGACCCTAAAAAGATCGTGATAGAGCAGTGCTCTTTTGTCAGGAACAAGCAGAAGTGGGCGATAGAAACCAGGCCCCTCTGGAAGATGCAGAAGGTGGTCTATGACAAAAGCGTACTGACTAAAAATTTTAAAAGTATGTGCATTACAGGAAACTTATCATCCTTTACGTTGTCCAGAATGTTTTTTGCCAGGGTAAAAAGAGCCACACCATCTCCCTCAACACAAAACATATAGTGTTATTTAAGAACACCTGAGATAAGCTCCAGGTTGCGTCCCTAGCCAGGCAGATGTATCCTGGAGAGGCCTGGTTCTTTTTAGAAGCATTTGAAGATACTGAGAAGGCACCATATGGGTACTTGGTTGTTATGCTTCTACACCTGAGGCTTTTAGGCTAAGAACTGGCCTTTTCCTGCCATAGCGTCTGGCCATTTACATATTGGGAAAAAAAAAAAAAAAAAGAGAGAGAGACTGGTGCTCGTCAATAAATAGAGAGGAACTGGAGTGGCACCCTACATGTCTATTGGGGCAGACTCAGGAACATGATGTCCCACTGTCTGAAGAGTAACCTGTCCCTCCTGGAGCTGTTGATCTGGTCCTCCCCCATGGCAGAGGAAAGCAATACTGTGGACTGCTTCTGATGACCTGATAAAAGCCATTTCTGAAATTGCTCTGAATACCTTGAAGGGGAACGTTCCATTAACATCTCACCAGGCATGCATGCTAAAAAAGAGTAGCAAATTCATTAAAAGCCTGAGTAGTAAAAGTGTGTTCTTCAAAAGAAAGAAGATGCTAGTGAAGCAAGCTGGTGGGTTTATCGGTCCTCTTCTCAGTTTTGCCCTTCCCCTCATCACAGGGCTTTTGGTAAAGCAGTGATGAAATATGCAGAAAAAAATGTATCTGGTGCCTGCAAATCACCTGAAGCAGCTATAGGTGATGCCATTACCTAGGGAAGACATTAAGGCTGACGCAGTCCACTCTGCATGCTGAAATGAGGGACCTTCTCCAGAAACCAGGCTTGATGGCCTACAAAAAAGCTAAGGTGTATACAGTCTCTCTTCAGAAGTACTTGGCACACGTGAAACAGTGATCAGGAAAGGGAGAACATAGCTCTTGCTTTTCCAGAACAAAGCAAGACAGACGCGGAAAAGCCCCTCAAGACTGCTGAGGACCCCAGCCCTGTTGTTCAGGAAGTGTTGGATAATGTGCATCCACAGTATGGGAAGAATGCAGAAGTGCTCCTAGGTAAACTAGGGCAACACCTAGTTCTTCTTGGGACAACTAGGGAAGTTTTGTATACAAAGGAGATGTCATCAAGGGGTCCAGCCTGCTGCATTTAGGCCGAGGCATCCTTCAGACTCATGCCTCTTCTAGCCTGAGAACACTTAAAGGTTGGAATGTTTTCATGAAAGCCATGCCTGCAGTGAATGTCCCATCTTCTGTCATGAGTAATACAGAGAACCGGGATCTCTTGGAACAACTAAAAAAGACTGAGAAGGACCAATAAGCACCACACATACCACCTAAGAAGAGAAAGATACCTAAAGCCCAGTGGTTCCCCCTGTAAATTTTACTATTGAAAATAAATATTCATAAAAACCTTTCAACTTTATTGTCTGCAGTGTCCATTAAAAAAAAACCAAACGTTGGGGGAACGCAGGGGGGAATGGTTGAAGAACACTCACAGAGCCCTTCAGTTGGGTTGTAAGTTTTATTTACATGATGCATTTATGAAAACCATTACAAGAAATGCAGGTCTGGGTCTTTTGAAGCACATTTTGAGTAGCCCTGGTCACAGGGAAAGCTCCATTTTCATTTTTCACAAAATGCATCACCATCTGGTCATTTTGCACTAGATTGTTAGAATACAGTTTTAAAAGCTGTTCAAAAGGTAGCGCCTTGTTATAGTGATGTAGGAAAAAGATGCAGTGGTATCCACAGGTCGTGGAGAGGGGATGCTGCAGTTACTTCCTCTGGAAAACAATATCTGTAGCATCGTGCTTTGAAAAGGACATGATGCTTTCAGGAAAGAGAGCACTGTTTGGGGGTAACCGTACGAGTCAAAAAAACTCTGCGTGGTTCTGATCTGCCAGGAAAATTGCTAGCCAGTGCTCTCCAGGTTGGTTATGTGGATGTGCATTCACAACCATGCTTGCCGGTCTTGGAGAAACACAGTCTTTAGGGAGCCAGTAACTCAGGTACACACCTAGAAATATTTCTCTGCCATAGGGATCTGCTGAAAAAAAAACAGGAGTGCTGTTTGGTGTCCAACCTCAGATGTAGTCGAAGAGCATGCATCTCTTCCACTTTCCCTCTATCAAAATACGTAGATGTAGATTCGCTCTTGTCAAATATGTAGATGATCACATTAATGGTGGTGAAGGCCCCTGCAAAGCGTACTTCTGCTCTCAGGTTTCCTGTTTTAATCAGGGAATAGTGATCAGCACATTCTTGGTCTGGAGACAGGTCAAAGGCGAACAGGGTATAGCCACAGGCAAACTCTTCCCTGTCAACCAGCAGAGAGTGATCTTTTTAAAGTCTGCCAATCATCTGAAAAAACTGCATTCTCTCACACAGCAGCTGTTCTGAAAATCAGGCTGCAGTGGTTTCACTGGCATTTGTTCACCATCCATATACAGGGCCACAAAATTTATATCATAATGCTTAAAGTTGAAAGGGTTCTTAGCATAATTGCTGCTAAAAGAGTTGTTATCTACAAACCCAATAACAACAAGCTTGGGGAGTTGTCCCAGAAAGAAATTTTCCTGGTTGCTGACACAGCTTCTGGCTGCTATGCTGAACACTTTCATGCCCACCTGGTCCACCGGGTCTTTAGTGTTGGCCATAAGTAATGCCTCAGCTTTGCACAAATGCACTCCAGGTGCCACTTATTTGCAAACAGCAAGGCATAGGTAATAACCAGCTTGCAGACTCCTGCTGCCAGGGAGCTCATCAAACAAAAGCTGTTTTTGCTGTGCATCAGCTTAATTTTTCCATCCACACCATTCAACAGAAGCTTGTCTTGAAAGAACAGATCGATGTGGAGGGGTCCCAAATGTTTGATCCTCCTACTCTGGGCCGTCAAACTCGAGCATTGCCTAAACCCTTGATTACTGATGCCATCCAGCATGACTGCTTCCTGCTGCCTGGCTTTGTCTTTGTAGAACAGTCCTGTGGAGAAGTGCATGGACAGCGTGTCATAGCTGTGACTGAGAAGCAACTCAATGAAGGTGCAGTAAGGGTAGCAGTTGTTGCTCTGGCTTATCAGTTGATCTCCCAGAGTAATGTTCAGCTGGCTGAAAACAGAAGCCAGCGGGTAATTCACAAGACCCATGACCTCACTGGCACCAAGGTTGGACCCATCAGCTTTTACAAGATTACAGAAAAGTTATAGCAGAGTGTTGTTCAGATCTATGTCATCTTCCCCATTCAAAGCTATGAAAAAGTCCAGAGGTGCAGACTCTGCAATACTGGAAAGTGGAGGCACCTCAATAAACAGGCTTTTCTCAGTGCTGGTCTGCATCAGAGCCGCTTCAAACAAATCCTGCTTGGATTTGGTCCATTCTTCTGAGCAGCCGTAAACAAAAGCCATCCCTGTTAAAATATATTTCCTTTTCTAGCGGCACAATGGGCCCTCTTTTTCTGGGTTTTCTGTTTCTTTTGCACTGTTCAGCCTGGCTTGTTGTTCTTTTTCTTCTTATTGTCCTGGTCAGACTGTTGTCTGGTGCTTTCCCCCCATCCTTTTTCTTTTAAAGGGCTGGGGCGAGCCTTCCCTTCAGGGGTGTGACGTGGCTCTCTTTCTTTTAAGGCTTTTTCTTTTAATATAAACAAGCCTGAGACCTCATGTTTTCCAGTGTTTTCCAACTTGTCCAGGACAGCCTTGGAAATATGTTCAAACATGTTTTTTTGTAATGTCTTGAGTGGCACTTTTAACGTATAACGTAACAATTTCCAAACCCCTTTTCAAAAGCAGGACAGCCTTTATAAACAGGATATAGAATGTACCTCCAACACCCACCCCATACATCACAGGAACACCTTGAAAAACAGGGAGACCATTGCTGGCCTGGGCACTATAATTAATGTACAAGGCTGGGTCCCCATAATTATTTACCACTACCATTTTGGTGTGGTTTCTTAAAATATCAGAGACTTCTGGGGCTGAAGGTGCAGCTTCACAATCACCTTCCCAAAGTGAAATGAGATATGCTTGTTCTGGTCAGTCTTTTTTTCAATGTTGATCATGTCAATGTGCTGGTGGTTTACAGGCATCTAGTGTGGCTTATCACATATCACCATAACGATCTTGTTATTACTGCCGATCAGAAGACAGCGCAATAATGGAACCAAAAAGTACCCAACAATCTGATGCTCTACAATATCCATGTGGAGGTAGAGTGAGTTAAACCCTCCGGTAATGTCCACCACAAAGGGAAATTTCTTAGCAGTAACCCTCAGAGAAGTCCCCAAAATATGTGCTAGATCCCCAGTTTTAGAAAAAGTGTAAGGATTTTCATACGTTCATAGGTTCATACGTTCCATCAACATGGAAAGGGACGTATAATAGCCTTTCCGCAAAGCCTACTGCCATGTCTTACCCTGCAGAGCTATTTCAAATATGGCATCTTTGTTGATGTTATTCCAGCTGTGCAGGTACTGTATTGCTGCCAGCTCTACCTCCCACTTGCCTGAGAGCTGCAGGGGCTTCACCAGCTGAATGGTAAAGCTCGAACTGGTGTTTTGTGGGAAGATTCTGTCACTGGTATTGCTGGGTTTCATGATGTAGAAACCCCTCATCCACCAAACTTCTTTTTTTCCCCACTCCACCCCCAGTCACTAGATGTCCTGGACTTAGGAGGCTTCTATCCAACTCTTAAATTTCTGGGGCCAGCTACACCACTTCACCAGCAGCTGTTCCTTCCTTCCTTTCCCTTTTGCAGTGAGGATCTTCTCAATTTTGTAGATTCTGTCCCTGTCAAGGTTCACTTTTTGAAGTTCTTCAGGGTAAAATGTCCCCTTGATTGCTTTGTGACCACAGTTTATTGTGTTACCTGGGTATTTGTCCTCTTCTCACAATTTCAACTACTGTGAAAAATTCATCCGTGAACGTCTGCTCATAACCTTTCTCAAATGTCTCTTTTGTTCTAGACAACCTACCGTGGTCTCCCTTTTTGAGAGGCGGTGCAGATGCTTTAATTTTCAACACATCCCCATATACGGTTTTCCAAACCCTCGCAAAGTTTAAAGGGTTCACATCCACAGGCCTGGCTCTGATAGTTCTGCAGAAACTATGGTTGTACCTCTTTATAAACTCTGATGACACATCAGTGTAGCAAAAAGTTGGGGTGGGGCACCTGTCATTTCTTATTTTGGATAAAAGTAGTCCTTATACTACTGATGTTTTCTTTTGATTTTGAACCCCACACACTCAAGCTGTGCTCTGATAATTGATTTGGCTTCTTTTCCCATTGGGTATAAAATTTCTTCATCCAAATTGGGCTTACCATGTTTCAGAGATACATCCCTTTTCTTCCCATGATTGGGCAGCTCCATAGTTTTCCATGGCTTTACACTGATGTAGATGATGACTATAGCCCTGGTCAGCATGTCTCTGCTTGTCCCCTGCTCACTTTCAGAATGACCTGTCCATCTTTTGTGGATACCGTGCTGCTCCTCCACTTTTTGTGTTTCTCCTGTTGAGGGGTATGCCCAGAGCTTTGTAAATACCAGTGAACAGAAATGCAGGTGTCCTGAGGATTTTGACAACAGTGGAATCTGACAGGCAAGAATTTCAAGGCTGGGACCTTATTGGGTTTATTATCCTGCATACAGGCACTAGTCTTGCAAGTTCTGCATCGCAAATGATATTGTGAGAGCTAGACCAATGCTTATATAGCATGTTGGGAATAAAAGAGGTTGGAATTTGAGTTATTATAACAATTGTGCTCTATACATACACTATGTCTTGTATAATCATGAAAACAATTTTGAATCTTATGTAGTTTTTATCTTGGTTTCTTAACAAAACAAAGCACACTGCTTTCTTCCTGTCCATCTGTTATCCAGGCCCTCCCACCCAAACCCATTGGCCAATTTCAAAAAAAATTGAGAAAGATCTAGAAGTTTCCATGCCAGGTCAGTTCCTAACACTTAACATGAGGATCAGCAACTGGGTAGAAGTGAAATTTCCAGTGAGTGTCTCACTGAGGGAAACATGCAGAACTTGTTCTGTTTTGCATTGTGGTACAAGCTGACCAGCCAGTCATCACACACTGTCTCTTGCTTGGTGGGAATGTCATAAGGAACATGAGTGAGTTCATCGAGCCACATCCATAGGTGGAGATTCCTGTCTTTATCGAGTGTCTTACAAGTGAGTGTCCATTGACATTTACTTTCCCCCACTTCGATCCCTCCCTCCTGGGTACGATTTAAACAATATTGCCCCATGGCTGGAAACTGAATTGGCCAGGTCCCACTGTCGTCCCACGTGTTGTCCGCGGTTTCGCTATAATTGCTTACGATCTGGTCTGGGGTGAGGGGTGTGGACGTCCACGGCCAGCTTGATAACCCTAGCGGTCCTCCGCAAACCCAGCAGTGGCTTAAATTGAAAAGTTTGGCTTACTGCTTTCGCCAGCAACACGAACTTGTTGTTCTCGAAGGGATTAAATGGGTTGGGGGAAGGTAGAGGGAGTGGTCGTTTGTCGCCCTCGTGGATGCCTCCTTGAATCAGAATGGTCCAGAGCAGTAGATGCATCTTGGTCAGACCGCTGCCCTTGAAAACATAAATAAGAACAAACTCGCTCCTCGGGTCAGGAGGAGGGAATAATCCATTTTGTGTGAATCTTGCGAGTTTTCCCACTAGCATCTTTTGCTCTCCAAGTATATTTGTTATTCTATTAACCTCCCAGGCGTTTTGCTCCCAAAAAGGAAGCCATTCCAGGCAGCCTTTGAACACCGTATATGAGTCCGTGTAGATGTGTACAGGGGAAGTAGCCTGGCTTTTGCATCGGGATACGCTCCACACTGCAGCCAGCTCTCCCACCTGCGCACTGCCCTCTCCCTCTGTAATGATCCGCTCCTTGGTCCCCACCTGGAGCGCCACAGCCCGGTATCTCCAGGTTTTCCCTTCCTGCTTTGGGGAAGTGTCTGTGAACCATGCATTTAGGATCTGATCGGAAAATGGGGGAGCTACTTGAATTACAGGGGGAAGTTGGGTTTCTTTATTCAAGTCTGCTTCGTCTTGTATATTTAATACTTTAGTGGCTCCTTCCATTACGGAAAAGATTTCGCAATAATGCTCTATTTGTGCATACCATTTTCGTAGGGAGGCTCTCTGAGCCACCCCGTCAGGGGGCGGGGTCCCTGCCAGGACTGCTTTGGTCACCTTAAACGGACCTCGGAGAACTATGGGTTGCTTTTGAATAGTTTGTTCAGCCTCCCTTAGAGTGAGGCTGACTACAAACAGCCCCTTCTCCCACAGGTGGATGGAAAGCCTGGTCCAGGCAAACCCCCATTCGATCTGGATAGGGTCGGTGGGGTGGATTGGCCCCAAAGCTTGGTAGGCGTTCGCCTCAAAAACCAGCAGCCGCAACGCCTCATTGTGGACCGAGGTCCGCTCCCAGTGAGCCCTTTTCTGTAGTAAGTCATATAATGGCCTGGCAATAATTGAAAAATCGGGAATGTGCTTCCTCCAAAACACAAGCAGCCCTAGAGCATGTTGAGCATGTTGGAAGTCCTTTTTGGACTCTGGCATTTTAACTGAGTCCAATGAGGACAGGGTATCCGGGGGAATGCAGGTCATCCCCCTCCTCCACCAGATTCCCAGAAATTTTACTTCACTGGAGGGAATTTGGATCTTTTCGGGCGGAATTGTCAGCCCTATCTGCTCTAGGTGAGCAATAATGTCACGCTGCGTTTTCTCAACGTCCTCTACCTGGCTCCCTCCCACGAGCACATCATCTATGTATTGATAAATTTTGACTCCCGCCTGTATGGGGACAGTTTCAAGCTCTTGTGCTAGCGCATGATGGGCTAGTGTAGGGGAGTGCTTGTTCCCCTGAGGTAGTCGAGTGAACGTGTATTGCTGTCCCTGCCACGTGAAGGCAAAACGTGAAGGCAAAACGCTCTTGGTCCTCAGGCTGCAAAGGGACCATAAAAAACATGTCTTTGACATCGATTGTTGCCATCACAGGGTGGGACTGTTCCTGGATAGTCTCTAATAATTCAGCAATGTTTGGCACAGCTGCCATCAATGGGCCTGTATTGTTATTTAGTCGCCGATAGTCTACGGTTAGTTTCCACTTACCCTTTGGTTTTCGACCTGGCCATGCAGGGGAATTGAAGGGGGACTGTGCCAGGATCACAACTCCCTGTTTTTCCAGGTCCTCCAATACTGGGGTAATTCCCTCTCTGGCTCCGAAAGGTAACGGATAGGGTTTTACATTAGTCAGCCGGGAAGTGGGGAGGGGAGGCGCCGCTTGCAGCAAGCGCACTGCCACACCGAAATCTCCGGTCAGCCTTCTGACCTGAGGAACACCGAAAGACCACGAATTCCCCTGGGTATCCCGCCACTGTTTCCCCTTCAGGACGTCTATGCCTAAGAGGTTCATTTGAAAAGGCCCCACAGCTGCCATGGTGTCCACAGGACTCTCTTCCCCTGGTAACCACAATGTCACCGGGGTCATGGGCACAGTTTGGGTCTTCCCCAGAGCATTTAAAACTATTAGGTGTTTGGAGGGGACCGAGATGCCACACCGTTCCGCCTCACTCCATTTTAGCACTGTAATTTGCGCCCCCGTATCGATTAAAAAGGTTACGGGCATTCTCTTCGGCCCCACCGCTACGGTGATTAACAAGTCTCCTTTGTTATTGCAGGTGAGTTGTCTTATAAACATCTACCCTCTGCCTCCACCCTCACCCTGAGGGGGCGGAGGAGCTAGTTTTCCCACCACCCTTTCGTCCTCCTCGAACTCCTCCCCAACGTTTAACGCTGGCGCAGGGGGTGGTTTCGGTCTGGGCGGGGGTCCCTGTCCAGACCACCTCTGTACCAGGAGCTCTAGTTTTTTGGTCGGGAGCCTGTCCATCAAGTCTCGGGGCACGCCTTTTTGCAGCCCCAATTGCCATAGTCCCTGCCGGGTCAGGGATCTCTCTCTTCTGGCTAAATCTGGGCTCCTCCCAGAAAATGCCAGAGACTTGCTTGCTGGCTCTGCCGCCCACACGGCCCTAGTTTCCACCCTTTGGCAAGTCCGGCCGACTGGCCCGTATTTCCTCCCATAATTGATCAATTCCTGGGCTACCTCCCCCCAGGTCCACACCTTTTCCCCCAGCCGCGGGTGCTCGGGGGTTACCATCCCCTCCAGGGCAGCCGCGATCCTCTCCTCGCGGGGCACATCTTGGATTCTCCCCTGCAATTGGATCCCAATAGGTTTCAGGGAATCAGGAAGTCCCCGTATTAGGGGCGTCATCCGCTCGGGATCTACCGGCAATAACATCGGAGAGCTCAGGTTCGGCTTGAGTTCCCAATCGTACATCATTTGCAGACAAGCTGCCTTTTGTACACGTTCCAGCAACTGATCGGCGGAACCTGTTATAGCTAGGGGATCCCCCCTCTCCAAAGGGTTCAGCCCCCCCTGCCCAATATGCGGCCCTCTGAGTCAGGGACCACGGGGCTTGGCGATCGCCCGTCGTCAGGAACACACCCGGGCCCCAATATCCCTCTGCCTCCTTTTCAGATAGCAGGATTCCGTCCCCCCCCAGACAGGGATACCCGCCACACGTATTGGGTTTCAGATTCCCTAGCCGTTCTGGCAAAATCTTTTCGCAGCTTGGCCAATTCGGTAGCTGTGAAAGGGATTTCTTTGGTAACAACCTGGGGGCGGTTGTCGCTATCGTCCTCGTATATATATTCTGTTTTGACTAGTGGGCACATATCGGGGGAGGGGGGCGTCTACGGCCTCCTTTAATCTTTTTAGGTCCCTTTGGCAGTAAATTTGGTGAACCCCTTTTCCCTCGAGCAGCCCTTCAGTTTCGGCGAGGGTGTCTGCCTCCCTCAGGAGCTGGTTTCTTAGCTCCTCTTTCAGTATCAGATTTTGCTGCTTCTCCTCCTCCAGCGCCTGCTTGGTTTCCCGCAATTGTTCTTGCAGCGGTGTTAGCGCCACTTGCAGCGTGGCAACCACAGCCTCCGCCTGACAAGGTGCCCGCTTCCTGTCCTCCACCGCAGCTGCTAGGCACGTTCCTAGCACGGCGCAAACAATAGCTTTCCCTTTTCCTCTCTTAACTTTAGCTTTTTGCAAGACCGCTATTCGGTCCACTACACTTTGCAAGTGGAACCAATGGTCCCGTGCCCAGTCTCGTCCCGGGGGTGAGGGACGAGAATGGTGTACTTCCAAAAGGTCATATAATTTCTCGATTTCCTCACAAAAATCACCTGCCTTCTGGGCAGCCATATCCTACAAAGGGGATTTCGTCCCGGGAGGGCCAAACCTTAAAGGAGTCCAAGTTTCCCCTATATGCTCCTGGGAGGCCAAACCGTAAACTACTACAAAAAGTGTCCTACAAAGGGGATTTCATCCTGAGGGGGTCACACCTTAAAATCCAAGTTTCCCCTATACACCCTCAGGAAGCCAAACCACAAACCAGTATACTAAAGATCTCAGCATTCACTCCTTCCTTACGCTTCGTTCGTCTCCGGCCGCTTCCCTCGCGGGAGAGCGGAACCGCGGATCAAAACTCCGCACTCGCTTCGTACTTGTTCATACGTCTCGTTCACACACAATCACTCAGCACACCATAAGGTTGTACGACACTCTCGTCTCAAGGGATCCTGTCCGTGACGCCAATTAGATGTCCCGATCCAATATCGGGAGGGTTTTGTTACGATCCCAAGGACGAGGTTAAGACACTAAAACTGGTCAAATGTCGTACAACCTTTTAACTTTATTTTCCATGAAGTGGGGAGAAAAGGTGGTGGTGGGGGGGAAGGCGAAGGGGAGGCGAAGGGAAAAAGGGAACAAGGATAAGGGGAAAAGATAGAGAGAGTTGGAAAAGGAGAAAAGAAACTAGCTACCACCACTCCGAGGCCGATGATGTTCCGCTGACTCCGTTCGAATCACAGCTCAAGCTGGGTGCCTCCGACGAGGGACGAGGGATGAGGGACGAGGGACCCCAAACAAAGAAATCCATCGGCAATTATAGCTTTTTCAAATTAAGTTTCCCACCCCTCACGTGGTAGTTCAGACCAATAGTAATATTTGGGTCTGGGGTCTCCTGCTCCTTATTGGGTCTCATCACTGTCCCTAGGTAGGCCGTTTACTGTTGCTGTTTCTGCTGACAGGTGTGTCTTCATTCTTGGGTCCAGCCATTAGCTCTCAAGGTCCTGACAAAGAGGTGGTAACTCCAGCAATTAGCACTGTTTCAGCAGTGCACAGGAATGTAAATTGCTGGTAACTCCCTTATCATTCCTGCCTGCACCAGCTCTGGGGCCCTTTCTCACTGAACTAGGCGTGTGGCCTAAGGCTTCAGCAAATTTAGCTACTCATGCTAAGTGAGTTTTATAGAAGTTGTGCTAAAAACGGCAATAATTTACAGTCCAGGTCCCAAAGTCTCTGCCCGATTGTGGTCTCGTTCAGTGCAGGCTCGGTGTGTCCTGGGTGGTCACAGGGAGACCATTTCGGGGGTCGCAGCAGCCCAGTCCTGTTTCCGCCAGGGACAGATGGCTTGTTCAGGGTTATGGTTTGCTTGCACCTTATGTACCAAGAAATGTTTAAGGCAAAAGTTCACTCATCTGTCTGCCACATGAAGTCAGCTGGAACTTTACTATTGATTTTGGTGGGACTAGAATTTCAGCCATAGTCCTTGTGAACTTTTATAGTAGGGGATAATATTTCCTACCTCACAGATATATTATGATTACAAAGCAGTCCAATCCACCAGAAGTGGGATCTGTATTTGGAACTGCTTGGATAGATTATTCTGTGCAATCTGTCTTGATATAATCATTGGTCTAGGATTCTACAGACATTTGACTATTTCATCTGGTTGTGGCAAAAAAAAAATTTTTACTATTTTAATTAAATGTTAAAATGCCTGGATAATAGGGTAATAGAGACTGACTAAAGATCAAATCTGAAAGACTGTGGGCATGCAGAACAAATGTTATAAGTGAAACTAAAATGAAAAAAGTTTTTGCTAATGGTAAATATTCTATGAACAATTTCCTGCATGAACAGTGGATATTGAGCAAATACTACATGTTAACAGAAATAGTAAAACTGAGCATTCCCACTGAAATCTTGATTCTTCAGGCAGAATCCGGACAGAAACACACCAATCTAGAACATAGACATACCATTATCATTATGCTGATATACAAGGAGAAGCTTACTATTTAAACTATGGAATTTCAATATCAGATACCTGGGTAGATTGCACAGAAAAAAAGAAAGCTACAGTCCAGGAAATTACCTGTGAACAATTTATGTATTCCTATCTCAGTTATGTTCCATTTCCTTGCTCTTCTTTAATGTCTAGAGCCAGAATTGCAAATCTCTGAATTTATTGTTCCTTTTTCTTCTTTTTTTCCTCTGTTCATTTAAATGAATGAAGCATCTCTGGTGTCATTTTTGATTGTGTCTTATAAAAGAAAGAGGGATCAGAGAAGATGAAGTCTACTAAAAATTTCAATGTTTGGGCAGGTGCAATAATCTTACCTGTCTCAGTAGCATTTGGCTTGATTCTGCAAGGTACTTAACATTCATTTCCTACCAAAACAATAGAAGTTGAGGAGACTCAGCCTGTTATAGGGTGAGACCTTGTCTGTAATCTAATTTTAACCACACTTGTGGGGAGCTGTTTATGGCAAGAAAAGTTTAAATTTCAACAAATTTCCTATTTTTATGTGGAATGTCATAAATTATGCTTAACCAGGATATCTCATATTCATGAAGTTGGCCTCAGGTGTCTATGTCTTTTGCTGAAAATTTCTAGATGCTTCTGGTGAAAATGACAAATGGTTGACTTTAGTGGAATCATGATTTGGATCTGGGAAAATGGAATTTCTGATAAAACAATGAATAGTTTAATTCTCCATGTTCAATAGAAATGGTACGATTTGGTACCAAGCTGTAGGTACAACTTGAACCTTATAGGTCACTTAAGCTTCTGTTAAGCCTTTGGACAACTGGCTGCTGTCAGTGTTGGACAACATAAAATGAATTTGTTTTTTCCTTGTATTAAAAAAAAAGCCTCAGGCCTTCAATTTAATGTCCTTGGAATTCCATTAGAAAGAAGATATTTGAGACATTTGAGAAATGTGCATTAATGAAATAAAATTTTATGCAAGTCTGATCAGGTTTAGGCAGAATATTTGACTTGGTGCTTATAATGCTACCTTTAGATTCTGGATAAAATATAGATTTAGGATTTTATTTAATTTTGCAGTTTCTTAAAAATAAAGATACATTCATAAGTTCTGCTGCATTTGCACTTGTTTTAGATTTAAAATTTGAATTATATTGCCAATATTAGTGAACTTGTTTGTTTAAAAATCCATTTTATCTTATTTTAGTTGTGTATTACAGAGTTTTTTTCCTTTGGGTTTAAATATAGATTTTATAGACAGAATGAGGAAAGAAGCAGCTTAAAAACAAATGTTATATTGAGAAATGTGTTTTAGAGTGCATGATATGATAGCAAGATGGTTTACCTAAACTTACATATTTTATTTGCCTTCATAATTTTTTTTGAAGGAATATGTAAAATTGTTTTTTGCCCTCTATTTGTAGATGAGTAATAGACTAACTTAGTACTATACAATTGCAAATTTTGGAATCCTGTAATTTAATACATATCTTTCTTTAATTTCTTTCTTGGTAGGAAAGAAGCTGTTGATCCTGTACCATGAAGGACTGCCTTCATACCTCTTCTGAAAACCTTTCCAAACTGGTCAGCTGGGCTCACAGCCATGGGACTATATGTAGTCTCATTCCAAACCTGAAGCACTTGCTCTCCGAAGGTTCTCAGGGTAACCTGACAGCGATGTGGGGCTGTAGTGCTGGCCATGCATACCACTGGCCGCTGACCGCTACTTGCAGGGCTAAGTCTCAGGAAAGAGTGTGTTTCCAAGACAACAGAAGCTTCAATTCAGACAGTCCCAGCATCATAGGTGTGCCATTGGAAACACAGACCAGCCCAGTGGAGCGGTACTCTGGGAGGCCAGTGAAAACAAAGCTGGATTGTAACAGGACCAGAGATTCCTGTGACTTCTCTTACTGCAGTGAGCCTTCGGAGCTAGGTGAAGCTGTGGAAGAATATGAAGATGAAGCTACTCTCTTTGACATGGTCTGTGAATCCTCTGTGACTGACGAGGACAGTGACTTCGAACCTCATCCCCAAAGAACCCAAAACACCTCCCAGAAAAGACCTACAAGAGGCCTCTCTTCAACACCTCTGTCAGGCTCCCGGGCCCAGATCACCAATGAAAGTAGCAATGATGTAATAGTCAAGAAAATTAAACAGGAGATCTCAGAAGATTACTATATTGTGGCTAATGCAGAACTGACTGGCAGTGTTGAGGGGCCTGTGCTCTCTTTGACACAGATGTCAAAGCCCAAGCCTCAGACTCATGCTGGGCCCTCCTGCATTGGCCTATTGAAGCCCACTCCCCTTGTAACACCTTCTCTAGACCTACAGAACATGTCTGCTTCTCCACCAGTCCTGTCATGGCCTGCTGTTCAGAAGCCTGTCAGGGTAACTATGGCTTCCCCAGCCAGAGGGACAGCTAGTACTCCTGCAAACAGACAGCAGGTAGCCCTTCAGATGCCTGTCAGCAGTTCCAATGCCAGCAAACAGATTAGTATTCCTTTGTCAGCCCTGCAGCTCCCTGGGCAAGAAGAACAAGGTGCCTCAGAAGAAATCCTCCAATCTGTAACAAATCAGGTCTCAGCCTGCGAAGTGACATCCTCCCCTTCTGTGAGTGCAGAACCAGAAGTCAGCTCTAGCCAGCAGCAACCAAACACTGCTCCTACAATCACCACTAAAGCAACAGCGCAATCAATAGCAGGTATGATAGCTTGGAACCCCTCCCCCATCCATACACATGCACTGTCACACAGGGAATTCACTGCCACCCTAATGGGACATATTTCTAAGACAACACCTTCCAAACACTGAATTAGAGCTGAGAAAGTACAATACTATACTAGTCACCTTAGTGTTTCTCAAACTACTTGTCATGATGCTCTGAGTGGGGTCACAGGAGGGTTCAAGGGGCTTGCAAAGTGTTAGGTGGCAGTACTGGCAGCAGCTCAGTTCTCCAGGGCAAGTAATTGAGGATAAGCTATGGTTACTGACTGTTAGCATGCTGGCTATAATTACTAACCATGGAACTGCTAAATACTTTTAATTACTAGAGGCAACACTGCTCTTCCAGGGTGGAGGAGTGAATGTAAATACTTGTCAAGAATTACAGTCAGTTGTCATTCCCCTGCCCAGGGAGAACTGAGCTCCTACTGACTTGGGAAAGGAGGGTAAAGTCATATGAAGACATCTTGTCCACGCTTGGTTACAGGAAGTAATTGGCACATAAATCAGTAGATAGCTAGCCTCTCTAATTTGGAAGAGGATTTGGAAGACTTTCATTGAATAAAGGCCACAAGTACTCAATATAAGAGTGCTACTCTAGCCATACTTCATAAAGGAAGCAATCTTTTAAGACATATTTCAAAGTTGGTTACATGTAATGGTTGTGTAATTTATATCGGGAACTACACATGGGAGAGTGTGCAGCCATCTTGTTATATGTAAGGGGTGCTGAGGAAAAAAAAATGACCCTTGCCCTCTTGCATTCATTTGACAAATCAGAAAGATTTCTGATCTTAGCGAGAGCAATCTAGAGTAGGGGATCAGGGGGTTTTCTTTCCTTAATGCAGTCAGAAGAGTGATGTTTGAAATGCAGAAGCAAAGGAGGGCACAAAAAGAATGTCTGGCGAGAAGTTTGTACTATTCTAAATCTTTATTATGTAGTTTCCCTAATCTGTAAATCACAGCAGCTGGGAGATATTGGAGAAGGACAACCATATCCTTAACCCTGAACTTAAACTTAAACTTTAATCCAAGCAAAAACAATCTTTTTCCCATTTTCATATAAAATATCCTTAAGATTTTGGGGGTATGTTTGTATCTCCCGCTGCTGCCAAGGCAATAACAATTGGCATAACGAAATCAACATTATCAAATAATGTTGTAAAACAGCACATTCCAATTGAATGATTGCCTTGTGCTAGTCCTGCAGGAGAACCAAATTTTGGCCATAGGCTTTGCATGGGGGAAATCTGTTTCTTGAGTAGACTTGCCAACTCTCTTTGGACCTAAACCCAGACAGCACTAGCTTTGCCTTTTCAGCCCCATCAGTGATGCCATCTAGAGGAGCAGACTAAAGCAGGGATGAGTTCTGGGTATGCTCTCATTGGTTGGAGCACCCAGAGCCAAATAGTGGAATAAAGCATTTGCCTGTGTGCAATCCACGCAGTAGCTACTGCAAGCCATGATGACAATGACTTTTAAGAGTCCTTCTGGCAATTCAATCTGGACACCTGTGAAGTCCCTGAAACTTGGTCAAACCTGGAAGTCTGTTAATTAGTGAGAGCCTGCAGATCCTGTTGCCAAATAAAGTACTGGGCATAATAAAATATCCTTAGTAAATCCCCACAGAGCATTATAAGATAGAAAATGCAGACTTCATCTTAGCAGCAGCAAAGCAAAATGCTCATTTGGACCCTCAGTTCTGCATGGCTACTTCCATGACATTATCTCACAGTAGTCCTGTTGTGTAACATCCCCCATGGAAATGCCCTTCCAAAACTCCAATTAATTTAGACCTGATTCTGATAGGCTAAGTCTGAAAGATATAGGATGCCAGACATCAGTCTGAATTGCTCGGTAAACATATTTACTCTGTGCTCCTTTAATTTATCACATGGATATTACTGTGCTGAATCTCAAATTTGCAAGTGGGGATGTGTGACTGTGATAAAAGGCAGAACTTGGCTGTGTGCATGTGTGTTACCTTTGAGAGTCCTTTGTTTTCAATAGGTTAGTTAAAAATAAATAAATAAATAAGAATTTCCAGTTTGCTGTTGTCAGCGGTTAACAGGGGGCAAAGATCTTACCTTGAAGAGTGCTCTCAGCTCTCAGGAAACAAACAAGGTCAGCAGTTATTTCTGCTGAGTGTCTTACGAGATCACACAGCATCACACTTGCACATTTATACTGTTTCCAGAGCAGGGCTGGCCCTTGTTCAGTAGCTCAGTGTGAGGACAAAGTGAGTTCATTTCTGTGTGAAACCCATTGTGTAAACCAACCCTAAAAATCTCCCAGTGCTTCTCACAGAGATAGTGGTGTTATCTCAGTGTGTTGCCTAAATTCCAATCCAGTTAATTATGTTCTGAATATTTAAATGCACAGTGACTGCTGTGCATTTCCTGTCCTATCTATCTCTGGTATAGTATTGTAATATGCTGTTATGTACTATCTTGAGAGGTAGCTGCATTTCAGCAAGGATAAAATGACTGATATATACCTAAAACTTGATGCTCATGTCAGTAAAATCTTTGAATTCAACAAAGAAAACTCCTGTGGAAAAGAAATGTTGGCATTAATAAATCTTTGAGCCACAAACAAGTTCATGTTGGCAAGCGATTGTATTACAAGTATGTAGTTCTGCACAGCAAATTCTTGCAGCTAAAATGTGAGGTCTGATTAAAGACTAGGGTAGGTTGATTACTCATGTACAGCAATTTCAATAGATTGTCTCTTTACTTAACAAAGAGTGATTTACAGGAAGTGATGCATGATATATAAAATTTGAGCACCATTGGCCTACAAGACGAGGCTTAGCTATCTTACATGGAAATGTTTCTATCCTGAACACATTTAAGCAATGATGAATATAATTCTTACTAAGAAGAGGGCAGGGAATAATTTTTAAAAAGGAACCTATACCATTTTTAATAGACTCAGTTATAGTGCTTGATGATTGACAAACAAATAAGGAATACTGTTGAAAATGAGCAGGGAATTTAAATTCTTCTCCCCTACAAAATGTTGCTTAATTCCAAAATAATATCTAAATTTTTGGTCTTAGTGCCAGTAGAACTGTCTGTTTACATATGGTATTTGCGGGACCAGCACCATAACTGGTTGGCTGTAGTTACAGGATGTAGTCAAACCAGCGAAAAAAATATTATATTGAGTTTTAAGCTGTCATATTTCCTTGTACACGTGTGACACACAACTGGTAGTTACCATGACTTAGTTAATGCATGGTAATCTGTTAGGCCATTAAATTTTGAGTGAGATGCCCCAAGAAATCAGAACTATATTGATATATGTCAACTTAGAACAATTTAAGAATGTCCACACTATGCTTTTGCACTAGTTTCTCTTTAAAAAATTTGTTAAAGTTACTTTAATTAAACTGTGGCAACTCTGTGTGTAAACAGGGACTCTGTAGAGGTATTTTCATGCCTTTAAAAATAAATTGCATCCCAATGAAAATGCAGCAAGGTTAAACAAAAATTTCTGTTGGCTTCAGGTCTCCATTTGAGGATTGTGGAATATACTGAATTACTTTCTTAAACTTTATAGTTAAACCCTAATGTATGAACATTGATTTGTGAATTTACAGGCCCCCCTCTCTCCCCCAAAAAGATTTTTTTTACCACTTCATTAATCAAGCCCCCAAGATGTAAAAAATAGGTAATATCAAGACTTTTTTCTTGTGGAATAAATAAAGGGTCCAACATCACAGAAGAGAGAGAGTTTATAATAGTGGAGAATAGGTCTCTTCCACAGTCTCTACTCCCCAAATAGGTTTCATAGCCTTTCCTTTTGCTAATATTTAGTATGTCTCTCATGTCAAAGAACGAGCAGGGAGAAGGTATGTGTGATTGCAAGGCGGGAAAAGGGAGGGTCGGATACTGGCGAAGAGAGACACTCAAGGTTCATGAGCGGTTAAACGGGATAGATTTAATAATGGACTTGCACTCCAAGCTGCAAGGGGAGCCCTGGGAACCGCACGGAGGGGTCGCCGATGGGAGGCTGCTGGACACATGGGTCGGACTCCCAGGTGGGACTCACTCTTTTGTATCCTAAGGACCCCCTTAAATCTACTAGAACTATTTCCTTATCTCAGCTGTGCTAACCTCGAGAGACTACTGTCCAGGAAGCAGCTAGAAATTGTTGACAAAACAGAATAGGCATGCCTGGCCCTGACGGGAATTTGGTCAGTGTGCAGAGAGCACACTCTGGGGCTGCTACCACATACTCTGCCAGTCACTGACTCCTCACCAGATCTTCCACAGGTGTTCTCGCTACACTCCACCCCTTGACTGACAGAGACGTGGTACTGGTACCACCAGTGTGTGTGGACAAGGTTCAGACATGCCTTTCCAGTATTAGCCTAACTAACAGCTAAGGTGTACAAGCAACTAAATCATAGTGAATATACATATATATATACAGTAAATTAAAACATATATGCACACAAAACTAATCCGCCCAGAAGACCAGGAACATAATGCGTTTTCCCCATAGTCCTAAATTCAACAGGCATGATGACAGTCACTGACAGGGTTTTTCCCACGCTGACTCTTCGGACTTTACATCATGTAGTCCTTGAAGTAGGGTCTTTATCTTGTGGATGTTGGGTTCGACGTGCTCACTGCAGTTCCGTCGGTGTCCCAACTACCGTTAGTGTACAGGGTTAGGATGGAGGGCAGCAATGTTGCGGCTCTGCTCGGCATATTCGTCAGGTCACGGTTCTCTGGGCGAGAGTCTCCTAGAGGGGACATAGAATGGGACACTTTCCCCTTTGATTAGTACCAGGTGGGTGTCTCCTGGCCCATCAGCAATGATTTCCCCTTCCGACTGTTCAGGTTTAGTCAGATCATGCACCCACACAGTGCACCCTGTAGACCCGAAACTGCCTGGTTGTTGGGTGGGCCACAAGGAATCTGTTTCCTGGATAGTGGGGACCCCTATCCGCTCACATATCAGTTGGGCTATTTGGTCTCCCTGTGCACATTGCAGGGGTTGGGATCTGGTGTAATGGATTGCAACCTTCACCTCCTCAAGGTAGTTCGAGTCAATGACCCCTGCAACGATGTCCACCCTCCTGAAGAGCTAAACTATTACAGGGCACCAAGTGACCATAATACCCTTGAGGTATGGTGATGGCCAACCCCATACCCACAAGATGATGGCTCTCTGGTTCTAGGGTTATTTCTTTGTGTGGCAGTCGCAGACCCAACCCTGCACTCCTGGGCATGGCTCGCCTGGGGAGGCAGGCTTGGGGGTGCAGCCGTTGCACCCTAAGCACACGCTGCCGCTCCATGGATTCCCCTTTGAAACAAGCACACGGGGTAGAGCCACGCAGTGGTCGGTCATTGAGGCAGGCAGTTGCCTGATGAATGTTTTTGCTCCAACCCGTGAGGGTACCAGTAGGGGACAACTTGCACAGCTGCTCTTTGAGCAGCCTGTTCATTCGTCCTAACAGTCCTGCCCCTTGCGGATGGTAGGGTATGTGATATGGCCAGGCTATTCCTCGCTCTCTGGCCCAATTTTGAATGTCATTCCCTGTAAAATGAGTGCCCTGATCTCTTTGGACTTCCACCAGGGAACCATATAACCCAATCAAGTTTTCTAACACCTTAATGGTGTGAGCCTGGGTAGCTGCAGAGCAAGAGTGGGTATACAATAGACCAGAGCGGGTAGCTAGAGCGGTGAGGACATATCTGTGCCGCTGGCTCTCCAGTAAGGGTCCAATATAATCAATTTGCCACACTTCCCCAGGCTTTTGTCCTCTGCAGATATACCCCTTTTTGGTCCGCAACCACTGCCGAGCTAAGCGGGTACAACGGGGGCAATGCTACCTGGCCCCTGTTTGTGCCACTGGCAGCTCCCGCTCTGTGCACCTTGCTGGCGGGGCAGTGGGCATTGCGGGCCCCCTCCCTGCACTCTCCAGGCTGCTTGCCATGCTCCCCCACCCCTGGGTGCTGTGTGCGCTGCTCTCGCTGGAGCTGCAGTGACTGCTTGAGCAGCTCTGCGCTGGGTTTACCGTCCACCTCCTGCCATGTTATGCCCGCTCGCAGCAGGTCTCGGAACCTAGTGCCGCGACTCACCCTTTTGTTCTGTTTCACGTTTACCCGCCTGTTTCCCGACTTCCCATCTCTGCTAACAGAGGACATCTCTGCTAACTGACATAGCAGCACTGCGACTTTCCCCACCGTACCCGCCCCCCACCAATCACAGGTAGCACGATCGCTTTAAGATGGGGGGGGGGGCACAGTTCTCAGCACCTTAGTTTGGATGGTTTTGCTCATGGGGATCTGATCCAGTTCAGTAAACTCAGGGGAATAAATTCCGGACAACATTCCTAATTGCCACAGCTGGTTTATTCCTGCTGCGATAGTAGTCCACCCGGTGAGCCTGTCATCGATGTCCGTGGCAGTCGGCCAGGTTAAACACACTGTGCCCATAACCCACTCCATTAGGGAGGGGAAAACGTTTCGGTTTTGCTGCTGCAGGGTACAGAGGGTGTTGGGCAGCCTGGGATCCTGGGGCAGAGCCCCCATCCTATCGATCTCCTCTAGTAAAATAAACTGCCTCTGCCCCATCGTCCCACAACCTCAACAGCCACTCTAACAACCCTTCACGGGGCTGATGCCTATAGATCCCCTGCATATCCTGCAGCTCTGATGCTTTAAAATCACAAATAGTTGTGGTCCCTTGCAAATTGGCTGCATTTGGTCTGGTAAGCTGCTGCTCTATCACTGGCCAGGCAGCTACCGCCCCCCTAATGCTCTGTGTCTGACTCCGAGCTGGAGGGCTCATTGGGGTCCCAGATATTGCCATCCCAAATTTCTGTATCCCAATCCGCTTTTTGCACCAGTGCCCGCACTGCCAGGGGATGGACATCTCACCGCCCGCCCTGTCACCGCCGGCGATTTGCAATGCCAGCAGCCATAATGGCACATCGGTGGTCCAGCTTCTCAGCTCAATCCGCGGTTGCAGGTGCAACCCCTTGGGACAGTTAGTGAGCCTCCTTAGCGGCTTCATGATCACTTTCCAACTGCCCAATTTGCTGGCACTTTGTCAGCAATGCCTCGTCCAGGGTGCGGAGCACAGTCAGTAAGATCCACCTCAGATCCCCCGCTGCCTTTTGTGCTGCCAGCCCTGCTTTTTCCAGCCAGAGCTTGGAAACCACTTCCACCAGCTGCTCTGGGGATCCCCCCGGCTTATTCTCTAGCTCCAGCCATACTGTGGGGGGCAACCCACTCTGCCAGCTTGCAAGCCATGAGTGCCCATCGACCCGTAGCGGGCCACCCGGGAACGTGGCTCCCCACCTCCCCCTTGTTCTCTCATCCCCCAAAGAGGCATCTCCACACATGTATCCTGATGACTATGCCAAATGTGACTGCAATGAGGGCAAGAGAGGGTCAGATACCAGCATAGAGAGACACTCAAGGTTCATGAGGGATTAAACGGGATAGATTTAATAAAGGACTTTCACTACAAGCTGTGTGGGGAGCCCTGGGAACCACGCGGAGGGGTCGCTGATGGGAGGCTGCTGGACGCATGGGTTGGACGCCCAGGAGGGACTCACTTTGTTGTACCCTAAGGGCCCCTTAAATCTACTAGAGCTATTTCCTTATCTCAGCTGTGCTAACCTTGAGTAGCTACCGTCCAGGAAGCAGCTAGACGTTGTTGACAAAACGGAATATGCATGCCTGGCCTTGACGGGAATTTGGTCAGTGTGTGGAGAGCACACTCTGGGGCTGCTATCACATACTCTGCCAGTCACCTGACTCCTCACCAGATCTTCCACAGTTTTTCTCACTACAGTAGGTCACGTCAGTGAAGATGGAAAGTAAGAAACACAAGGCTACAGTACTTAGACTGCAGCAGATGTCATTTGGATGTCTGGAACCACAAGTGGAAAAGTTTCTGTGTTATTGCAGAACGGTGTGGAGGAAGGCTTTGGTTCAGAGGAAGATGAAACTTATTCTGCAGGAAGGCAGTTTTTGTTCTGGAAGGAGGTGGGACTAATTTTAGTAAGTAATTTAGTAAGTAATTTTAGTAAGTAGAATTGCTGAGATGTTTATGAACAACACTCACCTTATTGCTGAAAGCTGAGGGTGAAGATGTGTTTGGGGTTAACAAGACAATTCAGCAACGCATCTTTGATCAAACAGGTGTTAATCTAGCAATATAAATATAGGAGGAAAGAGTTCCATGAGGATACACTAATAGGATTTCAAATTCATATATACAAAATATGCAGGGCCCCAAGAATTAGTATGTATGGGTACATAGCCAAAAAATCTTCTGATTGCTAAATGAGATGATAAGTTTTGTTATTTCCATCAGAAACCTGGCAAATCATATCCTGCAGGTAACAACATGATGACAGCTATCAAACTCATTGCTAAACTTGCTGAGATGCTGAGTGATGCTTTCCATGCTGGAAAAGTTTGAAAAGGAACAAGATTTTCCTTGAACACCATTGCTTTCTCTATTACTGTGTTGTACATTGGCCTTCTGCCATGGTTATCAAAATGTAATGGAACATTAAATGTGTATGATGACGGTGCACTGGCCTGTGCTGGAGACAGTGTTTAGCCTTGCTGACTGAAGGACTTCTGATGTCTCAGCTCTGAGTTTGTGTCCACTCTTTTCCTTAGCCGGCATGTCATGATTCCTGTTCACTGTTCCACTTACCCTGGTGACTTGAGTGAAGAGCTGTTTGTGGTCCTGCATTCTCTTTATCCTCAAGGTGCTACCAGAGATTGCACTCCTATCTAGCTCTCATGGTCAGCACCTAAGGGTGGACTGACTCTCTTGCTGTGTACTCAGGGTTAACACTATTGCCAGTTCCAGGTGTTCAAAAATCATGGCAGTTTTCTCTTCTTTCCCCTAAGCATGATCATTATAAAATGTGGTACATTTAGGGTTCATCTTCTGTTGGTGTAGAGCTTTTAAGGGAAATGTTTTAAAGTATTTCTCTGCAATCAAGTGAGCTAGGACCTTGCTTATACAAATCAAATGGAAGCTGAGATTCTTATATAATCACAAGACTCAGGGACTTGGAGCTTTTAGATAAGCATCAAGATGTCACAAGACTTGAGGGGCACCCCCCCCCCAAAACTTCATGGATTACCAATAGTGATTGGATTTAGCTTACAGTGCTAAATGATAGGTTACCCTTACACTGCAAGTAGCAAAATGTGTCAGGTACCACAGACATTCCAAAGAAATGCAAAAAAGTTAAAATAAGCCCCCTTCTTAGAGGTATATATAGCACCATCCATATGTATAGAAGGGTCAAATTAAGCTGTTGTAATTCTTCCAAAGTCAATGGAATTGTGCCAAGGATAAATGTAGCACTTAGCAACTGATCATGTCAAAGAAAATTTAAAAAAACCTTTTTTAAGATCTTCCAAGAACACTAAAAAAATTGCTAATATATCTCTGTATTTACATACCAGGATTGATGACTAAATCAATTGCTGAAGACTGCCTCCAGGGTCATATGCTGCTGAACATGATCAAATGAACAATTAAACTACAGTTGTCAATAGGTGAGACAGTCTCTTTTTCATAGTATTAGGGTAAAGAATTCAGAGCCCACTGGCAGTGCCTTTGATATCATATTTTATTTCTCTTCTAGCTCCAGTAGCTAAACTAAAAATAACATGGGCTGAGATATATAATTACAAAAAAACATAACATTGGGGTTTTTTTTGCAGAAGTTGCAAGGGCCTGGCTTATTTAGAAGAATAGAATTAGATCATTATGTTTTGAAACATTAGAAAAATGAAACTAGGAAGTCACACAACCGCCTGCTGTCTTCTGATCTTGCAGCACTGGTTTGCCTGCCCAAGTGCCACCAGTAGCAAAGAAGGCCTTTAAAGCTTAGCTGTAATATTACAGAATATCAAGGTATGTGTTGTCATTAACACCCACCCCCCATATTTACTTTATCTGCATGTCCCAAAGCTGGCAAATGATAAATTAATGTTTTCAGGCCTTTAATCTAGAAGGTCTATTCTGAGGTTGATATTACTTCACTTTACAATATTGTAAGGGAGTTCTGTTTTAAAAGCAGAACAGGATCACAGAAAGGACAAATTCAACCTTGCTAGTGTATTCATATATTTGCTTGTAACAGCAGTGTCCACATCATGAAAATCAATTTTAAAAAATTGAAACAATAGTACTAATAATGCTAACCTGGAAGTATGTATTATGAATCACTTCCTACAATAACTTGTCAATAATTTATCAAGTTCTTAATTCTTGCAAGAGAACTCTGAACTCAAGACTCAGCAAGTATTATAACATGCTTAGATGTCTACTCTACTTTAGAAATGTGCTTATTGCCATTTTAAGTTTCCACATGTATTTTCTTTAATTGAAATTCTGTCCAGATATGGAAGGCTCGTCCCAAACTCTTTGCAACACTGAAGACCAGTAGTGGATTTGTCATGTAGAGGGGTCTCCTGGCTGTCCTAAATATAAAGTATTTATTAAACAAAGCAACTGTGCTTGCACAACATTAGAGTGCTGTTTTCTTTGAGTTCTTGCTTTGCTTTCTTTGTGTACCATGAATCTCACCCAGAATGGAACTCTCTGCTGCACACAGGGACATCTACTGGCAGAATGGCACAAGTAGACATTTCATCGCAGAGTCTTCATACTTATTCACATTTAATGTAGGTTGATGGGGAAGGGAAGGTGAGTGAGAAGTTTGGGGATGGGTTTTGGGCTTTATATCTGCAGTAACAGATGCAGAGGCCTAGAAATCCAGTGTAGCAGGTACAGGAACAGCAGTTTCCATGCAGTCTACAGAGACCCCTTGCCTGTGCATGAAAGGGAGTCAAATCCATGCCCTCAGACAGATCCATTGCACTCGGATTTTTAAGGATTAATTATGTAAAATACATTGTCAGTTCAGCTGCAAAACACTGGGAAATATTCTCTGGGGTTCTGAAAAAGCAGAATTACATTGCTGAGAATTATTCACACACATTTATTAAATAAATATTTTCAGTTTAAAACACCCCAGCACATGAAGTGTTAAATAAACTGGTGCATCATATAGGAAGGAAAATGGGCCATTCCAATATACAGTTGTGTTCAAGAGCATCACTGCCCATTTCAAACTCAAAAATATTTCCCCTTCCCCATTCCTCAAACATGAAAGGCAAGAAGGAGAGAAATAAGTGAGTAGGAGTAGAAAGGAATCTTTTTTGCAAGAATACTGTAAACCACCTGTTGTGCTCTCCCTCTTTATTTGCAGAAGGGTTTCTTAAACAAAGTTTATTCTTTGCAAAATGCAGAGTATTTTATGATATTGATACATAAAGGAAGAAAATAAGCCCTATGTTGATTCTAGCTCTGTTGAAAACACCAAAGAAAGTTGAGAAGTCTGTGTTAAGTATCTCTTTAGTTTTAGATTAAAGGTGACTTTTTATTTAACATGACTTTTTTATCAGAAATCTGTTTTCTTTACATGGTGTTTGCAACTGTTTCATTTAATGTTGGAGCTACTTTCATCTTATGATTTGTGGGTCTCTAGGTGAGAAAGGAGAGGAGGGATGAGGCTGGGAATTTCACCATCTGCAGAGGAGATACAGCAGAATAGACAAAAGAGACACTAACCCAGTAGGAGCCCCAGTCACTCACTCTGCTTTTACACTTAGGATGAGCCAGTCTGTGCTGAAACAGGAACTGAATTGAAATGACCTGGTTTGAGGTCAGGATGCTGTGTCTTTAGACTTAGGATGAGGCCAATGCTTTGGTAAATATATGTATTTAAGAACTATTTATTATATGTGTTCAAGCTTAAAGCTTTCAGTAGCCACAGTAAACCTTGGGGGACTATGTTTCCACCCATCTCCTTGATGGGAGCATGCCATTTCTTGCAAATACTGTTCTACAAAGCCAGCACAGTGTTTCTCATAGATTAATTATTTCCCTCTTAGTGAGCTTGTTCTATCTGTTGCCTTTTTTTGGTGCTTGCAGTGAAGCTAGAATCCCCTTTAACATGAAACAGACCAGTAGAAATTTCTGGGAGTATATTTTCTATTTGTACATCAAAGCAGGATAAGGATTTTTGAATAAAGAAAATTCTTGTTTCAATTTCTCATTGTTTAGAAAAGAAAACAGAAGCCTGGTGACAGTTTTACCATATCTAGCATAACACACAGCAGTGTTTGCTCCCAATTCTGGAAGCATTGAAACATGCTAGAGCAGCTCTCTTCAACAAAACATTGGTGACTCAGGAGAGAGAAACTGAACATTTTCCTTAATTGCTTTCTTGTTAGAACAATTAACAAACTGTTCTCACCAAAACTTCTATTGCCCTTGCTTATTCTGACTAGCTTGAGTGGGGCAAATAGCCTTTCCAAGGAGGATGGGCAGAGTAGTACTTTTGTTTCCCACATGAGAGAGTGGCTAGTCAGAGCTTGTCAGGAACTAAGAGATGCTGCCTTGCAAGAGGCAGGATGCTGCTAATCACACAAACCTGCTTCTGTCAGAGGCTGCAGCTCCTAGTTCCTAGCTCTCACCAAATTCTGAACTTGCCAGGAATTGGGAGCTGCTCCCCCCTAATTGGGCTTCTGGTAAGAAGCTGTTGCTGCTGGAAGCCTTGCTGAGTAGTATGTCATTGGCATCTGTGCCAGAGGTTGGTGATCCTGGAGTTAAAGAATCTAAGACTTCTTGCTCTCTGTGGGAAAGTGTGCAGCTCAAGCTTGTGACTTCTGTATTCAGGTCCCCCAACAGATCTTACCAGGGAGCCTACCAGAGAAGTAAGAATGAAACATTTCAAATGAACAAAACAAACCAGAAAATTGGGCAGTGAGATGGTTACAAACCTCACAAAAGAGCAGTCTAGGGTAAAAAAACAATATCTTTGGTTTTTTTCTGTGTGTAGACTAAAAGAGCTAATATAGCCATATGAACAGTTGACATTATCTACAGTTATTACATCATGATGTCATGAAATATACACACTGAGCCTGAAATTCTGATCTCAATTCCATTGATGGTCAGTTTCTTTCTTTCTTTTTTTTTTTTTTTAACAGAAAGAAGCTTCTATAACCCAGAGCCCATGGAAGCTTCTCAGGTGTGTTAGTTACACAGCTGCTTTCTTTTGTTATTTCAAGCGGTTATTTCTCTGTCTGTAGTGGTTGCATAATGTGTTTGTTGTTGTGAAATGGTTGGATATTTTATCTATATCTATCTATATATATAGATATAAAAAAAGCTACCATACCCCATGTTCCCCATCACATGCAAGTTTGGAGACTCAACACCAACTCTTACCTTGTGTCATCTATAAGAAGGTATATGGTAGTCCATTTTCTTAAAGGAACAGTATTCTATATCCATGTTTTATATCCATGTGTCAAATCTTGTTCCCCTTGGAATTTGTGGTAGTATTGCCACTGGCTTCAGTGATGCCGCAATTTGCCTGCTTGATGCATAAACTTAGCTGGTCACCACTATCCTAGGTCAGGAAAGCATTTAAATGGGTTGAACTTACTCCAAGCACTTTCTTGTATAAAGATGCTTCTCTGTGTCTGGAGATAAGGCCTTTGATTTTCCAAACTCATACGCATGCACAGGTATGCAGCTTCAGCGGAATAATCATGACCTTCAGATAAGCAAGTGTTAAGTGACTGCAGGATCAGGACACAAAGCAGTGCCCTTTTGATCAGAATGAAAGCACCTTCAGAATATCTTACAAAAACAGTTTGACTGAATATCTACTCTGTCCTCTGTTATATTTGTAATGATTTTATATGGACATTGTAAGTAAATAAATGTAAGTTTGCCCTGCAAACTACACTATGATCCTACTGAAATGCGTGTGCTGTATATTGCAGTAGCATGATTTCATTCACTTTCAGAGGAAAATATACGATGAACCTTTCTGAATGACATGGTGCTGTCTGTGCATGATATGACATAGACACAATGACTGGTGAGAACTGAGCTCAACCTTCTGGGTGCCACATTCCCCCAAAGGTGGGTCAGTTTGTTCCCTGGGAGCAGTGAAGCAGGATTTGTTCATTTATAAATTGCCCTAGACTGGAACCACTCATCTGAAGATGAAAGGCTTTGTTACGTGCTTAATTATATATATAGGCCATTAAGTGGATTGGCTAAATTTTACACGACGTGCACCTATGACTCCCATTAACTCTTTGACTCTCATTAACAGTGAGTGCACACACAAAGAAATATTATATGCCTACCTGTTGATTACACTCATGGTATGCTTTAGACTGGCAGTTGTGCTGCGTTCTGTTTTTCACTAACTAGATTTGCATGATGAAAGCATATCTTGAATGGCCCTCTGCTCTGTTCAGAGATGGGAGAAGTTCAATTCTGAGCTATTCTGAATCAGGCCACATCCCTGCAATACAAAATCTGAATGTGCTGTTTTGCCAGGCATTTCAAATAGGGCATGAGGGTATCCACAGATCCTGTGACAAATCTGGAAGGACTTGTGTTCCATTAATCTTTGCCTAATTTGCTTCAGTCTTTTGTCTCCTCTCATCCCTCCCCTACCTCCAGATATTTGCCTAATCATTGCCTTTATACTATGGCCAAAAGGACAGCTAGATGCATGAGCCACAGAGGTGGGGATATTTTTGTATGCAAATAATTTCCTTCTATCCACAACCTGGAGCACTCTTCTGCTGAGTGTGGTGTACTCATTCCTTCAGTCACACGGATGTACCTGGTTATGGGTCCCCTCCCCCATTGTTGGTTCTTAAGAAATGCAAATATCCACATGGCAATCATTGTTTGGGACTTGTCATGTGTTACTGACTAGACCTCCAGGAAAACAAATTAAGAGATAGGAAAATTGTCCTTGGCATTCCAACTCAGCTTTCTTGGCCGTATGCTGGTGTCTGTTTCGCTATTTGCTCATTGAGTTCCATTTCTTTTTTCTCTCCATAGAAAGAGGCTTCTTTTTGCCTTTTTTCTCTCCTGATTTCAGACAGCCCTCAGAAACCTTACACTTTGATAGATAACCCATCCCATATACCATTCATTTAGATAGTTCTTAAATACATGTGACTATTTATTGTACTAGTACATAGTAAAATAGCCATGAATATATACATAAACTATACATCCACAATTGCATCCATAAAACTATAGCCCATATCATCTCTTGCAGGAATTAGTAGATGCCATTTCTGCTATGAATTCATTCAGTAGCAGAAGCCAATTACTCATATGCTATTGAGAAGAACAAATTATTTTTATGGAAATTATAATACAATCCAGGCAGGAAAATTTTGACTATGTGATTATAGCATAAAGATAATAACCATATTCTGAGCAGCAGGGAGGTACATGTACATTCCGTGTTTGCGTGGACAGAAAAAAGTTTGAAAGACCTGAATTTATTTGAATACACTAAAAAATGCAATCTATCCAAACAAATTATAATAAAGTATGTTTAAACACGTATCCAAGGACAAACAGAAACAAGTTGTTCCATGAACAGCAGACTAATGAAGTTTGATTCCCTATGAATATGTGTTCCTGATCTCTTAATCTCTTTTAAGTGCAGAATTCCCAGCTACCTTCCATGTTCCTTGGGGAACTCCAAGCTGGCAAAAGTATGAACATGCTGTGGCTAGTCTGGAGCTACAGGTGTGCTCTTTGGCCAACGAGGGTGTGCATGCAGCTGCCAAGCAGAGTATCTCAAGCCTGAGTTCTGTGGCCTTTCCCTCAGCTGGGACACATTCACATCTCTGTCCTCTGTCCAGCTGTTTATTCTTCCCCATTTCTACCCCTTCTAAACATGATTAGAAATAACTACAGAGGTTGAAGCTAAGTTCAAATGCATTAATTTTTTGGAGTCATGGCAATCGGAAGAGGTGCCTGAGGACTGAAAGAAAGCCAATGTCACTCCACTCTTCAGAAAAGGGCAAGAAGGAAGACCCAGGGAACTACAGGCCAGTCAGCCTCACTTTGATCCCTGGAAAGGTGATAGAGCAGCTCATCCTGGATACCATTTCCAGGCACATGAAGGATAAGAAAGTGATCAGGAGTAGTCAGCATGGATTCACAAAGGAGAAATCCTGCTTAACCAACCTGATAGCCTTCTATGATGGGATGACTGGCTGGGTAGATGAGGGGAGAGCAGTGGATGTTGTCGACCTTCACTTCAGGAAGGCTTTGACACTGTCTCCCATGACATCCTCATAGGCAAGCTCAGGAAGTGCAGGTTAGATGAGCAGACAGAGAGGTGGATTGAGAACTGGCTGACTGGCAGAGCTCAGAGGGTTGTGATCAGTGGTGCAAAGTCTAGTTGGAGGCCTGTAGCTAGAGGTGTCTCCCAGGGGTCAGTACTGGGTCCAATCCTGTTCAACTTAGTCATCAGTGACATGGATGATGGGACAGAGTGCACATTCAGCAAGTTTGCTGATGATACAAAACTGGGAGGAGTGGCTGAGACACCAGAGGGCTGTGCTGCCATTCAGAGGGACCTCAACAGTCTGAAGAGATGGGCAGAGAGGAATCTCATGAAGGTCAACAAAGGGAAGTGCAGGGTCCTGCACCTGGGGAGGAATAACCTCATGCACCAGCACAGGCTGGGGGCTGAGCTGCTGGAGAGCAGCCCTGCAGAGAAGGACCTGGGAGTCCTGGTGGACAACAACTTGAGCATGAGCCAGCAATGCGCCCTTGTGGCCAAGAAGGCCAAAGATATCCTGGGGTGCATTAGGAAGAGCATTGCCAGCAGGTCAAGGGAGGTGGGTCCTCCCCCTTTACTCAGCCCTGGTGAGGCCACATCTGGAGTGCTGTGTCCAGTTCTGGGCTCCCCAATACAAGAGACACATGGAGCTACTGGAGCAAGTGCAGCGAAGGGCTACTGAGATGATTAAGGGACTGGAGCATGTGTCATATGAGGAAAGGCTGAGAGAGCTGGGCCTGTTCAGCCTGGAGAAGAGAAGACTGAGGGGGGATCTTATCAATGTGTATAAATATCTGAAGGGAGGGTGTAGAGAGGATGGGTCCAAATTCTTTTCAGTGGTGCCCAGCAATAGCACAAGAGGCAACAGGCACAAACTGAAACACAGGCAGTTCCATCTGAACATGAGGAAAAACTTCTTTACTGTGAGGGTGACTGAGCACTGGCACAGGTTGCCCAGAGAGGTTGTGGAGTCTCCATCCTTGGAGATATTCAAAAGCTGTGTGGATAGTGTCCTGTGCAACGTGCTCTAGATGATCCTGCTTGAGCAGTGGGGGTTGGACTAGATGATCTCCAGAGATCCCTTCTAATCGCAACCATTCTGTGATTCTGAGAGTGTGAGGAGGAGAGACACAGACTGGCAGCACAGGCTCTAGCCAGAAAAACAGGCTAAGAAATGCATCTTTGAAACTTTTACTTTATGAGTGTAGCATTTCACCCTTTCTTGAGAATCTTGTAAACAGCTGGTTGTTAGATTCTGATCTATGTCCTGGTGAAAACAAAGGAAATATGCATGTTGAAAATGTGCATTGAAACCGATGAGATGAGGTAGTAAGTTGTGAGCTCTTTGAATTGAGTTCATGTTCTGCATAACTTGTTTCATTCATATTGGGGAATATACAGTTAGGAAAGGAAAGACAAACTATTCAAGTTGGGCAAAATCACCAACCAGAATTTCAGAAATAAAAGTGCAAGTTCTGTAACAAGGCTGGTTGGGTTCTATTACGCTGCTAAATCAAAGGGGGAAGGGGAGAAAAGGTGTAAAGATGTAACCTGTTAAGATGTAATCCATTAAGGTTTTAAGATGTTACCCATTACATCTGCAGTAGATAGTTCAGACAGAACAGAAAAAGATACCTTTTGATTCACTACTATAGTCAGTGTAATAAAATAGAGGGGGAAATATCTGCAGTCTCTAATAAACAATGTATCAACTAAGCAGTGTCAGGCTTTGTAGAACGCTCCACAGCATGATTTATTTCATTAATTGCAGTCATGTGAACTTCATGCTCCTAAGTCTGAAATTGCAATCACATTCTAAAGTTGATTTAAGAATATGCTTTGGCCAAGACCAAAGTGCAGCCTATTATGATTAATGTAATAAAATATTTATTACATACTCCTTTTTGTTTCTCTGATATCCCAGTTAGACTGCCTCATTCTGAAGCAGTGACATACAATTAGATTTCAGGTGATGAGGATCCTCAACTGTTTTTCATCTACCTCTTTGTTGTTGTTGTTGTTATTTTTATGTTCCTTTGTTCATATTCTCTCTTCTCTTCCCCTTCCCTTTGTCCCCTACTTCTATTTCCGAACTCTACTGCTCAGCTGCTGTCTAGAGCACATTTGAATTGCACGCAGGCAAATTCTGTAGTCCTGACTCTTCCCTTTGAGACCTATTGCATTGTTTTCACCAGTATGCTTATTAAAATTAGACACCCAAGTTCTCAAATGCAACCACAGTAAAACTATTGCACGGCCTTAGGTGAAAATATGCTAAACCTCTGATGACACAGTGTGGGATGTAGAGACAAGACTAAACCATAAGGGAAGACTAAACTATATTTGTGTCCTGTCTCCCACTCCCCTCCTACAGGGCTTGCTACAGCATACGGGAAATAGGTAGTGATGCTGCATATTTGTTACCTGGTTTGGCCCATAGCATTAAAGGGACTTGGAAGAAGTCTCTTCAATAACTGACTCTACTCAGTATATTGTCATGATTGCACATGTGGTTCCTTTTTCATGTTAGTCCTGCTACAAAGAGACTAGTCTTAGATATTCCCTGCCCCAGAGTTCTCCCAGTCTGAGAAATAGCATTATAATGATATTGTACAGGATCTGTAATGAATAGAAATACCATCAGCTTAGGGACTGCTTTGGCAAAAAATGACATTGAGTCAAATTTTCCAAAGTACCTTCTAAATCTGTTCCCGTGGTTTTGTACAAGCAAACTTTGCAGTTAGGTCTCTGCTTGAGCAATTGGCATTTGCAAGGTTTGTTTACACATGTAAATCTGGCTTTTTGAGTATGATCATTTAAAGGTTGAAACCTTATGGAAAATGTGGCCCCTAGTTCTACTTATAACAAAAGGGCTTTTTGCCATGAGAATTTGTATTTTCTCCCCTGGCTCTTGATTCATTTTTTTAAAAGAAATGTAATCCAATAAAGGAGGTATTTCTCAGTAGATCATTATAATTTTTTCTCTCCTCATTTTGAATTTTTACTTTTTCTCTTAGTAAATCTTGAGTACAGTCACATTATACACATGAATGTTATTCAGTCATGTCCCTCTTCTGCCATCTAAGCATATTATGGCTTATGTCCAGTTGATGAAGACAATTTCTTGATGCAGGTGATCAATGAGCCAACTAGGGGAGATGCTCTGCTGGACTGCTACTCACAAACAAGGAAGAACTGGTTGAGGATGGGGAGGTTGAGGGCAGCTTTGGCAGCAGCAACCGTGAGATGGTGGAGTTCAGGATCCTGAGAGAAGTGAGCGAGAGAAATAATAGAATTACAACCCTGGACCTCAGGAAATCAGATTTCTGCTTGTTCAGGATCTGCTTGGCAGGATCCCATGGGAGACTGCCTTGGAGGGCAAAGGGGCCCAGGATCTTCAAGGACATCCTCCTCAAAGCATGAGAACAGTCCATTCCCATGTGCAGGAAGTTCAGCAAGCATGGCAGAAGGCCAGCATGGATGAGCAGGGAACTCCTGACTGAGCTCAAACAAAAAAAGGAAGTACACAGAAGGTGGAAGTAGAGATGGGCTACCCAGGAAGAATATAGACTCCCGAGTGTGCAGGGATGGAGTTAGGAAAGCCAAAGCTCAACTGAAGTTGGAACTAGTGAGGGGTGTGAACGGCAACAAGAAGGGCTTCTAGAAGGACACTGGCAGCAAAAGGAAGCCTAAGGAAAATGTGGGCCCGCTGCTCAACAGGACAGGGAACCTAGTGACCAAGGACATGGAAAAGGCTGAGGTACTTGATGCCTTTTTGCCTCAGTTTTCACTGGTAAGATCTGCCCTCAGGCCTCCCAGGCCCCTGACCCTAAAGCCTGGGGGGAGTAAAGCATTACCTACAGTAGAGGAAGATTGAGTTAGGGAGCACTTAAGCCAACTGGACATACACAAGTCCATGGGATAAGATAGGATGCATCTAAGGGTGCTGAGGGAACTGATGTCATTGTAAAGTCACTATCATCTTTGAAAAGTCATGGCAATTGGGGGGGGGGGGGAGGTTCCTGATGACTGGGAAAAGGCAAACATCAAAGCCATCTTCAAGAAGGGCAAGAAGAAGGATCTGGGGAACCAAAGTCAGCCTAACTTCAGTTCCTAGGAAGGGTATGGAGCAAATCCTGGAAGCCATTTTCAAGCACATGAAGGACAAGAAGGTGATTGGGAACAAACAGCATGCATTTACCAAGGAGAAATTGTACCTGACCAACCTGATTGCTGCCTTTGATGACTGGCTGTATGGACAAGGGGAGAACAGTGGATGCTATTTACCTTGACTTTAGCAAGGACTTTGATATTTTCCGCTATAGTATGCTTATCACCAAATTGCCGAAATATGGACTGGAGAGGTGGACTATAAGGTGAGTGGAAAACTGACTGTATCTCCAGGCTCGAAGGGTGTGATCAGCAGTGCAAAGTCCATCTGGCAGCTTGTTCCTAGTGGCATCCCTCAGGGATCAATACTGGGGACGATGTTGCTTAATGTGTTTATCGACAAGCTGGATGATGGGACAGAATGTGCTCTCAGCAGTTCATGGACGATACCAATTTGGAGGGAGTGGTTGATATGAGGGGCTGCCATTCAGAGCAGCAAAGTCCTGCACCTGGGACGGAATAATCCCATGCAACCATACAGGCTGGGGGATGACTATCTAGAAAGCAGCTTTTCAGAAAAGGACCTGGGGGTCCTGGTGGGCAACAAGTTGAACCTGAATCAGCAGCATGCCTTTACAGCAAAGTCCAACTCCATACTGGGTGGTAGTATCATGAGTGTAGCCAGCAGGGCTAGAGAAGTGATTATTTCCCTCTATTTGGCACTTGTGAGACTGCATCTGGAGTACTGTGTCTAGTTTTGGGCTCCTCAGTACAAGACAGACATGGACATGCTGGAGCAAGTCCAGCAGAGGCTGCCAAGACAATTAGGGGGCTGGAGCCCATGACATATGAGGAGAGGCTGAGGGAGCTGGGTTTGTTCAGCCTTAAGGAAAGAAGACAAAGGGGAGATCTTATTACTTTTTTGTTAACAACAATTGTTGGTTGGTCATTTCAGACCACTTTACTAACCAAGACAAATTAGACCATAACATGAGGACAGCCATGTTGGGTCAGATCAAAGGACAATTTGTTGCAGTATGGCTTCTCTAATAGTGACTAACAACAGATGTCTAGGGAAGACTGTAAGAATAGTTCAGGCATATGCAACACTTCCTCACTCTTCTACTCTCCAGCAGTTTGCAGCTTAGAGACATCCTGATTCAGAGGTGGCATCTTGTATTTAGGGGCCCTTAATGATTTTTCTTCTGTGAATTTATCCAGTCACTCTGAACCCACATATACCGAGGAGTTGATGCTAATGCAAGTGATATAGTGTCAGGGAGCAGCAGCTCCCTAAGGGATGGGGAGCCAGGAGCCAAGCTCAATAACATAGTTGACAGGGCAGGGGCCTCACCAGCCAGGGCCCAGCCCCACAATACCCAAGCAAGGTGAGCAGGGCAGACCCAGGGAGGGTAGTCGAGTTCAACCAAGAGTCCAGATCATTGAGCAAGTTTGTGGTGATGAGACAGGTCTGATGTCAAGCCAGGAAATCAATTTGCAGATCAGGGTCAGGGTCAGGGTCAGGGTCAGGGTCAGGGTCAGGGTCAGGGTCAGGTCTAGCAAGGGTAGCCAGGGTTAAACACAGCCCAGCAATTACCAGGCAGGTCCATAGTGATGAGACAGGTCCAAGGTCAAGCCAGAAAGGTCAGCCCATAGGTCAGGATCAACAGGGTCCATGGTCTAATACAGGTACAAGTGTAGCTGAGCTGGAAACTGGTACTCCTACAACATAGCTCAGGCAAGGACTGAAGGCCCAGGCCTGAGCTTAAATGGAGCTTCTGAGCCCATGGGCAGAGGGTGTGGGTGGAGGCCCCAGGTGAGGTTGGTCAGGGCTATTAAAGCCTATTAGTGCACTCAGGGCCCTGACATATATATCCACAGAATGAACAGGTCTATGTTTGCACTACTTAGGGATTTGTACATATCTGGCTGTGTTTTGGGTTGTTACCAGCAGAACTTCAAAGAAAAGTGAAAGGGCAAACCCTGATTAGATTATAGTCTCTACTCAACATGATGTAGTGAGGTGAGATCCTGCAAACAGTCTGGAAATTGTTATATTGGAAGCTAGACTCTGTGGATATCAAACCCTATTTGGGGACAAGAACGAAGTCTAGTGCCTTAATAGTACTCCCAGCTTCTCAGGTCATTATAATAAAAGGCCTGTACGCTTCTCAGGAATTCAGTGTGATGACCAATGGAGTCTCTTTCATTCTCGAGTTCTTAGTGACTGAATTAACTCTTATTTAGCCTTTCATTATCTCTCAGTCAATGTGGATTTGTCAGGAACAAAATCACATCAAACCAATCTAATTTCCTCCTGTGATAAGATAGCAAGGCCACGTGGCTGGAGCAGAAGTAATGAATGCCAGATATCTTGACAATGGTAAGGCATTCCCATAAGCAAACTGGAGAAATGTAATCTAGATAAGACTATTATAAGATTTGTAGAAAGCAAGTTTGCAAACTGTACTCAGAAAATAATTATTAAGGGTTCATTGTCCAATCAAAGGATGTATGGAAGGGGGTGCAACATGGGCCCAGTCCTGGTTGGTATTTCATTAGTGATCCCGATGGCAGAATAGAGAATAAGTTCATGAAATGAGCAGAAGACACAAAGTTTGGAGAGACTCAAAGGGTGTTGGGATATAATTTATTCTGCCTTGGTAGATGGAGATGGATTAGATGACTTCTTCTGGCTCTGTTTTTCTCTTGTTTAGATGGCAGAAGTAAGATTTTAATGATGTGAAAAAATATTTGTCACCTTCCAAGGACACAGAGTTTGCAACAATACCCTAAGCTATCTTACGTTATAAAAAACAATCAAACCATAAGTTGTCCTTGCTAAGATAAGGCTAAACTTCATCACCTGCTTTTGCTGTGGACTAAGAGCATTGTACAGATAATTACAGTGGCTCAATTGATATGTATATCAATTATATACTGCTAAGTATATACAAGTATATACTTAGCAATTGGTTGTCTCAGACTCCAGTCCATCAGGGCTCACTTCCTCACTGCTTTACTCCCACATTATGAGATTTCCATATTATTGGACATCTCTCATAAAAAGGGAATAATTCACTAGTAATTCAGGCTGGATTTTTAGTATAAATTGATGTAGCTCTGCTGTTGTATCTGTCTGAGAATCTGACCCATTATATTTAACATCCCCTGCCTGCCTTGCAGAGCATATATCAGAAGGTAGAGCAGTAAAGAGAGAACTCTGGATAGTGTTGCCAGGGGCACTGATATGTTCATGTAACTCCAAGGAGTCTTTAATTCAGCATGGATTTTATAACTGTTTAGTTGCAGATATAGCAGTTGGAAATTAAAAAGAGTTGCCATAACACAAATGACTGAGTGTCACTTCTGTGTAGTGATAGGCCATCCTCTAAGAAGTTGTGATTGACATATTTAAAACCAAGCCATTATATGTGCTGTTTATACAGAAGCAGTATTTAAAATGTGGGTTGTCAGTCAAAGTGCTGATTACTTGCACAGTGCTATAATAAATGGTGGTAGGTGCACTGAACAACATACTGAAGTAAATGTTTGTTTCTGAGCTTCAAACATCATTGGCTCTTTATTTACAGACTGTATTTAGCTATAATAATAGTATTTATCTTATGCATTGCCCAAAGCATAAGACTACATCGAAGACTGCTAGGGGTTCTTTGATATTGACCTCAATATTAAGGTTAGCTTTTGAAATAGACTGGTTACCTTTTTTTCCCCCGCTTGTGTACAGTTGGTGCAAACCTAAGTGTTGCTCTAGCAGCATTTTTCATGTCTGCAGAAGCCTCTACAGGGCTGGGCTGCAGACCTCCAGTTCTTTTCACTTTGCAAGGGGGATAAGACCCTCCCCTGTGGGTTCCATTGAGTGTTCATGGAGTGGACAGCTCTGTGCTGAACATGTGGGAACTGGTCCCAGGGGATCTGAGCTCAACTCTGTTTCTGGTCTGCCTGCATTTCTTCAGCTATAAGATGGGGATGATGGGATGGACTCTCTTCAGGCCTGGATGCAGCCAGTATGTAGATGGATGGGAGAGGAAGTTGCCCAGGTGTGTGGTTATTCCCCTCTCATATCACCTGAAGTGCATGCACCACATGAGACAGTGCAAAGGGGCTAGGGGAGGAGACAGAGCCACTTTCCCTTCCCTGCTTTCTTCCCTACCAGCAGATCTGCTTGTTCTTTATGTTAAGTGAAGTTACAAGGCTGAATTCTTTCCTGTCGGTGAAATGTTCTGATGCTACATTGATGTGATAGATATGCCCATAGTAAATTGAGTAATTCTGAGCTCCTTTACTGGGGAGAGAGTGAACACACCTCCTTCCTGCAGAACAGGAGGAACACTCAAAGGCTCCGGAGTGAGGTTCTGCACCATATGAACTCACATCCCAGTGGAGATGGGCTGAGAAGCTAGGTGGCTTCTGGGAAGCAGTGTCCTGCACCCCCACTGTCACACTCGCTTTTGCTTCCATCCCTGGCCCTGGCAAGCTCCTACTCCAGTACTCTCAAAAGGGGAATGACAGATGGTAGTTTTAGCATTTGTTGTTAAGGGAATCTTCCCCTATTTGTAACTGTTGCTTTTGGGGGCCTTAGACTCATAGAACCATTCAGGTCGGAAATGACCTCGGGAGGTTTCTAGTCCAACCTCCTGCTCAAAGCAAAAACAGATATGAGATCAGACCACGTCGCTCAGGGCTTTGTCCAGTCAGGTCCTGAAAACCTCCAAGGATGGAGACTGCACAACCTGCTCCACTGCTTAACTGGTCTCATGGTGAAAAAGTTTTTTCTTATATCCAGACTGAACCTCTCTTGTTTCAACTTGTGCCCATTGTGTCTCGTCTTCCTGCCGTGCACTGCTGTGAAGAGCCTGGCTCCATCTTCTTGGTAACCTCCTCGTAGGTATTGGAAGGCTGCTATTAGGTCTCCCGAAGCCTTCTCTTCTCCAGGTTGAACAAGCCCAATTCCCTCAGCCTTCTTATAGGGCAAGTGCTCCAGCCCCCTGACCATCTTGGTGGCCCTCCACTGGACTCATTCCAGTTTATCAATGTCTTCAAACTGCGTGGCTTTGGACTTTTATCTAGTGTGAAGAAACTATATGAGAATTGTACAGAGACAGGGAGCAGCATGCAGGTGATTGAAGGGCTGTATCTCCTAAAGGCTGAGCACCTCTCACATGTGGCCCTGGGGGATCTCTCCCCCCTCTTTTCTATGCAGGTTGTACTGAATACAGAATAGGAGGTGAAACCAAAGGAGCAGATCTTTGGATGGAGGCAGAGTTGGCCTTGCCATAGAGTGAAGTACTGTAGGTTGTATTCATCTTCACCCATAAGCTCTGCTATAGAAGCTCTACACTTCAGAGAAACAGGCAGAGAGGCCAGTGTTATGCTCAGACTCTATTTAGGCAAAGTGCTGAAACATGGGAGAAACTTTAAGGCAAGGGATTTACTTGTAGTTAAAGTCAGATGAATTAAGGCTTTCATCCCCTTGCATGGCTACACCTCATAAACACAGAAATGGAAGAAAAGAGTAACACATTTTCTTAACTTATTATGACAAACACAACAGGGCTTAGAACCATTCATCTTACAGTCCAACAAAAAATGATACTGTTTTACCAATGCTAACATCCAACAGCCAATCCAGTGACTGTAAAACAAACTGCACACCAAGTGTTAAACATTCTTGGTCAGCAGAACTTCCCACTGAGTTCTGTTTCCAAGTATTTTGCTGTGGGAAGGATGAGATGCAAACTGTACAGGGATCTTGTTTGGCAGTCTGTTGGGAAAATAAGTTTTTGGCTTTTTTTTTTTTCCCCTTATGTACTAAGCAAATTCAATGTGGAAGCAGTTAAAGGAGAATAAATGTGGAAGCACGTTTAGGCCAATCCTAATCCCAGTCTTGGCATGATACTGTACACTGTATGGTAACTGTATTATGTCTTTCTTGTTTTTTGTTTTTGTTTTTTTTTAACTGATGTTTGAATACAGGTTGAAATGGCTCTGGTTACATTTAAAAAAGAATAGGTGAAATGCTGAATTTGGGATTTCTCACTGAAATCTCAAAAAACACCCAAGTTGAATCTCTGAAGACTAACTGGCTTGAGTTACATTCCATCTTTGTTAAATGTATATGTATTTTACCCATGTCAAAGTGATCATAGGAAATGTAAATACGACCCCTTGTCAAATGTATATACCTCACGCTTTGGTTACATACTTGTCAGCATTTCAGGGAGAAAAGGAAAATGATGAACAGCAATCAGAGGTGGGGAATGAGGAAGGAAATATGATCAGTTCTCTAGTCCTGGTTCTTTTAAATTTCATGGGTTTCCATTTTCTGTACTAAGATGAGAAAATAAACTGTGGGAAATAAAATGCTCTGGGGCGCAGCAGTGTTTTCCTAGGAAGAATAAACACTTAGATTCAGTACAGCACATTCTTCTCTTCTGCAGGGGCTAACTG
Organism: Dromaius novaehollandiae; assembly: GCF_036370855.1. Taxonomy (NCBI): domain Eukaryota; kingdom Metazoa; phylum Chordata; class Aves; order Casuariiformes; family Dromaiidae; genus Dromaius; species Dromaius novaehollandiae. The sequence continues at coordinate 7,258,673 of NC_088130.1, forward strand.
GACAGAGGTTGCTGGAGGTACTGGGAGCATTTGTCATGAGGGACGCATACCTTCTAGGCTTGCTAAATGTGAAAGTGGCCAGTTCCATTCCTCCTCTTGCCAGGAGTTACACTTCAGATGACTTGTAGCTTTTGATCATCTTAAAAATCTTTCTTGTCTTCCAAAACACTTCAGAATTTTGGATGTGAAGAGCAAGAGTGAGCAGGAGAGTGAGAATGTGTGAGTACCACCCACAAAGCATGGGTGAGTTAAGTGGCTTGACATGAGCTTGGCCTGACAGACAGAGGAGAAGTGCACTTCGTCTCATACAACATTTGCAGTGTGTATGTTGGGTGGCAGGTGCCTGGCAAGTGTTAGCATGGCTCCATTGAAATATAGATTCTGATATTCCTTCTGACTATAAATGAGGAGATTTAAAGCTGAAAAAGGACAATAATGTGCATTTTTTTTTTGTAATGATATAGAGCAAAAATGAAGCTGCTTTTTTTTTTTTTCTCCTCTTCTGCTTAGTAAGTGGAATAAAGAAAGCCCCATTAACCAGAACGGAGCATAGCCAATTCACTGAAATTTTGCTTCTTTGCATTTCCTGATCATTGTTTTATAAAACCATTAAGGTTTGTCATATGCATGTAATGACAATTCCACCTTTGTGCTTGTAAATTGCATCCTTATATAGATGGATAGTTTGTTCATACCAAGAAAACAGTCTTTCAGTATCATACATCACGTACATGTAAAGATTTTTTTCCTTTTTATGCTTCTCATGTTATGATCAGCCAAAAAATTAGTGGTCAACAAGAATCATCTTAGTCATAACATTTGACCGTTGATTAAGAACTGTGGTTTGATATGTCATTGATTGTAAGGACCTGTGAAAATAGCCTTGTAGAGCAATATAATGTTGTTTCCAGATTTTGATTTTTCTGCAAAATGAAAACCGATGGTCAAATCTGCCACTTCACTGTCAAGGAACAATGTGATTATGTAGTGAGACTATGTAACCATGTTAAATACTGATTTTTTTTCCATATCTTCTAATATTAAAATATATTCTATGTTTTTATTCTTGTACATGTGTAAACATTGCACTGTAGTACATTTACCTGCAAACCTTTTCTGTTAGGGTGTACTGTATTATTTTGTACTGTATATTTCTGACTGTATTTATTTGGCATCTTAACAATGCACCCAATTAAAGATACTTTTTACTGTAATAAATATGATGCTTTAGTTATTTTTGAAAAAAAAATGGAACCAGTACAACCTCTGGTTTCACAAATGAAGCAATTCAGAATGGGTTTATTACTTGGATTGGGCCCTGCACACAACAGTGGAATCCATAGAAAAGTTTTCTATCTTGCATTTGTTCTAAAAAGCAGATTGCCTCTAATCCCAGAGTTTTCCACAAATCTCCATGCACTGTGTGCCCCAGTGACATGCGGAGCTCATTTTGATTGTTTTTGCCATAGTCGAGTAACATCATTTGTGAAACTGAAGTTGGCTTTTCAATAATAAGACAGGTATGTAATAATGTTTTCCAGTGCTCTTTGTGAAATTTATTTTTTTAAGAAAATTTATTTTTGAGGAAGACATGTTGCACAAACTCACTGCTTCTTTTGTTTTGGTTTGGTTTGTTTTTTTCCTTCTCCTTCTTTCAGACCAGGATGATAGAGTAGTGGAGCTCAGCAGGGAGCAGAATGAGAAAACCATTCGCAGCACTCAGACAGCTCTCCGGAACTTCCGAGAGTTCCTCATTTCCAAGTATCCCTCCGAGACCCGAGAAATCTATGTCATCCCCTGCAAAGAGCTTGATGCCTACCTTGCTTCCTTCTTTGTGGATGCTAGACAGAAGGATGGTTCAGAATATGAGCCAAACAGCTTGGCCAACTATCAGTGTGGGCTGGAGCGGTATCTCAAAGAGCACAGATATGGATACAGTATTACCAGGGATAAAGAGTTCAAGAGATCACAAGAAGCTCTGAAGCAAAAGCAGATCGAGCTGAGGTGTAAAGGGAAAGGAAACAAACCACACAAATCCATGAAACTTACCTTTGCTGATGAACTTATCCTACGCAAAAGAGGTTTGTTGAGCAGGTACAATCCTGAGGGGCTGTTGAACCTTGTCTGGCTAAATAACACTAAGGCATTTGGACACTGCACAGGTTTTCATGGGTCCACCCTCAAATGGGGAGACATCCGGCTCCGGGTGACAGAGACTGAGTTGGAATACTTGGAATGGATGGGGCCAGACAACAGTGATGCAAATGCCAAAAGCAAGAAAGGAGGGACTGATTCCAGGGTGTATGCCACCCAGCACTCCCCACAGACCTGCCCAGTGCAAGACTACAAGGAATATGCACAACGGCGGCCCCCAGCGATGCGATACGAAGATGCTCCTTTTTATCTATCCATCAAACCAGTCGTCAACTTGGCTGCACTTCACTGGTACAATTGTCAAGCCCTGGGGAAAAACAAGCTTGCCAAGATGGTAAAGACGATGTGCGAGAAAGGCAACATCCCTGGCAGGAAGACCAACTTCAGCGTCTACCAGAGCTGCAGTACCCTGTCAGAAGCACAGAGCAATCAGCTGGTGCTGATCTGTAATAACTTGAGTCAGCAAGCTGCCCAGTCCATGGCAAGTCACTCTACTACTGACAACTTCATAGTGTCAGCTTCCTATGACTCTTCCTCTGACATGGCTTGAAAGGGGGATTTAATTTGAACAGTGTTTTCTTTTTCTTTTTGTTTCAAGCATTGAATTTGTGCCCAATAATACACATCAACTGTGATTGTATACTATTCCTCCACATCCCCTCTCCAGTGTTAATTCACTTTATAAATATATAAAAATATATAATATATTTTTCTTTTTACAAATAAATCAGTAGAAATAGTTTAGTATTGCTAAAATACTAATTATAGTATTAATACAAAAATGAAAGCTACTTATGGATTATAATATAATTACAGATTTTACGAGGGCAAAAATGGTTCTCAGGCAGCACAAGATAGATAGACTGGAAATACAGTTTTAACATACACACGTCAGTGACTGTAAATCCCCAGGGGATTACGTGTCAGTCCTATTTTAAAGTGTTTTTTTTAACTTCTTATTTTAACAACATGACCTCCTACATTGGAGGAGACAAACTTATCACTGGCTGCTGCTTCTTACCTGTTGTCTTGTTCTTATTCAGCAAGACCAGGAAATAGGAGCTGCATCAATATAAGTTTGTGAAATCATTTATGACAATTGTTATCTGGTTTTTTTGGTTTGTTTCCTGAGGCTCATTTATGCCAGCTGGAAAAAAAAAATCCTAATGACAACTAAAGACTATTTTAAACAATTTTTGTTGTTGACGGTGATTTTCTATGATCAAAATATCATTGGTCTTTAGATTATGAAGTATTGTTTTCAACAATATGCAAAGGTGTAATGGCAAAAAGACTTATACAAATAATTTCCAAGGCCCATTTGGAATTGAATCTGGCAAGGAATGTCAAGGACAGCAAGAAGGGCTTCTTTAAATACATCAACAACAAAAGGAAGACTAGGGAAAATGTGGGCCCACTGCTGAACGGGGCAGGGGCCCTGGTGATGAAGGATACAGAGAACGCAGAGATACTGAATGCCTTCTTTGCCTCAGTCATTACTGCTAAAACCAGCCGTCAGGAATCCCAGACCCTGGAGACCAGGGAGGGGAAGTCTGGAGAAAGGAAGACCTTTTCCTTGGTCGAGGAGGATCGGGTTAGGGATCACTTAAGCAAACTGGACATACACAAGTCCATGGGCCCTGATGGGATGTACCCACAAGTGCTGAGGGAGCTGGCTGAGGTCATTGCAAGGCCACTCTCAATCATCTTTGAAAGGTCATGGAGATCAGGAGAGGTGCCTGAGGACTGGAAGAAAGCAAATGTCACTCCACTCTTCAGAAAAGGGCAAGAAGGAGGACCCAGGGAACTACCGGCCAGTCAGCCTCACCTAGATCCCTGGAAAGGTGATGGAGCAGCTCATCCTGGACACTGTCTCCAAGCACATGAAGGACAAGAAGGTGATCAGGAGTAGTCAGCATGGATTCACAAAGGGGAAATCCTGCTTAACCAACCTGATAGCCTTCTATGATGGGATGACTGGCTGGGTAGATGAGGGGAGAGCAGTGGAGGCTGTCTACCTTGACTTCAGGAAGGCTTTGACACTGTCTCCCATAACATCCTCACAGACAAACTGATGAAGTACAGGCTAGATGAGCAGACGGAGAGGTGGATTGAGAACTGGCTGAATGGCAGAGCTCAGAGGGTTGTGATAAGGGGCGCAAAGTCTAGTTGGAGGCCTGTAGCTAGCGGTGTCCCCCAGGGCCCTGGTGAGGGCACAAATGGAGTGCTGTGTCCAGTTCTGGGCTCCCCAGTACAAGAGAGACATGGAGCTACTGGAGCAAGCGTAGTGAAGGGCTACTAAGATGATTAAGGGACTGGAGCATCTCTCCTATGAGGAAAGGCTGAGAGAGCTGGGCCTGTTCAGCCTGGAGAAGAGAAGACTGAGGGGGGATCTTATCAGTGTGTATAAATATCTGAAGGGAGGGTGTAGAGAGGATGGGGCCAGACTCTTCAGTGGTGCCCAGCAATAGTACAAGAGGCAACAGGCACAAACTGAAACACAGGCAGTTCCATCTGAACATGAGGAAAAACTTCTTTACTGTGAGGGTGACTGAGCACTGGAACAGGTTGCCCAGAGAGGTTGTGGAGTCTCCTTCCCTGGAGATATTCAAAAGCCGTCTGGACACAATCCTGGGCAACGTGCTCTAGGTGACCCTGCTTGAGCAGTGGGGGTTGGACTAGATGATCTCCAGAGGTCCCTTCCAACCTCAACCATTCTGTGATTCTGTGAATTTAAACTTTTTTAAAGTAAGCACTGGTGTGACCGCAAGGTAGGAAAAAAGGGAGGGTCAGATACCAGTGTAGAGAGACACTCAACAGTTCACAAGGGGTTAAACAGGATAGATTTAATGAAGTACTTGCACTTCAAACTGCTCAGGAAGCCCCGGGAACCATGCAGAGGGGTCGCTGATGAGAGGCCGCTGGATGCACGGGCCGGATGCCCAGGCGGGACTCCACTCATTGTATCCTATGGGCCCCTTTTATCTACTTAAGCTATTTCCTTATCTCAGCTGTGATAACCTTGGGTAGCTACTGGCTGCGAAGCAGCTAGACATTTTTACAAAATGGAATATGCATGTCTGGCCTTGACGAGTTTCAGTCAGTGAGCACACTCTGGGGCTGTGATCACGTACTCTGCCAGGCACCTGACTCCTCGCCAGATCCTCCGCAGGTGTTCTCACTACAACTGGTCATTAGTATTTTGTTATTGTGGATATATGCAATGTAAAATTCTACTTGCATAGAATCACAGACACTCCTTCAATACCCCAGGGAATGCAGCAGTGCAGAAAAATCTGTAATCTTATCCCAAATCATACAGCAAAAAAACAGCTCCATCAAATTTCTTAATTCATCATTTGACATCCACCCAAAATAGAGAGTATAATTATAAATTTTTTATTTTCTATGGGAAATGAAAAATCTGAACTGTTAAAGTTTTGGAAAATACATTGAGCTAGTCAGCTGCATGCAACCTATTTCCACTGGAGACAATGGAAATTGTGCATGTCACTCTGAAGGCAGAATTTGATCCTTAAAGACTTGAAATAATGACTGTTTTCTTTCCAATCATTTAACTTTGCAGCATAACTATTCTCTAAGTACAGCGAAGACACTAATAAATTTAACAGTTCAATGAACCATTATAATTTTTGACCTTTACAATGAAGTAATTGAACTGAGTTTATTCAACATTACAGATGAAAATGCCCCACTAAGATATCCTAGCACTGTGAAGATGAGAATTTTGACAGACCCACTGAGGTGATCTGATGTCTGTTTAAGTCAATGAGGGAGTCAGCCTTAGCTGAATTCCAGTGGGTGTTGGATCAAACTAGAATTGAGGATTTTATCTATTTTGTTTTTGTTTGGTTGGTTTTTTTTTTCCTTTTTGCTTGCTTGTTTCTATTCCTTTCCATTCTTTAGATCTGTAATTCTGCAGGGAGTTTAATCACTAATGGAAAGGAAAGGGTGAAATAAAAGTAGCAAAAAGAAGGGTTTTTTTTAAAAAAAGCCGATCTGGAGCCATTTAAAATATACTTTGTGTGTTGCTAGGATTAAATGTTCCTATGTGTGGAGGAGGTAGCAGAAAGTGTGTGCCTCATTTAAGCCTCATTTAAGATCTGTTTTGGGGAGTTTGGTAGCAGATGTGACACTGATGGTTCTCGGTGCAGAGATTTCCACTGTAATGAACAACTCCTCTTTACAGTTGCTTGCAGGTGACACCATCTGACTCTGATCTCCTTGTGCTCCATGCATACCAATGCACCTATGCCATTACCCATTGCAAAGGTTTGGTCTCCTGTGCACGTGCTATCCCAGGGTTTTGCATGGCGCCTGGGTAAAATTACCAAAAGCCTTTGCTTCTCTCCAGCCCCTGAATTGCTGACATCTACCTCTCAGGGCTCTAGGATAGGTAGTGGTTTGGTAGGCATAGATGCTCATTGATATTGCAAGGTCTTCCCAGCTCCACAAGAGCTTGTGTCTTAGATATCGGGCTTGAAGCCAAATAATGCTGCCATTTAAATCAATGCAAGCTGTACCATTGGCTTCAGTGGGATGGTAAATCTGACTCCAGTGAAGAAGGAGGAAAGACAAAATGACAGTCATGTACTTTGGGATGCAACCAGCAGTGCTGCTGCCCAACTTCCAAATGATGCCAACCAATTGGCTGCTTTTAGCATAGTCCCATCTTTTTATGGCAATAACTCTCATATGCTGCAGTTAAAAATAGTTCTGCAGGGCTAGTGTTACGCTCTCTGGGATTTTATTCCTGTTGTCTGCCAGTGAGAATTCATTCAGCTACATTTAGTAGTTGCTTCATGGGATTCTCTTGTCAGAGTGCAAGTGATGCTGGGTGAGAGCTCAGCCATGGAGCGAGCTGCTAGAAAAGATGTACTCTCTGTTCCTCCCCAGTCTGTACACATCCCACAGCTTCTCCACAGCAGCTATTGCAGGATCTGCCTAGTTCCCCACCTTCACTTTTCCTATGCTGGAGTACTAAGTTAGGTCTATGCTTGCCTTCATAATGCTGCCCCTCCTTCTCCTTCCTCTCCCCCCCCCCACCAACTTTGGTGGGGAGAATTGCCATTGAGCTTATCTTGTAGGGTGAAAGAAGCCACCTCATGGTGTAGCCTCCTTGCTTCTTTCCTCAAGCCCCACAGAGCAGAAATCCAGGTCTTCTAACCAAATAATTTCTCCCATAGTTACAAGTCTTGGGACTTGGCAGTGGTACAGAACCTCTGTGGGTAGGATCTAGATTGTATTGCTTCATATTGGTCTATTTAATGTGGTAATTCCTCCTCTTCCCACAGTTTCCTGATAGGGCTCTGCTCTTAACTCCTGCTGAAAAGTCCTTCTTGTCTTTGTCTCCTTGATCAGCCCCAGATCACTGGCAGTAAATGTACAGTGCCACAAGCAGGACTTGGAAATGCTGATTCACATCAGGAGTGTAATTCAGCCTCATCACATATCTTTGCTCCATCCAACAGGAACCAAAAATGCTCAGGGTGACTTATAAGGAAGAAAAGATGTGCTTTTGGTCTGTGAGGGAGTAAAAAGCATTTCCATTACTTCTGGGTTCTCAGCCCACATACTGTCCCTCCAGCCATTTTCTACAGCCTTTAGATGGTTTGTGTTAATGCCTAGCCTGTGCTCTGGGAAAGGTAGCATCTCTGGTAAAGAAGGGAACATGAGATGTTCATCTGTCTAATACCTTTCCCTGCCTCAAGGCATGGACAACTATATCTATATCGTTCCTTTCTAGAGTCCTATTTTAGAAGGAAAAAAAATGCTAAACTGTCGATTTTGCATCTCTACTGAGAGGACTCAGAAAGGAGAGAATCTGTTGAATAGCTTGAAAAGACTTTTCAAATCAGAATACTAAGTCACCAGAAAAGCAATGTGAATGGAAAAATAACAGTGAATTGAATTAATCCTTACAGTTACTGTTCTAAAGCCACCTCTGTACCTAACACTACTGAAGGTCTAAACCTTCCAAAGCTGATTAATATTCTAGAGGCCTTTAGTAGTGCTTCATCTCCTCTCATCTCTTAGAAGGAATAAGGGTCTCTCCAGAAATCTTGGGCCATTTTCTTACCCTGTGAAAATTGGATAGCTTTCTTGGGCTCCTTAACTGGTAGAGTCATTGCCACATTTAAAGTCAGCTGTGACCAATTACAATGTGATTCTCCATTGGCTTGCCTCTCCAGTAGTCATGTACACATGAACAAATGCCTCCACTAACGTGAGTGGAGAGTTTTGACTCCATAGAACTGCTGCCTATATGGCCCAGCATTAAATGTATGTATTGGGCATAAATTGCAGGTTTTTGGCAGCAGAGGGCTGTAGTGGTGACCTGTGTGGGAGGAGGCCACAAATGGCCCTGTACCAGTAAAAACTGGTTCCAGCCAGCTCTGAAACTAATGGAAGCAACTAATCATGTGCCAAAGCTTCAGCCAATCAGAAGAGCACATGGCACCCCTGCTCAAACATATTTAAGAAAGTGTGGAAGCTGATAGAAGGAAGAAATGAGAAGGAGACATGTGGAAGGTGACTTTGTTGTGGACAAGGCTGGAGATGCACACTTAGAAGGAGGTTCTCCATGCCAAAGGAAGAACACCCCTGAGGGGACTGCAGCCCGTGGATGATCCACACTGGAGTGGGTATACCCGTGAGAGACTGCAGCCTGTGGACAACTGTAGTGAGAACACCTGTGGAAGATCTGACAAGGAGTCAGTGACTGGCAGAGTACATGGTAGCAGGTCCAGCGTGTGAAACTACACACTGACCAAATTCCCATCAGGGCCAGGCATGCATATTCTGTTTTGTCAACAATGTCTAGCTGCTTCCCGGACAGTAGTTACTCAAGCTTAGCACAGCTGAGATAAGGAAATAGTTCTAGGAGATTTAAGGGGGCCCTTGGGAACGAGTCGAGTCCCACCTGGGTGTCCAATCTGTGCGTCTGACCCATGCCTCCAGCAGCCTCCCATTGGCAACCCCACCATGCAGTTCCCGAGGCTCCCCGTGCAACATTGGAGCATAAGTCCTTTATTAAATCTATCCTGTTTAACCCCTAATGAACCTTGAGTGTGTCTCTCCACTGGTATCCAACCCTCTCTTGCCCACCTTGCGGTCACAACAACCCATGCTGGAGCAGAGAAAAACCAGTAAGAAGCAGAGAGCAGCAGAAAGCAGCCATTACACACATGACCCCAACCTCCTGTGCCACCCATCACTTCACCAAAGGTATTGGGATGGACTGAGTGTAATGCATGATGAAAACAAGGGAAGTTGAGAAAGGAAGGGGGAGGAGGTGTTTACTGAAGTGTTTGTTCAATTATTTATGTTGGTTTTTTTCCCAGTACCTGAATCAGTGAACAGAACTTGGTGTTAATTGGCAATAAATTAAATTAAGCAAAAATTACCCAAATTGAGACTGTTTTGCCTGTGAATATGTGAAAGGCAGTAGTAGTATAAGGAAAACTTTACCAAGGTGAGAAGTGTCAGCTGCCCTGCCCCCAATTTCCAGTGGAAGCCTCACCCTCTACTGGTGGTCAAATGTCCCACTTGACCTGGAAGTCCCTCCCATCTTCCGGTCACGTGGTCTGTATACCCCACCTCTTTTTGGCCCCTGGGGGGTCACCATTCTGTAAAATGTCATACCCGTCGTGTTCACAGATGGCCCTGGGATTGGTTGGCAGGACCATCCACTCCTTCCGGTTTATCTGGAAGTTTATCTGGAAGTCTTTTCCCACTACATACACAGAGGCTGCCATTTTGTTTCAGCCCCCTGTGATTGGATGCCCACTTCCTTAGGACCAGGAAGTGCTCAGATATAAAAATACATACATTTAATATATACATATATGGAAATATATATACCTAAAGGAGTGTATAAATATGTATAAATAATTTATTTATTTATACATAGATACACTATTATATAAATAAGACAAAACGTGGCGCTATTTAATTGATCTAAATAACACTGACAATCTCTGGGAGTCTCACAGTACTTACAGCAGTGAGGCATCGGGCAGATGCAGAATTGTTAAGTGGAGCAAAAGAGCTACATGGCAAACTGGGGTGGTCTGTGCACAGGAAGGTCATGCTGAGTGACATTCCCTTGCTTGAGGATCTGCTATATGTTAATATACGCATCGTCCTCCTTTCTGAGGGGAAAAAGGGTTAGGGTATTTTTAAGCCAAACAACAGTCTTAGATATCCCAAGACTTATTTCCTCCTTTTACATGATGAACATTATTTTGGTGTTAAGGATGTCAGGAAGGTATTTGGGACGAGAAACTTTTGTGAGCTTTGTCAGACATTGTATAACCATGGCCACAGCTGTAAATATTACTGTTGGCTCTGCTTCTCTCATGACTGAGCAGTTAACTTGGGGACAAGGATGAGGTGCCCTAGCTGCAAGCTTTTGTGCGAGTCTGGGGAATGTTTACAGAGGCACAAGGCACTGGCTATTAAAAAGGAATTGATTGTCTGGCTATGATTTTCTGTGAGAAGTGCAAGGCCTTTGTGGAAAAGCATCACAAATGTAAAGGCTGGAAGTGTGGAATGTGCTATGGACAGATCTGCAACGTAAACCAGCCCCAGTGCTTCATGCCCATGATCAAATCCAGAAGCAGGGCAGGGCTATATTATCTATAACATGGAATGTATCCAGGAAACTGGGACACGTCCCAAATTACATTTTCTCCATGTAGTTAGCTCCGGATGCCCCTTGGGATGAAGAAGAAGGGGCGGAAAGGAGTTTAAACGGGACACATGCCACATGGTTTTTGTTTTGTTTTATTTGGTTGTTTATGGAAACAAAGTTTTGGGGCTACACTTTCCTAGCACGTAACGCCAAAGGCTATGATGGCTACTTCGTTGTTAGTCAGCTTCTGAAGGAAAAAATGGGCATGCGATTAATCACCCAAGGTGGTAAAACTCCTGTGCATAGTCCCCAGCCTGACTATACGTTTCAGAGACTCTTTACACTTTTTAACCCATGAAACCAAGCAGCCTTCCCCAAGCTTTGGGTATTGAGGGCCGCAGAGGTTATTTCCCCCATTTTTTCAATACTGCTGAAAATCAAAGATATGCAGGCCCTCTTCCACCACTAGAATATTATGGGGTAGACAGCATGATGCTTGAAGAGAAAAAGCAATCCTTGGCATGGCACACAGCTAATGAGGAGAAGATTTTGGACTTGCAGAAAGACCTGAGTTACTATTGCCAGCAAGATGTAAAAATGTTGAGGGACACCTGCAGATCATGCAGGAATGAGGTAATGGTGATTACTCGTCACACGTTCTATGAGAAAGAGGGCGATGAAAAGGTGAAGGCTTATCACTGTATAGACCCCTTTCAGTATATTACGCTGGCCTCTATTTGCATGTCCACATACCGGTTTATGTTCCTGTTGCGGGACGACCGACTATCTTTACAGTCCCAGACCATGAGGGTTTCGTGTGGCACCAGGGAGGGGAGGAAGAGATTTACTGCACGACTCCACAACTTATTTTAAAGATCTAAATTTACTACACAAGTTACAACAGTACAAAGCAACAATTCTTATCAACAGAAACTTAGTTCAACTAGAATACTTATTTTCCAATGCTAATTGATCTTACCCACGCGTTGCCTGAGTGGCCAACGTACACTCAATCCCAGGGAAGTAACTGTAGAAGGGCGTCCCCATCCCAAGGGGATTCACAAGTTGGCAGACCCACTGTCACCCACAAAGAGCCAAAGACAGCCTCCGGGGCCAACCTATTTATACCCTTCAGGGGAAGGTGGAGGTGGAGTCGCAAGGCCAGTTGCAGTTCTCTTCGTGCAGTCGCAGTCCCTAGCTCCTGGCTGCTGCAGGGTTCAACTCTCCTCCATCGTTGTTATGACGATCGCACCCACAGTCATGGGCTGGGGGGTGGCTGAACACCCCCAAGGGCAGGCTAGCTGCCTTGAGCACTCTTCAGCACTGGAGAAAAGAGTTTGAGTGACTGTGAATGACTGCTTTACTCTTGCAGGGGTGGTCCCAAGGAGAGATCCCATAGCTCAGGTAAGAAGGCGTTAATTCCAGTCCCCAATGATTAACACTGCCCCAGCAGTGAAAGCAGGTGTTATCTCTCATGGTCCTGAGGAGGAGGAGATAGTCCAGACCACCCTAATTAACACTGTTCCAGCAGTGAGAGGAGGCTTGGTTTCCCAGGGTCCTGGTGCCCAAGCAGGCCTTATTTCAAAGCTTTGACATCCTCCCAATGCCCAAGCAGGCCTTATCTCAAAGCCTTGACACCCTCCCTTTCGGAGTGTGAGGCACAGGAATGCAGACTGCTTGTAACTGGCACCAGATGGGGGGGAGAAGCTGGGAGCATCCCCCCACAGTTCTCACCCCTCGACTCCATCGACACCTTCCATACTGTGTAGTTGTGGTGAGAACACCTCTCACTTACACAGGGGTATAGATAGTTGTAACAGTGTCACTTTCTAGGGTTTCAGGTACGTGGCCTGTTGATTTTAGGCGCACATATTTAATTTGTAATACTGAATGTTCAATAATATGACGGATAACATCCAAAAGAAATGCAAATTACAATAGATAATAGCAACATAGATAATATAAATTGCAATAAACTATTAAGCCATCCTTGAAAATTTAGTCCTATCCATCCCATTAAGTGTCCAAACCAGGAATCATATAGGTTTCCCCGGGGAACGGGCTGAATCAGTTGCGACCTTATGCATGATTCTGATTTGGTTAGAAAGTGGTTCAATTACATTTGGGATATAGATGCAGCATTGCTCTGCTGACATGTTTATATACATGCATACTCCACCATGTCGCAATAACATTGAATCTAAGGCTAATCTACTTGCAATAGCCATTTTAGTGGTGGCTTGTAACTGTTCGTTGAGGAGTTCATCTCCCCGAGTGGAAGCATTAGCTAATAGCTCGAGTTGGTCTGACAGTTCCGCTATTGATACACGGTTTCTTGTAATACCATAATACCAAGCAAAAAGTCCCTCAAATACCCATGCTATTTTCTTTTTTATTTGTTCTCCCCGAGAGAGGTCGCGCCAAAGAGGGGTAGGTGCCCGTTTGGAATGAACTCTCATGACTAAAGGAGCAGATGGTAGCCCTGGATAGTAGCTTTCAGGACACAAAAGCCATACTAGTAGGGTACATTGGACTCCTCCTAACAAGGCAGGGAGAGTGCTATAAAGATGTTGATTGTTACAAGCCCAGGCCATGCCTTTCGGGGCAGGGACATCAGCAACATTACAATTGGGTATTGGTAGCGGGACAGAGACCATCTTTTTACCTAAATCAGGGTAATCGCCAATGCGATACAGATGCGGAGTATGTGTCATTGAATAGTTAAAACACAATCGACCTTGGAATACAGCCCGTGCAATTGGAGGATAACGTAGAAGGTAATGGTCTTGGGGTGAAGTGGTGTCAAAATTAATTAAACAGTTCCAGGTACGAGTTTCCTCTGGGAGGAAACCATGCACAGGAATGAAATGCACATCCAAACCCATTCCCCCAGGTGCAATCAGCACCACAGTTTTTGCTGAAGTTCACTGTTCAAGGGTCTCCAGGGTAGGTATCATTATTAAACTGGTAATGGCATGCACTTTCACAACTCGAGTCGAACTTGGAAGGTCGCACCAAGGTATGCTATCTGGCATTGTTGACCACAGGACAGAATGATCCCCTCAGTCCCAATCACTAGTGTCAGCTACTAACCCCCAAGGGAGAGAAGAACAAGGTCTAGAAACCTTGCTACTAAGATAATCGTCAGTACAAATGGCGGTGTCATTCCAGCGGTGTGCAGGCCAGGAATATTTGCAGTCAGCTGCGTAAGTAGTAAAGGTAAATGAGCCAGCCTTCTTCCAGAGGCTGAGGAGGTGTTCTCCCCAGTCAGAAGGCGGGTATGCATGGATTTTCAGTGCCACCTCATCCACTGACCCAGGTGTATGCAGGCAGGCTGTTATGGCGGGTTCATTAATTAGTTGGCCAAATTTATGAATTTGTTGTAGGATTAAATTATTTTCAAGATGTTGGGTGGTAGGTTCACTGGCTCGGCTGGTTCTGTTTGACAACACAGCCACCAGACACATTGCTGTGTTAATTTTGAGAAGCAATATTCGAGGCCCAGCACACACATTGCTAGAATTACCAGAACAACTATTAGTACCCATTCCCATCCTGGCATCAGCATTTGGAGTCCTAATCACGTTTATGAAGGGGATGCTGCCAGCGACCTTTCTTGCACTCAAACATGAGACCTGGAAAACAAAAGAAACTAGGTCTTGGGGAGGCGCACCCAAGCCTGTGGAACATGAATTTCCTTCCCTCCTTCGAGGGCTATTATCCAGGATCGAGGACCCTTAGGTCTCTTTAAAATACCTTCAACAGTCCCCACAGTCGGGAGTCGGACTTGTACTTTGGCACTGGGTGCTAAGCAGGTGGCAAGTTCTAACGAGTTTCTTTGGGGAAAGAGCTGTTCTGTCACAGGTGGAAAAGCCCGTGACAAGGGGCTACCAGCAGGTCCAAGTCACTGGTTCAGGATTCTAACAGCTGTCCAGAGCCTATCACCCCATCAGGCATTCTTTAAATGAATCTGCCGCTTTAGCAATCCGTTTGCTCGCTCTACCATTCCATTGGCCTGAGGTACCCAGGAGCATGGAAGACCCATTGCACTCCGTTCGTTTTGGCCCATTCTTTAACTAGCTCATTACAGAAGCAAGTGCCATTATCGCTTTGTATGGCCTCTGGTGTAGGCAGACTGGCAAACCATCGGGTTAGGCCTTGACTGGTTTCTCGTCCAGTGGCATGGGAACAAGGATGTACACATATTAGGCCTGAGCAGACTTCCACTCCTACCAAGATATATTTCCACCCCTGGACTGTTCGAAGGAGAGGTCCGATGTAATCTACCTGCCAGGTAGACCATAACCCTTTTCCGTCCTTAAGCTTTAGTGGCTGAGCAAGCAAGTTAATATGATCTTGAGTTCTAACTTTGCATTCTGGGTACCTGGCTACAATATCCCATTCTGCCAACTTACTTAAAGGCCATCCTCGAGCAGTTGCTGCTCACCAGAGGTCTCCTGCCCCAGAGTGTCCCCTCTTATTATGGAGCCACTCACCGAGTCTCCAGAATTCTGTATCCATTGTTCTGATTTGAGCTAAATGATCAGCTTTGGCATTCCATCTAATAGTGGGAGTCTCACCTGACTGATGTGCTGGAAGGTGACCTAGCTGAAGGGGCCTCTGATGTGCAGTTTTAAGTAATTCCTCCCAGTCTGATTTTCTCCACACTTCTCGTCCCCCAATTATCCAATTCTGATGTTCCCATTGCCCTAGCCATTGGGTGGCTCCTGCCCACACAGAGAAGGAGTCGGTATAGATGATGTCAGCCCCTTCCTTTGCAGCTAAGAGGACGTCACGGAACTCAGCAGCTTGGGCACTTCCTGCCCCTTCTTCCGTTGCCTCTTTGTCATTGCTAGTCCGGACAGCGGCAGCTCTAAAATGCCAATCTGTCCCCTTACGTTTAGCAGACCCATCCGTGAACCAGCAATTGGGTCGCCCTTCTTGGAAATCAGGGGCATCTGTGATGGGGGATGGCTGACTGCAAGAAAGGGGGCTGGGAAGATCTACTGGGATAGGGGTTTGAAGTGGTGTTACTTTTATTGATCCTTCTTGCAGGTTACCTGATTCTCCATGGAAATGAATATATATGGCCCACTTCTGCACTGTGGCTCTCTGTGCCACACCTCAGGGGACCGGTTTACCTTCTAAGAGAAGCTTCAGGAAAGGAAAAGGTCCCCAGATGTTGATAGGGTGATCTTCAGTTAATGTGTGGGTATGTTTTAGGGCTTGGTACACCGAAAGGCAAACTTTTTCCCAGACTGAATAGCGGGACTCTGAACCATTGAAGCCAGATGCTCCAAAGGTGATAGGTCTGTCCAGTCCCAAAGGTCCCTTCTGATGTAACCCAAAATGGGTACCTGAATCGCTGAATCCCCAGTATAACACAAAGGGGTCAGAGGGATGCACTGGTCCCAAAGCTTGATCTGTTCCTAGTTCCTCTAGCAGAGTTCGATATGCTGCTTCTTCAGCTAATCCCCACTCCCACTTACGACCTTTCTTCAGCAAATTATATAAGGGTCAAGCAATGGAAGTAAACCCAGGAATGTGATGTCTCCAGAATCCCACAGTTCCAAGCCATTGCCTTAACTCTTTTACGCACTCAGGAACGGGAGTATTGACGGTACGTTCCCAAGACCCTGACAGAATAACTTTTTGTCCTGATGCCCATCAAATGCCTAGAAAGGTAACTTCATGGGCAGGACCTTGACATTTTTTGGATGGAACTTCTGTATCCTCCTGAGCAAGAGCATCCCAGATATCATGGGCGGCCTGACAAACCTCATCAGGGTCATCTCCAGCTATTAAAACATCATCGATATACTGGTATAATGTAACTGATGGAGGAATGGGGATTTCTTTCAGCAGGGCAGCTAATGCTGCATGGGCAATGGTAGGCGAATGCTTGAATCCTTGGGGCAATCTGGTAAAGGTATACTGTTGCCCATTCCACGTAAAAGCAAAATGGGGTTGATCTTCTGATTGTAGGGGTACCATAAAGAACATATCTTTAACATCTAAAACTGCCATCCAGGTGGAAGGATGTGAATGCAAATGCTGAGCAATGAAGGAGGGATCAGGCACTGCAGCAGTCTGAGGGGTTGTGGAAGCATTTAACTTATGATAATCTATGGTGAATCTCCACTGACCATCAGGTTTCCTGACAGGCCAAACTAGTGAATTATATGGTGAATGAGTTTGGACTATAATACCCCTCTGCTCTAAATCTCTTATTGCTTCGGTTATGGCTGCTTGTGCTATGGGGGCGATGGGGTATTGCCTCACATTAACTACTTTGCTAGGAGGGAGAAGGGGTGCCTTCCTCAGGAGCCGAATGTTGCTTACTATAGGTGAGGTGTTATTCTGGGGGATGCTGGTGTCCCCAAATGCCCACACATGTCCCTGAGGGGTCACCCATCTGTGCCCAACTAAAATGTCTATTCCTAACAAATTTCTTCTCCTACTCCCATAACATACTGTCTGGATCTTTTCTCACTGGGAAGGGTGAGATGGATTTGCACTAATGGAATTCAACAGGGTTTCCCTTTGATACCCTGAATCCAAACAGCTTGATTATGTAATTTCCATCCTCCAACCTGACGCCACACATCAGCTGTGATTAAAGAAATTTGAGCCCTTGTATCTATTAAAAATCGCACTGGAGCACATATCACTCCGGTGGGCAATACTACATGAGGCCCCCCTTTATTATCCCACTGAAATGTCTGTAGCCTCCGGACGGGGACCGTTGTCCGGGACTCAGGCAGACCTAGTTTCCCGAATTCACCCCAGTTATCCGACACAATTCCTCCTGAACTTCATTATGTGGACTACTGGAAAAAGGATTCTGCTGGTCCACCCCTATTGGGGGAGCAGACAGGGACCCGCCTGGGTCGGGGCAACCAAGTTCTGTCTTCAGAAAGGCCTCCACCAGTGCCTGCAGCTGCGGAGTAGGCATTCCATGTATAATACCTGCCTTAAGGGCCTGTCTCCACAAACCATTCCTGTGTTTAACTGCCTCTGCATTCCAGGACTGAGGCGTTTCTCTATTCTTTTCTTTTGGTTTAACAGTGCAGGCATTCACTGCTTGGACTGGCTTTGGTCCACGGGGAGCTTCACTCTCTGCCCCCATTTCCTGAACTAAGGTCAGCGCCCCATGACTCACCTCTCCCCACCTCAAGGGCACATTCTGAAGCTCATTCTTAACACTAATCAGTGCAAGCTTTACAGTGGGTGCAGCACCCCTTATTAAGGGTCCCAGCTGGACCGGATCAGCATTGGGCTTCCATAGGGGAATCCAGGGGAATGTTTCCCAAAGGGCCCCAGCCAAATCCTCTAAGCTCACACAACTGCTCCACAGCAGCTCTTAGAAATCCTCGGGGTAGTTCTCCTATTGTTCCTGCTGGCAGACGGGCTGCCTCGCCTCTCTCTAAACGAGGCACACTGCTACACCAAACTGCTACGCGGTGGGTGATAGACGCAGGATCCCGCTGGGCGCCAGACAGAAACACCACTGGCCCCCAGTTCCCCGAGGCCTCCGAATCTGAGAGAAGAATGCGATCACCCCCATCCTCCGACACGCGAGTCGCATACTCTAGAGGGGTTTCCCCAGGCTTACGGCTATACCAATCAGCTATCCTAACCAATGCCTCCGGATCATAGCTAGTAGTCTTCACGACTGTGCAAGGTGGAGCCCCTCGCCCACCCGTGGTTTCCCACTTCACCACAGGTCTCACTGGAACGGTCTCACTCACAGAGTTCTCATCGTCCGAGGGTTCGGACGGATCAGAGTCAAACCAAATATCTCTGCCCCAATCCCTGGGACCAGCTCGGTCTAGAGCCCTAACTTTTAAAGGATCTGGGGTTCTTCCCCCAGACGCTAGCTGTCGAGTCCACGTACTCTTGACCCGAGTCTCCAACTGCTGTATTCGAACTGCATCATTCTGCGCAGTCGTTTTCTGAGACTGTAACTGAGTCTCCAAAATGGAGAAGTGTGCCTTTAAATCCTTGATGCACTTTTCTTTCTCATCTAACTGATTTAACAAACACCTCTTCTCAGCACCTCCCACTAGCAAACAAGAGGTAAGCATCTTACACACAATGCCTTTACCCTTTCCATCTTTCATCTTACCTCATGCGGCGACTAAATGATGCACGATCTCTTCTTCTTGATCCCAATTACTCTTGACCCACTGCTGGTCAAACTTTGGGTTCTTAGGGATGCCATGTAAATATCCTTCCAAAGTCCCCATCTCGTCAAACCACACCCCACTCCTGGTACCAGTAATGTCGCAGGATGACCGACTATCTTTACAGTCCCAGACCATGAGGGTTTCATGTGGTGCGAGGGAGGGAAGGAGGGGAGGAAGGAGATTTACTGCGTGACTCCACAACTTATTTTAAAGATCTAAATTTACTACACAAGTTACAACAGTACAAAGCAACAATTCTTATCAACAGAAACTTAGTTCAACTAGAATACTTATTTTCCAATGCTAATTGATCTTACCCACACGTTGCCTGAGCGGCCAATGTACACTCAGTCCCAGGGAAGTAACTGCGGGAGGGCATCCCCATCCCTGTCCCTGTCCCTGTCCCAAGGGGATCCACAAGTTGGCAGACCCACTGTCACCCACAAAGAGCCAAAGATAGTCTCCAGGGCCAACCTATTTATACCCTTTAGGGAAGGTGGAGTCGCTAGGCCAGTTGCAGTTCTCTTTGCGAAGTCGCAGTCCCTAGCTCCTGGCTGCTGCAGGGTTCAACTCTCCTCCGTCGTTATGACGATCGCACCCACAGTCATGGGCTGGGGGGTGGCTGAACACCCCCAAGGGCAGGCTAGCTGCCTTGAGCACTCTTCAGCACTGGAGAAAGGAGTTTGAGTGACTGTGAATGTCTGCTTTACTCTTGCAGGGGTGGTCCCAAGGAGAGATCCCATAACTCAGGTAAGAAGGCGTTAATTCCAGTCCCCAATGATTAACACTGCCCCAGCAATGAAAGCAGGTGTTATCTCCCAAGGTCCTGAGGAGGAGGAGATAGTCCAGACCACCCTAATTAACACTGTCCCAGCAGTGAGAGGAGGCTTTGTTTCCCAGGGTCCTGGTACCCAAGTAGGCCTTATTTCAAAGCCTTGACATCCTCCCTTTGGGAGAGTGAAACACAGGAATGCAGACTGCTTGTAACTGGCACCAGATTGGCAGGGGGGAAGCTGGGAGCATCCCCCCACAGTTCCTCAAACCTAACACATTAGTACTCTTCCCTCCAGATGGCTATCATCAGAGGAAAAAGAGACATTCAACCCTGTAGCAGGAACACCTGTGGAAGATCTGGTGAGGAGTCAGTGACTGGCAGAGTATGTGATAGCAGCCCCAGAGCATGCTCTCTACACACTGACCAAATTCCTGTCAAGGCCAGACATGCATATTCTGTTTTGTCAACAATGTCTAGCTGCTTTGCAGCCAGTAACTACTCAAGCTTAGTGCAGTCAAGATAAGGAAATAGCTCCAGCAGATAAAAGGGGCACTTAGGATACTCAAAGTGAGTCCTGCCTGGGTGCCCAACCTGTGATCCAGCAGCCTCCCATCAGCAACCCATCCGCATGGTTCCTGGGGCTCCCCACGCAGTTTGGAGTGCAAGTTCTTCATGAAATCTGCTCTGTTTAATCCTTCACATGCCTTGAGTGTCTCTACATTGTTATCCGACCTTCTCTTTCCTGCCTTGAGTTCACAGACCTCCTCTATTCAATAGCTTATGTACATATCTGAAAAGGAAAATATTCAAATCCATTGTGTGTTACAAGGTGGTGAATATCAAGTACGATCCTACTTCTTGGATGGCTATGCAGTCATTGATGGGGTGCTGACAGCTTTTCAATTTAATGGGTGCTTTTTCCATGACTATATGAAATGCTACCATGAAAATGCCCAGAATCCTCTGGCAAAGGATCCAACAAAAGATGGACCACCTAAAGAGAGTGGGTTTAAACATCAGATCTCAATGGGAGCATGAGTGGCTCACTATGACCAAACCAGATGGGGGGCTCGCAGAGTTCTTAGCCAAGACCGAACTGCCCACACTGCTGATCCCCAGAGATGCGGTTTTCAGTGGCAGGACAAATGCCATTTGTCTGTATCACAAAGCAGCCCCTGATGAAAAGATACATTTCTATGATTTTTACTAACCTCTATCCCTTCATCAACAAAACAAAACAACACCCTCTTGGGCACCTCAAAGTTATTTTTGAGAATTTTGACACCTTGGTGGCCTACTTTGGGATGGTCAAAGTAAAGGTGTACCCTTGTGCTGTACTTGTGCTGAAACCTGCCAGGCCCTCTGTACCCACAGTGACGAAGAAAGAGCCCTTGTGGGCACCTGGTGTTCCCTGGAATTGAACGAGGCTCTGGAGAAGGGTTACAGGCTCTGTGAAATCTACGAGGTTTGGCATTTTGAACAGAGGGCGGAGCCTTTTCTCAGATCATATAAAACTACACCTCTGCCAGAATCAGGAAGCTTCAGGCTTCCCAGCCTGGTGCAGAGATGCTGACAAAAAAGCTAAATATGCTGAAGATGACAGGCAGAAAGAAGACATTGTTTTGCAGCCTGAACATATTAAGAAAAACCCTGCTAGAACCAAATTGCGAACATGTTTTAAAATTCTCTGTAGGGAAATTTTGGAAAGAGATCCAACCTCCCCAGCACCACCATTGTAAGAGAACCAAGTGAATTTTATGGTTAACTCTTTTCTCCGGCTTATGATGTGTCTTCCTTTGATTTTATTGATGAGGATGGTGCTAGTGTCTCGTGGAAGCACACCAAAGGACATTTGACCCTGAAGTGCAGCACTAACATTTTTGTAACCAGCTTCACCATGGCATATGCATGCCTAGAGCTTTATGATCTCTTAGATGCCCTGCAAGACTGTTGCCTTTATCATGACACAGACTCTGTGATATTCGTGAGTCGTCTGGGTGACTGGAACCCCATGCTCAGTGACTATTTAGGTGAGCTGATGAGCAAGTTGCTCCCAGATGAGCATATCCCTGATTTTGTGTCATCAGGTCCAAAATCCTATGACTACTTGCAGTCTGGAGGAAAGTGCTGTTTAAAGGTTAAAGGCATCACTCTAAATGCAACAGAGAAAAGATCAATTTTGAGGCACTGAGGGAACTCGTGTTGGATTAAATGTGTTGGCATAAATCCAGACAGTGATGACCCTAAAAAGATTGTGATAGAGCAGCGCTCTATTGTCAGGAACATGGAGAAGTGGATGATAGAAACCAGGCCCCTCTAGAAAATGCAGAAGGTGATCTATGACAAAAGGGTACTGACTAAAAATTTCAACAGCTTCCGCTACGGTTTTTGATCACAGACATGCTCTGGAAGCACCCCTTTTCCATTATTCTGGCAGGGCCTAGCAACTGTGGGAAAAATTATTTTGTAAAAAGTCTTTTGGAGAATCCCGACCATTTGTTTTCTCTTATGCCTGAGAATACTGTGTGGTGTTGCAGTTGTTGGCAACTGTTGTATCAGGAAATGCTCTGTGAATATCCTTTCATCAAATTTGTGGAGGACTTGCCTGAAAGTCTTAGCGATAACCACCTATTTCCCCCTAATAAAGTAAATATGGTTGTGATTGATGATTTGATGAACTCTGCTTGTGAGAGTGATGAAACTGAGAAAGCTTTTACTAAGTATGTGTATCACAGGCATCTTATCATCCTGTACATTTTCCAGAATGTTTTTTTGCCAGGATAAGACGAGCCAAAGACATTACAACTGATGTGGTCCACTCTTTGGATGGTGAAATGAGGGACATTCTCCAGAAACCAGGCTTGATGTGCATCCACAGTATAGGAAGAATGCAGAAGTGCTCCTAGGTAAACTAGGGCAACACAAACATAGTTCTTCTTGGGACAACTAGGGAAGTTTTGTATACAAAGGAGATGTCATCAAGGGGTCCAGCCTGCTGCATTTAGGCCAAGGCATCCTTCAGACTCATGCCCCTTCTAGCCTGAGAACACCTAAAGGCTGGAATGTTTTCATGAAAGCCATGCCTGCAGTGAATGTCCCATCTTCTGTCATGAGTAATACAGAGAACCGGGATCTCTTGGAACAACTAAAAAAGACTGAGAAGGACCAAAAACACACACCACACCACCTAAGAAGAGAAAGATACCTAAAGCCCAGTGGTTCCCCCTGTAAAGTTTACTGTTGAAAATAAATATTCATAAAAACCTTTCAACTTTGTTGTCTGCAGTGTCCATTAAAAAAAAAACAAACATGTTGGGGGAACGCAGGGGGGAATGGTTGAAGAACACTCACAGAGCCCTTCAGTTGGGTTGTAAGTTTTATTTACATGATGCTTACATGATGTATTTACGAAAATCATTACAAGAGTAATTACCAACTGTGGCAATTAGGAATGTTGTCCAGAATTTATTCCCCCAAGTTTACTGGACCGGATCAGATGCCCATGAGCAAAACCATCCAGATTAAGGTGCTGTGAACTGCCCCCATGTTAAAGCAATGGTGCTACCTGTGATCGGTGGGGGGCGGGTACAGTGGGGGAAGTCGCAGCACTGCTATATCAGTTAGCAGAGGCGTCCTCTGTTAGCAGAGATAGGAAGTCAGGAAACAGGTGAGTAAATGTGAAAAAGAAAGAAAGGGTGAGTCGCGGCACTATGTTCCGAGACCTGCTGTGAGCGGGCATACCATGGCAGGAGGTGGACGGTAAATCCAGTGCAGAGCTGCTCGAGCGGTGGCTGCAGCTTCAGCTGGAGCAGCGCACACAGCGCCCAGGGGTGGGGGAGCACAGCAAGCAGCCTGAAGAGCGCAGTGGGGGGACTGGCCACACCTACTGCCCTGCCTGGAGCATGCATGGAGGGGGAGCTTCCAGCCCAATATTGTCAGGGGTTGGGGGTGGGGGTGGGTCCCCCCCCCGGTCCCCCCCCCCGGGTCCCACCTGTCCCCCGTCCAAATTAGACAGTATGTAATGGGGAACCATTGCCCTTTTCTCCCAGTTGAAATTTACTGGCCTAACAGGGTACAACAATGAGTAGTGGCGTTGGTGGCCCCAATCTGAGAGTGTATTTCAGGCATCGATATACTCCAAGGAAAAACAATCAATATTCAGTGGGGTCCCATTTCTTTTGGGTGGCCCTATACATTAAAGCAGCTGTTACTATTTTGAGAGGACAGACACCTGGTACTAATCAAAGGAGAAAGTGTCCCAGTCTATATTTCCTCTAGGAGACTCTCTCCCAGAGAACCGTGACCTGATGAATGTGCTGAGCGGAGCTGTGACATTGCTGCTCTCCATCCTAACCCTGTACACTGACGGTAGTTGGAATGCCGACAACACTGCAGTAAGCGCATTGAACCTGATGCCCACAAGATTATGTGCCTACTTCAAGGACTATGCGATATAAGATCCAAAGAATCAGCACGGGACAACCCCTGGCAGTGACTGTCATCGTGGCTGTCGAATTTAGGACTATGGGGAAAATACACTATATTCCTTATCCTCACTGGTCTGATCACTTTTGTGTGCATATATGTTATAATTCACTGTGTAGTTGCTTGTATACCTCATTTGTTAGTTGAGCTAATACCTGAAAGGCATGTCCGAACCTTGTCTACACACTGGTGGCACCAACACCATTTCGCTGTCAGTCAGGGGGTGGAGTGTAATGAGAACATCTGTGGAAGATCTGGCGAGGAGTTGGGTGACTGGCAGAGTATGTGATAGCAGCCCCAGAGTGTGCTCTCTACACACTGACCAAAACCCATCAAGGCTGGGCATGCATATTCCATTTTGTCGACAATGTCTAGCTGCTTCCCGGACAGTAGCTACCCAAGGTTAGCACAGTTGAGATAAGGAAATAGTTCTAGTAGATAAAAGGGGCCCTTAGGATACTCAAAGTGAGTCCTGCCTGGGCGTCTCACCTGTCTGCCCCTCTGTACAGTTCCCGGGGCTCCCTGTGCAGTTTGGAGTGCAAGTCCTTCATTAAATCTACTTTGTTTAACCCCTCACATGCCTTGAGTGTCTCTCTACGCCAGTATCCAACCCTCCTTTTCCTGCCTTGCGGTCACACCTTCACTCTACTTCACAAGCACTCCACACTCATGGATCCCTCGAATATCAGCATGGCCCCTCTGTCCAACTGATATCCCTGCCTGGACCCTGGGCATCCTACTTGCTTGCTAGTCCAGCTTGGAGTTTGCTAGCGAATTACACACCCACACCCCCACGCACACCAGGAAAATGCAAACACTCCATTCCCCCCAGTAGCTGGTGCCCAGGCACACAGGCCAATGACCAGGCCTATGACCCATGGTCCCCACTCCAATTGCTGATGCTGAGACCCTCACTTCACTCGCTTCGGCTCCCCCAGTAGCTGGCATGCAGGATACACAGGCCCTATGACCCCTGGTCCCACTCTAGTGGCTGACGCTGAGATCCTTACCTGCTCCAGTTGCTGGCACTGAGACTCCCACTTGCTCCAGTTGCTGGCACCACAGACACAAGGGCCCCCACACTCAGGGTCTGACTCCAGTTGCTGGTCTGAATTCACTCGCTCTTGTCTCTCCAGTTGCTGGCACCTAGTCCTTACAGAACTTAAACATGGGGTAGAGAGTGAGATTACATGGAAAGATAGTTAAGAAAGGATTTAATAAGAAGATAGAATAGACTTCGGTGATCAGGCGCAGGGCCCAGTCAGATAAGTGTACTGACCAGCAACTGCTTATATGCAACCAGCCCATTTTATACCCCCTCCTCTCTATTCCCCTCTTTGTTCCTCCCCAATCCCCTTCCCCAAACATTCCTTAGAAAGTTTTGCATAGTCCCACAGCCTCCCTCCATGAACAATCCAAAATCCGCGTGTCCACCTTCTTATCACTTACAAAGTACAGGTTGGCCAAAACTATACCTATAGTTTCCTAATGGCCCATCGATTAGTGACTGGAGACTTCTGGTCTTTGTTATTGTCTCTGTTATCCCTTGTCTATCATGCTTGTGTCTGTGTGTGTTTTGTTTCTCCTTCCTTTGTTTCTGCTCCCCCCTTTACTTATTATCCTTTTGCACTGAAAAGGTCCTTGATCAAATAACCTTAATGAAGCAGATGCTCTCAGATTTCACATACACTTAAAAGATTGATTTCACTGTCTGCAAAATGTTTACTACTACTTTAATGTGACCTTTTATTGTTTTAAAATAATTGCATTGGTACATACTTAAACTTATAGCATTAAAATGCCATTTCAGAAGTAATTAACTGATAAAATCATCGGTCTGTGATAAGTGCATGCTTTAGTCACAGTATTTTGTCTGTAATTAGGTGTAATGACCAATTCTCATTTATTTAATAAACTGTATTCTGTGAAGTTGACTGCTTTCTTTAGCCAAATGAAAATAATTTATTTGACATTTTGAAACACAATATAGAAAAGAGCCTAACACACTCTCATGATTTTCAAGTATGAATTTCAGCATAGTTAGAAAGTTCCCGTTGGCCTGTGAAGTATTTTGTGTAGCAAAGTAGAAATATGCACATCAAGAAATAGTTGCTGTCCTTCCCTGTTTAACGTCTAGGGCCCTGATTCAGGAAAATATTTAGGCGATTGCTTAAGTCCCTGTTCAGGAATGTACTTAAGAGCAAGCTTGACTTTAACCATGAGCTTAGTTAATTTTGACTTCAGTAAGACTGAAAGCCTACATTCTAAGGCCCTTTTTGGAATAAAGATGTTTTCCTGAATCTGGATCTGGGGTTGGTTTACATGAATTTCAAGGCATATGTTGGCTTCAAATGTTATATTTAGAATTTCAATAGTAAGGTCTGCCCTTCACAAAATTTTATTTTGATTTCAGCCTACAGTGAAATTAAACTTGCATCTAGGAATAAAAATCTTATAAGACGGTTGCTTCCCAAGTCTGATCTTTTGCTGTTAAATACGAGGCTTTAAAATTAAAAGGTTTGAAAACTGGAACTAATAAAGCCCTTATATTGTAAAAGAGAAAAATCTCCAATGAAAAAAATCCCTTGAGTGCTGCAAGGAAATCCCACCAAGCTATTGTTCATTTGATGACAACAGTGTTTGAGAATGTCCAATCTTGGATTCCATCAAGGGAACATGAGGAAAAGATAAAACCTGAGTCATTCAAAAATCTGCTAGTGCTTAGAAATGACATCATGCCAGGGCTCTGAGTGCACTAATAAGTGTTAGTGGCCCTGACCAGCCTCACCTGGAACCTCCCCCTCACACCCTCTGAATAGGAGCTCCATTTAAGTCCAGGCCTGGGCTTTCACTCCTTGCTTGAGCTATGTCTCTAGCTCTGTTACAGTTGTGCTAGTGCCTGGTTGTGGACCCTGTTGATCTGGCCCTTGACCTGTGAACTGACTTCCTGACCTGACCCTAGACTTGTCTTGTCACTATGGACTTGCTTGGCAATTAGTGGACTGTGTCTGATCCTGATTACTGATCAGTACTGATTACCCTCACTGGACCTGATCCTGATTTTCTGACTTGTGTTCCCAGCTTGACCTTGGACCTGCCTCATCACCACGAACTTGCCTGATGATCTGAACTTTTGTTTGAATCTGGCTACCAACCCCAGGTCTGCCCTGCTCACCTCATTCTAATACTGTGAGACTGGGCCCTGGCTGGGTGAGGCCCCTGCTCTGCTGGCCTTGTTATTGTGCTTGGCTCCTCATCCTTTAGGGAGCAGCATCCCTTGCTGTACCATGACACATTGCTATAATTCATGTGGCAGTTGCTCAGATGTGTTATGGCGCAATACCTCTGCAGACATGCTCAGGAAATGGCAACTCACACATTGGCAAAGTGGAGTTTGAAATTAGTTGGTGGTTTACTTTGTAATTTATGGTAAAAACAGTGTAACTTGGCAGCTATCCCTGGAAAGATATGCAAAACTAGAATAATCCAATGGTTTTCTGTGTTATAACCTTAGCTATTACAGTGCAAGTTACCTCTTGAGGAAAATGCTTAAAAAAATCAAAGTATAAATAATTATGGCCATTTGTATACAAATGTTCTGTTTGTAGAGCTAAATTCTTGTAGTTGCCTGACAGAAGATAGGTTAGAAGCATAGGACACACACTTACTGCTGCTAACCCTCTAAAAGCTGTGGAGAAACTATACTAGGCACCTATCATGGCAAGAGCATTCCTGAGAAAAGCCTGAAAGCAAAATCCTATGTATAGTATAATTATTTACTTTAGCTCTCTTCATATTTTCATACTTCAGTCATTTTTCTAAATTATTTTTGTCCCTGTGCAAAATAGGAAATGAAAACTGTGGTGGTAGGGAAAAGAAAAAAGATGCAAGAAAAGCTGTTATGACAGCAATGCTGCTTAAAACTTATACCCTGGGAAAAGCAGACAGAAGTTTTAAATATCAGGCAGGAAGGAGTCTATCAGTCATGAAGCAGTTAACCTGGTAAATACAACATGATGCTATTCATTTGCATTTGGAAGGAGATTTCTGTGTGTCTGGATCTTGACAAGGGACACTCATAAATATCCCTGGAGGCTCAGTGGTGGTGCTGCCAGATGCTGTTCTAATATAAAGATCTGCTCTGAGAAAGCTGTTCACACAAGTGTTACTGATCCTACAAAACATAGTACCTAAGCTATGTACTCTGCAGTGCTACCTGATGGCACTTTCTTTTCACCTCTTCCACATAGCCTGATGTCTTTTAGTGCATGCTGGGTTTTGAGACCTTTCTGGAAATGGGGTTCTTTGCATGTGTGTAGACCCATGCCTCTCTATGGTTGCCAAACTGCTCAGCAGAGCTTTTGCTCACTTGTATTTAGGGTAGATGGGTGGTAGATTAGTATGTCTGCTTTCTTTGAGAGAGCATGAAAACAATGCCTTGACGTTGTTGATGTAGTTCCACCTGAGACTGTGATTGTTGATTTGCAGGGTGAATGGCAACATGAGATGGTGAGGAACTATATTTTCTTTTGGGGGTTAGAAGGAATGCAGAGATTTAAAAAGAAATCAAGTTTGAGAATTCACTAATTTTGATAGCATTTTACTAACCTGTCTAGCAACACCCTGCTTTCTCCCTCACCTAAAACACGTAAGACAACTCCCCACCCCAGTGTAGAGCAGAACATTAGGTGTCTAGACATCCAGGATGTGTATTTAAACTTAAATGCTCTGGCATGTGGCACCTATGAACTATCCAACTGGCTGGATAGACCTAGGGCATGTACATGTTTTTGGTAAGAAATAACACATATAACTTTTTCCCTCATAGAACATATCATCTTGGGGATAGTAATTTGGCAATTAGGTTCTGTGTCTGCACAGGTGGCTGTTCTGTATAATTTTGCAAAGTACTGTAAGAAATATTAGCACTGTTGGAATGCTATTGGGTGAATCAAACAAGAAGGGTGACTTTTTCCAAAAGAACCATGATTACTGAGAAATTCAAGTGCTGCATTTTCACACATAGAGCCACAAAGTTTCGGCACTGCACTTTCCTAGGGCATAATGCCAAAGGCTATGGTGGCTACTTCTTTGTTAGTCAGCTTCTGAAGGAAAAAAATGGGCGTGCAATTAATCACCCAAGGTGGTAAACTCATGTACATAGAAATCCCCAGCCTGACTATACATTTCATAGTCTCTTTAATTTTTTTTACCCATGAAACTAAGCAGCTTTCCCCAAGCTTTGGGTATTGAGGGCTGCAAGGTTATTTCCCCCATTTATTCAACACTGCTGAAAATCAAAGTTATGTAGGCCCTCTTCCCGGTTAGGGAATGAAAGTACACAAAGTCATTGAGGTTTGAGAGTAATGAAAGCAAGGAGGATTTCGTCTATGTGATTGATAGATGCCACACAGGCAAGTGTGGAACTCAGGATGGTGCAGCCCATAGAAGAGGGGTTTGCTCTGGGATGCTCCCCAAGAGTTAAGGAACCCTGGGTGTACCATGGCCAGAGTCACCACATTGTGGGGTTGCTGTAGCCCTCCAATGACCCCATGATTGCTGAGCAAACCTAGTCAGCAAAGGAGAAGTGACACCGCAGACTCACATCGTAAGCATCTAGGTACTGTGGAACTTTGCGCTGGGTTATCTTTTGACCATACTGTTGACCATACTGTTATCGGCTGAGGCTATCCGTTCTGTTGTGTAACCGTGGTCTTGCAATGTTCGAATGGATAATGAACTAAGCTCAGGAAGGATAAAAGAAAGTAAGCCACATACCTTTGTGTGGACTTGGACTCACCGTCAGCTGGCCTGTGGACCAGACAACCCACCCATCAGCGGGGATGCCCCTGATGCCAACTGCCAGGGAGAACATGAATCATCCCAGCGCAGCTCGAGCGTGGCAAGAACAATCCTGGGAAAACTATACCAGAGAGGTGGCCCATAAGGACAAGGAAAGGGCGAGAACAATCATTGTACCGTGCATCCATGGCTTAACCGTAGAGCTCCGATACGTGTATTCTAATTTTAGTTCTGTTATATTTCTAGCTTTACTATACTTTTAGCTTTGTTATACTTGTAGATTGTTTGGTGTTAATTGTTTAGTGTTGTCCACTGTCTGTCATATGTGTAGAACAGCTTAGCTCTAATAAATTCTTATACTTGACAAATGATGATTTCTCGAGTTCAGCACGACTAATTCCAGAATCTGAAAGAATCCCGGACACCCCTCCAGTGGCGCGTCACAGTGATACAGAGGAAAAATTGGATAAACTGTCTTCTTACAGCTATAGGCATCTCCTGAGGTAGACAGGATTCAAAAAAGCACTCCAACGTGTGTCTAACTTCAGTTACTTCACTGGGACTTAGGCATGAGCTTAAGGATACAAACACGCTGAAGAAGTTTGTGGTTTTGTCCATAGACAGTAAAGTTAGTGCTGAATAAAAGATAGAAATACTTTTATGTTTAAACTGAGCATGTGCTTTAGTGTAGTTTTAAATCAGTTGTAGCTCTTTCCAATACTCCTGTGTTTTCTCCCAGAACGAATAGAATAAATTGCTTTCTCCTGGAAAACAGGGCAGGAGAAAGCAAATGTTGACGTAAGGGTGAGGCGGGGGCACCGCCTGAACTCCCGGCAGGGACGGATACACAAACACAAGGCATACGATGGTCGATATGGAGCATTTATTACCTCTGCGTCTGAACGGGGGTTCCCCGGCATTTTCCTGATCGAGGCAATAATGGAGCGGGGGAGCCCTGGCACCGCTGAGCGTCAGTCCAGGGTGAGGAACACCGAGGGGGGCACTAGATGAAGTTTTTATGCACTATACACATGTGCAGTAAGCATGTTGAGCTCATTGTTATTCTCGATTCAAAGCCCAGGTGCAGTGCCACCCTGGCACAGGCTCAACTATGTGACTATGGGTCAACATGCCCTGTTGATGCTCCTTTTCCCACGGAACGGTCTGGCTAGCTTCCATCGTCTATCTCCTCGACATTCTTCCGCACTTTCCCATACACTCCACCCCCACGATGGAAAGCTAGTTAGAGGCCGTCCCAATCCTCAGAAGGGCATGGGGTATGAGGCAAGGGAGTTTACAAAGTAATGAAATCAAAACATACCATAATACAAAGCCAGAGATAGACAAGACTCCTCCTTGTATGAGGTGGCTGATATTCTCAATAGATGCCGATTCATCGGTGATGTTGAAACAGCACATCTCGGCGAAGTCATGGTGTCTGTGGTTATCTTGCAGTAGGAGGCAGTCGATCCCTAGGTGGTTTTGCAGTGTTCCTTGCCATACTGCTCCCAACTCCCTGTTTAAAGAGGCAATGGCTCTAGATGTCCAATTTAAGCTTTGAGCCAAAGCACAGGCAACATGCTCTAACTGTTTGCAATTATGTGCCACCACCCCCGGGATCCCAGCTAGGCTCAACAATAGGCCTAGAGCTTCTGCATGAGAAAATAAACTTATATGGCGGTCACAAGCTGCATCTTAGGATATGCCACAGGGTCCTCCGCCGCTCCGTCATAAAGGGAGGAATGCTTAAAGTAACATGACCTACAGTGCATAGGCCACCTGTGGCATTCGCCGGCACATATGTATATGATATAGTGCCACACAGAAGGAACCACCCTAATGGTAGTATAAGGTGAGCAGACGCATAAGTAATATCCATAGTGTCATTACAAATTGACTGCGTATCAGTTACATTCTGCAGAACAGAGGCAGCATCTACAAAGTGAAAGGAAGTATCTGCTTTAGATATGTTAGCTCTATGGAAAGAGTAAGCCCAAGGTGTCAGCTTTTGGGAAACAATACTCAAATCGTAGAAATTCATGAGAGTAACAGAAGTGTCGAAATTTTTTTGAAAAAGTATAACTCTGCAACACTGCGAGTGGAGCTGGTACACCTATGTAACACGTAGTTAAGACATCATCCACTGATCGTCCTCCTGCAATACAGAAAGTAGAAAAGCAGAGAGGTTAGCTGATCTTTGTGCCAGCCACATCCATGTATTTACATGGAAAGCTGGATGGTCTTGTAGATCAAGGGCATCTGTCGTGCTCGGTAAGAGGCAACATTCCAACAGCAACTTAGAGATGGCGGTGTAATAAACTGTTGATAGAAAGGCATGGTATTGCCATCAGGAAGAACTAGAGCAGTGGCTCCTGGACCATCTGCTAAAACAGTGCCAGGCTGTTTTTCCTTTTGAGGAGTTAGTACCCACACACTGGCTAAAGAGTGTATTGAGGGTGCTGGCTGAACTTGGGGCACTCCGGCACTGTGGATGAGAATTCCTCGCAGTATGGGTGCTCCCTGTGAGACATTCACTGGCGTGGATACGGATACCTGGAAAGATCAATCTTGAGAAGAGGTCAATAAGAGTGGGGCTATTTGAACAGGTATCAAAGGTGTAAACAGCCATACACACTGTGAAGGGCAGCCAAGTCTTAAATGTAAGCTTATAACTCTTTGCCCAGTAATTGTAAATTGCTCAGATGTATAGAATTCTACCAACCCAAAGGCGAGTATGCGGGGGACAATCCCCCCTTCCATTACAGATATCCGAGCAGGGATTGCTAGGGTCGGTTTGGCTTGTACTTGCTCAGGAGATAACGTCCCAAAAGGAGGGGCCTCTTGGACAGGCAATGGCTCTATTGTGGGAGCAAGGAGGGGGCAGCCCCTCTGGCTCAGACAACAGAGGCATGCACTCAGAACATACTTCCCCTAACAAGGTTGCATGCAGGGTACTCATATTCTTCCCCCCCTGCCCTTAAACCGGGCTTGTAGATAGCGTTTCCATTTCTACTGCGTTGCAGCTTGGGCCACCCCTACATGGGCTCTGACTGTCATCCATCACCCATGCCCGAATGGGGAGGGGGGTGTGTACAGTCACCGGGTCACATCCTGTAACTCATTCGGTATCCTGCAAAGCCCACACCACAGCCAAAAGCTGTTTCTCCAGAGGTGTACAATTTGCTGTGGCCCCTTGCAGGGAACAGGACCAGAAACCTAGAGGTTCCTGCCTTGCATGGGCACATTGCTGCCACAACCCCCAAGACATTGTATCCCCCATAAATGTTACCTCCAGCGCGAAAGGTTGTCCCTCGTATGGAGTGAGTAGCTTGGAATGTTGGACCACTGCCTCCTTGCACAGGGCAAAGGCTTGCTGCTGCTCTTTAGTCCATTGCCACTGGCTACCCTTTTTTTTGGTCAAACGCTGTAGTGGCTGCATTAAATATGCTAAGTGGGGTGTAAAGGTCCGCCAGAACCCCCAAAGGCCCAAAATAGCTTGTAGTTGTTTTACAGCAGTGGCAACAGGGTATTGTTGAATAGTATTGCGCACTTCCTCAGGGACAGCTTTTGTCTGCCCCCTCCAGACTATCCCTAAGAATTGGATACTGATGTCCAGCCCCTGTACCTTCTCAGGGTTTACAGCCCACCCCTGCTCCTGTAGGGTCTGAATATCTCTGCCCAGTAACACGTCAATCCCCAAGAGGTACTCACAAATCGGTGCTAATAAAACCGGGGTAATTAATTTTTTTTCTTTTTTGGTCAATTGTTAATGTAACTACTGCCTGTACCGTTGGGGTGGACGCTCCTTCCAACCCACATATATGGACAGTGGCCTCCCTGGAGCTACCGCGCTATGTAGTACGGTAACTTCTGCCCCAGTATCTACTAAAGCAAGCACAGCAATTTCTCCTCCAGAGCACCAGCGCATTCGCAGGGGTACGTAAGGGCGTCAGTCCCCTGGATGCTAAGCCGCAAGGGATGCTTGTATTGCAGGGGACCCTCCTCCCCCTCATTGTCTTTTGGCTGGCAATTTCCACCCTGTGGCTGGAGCGGGTGGGGCAGTAGGCTGTGTCTGATATTGCTGATTAGCAGGTAACCGCTGTCACTGCTTAAATAAGTCAGCAGTAGAAAGACCATTTATCTCATCTTATAATACTCCTGCCTGCAGCAAATCAGTCCACATCTGTCACCTCGTTAGCTTTCCACTCAATTTAGTAGTCCCTGCCAATCTTCTCGCCTTGGAATTCTGAACTGCTCTCGCTTAGTATCCGGTTCACCAACAAGTGCAAAAATCCTTATATTGTTTACCAAAGCCCCCACTGTAGCAGCTAACTCACCGGTGGACGGGTAAGCACCTACCACAGTGGCGCACAACCACTGATATAATGTTGGAGCTACAATAACATTTCCTGCCCCATCCCGTGCAGAAGTTATTTGGGTAAGATAATACTGTAGTTG
The DNA here is from genome assembly GCF_036370855.1 of Dromaius novaehollandiae. Classification (NCBI taxonomy): domain Eukaryota; kingdom Metazoa; phylum Chordata; class Aves; order Casuariiformes; family Dromaiidae; genus Dromaius; species Dromaius novaehollandiae. The sequence continues at coordinate 7,293,192 of NC_088130.1, forward strand.
GGCATCAGTTGATGAGGGGCTCATTAAATTCAGCTCCTCTCTTAAGAGAGCAAGCAATCCAGCACCTGCATCCCATGCTCTCACTAACCAGACTAACAAAGACTCCCTGGGCTGCTGCTGGAAAGTAGTTAAAAACTCACATAACTCTTTTGGCGTATAAGTCCTTGACTGCTCTACAGTATCCCTATCTATTTGTCTCTCCCCCTTCAGCTGCACAAGAGGTCAGACCTGGGGAGTAGTCAGTTCTCCTTCTAATGCAAATTCAACCTCCAAGTCAGAGGAAGTACTCCAAATATTGCCATCCCACTCCTCTGGGTCCCAGGAGGGTCGAGTTATAATCGCCCACACCTGAGAAACAGTAGCAGGCACATTCCCATGACGCCCGCAGCGCCTATTAGCCATCCGCAAAGCCAATCGCTCTACCCTATGGGTTAATTCCTGACTCTTTTCAGTTTGGGTCATAATCAACTCCTGTGCTACCGCCCTCGCATCATGCAAGTCTCCACTCTCCTTCTCCAGATCCTTTACTTGTTGCTGCAAAGACGATACCTCATTATCTAAGGCTTGAATGCCTGTCAGCAGTGCCCACCCTAATCATCTGTCCAGCTTCCGAGCTGCTTCCGAAGCGGCATGGAAGGGCATAACCTGTAAAGTGGCTTCAACCGCATTTGGGGTAACATTTTCCCCCTGTGCCAACTCTGGCCAGTCCTCGGGGACTGCCAGCGTGGCAAGCAATGCAGCTACCAGCCCCCATGGCTCAGTCTGGGGCCATCCTGGCAGCCGCAGGCGAGCAGTCCCTTCTTGACTCTCGCCCTCCCCCTTCGCTCTCCTCGGCCACGGCATTGTCGTTTGTGTATCCTGCCGACTACGCCAAGTGTAAGGGTGAGGCGGGGGCACCGCCTGGACTCCCGGAAGGGACGGATACACAAACACAAGGCATACGATGGTCAATATGGAGCATTTGTTACCTCTGCGTCTGAGTGGGGGTTCCCCGGCATTTTCCCGATCGAGGCAATAATGGAGCGGGGGATCCCTGGCCACCGCTGAGCGTCGGTCCAGGGTGAGGAACACCAGGCGGGGGGGAGGCACTAGATGAAGTTTTTATGCACTATACACATGCGCAGTAAGCATGTTGAGCTCATTGTTATTCTCGATTCAAAGCCCAGGTGCAGCGCCACCCTGGCACAGGCTCAACCATGTGATTATGGGTCAACATGCCCTGTTGATGCTCCTTTTCCCACGGAACGGTCTGGCTAGCTTCCATCGTCTATCTCCTCGACATTCTTCCGCACTTTCCCATACAGTTAATTATATCAATAAAATAGAAGCAAGAATGATCTATTCCCCCAGTAGTGGAATATCATGTGATTCTTGTTCTAATCATCTGATGATACAGCACTCTTACAGATGGTAAACTGATACGCACCTGCCATCTCTTTGCTATCTTATTATTTCATTTTTATTTTATTTTACTACACCTAAACTTTTTTCTTGCAAATATTTGAGCTGCACATTATGATCACAGTTATCATTTTCTGAAATGGCTGAGATTTCAAGCTTTAGTAATGACTTAAACTCAGTTCCATCCTGTGAGGCTGAGGGTCTCCATTTAAGAAATATGTACTGAGTGTCTTTATACCTCCTGTACCTCATGCTATTGATCAAGTCATGCCTCCCTTTGGACCACTGAAACAACAGGACCTGATTCTATACTGTCTTGCAGGGAGTACAAGGTGGGAGTGAGTGGAAAATTGTATTTGGTTAATGTTGCATATCCAATTTGCACAGATACCTGTGACAGTGTGAGGTATACAGCACAGAATCAGGCTGTACATGCAATAGGCCAAGTTTTTTCCCATCCTCCTGAGGTGACACGTTAAGCAAAAACTCTTGTCATTGTCATTCTCTCACTGTTTTTCTTTCTTACCTAAGTAAAAGGTTCCCTGTTATTTCAGCTCAATGTTTTTAATTCTGAGGTGACCTCAAGATGACTCCATGTCAATCCCCCCCCCCCCACACACACACACACACTCTAGCATTCCAATGAACAAGCTTTTAAGAGCTTCAGGGGACTTGTTTGTTCTTTTTTTTTTTGCCATTCCTCATGCTTTGTGAACAATTCCAAGTTGTTGTTAGCCAGAGTTTATGACAGTCACAAGGCTAACTTAATTTTTTATCCCCTTTTTTGTTTTCTACCATACTTGACTAAACTCAAGTTTCCCATCTTTAATTTTGATGATGACCTCAAGTAATTGCATCAGTGCTGTAAGCCCCAACACTACCAAGGCTACCCTTTATGCTCTCAATGTGTGGAGATACTGGTGCATGACCAAAGGAATCAAGGGTTACGTGGACATCACCAAGGTCAAAAAACCTAGCAAAATACTGTTTGGAGTGGTTGGAGCCAGCTCCTCTGGTCAAATTAAGTTGTCATAAAGGCTATTTAGATCATAATGATGTTTTCAGCTGAATTTTCAGCTGAAAAAAAGGAGAGAAATAAACCCGAAGAAAGAAGAAAAAGAAAATTAAAAAAAAATCATGTCTCTCTATATAAATGGGATTTAAAGTATAGGAATGTCTTCTCCTGACCAGACCTACAAGCAAAACTCAGCAAGATCCCAACACTACAAAGGGACACCTTAGGTGGATGTATGTTTTTGCAAGATCAGTGTGTGCAGTTAACTTTGTGACAAGGCTAAGGGGCTCAAGCTGCAGGCTGCTGTGCAGGTCTGGGGAATGTTTACAGAGGCACAAGGCCCTGGCTATTAAAGAACAAATTGTTTGGCTATGATTGTCTGTGAGAAATGCAAGGCCTATGTTGAAAAGCATCACAAAGGTAAAGGCTGGAAGTGCGGAATGTGCTATGGACAGATCTGTAACATAAACCAGCACCAGTGCTTCATGCCTGTGATCAAAATCCAGAAGTAGAGCAGGGCTATAATATCTATGATGTGAAATGTATTCAGGAACCTGGGACACATGTCCCAAATTACATTTTTGCCATGGAGTTAGCTCTGGATTCACCTGGGGATGAAGAAGGGGTGGAAAGGAAAAATGAAGGAGAATGGGAGTTCATTGGGAACACATGCCTCATGGACTTTATTCGGTTGTTTATGGAAACAAAGTTTTGGCACTGCACTTTCCTAGGGCATAATGCCAAAGGCTATGGTGGCTACTTCTTTGTTAGTCAGCTTCTGAAGGAAAAAATGGGCGCACAATTAATCACCCAAGGTGGTAAACTCATGTGCATAGAAATCCCCAGCCTGACTATACGTTTCATAGTCTCTTTAAATTTCTTTTACCCATGAAACTAAGCAGCCTTCCCCAAGCTTTGGGTATTGAGGGCTGCAAGGTTATTTCTCCCATTTATTCAACACTGCTGAAAATCAAAGTTACTTTGACCATCCCAAAGTAGGCTGTCAGGGTGTCGAAATTCCCCAAAATAACTTTGGGGTGCCCAAGAGGGTATTGTTTTGTTTTTTTCAATGAAGGAATCGCGGCTAGTAAAATCACAGTAATGTATCTTATCATCAGGGACTGCTTTGTAATACAGACAAATGGCATTTGTCCTGCCGCCGGAAAGCGCATCTCTGGGGATCAGCGGCATGGGCTCCCCATCTCATTTTGTCAGTGTCCCACTCATGCTTCCATATAGATCTGATGCTAAAGTCCCTGCTCTTTAGGTGGGCCATCTTTTGTTGTGTTGTATAATACAAATATCCAAAGGTGCCCCCCCCAACCCCAGATGGGTCCAGTAATTTTCATAGTAGCATTTGATAGAACCATGAAAAAAGCACCCATTAAATTTAAAGCCCCAGCACCCCATCAATGACTGCATAGCCATCCAACAAGTAGGTTCCCACTTGATTTTCACTGCCTTGTAATGCATGACAGATTGAATATTTTCCTTTTCTGACATGTACATAAGCCATTTAATAGAGGAGCTCAAATATCTCTTTTTCCTCCGATGATACACATCTGCAGGAGGAGTGCTACTGTGCTAGGTTTAAGGAATATAAACCGGTACATGGACATGGAAGTAGAGGCCAGCATAGTAGACTGAAAGGGGATCTATACATCGATAAGCCCCTTAGCCTTGTCCCCAAGTTAACTGCTCAGTCATGAGAGAAGCAGAGCCAACAGTAATATTTACAGCTACGGCCATGGTTATACAATGTCTGACAAAGCTCACAAAAGTTTCTCGCCCCAAGTACCTTCCTGACATCCTTAACACCAAAATAATGTTCATCATGTAAAAGGAGGAAACAGGTCTTGGGATATCTAAGGCTGTCGTTTGGATTCAAAATCCCCCAACACTTTTTCCCCTCAGATAGGAGGATGATGCGTATATTAACATGTAGCAGATCCTCAAACAATGGCATGTCACTCAGCATGACCTTCCTGTGCACAGACCACCCCAGTTTGTCATGTAGCTCTTTTGCTCCACTTAACAATTCTGCATGTGTCAGATCCCTCACTGCTGTAAGCACTGAGAGATTCCCAGCAAAATAGAGATTGTTATTTAGATCAATTACATAGCACCGCTTTTTGTCTATAAGTTAATAATGGGGATAGACTGTAGGATTCTGCATACCCTCCCCGCAGTGGCTTTTACATTTGAGGTTGGGGGTAAAACTGGGCTTTTAAATGCCCTCCTGGGAGCTTGGGAGTGGTGCCAGTGGCCCCTCCTGGGAGACATCCTCATTGTGAACTTGTGGAAGCACAGCATCTTGCTCTACAGGGCACTTCATTAACCAGAAAGTCCCTTCCAGGGAGTCATCTTCTGCCCTAGAAGAAACATGTCCACTGGTCCATCAAGTTCAGAAAAGCAGTTTGCTTTTAAGGGACCTTGTGGTATCTGTAACCCTTTGCCAACAAGAGGCTTGTAGTGATGCAAAATTCATTTAGACCTTTAGCTTTCATAATTAGCAGGCTTCAATGTAACATTTTTTTCTGTCTCATTATCCTGTGAGCCAAGGCCACAGAATTAACAGCAAAGCCCCTTTATGCCCTCCTTCTTGCCTGCCACTCCTCTGTACCCCATAATAATTATGGCCTTTTAGCTCTGCAAAACCCCCATTGTTCTTACTGCTCCCCTCGCTCTTTCTGCAGTAGCTATGGTCTCTAAGAAAAATGTGTCTTCAGGTTGCATCTCAAAGCCTTGGTGTAAGGGTGAGGCGGAGGCATCGCCTGGACTCCCGGAAGGGACGGATACACAAACACAAGGCATACAATGATCGATATGGAGCATTTATTACCTCTGCGTCTGAACGGGGGTTCCCCGGCGTTTTCCCAATCGAGGCAATGATGGAGCGGGGGATCCCTGGCACTGCTGAGCATCGGTCCAGGGTGAGGAACACTGTGGGGGGTCACTAGATGAAGTTTTTATGTACCATACACATGCGCAGTAAGCATGTTGAGCTCACTGTTATTCCCGATTCAAAGACCAGGTGCAGCGCCACCCTGGCACAGGCTCAACTACGTGACTATGGGTCAACATGCCCTGTTGATGATCCTTTCCCCACAGAACGGTCTGGCTAGCTTCCATCGCCTATCTCCTCGACATTCTTCCGCACTTTCCCATACACTCCACCCCTGCGATGGAAAGCTAGTTACAGGCCGTCCCAATCCTCAGAAGGGCATGGGGTATGAGGGCAAGGGAGTTTACAAAGTAATGAAATCAAAGCATAACATAATACAAAGCAAGAGACAGACAAGAGTCCTCCTTGTATGAGGTGGCTGATATTCTCAATAGATGCCGATTCATCCGTGATGTTGAAACAGCACATCTCGGCGAAGTCATGGTGTCTGTGGTTATCTCGCAGTAGGAGGCAGTCAATCCCTAGGTGGTTTTGCAGTGTTCCTTGCTACACTGCTCCCAACTCCCTATTTAAAGAGGCAATGGCTCTAGATGTCCAATTTAAGCTTTGAGCCAAAGCACAGGCAACATGCTCTAACTGTTTGCAATTATGTGCCACCACCCCCGGGATCCCAGCTAGGCTCAACAATAGGCCTAGAGCTTCTGCATGAGAAAATAAACTTATATGGAGGTTACAAGCGGCATCTTAGGATATGCTGCGGGGTCCTCCGCCGCTCCGTCATAAAGGGAGGAATGCTTAAAGTAACACGACCTACAGTGCATAGGCCACCTGTGGCATTGGCCGGCACATATGTATATGCTGTAGTGCCACACAGAAGGAACCATCCTAGTGGTAGCATAAGGTGAGCAGACGCATAGGTAATATCCATAGTGTCATTACAAATTAACTGTGTATTGGTTACATTCTGCAGAACAGAGGCAGCATCTACAAAGTGAAAGGAAGTATCTGCTTTAGATATGTTAGCTCTACGGAAAGAGTAAGCCCAAGGTGTCAGCTTTTGGGAAACAATACTCAAATTGTATAAATTCATGGGAGTAACAGAAGTGTCGAAATTTTTTTTGAAAAAGTATAACTCTGCAATACCACGAGTGGAGCTGGTACACCTATGTAACACATAGTTAAGACATCATCCATTGATCGTCCTCCTGCAATACAGAAAGTAGAAAAGCAGAGAGGTTAGCTGATCTTTGTGCCAGCCACATCCATATATTTACATGGGAAGCTGGATGGTCTTGTAGATCAAGGGCATCTGTCGTGGTCAGCAAGAGGCAGCATTCCAACAGCAACTTACAGATGCCTAACATCATACAGATGCTACATCTGCTAAAACAGTGCCAGGCTGTTTTTTTCTCTTGAGGTGTTAGTACCCACACACTGGCTAAAGAGTGTATTGAGGGTGTTTGCTGAACTTGAGGCCCTCCGGCACTGTGGGTCAGAATTCCTTGCAGTATTGGTGCTCCCTGTGAGACATTCACTGGCGTGGATATGGATACCTGGAAAGATAAATCTTGAGAAGAGGTCAATAAGAGTGGGGCTATTTGAACAGGTATCAAAGGTGTAAACAGCCATACAGACTGTGAAGGGCAGTCCAGTCTTAAGTGTAAGATCATAACTCTTCATTCAGTAATCCTAAATTGCTCAGATGTGTAGAATTCTACTTCCCCAGAGGTGAGTATGCAGGGGGGCAATCCCCCCTTCCATTACAGATTGCTAGGGTTGGTTTGGCTTGTACTCGCTCAGGAGATAACATCCCAAAAGGAGGGGCCTCTTGGACAGGCGATGGCTCTATTGAGGGAGCGGGGGGAGGGGGGGGGTGACCCCTCTGGCTCAGACAATGGAGGCATGTACTCAAAACACACTTCCTTTAACCAGGTTGCATGCGGGGTACTCATGTTCTCTCTCCCCTCCTTAAACCGGGCTTGTAGACAGTGTTTCCATTTCCACTGCGTTGCAGCTTGGGCCACCCCTACATGGGCCCTGACTGTGTCATCCGTCACCCATGCCTGAATGGGGAGGGGGGTGTGTACAGTCACCGGGTCACGTCCTGTAACTTGTTTGGTATCCTGCAAAGCCCACACCACAGCCAAAAGCTGTTTCTCCAGAGGTGTATAATTTGCTGTGGCCCCTTGCAGGGAACAGGACCAGAAACCTATAGGTTCCCGCCTTGCGTGGGCACATTGCTGCCACAACCCCCAGGACATTGTATCCCCCATAACTGTTACCTCCAGCTTGAAGGGTTGTCCCTCCTATGGAGTGAATAGCTTGGAATGTTGGACCACTGCCTCCTTGCACAGGGCAAAGGCTTGCTGCTGCTCTTTAGTCCATTGCCACTGGCTACCCTTTTTTGTGGTCAAACACTGTAGTGGCCGCATTAAATATACAAAGTGGGGTATAAAGGACTGCCAGAACTCCAAAAGGCCCCAAAAAGCTTGTAGTTGTTTTACAGCACTGGCAACAGGGTATTGTTGAATATAATTGCGCACTTTCCCAGGGATAGCTTTTGTCTGCCCCCTCCAGACTATCCCTAAGAATTGGATACTGATGTCCAGCCCCTGTACCTTCTCAAGGTTTACAGCCCACCCCCACTCCTGCAGGGTCTGTATATCTCTGCCCAGTAACACGTCAATCCCCAAGAGGTACTCACGAATCACTGCTAATAAAACCAGGGTTTTTTTTTTTTTTTTGGTCAATTGTTAATGTAACTACTGCCTGTACCGCTGGGGTGGCCGACCCTTCCAACCCACATATATGGACAGTGGCCTTCCCCAGAGCTACCGCACTTTGTAGTATGGTAACTTCTGCCCCAGTATCTACTAAAGCAAGCACAGCAATTTCTCCTCCAGAGCACCAGCAAATTTGCAGGGGTACATAAGGGCGTCAGTCCCCTGGATGATATGCTGCAACCGACGCTCGGATTTCGGGGGACCCGCCTCCCCTTCATTGTTTCTTAGCAGGCAGCTTCCAGGGAGCACTGGGTGCAGGTGGGGCAGTGGGTTTAACTTGGTTCTGTTGATTGGCAGGCAAAAGCTGCCAGCGCTTGAATAAATCAGCAGTGGACAAGCCATCGATCTCATCCCACGATACCCCCGCCTGCCGCAGGTCAGCCCACATCTGCTTTCGTGTGACTTTTCCACTCTAGTCACCCCTCCCTGTCTCTTTGCTCTAACTTTCTGAGCCACCCGTACCTGTTTAGAATCTGGTCCACCCAGCAGAGCTAGGTCTCGCGAATTATTCACCAGCGCCCCCACTGTACCAGTAGCGGGCATCATCGTCCCTAACAGGAGAGGTCTCAAGGCACTTGGGGCCCCTTTCAATAGCTGCGTTTTCATTTGCCGAGTTCTCTCTACACCATCTGGACCGTTACCATCTGCTAATCCGATGGCTACCCCCAGCTGTCGCAACGTGCTTATGGCCTCTTCCATGGTACGCCATGCCCCCACCGTGGCGGCCAGCTTGCCCGTAGATGGGTAAGCCCCTACCATCGCGGCACATAACCACTGATACAGCGAAGGAGCAACTACAGGGTTACCGGAGCTATCTTGCGCAGACGTAAGCTGGGAGAGATAATACTGCACTTGAGCGTCTGTGGACAACGGGCTCATTAAATTCAGCTCCTCTCTTAACAACGTTACTCATCCAGCCCCATTATCCCAGGCTCTCACCATCCACACTAGTAATAACTCCCCCCCCGCCGGTTGCTGCTGGAATGTGGTCAAACACTCACGTAACTCCTTTGGCGTATAAGTCCTTCTCTGCTCTACAGTATCCCTATCTATCTGTCGCTCCCCCCGCATCTGAACAAGTGGCCGCACCTGAGCGTTAGCGGGTTCTTGCTCTATATCAAACTCAATTTCTGAGTCAGATGAGGTACTCCAAATATTACCATCCCACTCCTCTGGGTCCCAGGAGGGTCGGGCTATAATCGCCCGCACCTGAGAAACAGTAGCGGGCACCTTCCCATAACGCCCACGCTGCCTATTAGCCATCCGCAAAGCTAGCCACTCCATCTTGTGGGCTAAATCTTGGGCTTTCTCAGCTTGTGCTGTGATCACTTCTTGAGCTATCGCCTTTGCATCTCGCAAATCCCCCACCTCCTTTTCCAGATCTTTTACTCGTTGCTGCAAAGATGATACCTCATTATTGAAGGCTCGAATGCCTGTCAGCAGTGCCCACCCTAATCATCTGGCCAGCTTCCGAGCTGCTCCCGAAGCGGCATGGAAGGGCATAACCTGTAAAGCGGATTCAACCGCCTTTGGGGTAACATTTTCCCCCTGTGCCAACTCTGGCCAGTCCTCGGGGACTGCCAGCATGGCAAGCAATGCAGCTGCCAGCCCCCATGGCTCAGTCTGGGGCCATCCTGGCAACCGCAGGCGAGCAGTCCCTTCTTGACTCTCGCCTTCCCCCTTTACTCTCCTCCACCACGGCATTGTCGTTTGTGGGAAAAGGAGCATCAACAGGGCATGTTGACCCATAGTCACGTAGTTGAGCCTGTGCCCGGGTGTCACTGCACCTGGGCTTTGAATTGAGAATAACAATGAGCTCAACATCTGTACTGTGCATGTGTATAATACATAATAACTTTATCGAGTGCTCAGCATTTGACCAAAGAAAAGGGTAGCCACTGGCAATGCACTAAAGAGCAGCAGCAAGTGTTTGCCCTGTGCAAGGAGGCGGTGGTCCAACATTCCAAGCTATTCACTCCATAGGAGGGACAACCCTTCAAGCTGGAGGTAACAGTTATGGGGGATACGATGTCTTGGGGGTTGTGGCAGCAATGTGTCCACGCAAGGCGGGAACCTATAGGTTTCTGGTCCTGTTCCCTGCAAGGGGCCACAGCAAACTACACACCTCTGGAGAAACAGCTTTTGGCTGTGGTGTGGGCTCTGCAGGATATGGAACGAGTTACAGGACGTGACTCGGTGACTGTACACACCCCCCTCCCCATTCGGGCATGGGTGACAGATGATACAGTCAGGGCCCATGTAGGGGTGGCCGAAGCTGCAACGCAGTGGAAATGGAAACACTATCTACAAGCCCGGTTTAAGGAGGGGAGAAAGAACATGAGTACCCCACATGCAACCTTGTTAGGGGAAGTATGTTTTGAGCACATGCCTCTACTGTCTGAGCCAGAGGGGTGCCTCCCTCGCTCCCCCAATAGAGCCATTGCCTGTCCAAGAGGCCCCTCCTTTTGGGACATTAACTTCTGAGCGAGTACAAGCCAAATCGACCCTAGCAATCCCTGCTTGGATATCTGTAATGGAAGGGGGGATTGCCCCCTGCATACTCGCCTTTGGGTTGGTAGAATTCTACACATCTGAGCAATTTACGATTACTGGGCAAAGAGTTATAAGCTTACATTTAAGACTTGACTGCCCTTCACAGTCTGTATGGCTGTTTTCACCTTTGATACCTGTTCAAATAGCCCCACTCTTATTGACCTCTTCTCAAGACTGATCTTTCCAGGTATCTGTATCCATGCCAGTGAATGTCTCACAGGGAGCACCAATACTGCGAGGAATTCTCATCCACAGTGCCAGAGTGCCTCAAGTTCAGCCAGCACCCTCAATACACTCTTTAGCCAGTGTGTGGGTACTAACTCCTCAAAAGGAAGAACGGCCTGGCACTGTTTTAGCAGGTGGTCCAGGAGCCACTGCTCTAGTTCTTCCTGATGGCAATACCATGCCTTTCTATCTTCCCATCAACAGGTTATCGCGCCGGCATCTGTAAGCTGCTGTTGGAATGTTGCCTCTTGCTGACCAGGACAGATGCCCTTGATCTACAAGACCATCCAGCTTCCCATGTAAATACATGGATTTGGCTCACACAAAGATCAGCTAACCTCTCTACTTTCTGTATTGCAGGAGGACGATCAGTGGATGATGTCTTAACTACGTATTACATAGGTGTACCAGCTCCACTCCTGGTATTGCAGAGTTATACTTTAAAAAAATAAAATTGATATTTCTAAGATGCCACTTGTAACCGCCATATGAGTTTATTTTCTCATGCAGAAGCTCTAGGCCTATTGTGGAGCCTAGCTGGGATCCCGGGGGTGGTGGCACATAATTGCAAACAGTTAGAGCATGTTGCCTGTGCTTTGGCTCAAAGCTTAAATTGGACATCTAGAGCCATTGCCTCTTTAAACAGGGAGTTGGGAGCAGTACGGCAAGGAACACTGCAAAACCACCTAGGGATCGACTGCCTCCTACTGCGAGATAACCACAGACACCATGACTTCACCGAGATGTGCTGTTTCAACATCACCGATGAATCGGCATCTATTGAGAATATCAGCCACCTCATACAAGGAGGACTCTTGTCTGTCTCTTGCTTTGTATTATGTTATGTTTTGATTTCATTACTTTGTAAACTCCCTTGCCATCATACCCCATGCCCTTCTGAGGATTGGGACGGCCTGTAACTAGCTTTCCATCGCGGGGGTGGAGTGTATGGGAAAGTGCGGAAGAGTGTCAAGGAGATAGACGATGGAAGCTAGCCTGACCGTTCCGTGGGAAAAGGATCATCAACAGGGCCTGTTGACCCATAGTCACGTAGTTGAGCCTGTGCCAGGGTGGTGCTGCATCTGGGCCTTGAATCGAGAATAACAATGAGCTCAACATGCTTACTGCGCATGTGTATAGTACATAAAAACTTCATCTAGTGCCCCCCCCCGCCCGGTGTTCCTCACCCTGGACCGGCAGGTCCCCCGAAATCCAAGCGTCCGTTGCAGCGTATCATCCGGGGGACTGACGCCCATATGTATCCCTGAGAATTAGGTGGCGCTCGGGAGGGGAAGTAGCTGTGCTTGCTTTAGTAGATACAGGAGCAGAGGTTACAGTGTTGCATAGTGCTGTAAACCCTGAGAAGGCAACCACACACATCTGCGGTTTGGGCGGCTCTGCCACCCCCACCGTACAGGCGATAGTTACTTTAGCGATTGGGAAAAACCCTCCCTTCTCCACTCCAGTCTTATTGGCGCCCATTCATGAATATATTTTAGGAATTGATGTGTTACTAGGTGGAGATATACACACACTGCAAGGATTATTCTCTTTTGGGAGGAGTCCCTCGCTGCCACAAGCACGAGTAATCACTCTAATCAGAGGGTACCTGTTGGGGACCAAGATTGAGTGATGCTGTGTAGGACAGCAGAGGATCTTTAAGGCAGAAAGTAATGATCTGGTAACTATGATTTGTGGCCAGAATGTGTGCACGTGAGTTGCCAGTGATCATGTGTCTTCCTGCCTGTGTCAGCAGACACGGTGTGCCTTCCTGCCTATGTGTCAGCAGCTGCGGTGGGCCTGTCCTGCTGGACTGTCCTGCCCGCCTGCTGGGCATCGGAAGACGCCTTCTACCTATCACAGGATGCCACAATGCCAAGGAGATAGTTGGAAGAGTGGCTGAGCCTGATGGCTATATAACCAGCCATTGTGTTTTCAATAAAGGCTTTCTTGCACCATTCTTCTTGTGGTCTGTGTCGTCGAATGCCACAAATGGCGCCCGAAACCGGGATTTCAAAAATAGAAGCATGAAAAATAGAGTTAAGGAATTTCAGAGTAGTAGTGAACTTCAGAGTAGAAGTACTGAAGATTGGAGTATGTAAAACAGGAGCGATAAATCCAGTGGCATAGCCCAGCTGAACGTCAGGACGGTCGATAATTGCGCACGCCCATCACCACCATGGAACGGCAGGTGAGCAGCTGGGAACAATGGGGCAATCTTTTACAAGGGATCAGAGAAGTTATATGGAAGCATTACAGAAAGTTTTAAAGACTCATGGGTTTCAGAATGCTGCCCAGCATTCGTTAATGACTCTGTTAGTGTGGACTCGGGATAATTGTCCCTGGTTCCCGCAGGAGGGAACGTTAAGCGTTGCGGTGTGAGAACAAGTTGGGGACGAGCTGGGGCGGCAGAGGGATGATAAGGCGAAGAAACTTTTAGTAACTTGGCAACAGGTCTTTTTTGCCCTCCTCCGCTTGCAAGCAGTAAATGGGCTGAACTTTTGCCTTCAGCAACAGCCGGTGAGAGCACCGTAAGGTCCTCGATAATACCCGGACCGGATTCCGAATGTGACGACTCATTTAATTCAGAGTCGAATGATCTGGAACAGGAGGTGGACTTTTATCCACCCCCTAATATGCACTGCTGTGTCCATCCCCGCCTGGGACCGCCCTCCCCTCAAGAGGCGGGGCTACCCACGAATGCGGACTGCCCACAGCCCCCCTCCGCCGTCTCGGCTTCCTGGGGAAGATCTGTTGGCTCGACGCCAGCGCTACCGCAATCCTGTGGTGCGCTAGAGTTTTGCCGCGAGGAGGCACTGCGAAGAGGAGATTTGGACATTCTCCACGCCTTCCCTGTGCGATACCAGGCAAGGCACCCCACTACATGGGAGCAGCTACCTTATGAGGCGGTAAAAGAAGTCAGGAACTCAGTTAAGGATTGCAGCCTCCAGTCAGCGTACACCATGAACTTATTTCAAGCTATCGCCGAGGGTTAACCTATGGGGACACTCCAACCTGGGATCCTGTCACCAGTAATGTTACCTGAATCATGGCCTCTTGTTGTTATTAATCTTAAGGATTGTTTTTTCACTATATTGTTACATCCAGCAGATGCACCACGATTCGCGTTTACGGTTCCAGCGATCAACAATCAGGAGTCTACACTCCGCTTTCACTGGACGGTATTGCCTCAGGGGATGCTAAATAGTCCGACAATATGCCAAATGTTTGTGGCTCGAGCTATCCTCCCTATTCGCAGAGCATATCCCAATGCTTTAATTTATCACTATATGGATGATATTTTGATCTCCGCATCCTCGAGGGATGCTGTTCAAACGGTAGTCGAGGAGTGCTAATGGTCTGTGTATAGCTGAGGAAAAGGTCCAAGTGCAAGCGCCTTGGAAGTATTTAGGGTGGAGGATTAGAGACACGGCTATTTTGCCGCAGCCTTTGCGGTTAGTGTCTGACATTAAAACCCTAAATGACTTGCAGAAACTGCTTGGCACCATTAACTGGGTGCGACCTTATCTTGGCATTACCACACAGGACCTAGCCCCTCTCTTTGCTCTGCTAAAGGGAGAGTCAGACTTAGCATCATCCCGAGCATTAACTCCTGAGGCACTGCACGCCCTACAACGGGTGTCTGCAGCTATTCAAAACCGACAGATTCATCGCATCTCTCCAATGTTTCCTGTTCGCCTGATTCTGATTTATAATCTCTTTCAACCCTACGCTCTCTTATGCCAATGGGTTTCAGGTGAGAATGATCCCTTAAGAATTCTGGAGTGGGTGTTTCTAGCACATGCTTTCTCGAAGACCATGACCACTGGGATAGAGATAATGGTGCTGCTTATTCAGAAAGGGCGCCATCGCCAGCAAAGCCTTTTGGCGCAAGATCCGGCTAGTATCTCTATCCCACTGGCCAAGCAGGACTTCAATTTTTGCTTTCAGCAGAGTCTCTCTCTCCAAGCTGCTCTTGCGGGCTTTGGAGGGGAGCTTAGCTTTTCCATTCCCCGGCACAAGTTGCTTCATTCGCTCCAAACCCTGCCTTTACAGCTCAAGACTCATCTTTCTCGTGTACCTTTCCCTCAGGCTTTAACTGCCTTTATTGATGGGTCAGGGCTGTCTGGGAAGGCAGTGGTTACATGGAAGAATGATAAAGGGAAATGGGAGTCTGACATTACGCATCTTAAGGGTTCTACGCAGATAGTCGAGTTAGCAGCTGCTGTTCGAGCCTTTACACTGTTCAAAGCACAGCCTCTGAATGTTGTTGCTGATTCTCTTTATGTTACAGGCATCATTCAGCGTCTGGAACGATCCTTTTTAAAAACTCTGACGAACGAACAGTTGTTTCTTCTTTTGAAGCAACTGTTGTTTTTGTTGGAGCAAAGAGAGCATGACTATTTTGTCTTACATATTCGCTCTCATACCAATCTACCCGGACCGATTGCCCAAGGCAATTGCGTTGCTGATCATTTTACGGCAGCTGTGTTGACACCTAACATCTATCAACAGGCTAAAATTATCCCATGATTTTTTTCATCAAAATGCTAAGGCACTACAGAAAACTTATCATATTACTAGGGACCAGGCTCAGAATATTATTCGAAGTTGCCCTGATTGTCAAGATGTATCCCTGTTATCACCCCATTCAGGAATCAATCCTCGAGGCCTACAACCTTGTAGTATTTGGCAAACAGACGTTATCCATTATCTCTCATTCGGAAGACTGAAATATGTTCACGTCTCCGTAGATACCTTTTCCCATTACATTATCGCTACTGCCCATGTTGGGGAGAAGAGCCGTGATGTTTGTCGTCACTGGCTTGCCTGTTTCACCGTAATGGGGGTTCCTACTCAAATTAAGACTGACAATGGCCCCGCATATACGGCACAACGAACATGGGCATTTCTTCAAACTTGGGGAGTCACTCATGTGACCGGAATTCTCCATTCCCCAACTGGCCAGGCAATAGTGGAACGTACCCATCGCACCCTGAAAGAAATGCTTGAGAAACAAAAAAGGGGAAATAGCCCTGGCGCTTCCCCACAAGAGCAACTCTGGAAGGCTCTATATGTTCTTAATTTCTTAAACTGTTATACGGACCAGAGTGCAGTTAATAAGCATTTCTCATGTCCTACAGGGCGAGAACAACCTCGAGTTCGCTACAGGGACCTGGAGACAGGTCAATGGAGTGAACCAGTAGATCTAATAACGTGGGGGAAAGGTTATGCTTGTGTTTCTACAGGTAACGGACCTCGTTGGATACCTGTACGACTGATTCGACTTGTTAATGTATTCCTCGGGATACCAAACGAGGGCTGAGAGCCGATTAAGATGAACTCATCTTGGGATATTTTCAACAGTATTTGCCTGCCTTGTGCAGGATTACTATTAATTTACAGAAGTTTATTGCATTGATAAGATAAGACATAGATAGAATATAAGTTATAGATAGAATATAGGATAGATAGAATATAGGATAAGTTATAGATAGAATGTAACTGCACTGATAAGATATAGATAGAATATAAGATAAGTTACAGATAGAATATAATTGTACTGATAAGTTATAGATAAGAATATAGGATAAGATAGAATATAGACTGATAAGTTATAGATAGGATAAGTTATAGATAGAATATAACTGCACTGATAGGATATAGATATAGTATAATTGCACTGATAAGTTATTGATAGAATATAATTGATAATTGTACTGATAAGTTGTAGATAGAATATAATTGCACCAATAAGTTGTAGATAGAATTAGAGTGGAAGCCTTTTAAGGGATAGGATTGGACGTTAGGCTTAGGGCATAAGTTAAGAAGGCACTGACGTGTGAGTTGGCAATCTTGGTAGGATTTCTAACCCTTGTTATCTGTCTCCCCTACCTCACAAGCTTTAAGTTTAATAAATAAAAAGAGGGGATATGTTGGGGACCAAGATTGAATGATGCTGTGTAGGACAGCAGAGGATCTTTAAGGCAGAAAGTAATGATCTGGTAACTATGATTTGTGGCCAGAATGTGTGCACGTGAGTTGCCAGTGATCATGTGTCTTCCTGCCTGTGTCAGCAGACACGGTGTGCCTTCCTGCCTACGTGTCAGCAGCTGCGGTGGGCCTGTCCTGCTGGACTGTCCTGCCTGCCTGCTGGGCATCGGAAGACGCCTTCTACCTATCACAGGATGCCACAATGCCAAGGAGATAGTTGGAAGAGTGGCTGAGCCTGATGGCTATATAACCAGCCATTGTGTTTTCAATAAAGGCTTTCTTGCACCATTCTTCTTGTGGTCTGTGTCGTCGAATGCCACAGGTACCCAAAATAGGACCCCGTAGATTTGCCTGTACCACCTACCGTTGTGCAAATCAAACAGTACAGAATACCGGGAGGAGAAACAGAAATTCAAGAAACAGTAGATGCTCTGTTACATGCACAGATAATACGCCCTGCCCTGTCGGCCTTTAATAGCCCGATATGGCCTGTGAAGAAGCCAGATGGCTCATGGCGTATGACTGTGGATTACAGGGAGCTAAATAAAATTGCCCCACCACTAGCAGCCGTAGTACCGGACATGGTGACTCTGTTAGAAGGAGTGGGCAAAAATTTGCAAGAGTGGAAGGCTGTGGTGGATCTGGCAAACGCCTTTTTCTCTATTGCTATATCCCCAGCCTCACAGGACCAATTTGCCTTCACTTGGAAGGGGAAGCAGTGTACATTCCAGGTCCTTCCTCAGGGATATAGGCATAGTCCCACTATATGTCATCAAATGGTCGCTGCCGCCCTCCCAACACCTCTCCCAGAATGCACTATTCATCATTATAGCGATGATGTTTTGATAATGGGACCGTCTGAAGAGCAGGTGAAAGAGCAGCTAATGGCACTGACGCATGCTCTCCAGCATAGGGGATGGGCTGTGAACCCCAAAAAGGTACAAGGACCAGATATTAGTGTCCAATTTCTGGGAGTAGTGTGGAGAGGACAGACAAAAGCCATTCCTGAAAAAGTGCGTAATACTATCCAGCAATACCCTGTCCCTACGACTGCAAAACAGCTGCAAGCTTTCCTAGGTCTCCTAGGATTTTGGTGAACTTTTATACCTCATTTAGCATACTTGATGCGGCCCTTGCAGCATTTACCAAAGAAAAGCAGTCAGTGGCGGTGGACCAAAGAGCACCAGCAGGCTTTTGATTTGTGCAAGGAAGCAGTGGTCCAACACTCTGAACTGTTTACACCCTATAAAGGTCAATCCTTCGAATTAGAAGTTACAGTTGTGGGGGATACAGTGTCTTGGGGGTTGTGGCAGCAATGTGCCCACGCAAGGCGGGAACCTATAGGTTTCTGGTCCGGTTCCCTGCAAGGGGCCACAGCAAACTACACACCTCTGGAGAAACAGCCTTTGGCCATGGTGTGGGCTTTGCAGGATACCGAATGAGTTACAGGATGTGACCCGGTGACTGTACACACCCCCCTCCCCATTCGGGCATGGGTGATGGATGACAGTCAGATCCCATGTAGGGGTGGCCCAAGCTGCAATGCAGTAGAAATGGAAACACTATCCACAAGCCCGGTTTAAGGGCGGGGGGGGGGGGGGGGGAAGAATATGAGTACCCTGCATGCAACTTTGTTAGGGGAAGTACATTTTGAGCACATGCCTCTACTGTCTGAGCCAGAGGGGCCCCCCCCCTTTGCTCCCCCAATAGAGCCATTGCCTGTCCAAGAGGCCCCTCCTTTTGGGACGTTATCTCCTGAGCAAGTACAAGCCAAACCGACCCTAGCAATCCCTGCTCGGATATCTGTAATGGGGGGGGGGGGGGGGATTGCCCCCCACATACTCGCCTTTGGGTTGGTAGAATTCTATACATCTGAGCAACTTATGATTACTGAGCAAAGAGTTATAGGCTTACATTTAAGACTTGACTGCCCTTCACAGTGTGTATGGCTGTTTACACCTTTGATACCTGTTCAAATAGCCCCACTCTTATTGACCTCTTCTCAAGATTTATCTTTCCAGGTATCCGTATCCACGCCAGTGAATGTCTCACAGGGAGCACCAATACTGCAAGGAATGCTGATCCACAGTGCCAGAGGGCCTCAAGTTCAGCAAACACCCTCAATGTACTCTTTAGCCAGTGTGTGGATACTAACTCCTCAAAAGAAAGAATGGCCTGGCACTGTTTTAGCAGATGGTCCAGGAGACACTGCTCTAGTTCTTCCTGATGGCAATACCATGCCTTTCTGTCTTCCCATCAACAGGTTATCATGCCGGCATCTGTAATTGCTGTTGGAATGTTGCCTCTTGCTGACCACGACAGATGCCCTTGATCTACAAGACCATCCAGCTTCCCATGTATATACATGGATGTGGCTGGCACAAAGATCAGCTAACCTCTCTGCTTTCTATATTGCAGTGGATGATGTCGTAACTACGTTTTACATAGGTGTACCAGCTCCACTCGCAATATTGCAGAGTGACACTTTCCTAAAAAATGTTGACATTTCTGTTACTCCCATGAATTTCTACGATTTGAGTATTGTTTCCTGTGGCGGTCTGACTCATGGACTCCGATGTGCTGGATCAGAATCAACTTTATTCAAGCAAGCAAGCCCTTTATATATGCTCTAGCCCGGATCGGTACTTTCCCGAAGGTCCTGTTCCCATCATCACTCCTTCTCATTCCATGCGACTACTACCTTATTTACATACTGCTATTTATTCCTCCCAAGGCTTTCGGCTCCTTAACTCTATCTTGTCCAATCCCTCGCTATCTGCCCCTCCATCTCCCCCTTTTTTATTTTCTAAACTAAATATTGCCAGTGCAGTGTGTATTTGTACAACAAGTACTTGATGCAAAGCCCTTCGAGTCATTCTCTGCATAAGGCTTATTAAGCAGGGGAGATAGATAGCAAGGGCTAGAATTCTTAGCAAGATTAACAAACCACACGCCAGTACCTTCTTAACCCACGACCCCAAACCTAACGTCCAGTCCTGTCCCTCAAAAGGGTTCCACTCCGATTCTATCTACAACTTATCAGTAAGGTCGTGTAGTTGCCATAAGCTTTTATGAATAGATATTGACCCTGCACGAGGCAGGCAGATATCGCCAGAAAATACCCCGAAATGGGCTCATCTTAACTGGCTCTCAGTCCTCATTTCATGTTTCGAGGGATGCGTCAACAGGTCGAATCAGCCGTGCAGGCATCCAACAAGGCCCGTTACCTGTGGAGACACAAGCACAACCTTTCCCCCACGTTATTCGGTCTACTGGTTCACTCCATTGACCCGTTTCCAGGTTCTTGTAGTGAACCCGAGGCTGTTCTCGCCACGTAGGGCATGAGAAATGCTTATTAACTGCACTCTGGTCCGTATAACGGTCTAAGAGGTTGAGAACATATAAGGCTTTCCACAGCTGCTCTTGTGGGGAGGCACCGGGGCTATTCCCCCTTTTTTGTTTTTCAAGTACGAATGGGTACGTTCCACTATTGCCTGGCCAGTTAGGGAATAGGGAATTCCTGTCACATGAGTGACCCCCCAGGTTTGAAGAAATGCCCGTGTTCACTGTGCAGTGTATGCAGGACCATTGTCAGTTTTAATTTGAGTGGGAACCTCCATTGTGGCGAAACAGGCAAGCCAGTGACGACATGCATCACGGCTTTTTTTCCAACATGGGCAATAGCGACAACGTAATGGGAAAGGGATCTACAGAGATATGGACATATTTCAGTCTTCCAAATGAGGGATAATGGGTAACATCTGTCTGCCAGACATTGCAGGGTTGCAGGCCTCGAGGGTTGGTCCCTGAGTAGGGTGGTAACGGGGATGCATTTTGGCAATGGGGGCAACTTCGAATAATGTTTTGTGCCTGGTCCCTTGTGATAAGATAAGTTTTTTGTAGCGCTTTTGCATTTTGGTGAGGAAAAAAAAAAAAGGGAAATCATGGGACAATTTAGCCTGCTGATCAAAAGTCCCTTGCTGGGTTCCGCTGGGTTTTCCTCCTTTGTCAGGAATGGGCAATCCTCCTGACGTAGTTGGACCAACTTTTTTTTTTAATCACACATACTCTTTCTCTCACTCTCTGGGAACCGCACTCACACCACCCGAGTCTTTAACTGCTAGGACTGCTGTCCCTTCGCAGCGGGCGGCTTCCTCAGCTGACGGGCGCCCCGATCGGTTCCCAGGCTATACGCACGCACGCACACAGTACTGCTCACACTCACACCAGTCACAGTGACTCTAGACTTCTGTCTTACAGTCTTGCAGTGCGCCTTATGCTGATCAGGCTGCGCACTCCCCTTTCCGGCCGGATCAAGCTGGGTCTTAAAACCCACTCAAACCCTGGGGATGGGACTCGCACCCATCCCCTGGTACGCCTTACAGTGCACTGTTACCAGACCAGAATTTAGAATTTAGGCGGGAATTTAAGACTCACCTTTTCGGGGCCTCTCGTTGCCAAAGATCCCAGGTGAACTCACCCGATGGCGCCAGATGATCGTTTGGAGATGAGAGGCCCTGACAGTGGTCGCCTAGGGTCCCACCTGGGTCGCCAAACTGCTATGGAAATTAGGCTTGTCGGCCACCATAGCAGGGCCTGACCCTAGGTTCCTGCAGAAAAGTTCAGAGCCAAATCAAAGCAAATTAAATAATTAAATTTTAATGATACACGTGCAGTAATTACAGCTCGAGCTGGGTGCCTCCGAAGAGGGACTTATTGATTTAGACATTACAGAAGAATCTGTCTTTGTTGCAGTTGTGGATACGCTTTCATTTCTATGTCATGAGGCGTATCATTTTCCGTTGGTAACTCAAACACACACCTAAGTTTCGAATGCATGAGTTCTTCTGGTTTTGCCTCTTTCCATGCTGCTTCCATATCTGAAGTATCAGCTGGAGCAAGCATAGACTGTTTCTCCTCTCTCTCTCTCTCTCTCTCTCTCTCTCTCCCCCCCCTTTTTCTTTTCTTTTTTTTTTTTTTGCCATAAACTTGTATTTACTTTTCTCATTAGGATCATAGTCCAAAGGCTGTAGCATCACAGAAACATTAATTGATGTTCCTGCATCGATAATTCCACTGTTAGGTTTTACACAGTATCTACGTGGTGCTGTGGTCTTAACTTTGAAGCACACATTTCTGTCTGTAGGATTGCCGAGCTTCAGGTTTGTGGTGACAACATCTGTGAAAGGCTCTTTGAATTTGAGCTCGTGCTGCGGTTCGAGGCTGAGGCCTGCTCCGCTTTTGCCATGTTCCTCCTCCTGCTGCTCAGCGGTGGCGGCACCAGGTGGAGGCGGCACCAGGCGGAGAGAGGAAGGGCCGGGAGGGAGGGGAAGGAAGGCAGGAAGGAAAGGAGGGAGGGACGGAAGAAGGCAGGTGGGGGGGGGGGGCGCGCCCGGCCGGTGTAGTCACGCCCCGCCGAGCGGCCCTGGGCCCTGGGGCGATGGATTCTTCCCAGAAGGCCGGGTCAGTGTGGTGGGGGTTGTGGGCAGTCCGCACTCGTGGGCGGCCCGGTCTCTTGAGGGGGCAGTGGTTCCAAAGGGGCCATGAGATGGACAAAGCAAGGCGTATTAAGAGGCGGATAGAGGTCCGGCTCCTGTTCCGGATCGATCAGCCCTGGGTCAAATGGATTGTCTGGGTCGTTTCCTGGGGAGTCCCGTCCAACCACCGCCCCCACCACCGTGTCGCTTGACGGAGGTGCTGTGGGGGCTGCGGGTGCCTCCGGTCCCTCTGTTTTCTTCTTGCTATGCTCTTTCAGGGTCTCAAGCATGGCACGCCAAGGGGCTAAAAGTCCTGCTGACGTCTTATCGTTTCTTGTTGCCGCATCCCAGAGCTTAACTCCGATTGAGTCCCACGTACCGAGGCTATAAATCATGCTGGAGTTCCCCTCGGGACACTTCAAACGTGCCCACATCAATAACATTTGGAGATCTTGAGGGGGTGTAGGGAACGGCGATCGGAAGATCTCGCGATGGCACGGAAAGAGGAAGGAAGAGGAAGGATATGACGTAGAGATAGCAGTATGCTTGTAGGTATATAAGCAAATACATGCGTACAATAAACGCCATTTGCAGCATCCTCATATTGGTGTCAGTGCTCATTGGCCCGGAGGCTGGGGGAGCCTCCGTGCCGTCTCAGGCGAACGGGAGATTGTCGCATCAGAAGGCGACAGGGGGCATCTCTCTGCCGTGCTGTTTCAAAGTCTTTTGCATTACGTTTAGCACGGACCTATCTTGCGGGGAGATTCCGTTTCCCACGACTCCCACGCGTTCCCGGCCGCTTACCTCCATCCAGCGGTAGGTAACCTGTTGCATGCACTTCTGCTTCCTTTCAGCAGCTTGCCACTTCCTTTCAGCAGCTTCTCTGTTCAGCCACCGGTTCAGCTATCCGCTGCTTCTACAGCCCTGGACGAAGTCAGTCTTCGGTCCCTGTTCGGGCGCCATTTGTGGTGGTCTGACTCATGGACTCCGATGTGCTGGATCAGAATCAACTTTATTCAAGCAAGCAAGCCCTTTATATAAGCTCTAGCCCGGATCGATACTTTCCCGAAGGTCCTGTTCCCATCATCACTCCTCATTCCGTGTGGCTACTACCTTATCTACATACTGCTATTTACTCCTCCCAAGGCTTTCGGCTCCTTAACTCTATCTTGTCCAATCCCTCGCTATCTGCCCCTACAGTTTCCCAAAAGCTGACAGCTTGGGCTTACTCTTCATATAGCTAACATATCTAAAGCAGATACTTGCTTTCACTTTGTAGATGCTGCCTCTGTTCTGCAGAATGTAACTGATATGCAGTTAATTTGTAATGACACTATGGATATTACCTCTGCATCTGCTCACCTTACACTACCATTAGGATGGTTCCTTCTGTGTGGCACTACAGCATATACATATATGCCAGCCAGCGCCACAGGTGGCCCATGCACTGTAGGTCGTGTTACTTTAAGCATCCCTCCCTTTATGATGGAGCGGCGGAGGACCCCGTAGCATATCCTAAGATGCCGCTTGTGACCTCCATATAAGTTTATTTTCTCATGCAGAAGCTCTAGGCCTATTGTTGAGCCTAGCTGGGATCCCGGGGGTGGTGGCACATAATTGCAAACAGTTAGAGCATGTTGCCTGTGCTTTGGCTCAAAGCTTAAATTGGACATCTAGAGCCATTGCCTCTTTAAACAGGGAGTTGGGAGCAGTACGGCAAGGAACACTGCAAAACCACCTAGGGATTGACTGCCTCCTACTGCGAAATAACCACAGACACCATGACTTCGCCGAGATGTGCTGTTTCAACATCACCGATGAATCGGCATCTATTGAGAATATCAGCCACCTCATACAAGGAGGACTCCTGTCTATCTCTGGCTTTGTATTATGCTATGTTTTGATTTCATTACTTTGTAAACTCCCTTGCCATCATACCCCATGCCCTTCTGAGGATTGGGACGGCCTGTAACTAGCTTTCCATCGCGGGGGTGGAGTGTATGGGAAAGTGCAGAAGAATGTCGAGGAGATAGACGATGGAAGCTAGCCAGACCGTTCCGTGGGAAAAGGAGCATCAACAGGGCATGTTGACCCATAGTCACGTAGTTGAGCCTGTGCCAGGGTGGCGCTGCACCTGGTCTTTGAATCGGGAATAACAGTGAGCTCAACATGCCTACTGCACATGTGTATAGTGCATAAAAACTTCATCTAGTGACCCCCCCCCCCGCCCGGTGTTCCTCACTCTGGACCGACGCTCAGCGGTGCCAGGGCTCCCCCGCTCCATTATTGCCTCGATCGGGAAAATGCTGGGGAACCCCCACTCAGACGCAGAGGTAATAAATGCTCCATGTCGATCATAGCATGCCTTGTGTTTGTGTATCCATCCCTGCTGGGAGTCCAGGCGGTGCCCCCACCTCACCCTTACAGTAATCATGCTCTAACAGCATAGTCTTGATTGCATGCTCCTTATGCCCCTAATTTGCAGCATCGACTTAAGGCTAAGGAAACAAGTATAGCACAAGCCTGCACCCTGTAATCATCTTAGAGGTAGCTATAAGATTCCCCACAGCCATGGGCAAAGGCAGCTTCCCCCCCGCACCCACCCTCCCTTTGTGAAACTTATCTGGAAATATAGTTTCCCATCCATGGGTCCATTGGCTGGTTCTTCTGATTCACGTGGTCTTTTTTGGGAAACCCTTTGGGACTTTTCCTCATTGTCCCCATGCACATGGTCTTCTGAAATTGGCATTTTGTTCTGTTTTTCCATTTTAGTGGACAATGTTGCCTGGGTCTTGTAGCACAGTGCAAAGCCCAAAGTCTGCCCCAGTAATACTGCATGGTCATCCTGGAGGTTTAAGGCCAGGTGAGGGGGCCTCTTGGTCTGGATCACAGCATTCATCTCTCTGCACGTTGCACGGATTATGCAGGCAGCCCCTTGGTGGACCTCCTAGGACTGGTCTGTAGCCCTCGGGCATGTTCTAATGTTTTCGTGCCCTCTCACCCTTTTGGCATCCCTCCCTCACAAACTCCCCCCCCCCCCCCCAACACACACACACACACTCCCAGCATGTTAGGGCTTGTTCTGCAGCCTTGTAAAGTGGCAGGCTCCAAACCTGCCTTTTACTTTTGTTTAATTGCTTTCTATTCACATTTAAACTTTAATTATTAATGTCGTTAGCTCTTATTAAATAATGTTTTATCCATTATTACCTACACTTTTATGTATGTATATATATTTAATTTATATATCTTTAAATAAGTCTATACATACATTCTATACATACACATGTATAAAGATATATATGTGTATCTATGCATAAATAAATTATTTATACATATTTGTACACACATTGTTATATATATGAAGAAATATACATATATATATATAAAATTATAAATGTATATATTTTTATATATGAGCACTTCCTGGTCCAAAGGAAATGGGCAGCCGATCGTAGGGGGCTCTGACATCACATGAGTATGATAGTTTTGAAAAATGGAAACTAGCCATTTAGATAGAGAGAGAAGCTGGCAGCGAGAGAAAGAGAGCGAGAGGCCACCCTTGTGAGGCCAGCTGAGAGAGGTGGGGGGGGCGTTTGCGAGAGGGTGAGAGAGAGGCAGAGAGAGGATTGTCACACACGTGCTTGAGAGAGAGGGGCCGTCCGTGAGAGAGAGAGAGGCCAGCCGTGTGCGTGTGAGAGAGAGAGAGAGAGGCCACGAGAGAGAGTGATAGAGAGAGAGTGACAGAGAGAGAGAGGCTGGCCGAAAGAGAGAGAGAGAGAGTCAGCTGCGCGCCCGCAAGAGAGGCCGGCCGCGCGTGTGTGTGTGTGTGTGTGTGTGTATGAGAGAGAGAGAGAGAGACTGGCCGTGCACGCACGCAAGAGAGAGAGGCCGGCCGAGAGAGAAGGAGGGAGGGAGAGACAGAGAGAGAGAGAGACAAAGAGACCGACAAGGAGAGAGAGAGAGAGAGGCCAATGACGAAAGAGAGAAAGAGAGAGGCTGGCCACGCATGTGAGAGAGACGCTAGCCGCGCGAGAGAGAGAGAGAGAATGGGAAAGAGATAGAGGCTGGTCGCGTGTGAGAGAGAGAGAGGCCAGCCGACAGAGAAGGAGAGAGAGAGAGAGGCCTGCTGTGCACGCGAGAGAGAGAGGCTGGCCACGCATGCCAGAGAGAGAGAGGCTGGCCATGAGAAAGAGAGAGAGGCCGCGCAAGAGAGTGATAGAGAGAGAGGCCGGCTGCAGAGAGAGAGAGAGAGGCCGGCTGCACATGCAAGAGAGATACAGAGATAGCCCACCTATGAGAGAAAGAGACAGAGACAGAGACAGAGACAGAGGCCAGCCAGGAGAGAGAGAGAGAGAGAGAGAGAGAGAGAGGCCGGCTGTGCACGTGCGAGAGAGAGAGGCTGGCTGCAAGAGAGAGAGAGAGAGAGAGAGGCCAGCCGCGTGAGAGAGAGAGGCTGGCTGCGAGAGAGAGAGAGAGAGGCCGACCGCGTGCGAGCGAGCAAGCAAGAGAGAGAATAAGAGGCCTGCTGCACACATGTGCGCGTGTGCAAGAGAGAGAGGCAGGCCATATGCACGCACGCGTGATAGAGAGGCCAGCCGTGATAGAGAGACAAAGTAGAGAGAGATAAAAAGAGAAAGAGAGAGTGAAACAGAGAAAGAGAAAGAAACGGAGAGAGAAAGAAAGAAAGAATGCGAGTGAGAGACAGAAATAGAGATAAAAAGAGAAAGAAAAGAGAAAAAGACAGAAAGCATGAAAAAGAAAGAAAAAGAGGGAGAAAACGAGAAACAGAGAGAGAGAGAAAGAAAAAGAAAAAGAGAAAGAGAGAGAGCCAGTGTGACCGCAAGGCGGGGAAGAGAGGATCGGATACCGGCAGAGAGGGACACTCAAGGTTCATTAGTGGTTAAACAGGATAGATTTAATAAAGGACTTACTCTCCAAGCTGCACAGGGAGCCACCCAAAACCTCGCGGAGGAGTCGACGATGAGAGATTGCTGGAGGCATGGATCAGATGCCCAGGTGAGACTCAACTCGTTATTCCTAAGGGCCCCTTAAATCCCCTAGAACTATTTCCTTATCTCAGCTGTGCTAACCTTGAGTAGCTACTGCCCGGGAAGCAGCTAGACATTGTTGACAAAACGGAATAGGCATGCCTGGCCCTGATGGGAATTCGGTCAGTGTGTAGAGAGCACACTCTGGACCTGCTACCACATACTCTGCCAGTCACTGATTCCTCACCAGATCTTCCACAGGTGTTCTCGCTACACTCCACCCCCTGACTGACAGAGACATGGTACTGGTACCACCAGTGTGTGGACAAGGTTCAGACATGCCTTTCCGGTATTAGCCTAACTAATCAGCTAAGGTGTACAAGCAACTACATCATAGTGAATATACATATATATATCTCAATATATATCAAATTATAACATGTATGCACACAAAACTGATCAGCCCAGAAGACCAGGAGCATAATGCATTTTCCCCATAGTCCTAAATTCGACAGCTATGATGACAGTCACTGTCAGGGTTTGTCCCACGCTGATTCTTCGGACTTTACATCATGTAGTCCTTGAAGTAGGGTCTTTATCTTGTGGATGTTGGGTTCGATGTGCTCACTGCAGTTCCGTCGGTGTCCCAACTACCGTTAGTGTACAGGTTTAGGATGGAGGGCAGCAATGTCGTGGCTCCGCTCAGCATATTCATAAGGTCACAGTTCTCTGGATAGAGTCTCCTAGAGGGGACATAGACTGGGACACTTTCCCCTTTGATTAGTACCAGGTGGGTGTCTCCTGGCCCATCAGCAATGATTTCCCCTTCCAACTGTTTGGGTTTAGTCGGATCATGTACCCACACAATGCACCCTGGAGACCCAAAGCTGCCTGGTCGCTGGGTAAGCCACAAGGAATCTACTTCCTGGATAGTGGGGACCCCTATCCGCTCACATATCAGTTGGGCTATTTGATCTCCCTGTGTACATCACAGGGGCTGGGATCCGGTGTAATGGAGCGCTACTTTCACCTCCTCAAGATAGTTCGAGTCAATGACCCCAGCCTTGATATTCCCCTGCCTGGAGAGCTCAACTATTACGGGCACCAAGCGACCATAATACCTTTGAGGTATGGTGATGGCCAACCCCATACTCACAAGATGATGGCTCTCTGGTTCTAGGCTATTTCTTTGTGTGGCAATCACAGACCCAACCCTGCACTCCTGGGCATGGCTCGCCTGAGGAGGCAGGCTTGGGGGTGCAGCCATTGCACTCTAAGCACACGCAGCCACTCCATGGATTCCCCTTTGAAACGAGCACATGTGGTAGAGCCACCCAGTGGCACTACATTGAGGCAGGCAATTGCCTGATGAATGTTTTTTTGCTCCAACGCAAGGGTACCAGTAGGGGACAATTTTCACAGCTGCTCTTTGAGCAGCTTGTTCATTCATCCTATCAGTCCTGGCCTTTGTGGATGGTAGGGCATGTGATATGGCCAGGCTATTCCTCGCTCTCCGGCCCAATTTTGAATGTCATTCCCTGTAAAATGAGTGCTCTGATCATTTTGGACATCCACTGGGGAACCATATAACCCAATGAAGTCTTCCAATGCCTTAATGGTGTGAGCCTGGGTAGCTGTGGAGCAAGAGTGGGTGTACAATAGACCAGAGCAGGTAGCTAGAGTGCCGCTGGCTCGCCGGTAAGGGTCGAGTAGAATGAATTTGCCACCCCTCCCCAGACTTTTGCCCTCTGCGAATATAACGCTTTTTGGTCTGCAACCGCTGTGGAGCTAAGCGGGTACAATGGGGGCAATGCTGCCTGGCCTGTTTTTGTGCCACTGGCAGCTCCCTTTCCATGCACTCTACTGGCAGGGCAGCAGATGCTGCCACCCCCCCCCCGGCACTCTCCAGGCTGCTCATCGTGCTCCCCCACCCCCGGGGGCTGTGTGCACTGCTCTGGCTGAAGCTGCAGCCACTGCTCGAGCAGCTCTGCATTGGGTTTACCATCCACCTCCCGCCATGGTATGCCTGCTTGCAGCAGGTCTCTGAAATAGTACCATGACTCACTCCTTTTTTTTCTTTTTCACGTTTACCTGCCCGTTTCCTGACACCTCTGCTAACTGAGATAGCAGTGCTGCAAGTTTCCCCACCGTACCCGCGCCCCCCCCCCCCTCCATCACAGGTAGCACCATCGCTTTAAGATTGGGGGGGGCAGTTTGCCGCATCTTAGTCTGGATGGTTTTGCTCATGGGGATCTGATCTGGTCCGGTAAACTCGGGGGATTAAACTCTGGACAACATTCCTAATTGCTGCAGCTGGTTTATTTCTGCTGCGATATTAGCCCACCCGGCAAGCCCGTCATCGATGTCCGCGGCAGTCCACCAGGTTAAATGCACTGCACCCAGCACCCACTATATTGGGGGAGGGGGGGGGGGATTTTTGGTTTTGCTGCTGCAGGGTGCAGAGGGTGTCGTGCAGCCTGCGATTCTGGGGGAGAGCTCCCATTCTACTGAGCTCCTCTCTAGTAAAATGAACTGCATCTGCCCCATCGTCCCACAACCTTAACAGCCACTCTAATAATGCTTCACGGGGCTCCTGCCTGAAGCGGCCCTGCACATCCTGCAGCTCTGATGCTTTAAAATCACAAATAGCTGTGGTCCCTTGCAAATTGGCTGCATTCGCTCTGGAGAGCCGCTGCTCTGCCACTGCCCGGGCAGCTACCGTCCCCTCATACTCTGTGTCTGACTCCGAGCTGGGGGGGCTCGCGGGGTCCCAGACATTCCCATCCCAAGTTTCTGGATCCCAATCTGCTTTTCGCACCAGTGCCCACACAGCCAGGGGACGGACATATCGCCGCCCCAATGTCGCTACCGGCAATTTGCAATTCGGGCAGCCATAAGGACACATCAGTGCTCCAGCTTCTTGGCTCGACCCGTGGTTGCAGTTGCAGCCTCTTGGGACAGTTGGCGAGCCTCCTTAGTGGTGTCAAAATCACTTTACAACTGTCCATTTCTCAGGCGCTGAATCAGCAAGGCCTTCTCCAGGGTGTGGAGTGCAGTCAGTAAG
The DNA here is from genome assembly GCF_036370855.1 of Dromaius novaehollandiae. Lineage (NCBI taxonomy): Eukaryota > Metazoa > Chordata > Aves > Casuariiformes > Dromaiidae > Dromaius > Dromaius novaehollandiae. The sequence goes on from NC_088130.1 coordinate 7,323,600, forward strand.
ATCCACCCCCAGATCCCCCACTGCCTTTCGTGCTGCCAGCCCTGCTTTTTCCAGTAGGAGCTTTTAAACCAGTTCCACTAGCCACTCTGGGGATACCCATGGCTCACTTTCTAGCTCTAGAGAGAAAGAGAGAGAGAGAGAGCACGCGCGCGATAAAGAGCGAAAGGGAGTGAAGGGGAGAGAGAGGGAGCAAGCAAGAGCAAGCAAGAGTGAAAGGGAGCGAGCGAGAGTGAAAGGGACTTGAGCAAGAACGACCAAGAGCAAAGGGGAGTGAAGGGGAACAAAAGGGAGCGAAAGAGACCCAAAGGGAGTGAAAGGGAGACAAAGGGAGCAAGGAAGAGCAACAGGGAGTGAAAGGGAGCCAGCGAGAGTGACAGGAAGCGAAAGGGAGGGAAAAGGAGTGAAAGGGAGTGAAAGGGAGCGAGAAAGAATGAACAAGAGTGAAAGGGAGTGAAACGGAGAGAAAGGGAGTGAAAGCGAGAGAAAGGGAGCGAGCGGGAGAGAAAGGTAGTGAGCAAGAGCAAAAGGGAGCACTCAGGAGTGAAAGGGAGAAAGCAGGAGAGAAAGGTAGTGAGCAAGAGTGAAAGGGACCGAGCAACAGTGAAAGGCAGCAAAAGGGAGCAGGAGGGAGCAAGAGCAAAAGGGAGCGAAAGGGAGGGAGCAAGAGTGAAAGGGAGAGAAAGCGAGTGAAAGGGAGTGAGGAAGAGCGAGAGGGAGTGAGGAAGAGTGAAAGGGAGCCAAAGAGAGAAAAAGGGAGAGAGCAGGAGCGAAAGCAATCAAGCAAGAACAGAAGGGAGGGAAAGGGAGCGAGCAAGAGTGAGCAAGAGTGAAAGGGAGAGAGCAAGAGAGAGGAAGGGATGGAAAGGGAGTGAACAGGAGCGAAAGGGAGCGAGCAGGAAGGAGCAGGAGGAAGTGGTAGGGAGGAAGAGGTAAAGGGAGCGAACAACAGTGAAAGGGAGTGAGCAAGAGGGAAAGGGAGAGAGCGGAAGCAGAAAGGGAGAGAGTAGGACTGAAAAAGAAGGAGTGGGAGTGATCAGGAGTGAGAAGGAGTGAAAGGGAGTGAGCGGGAGCGAAAGGGAGCGAGGAAGAGAGAAAGGGAGCAACAGAGAGCGAGCCAGAGTGAAAGAGAGCGAAAGGGAGTGAGCAGGAGTGAAAGGGAGTGAAAGGAATCGAAGAAGAGTGAAACAGACTGAGCAGGAGCTGAAGGGAGCGAAAGGGAGAGAGCAGGAGGGAGCAGGAGTGAGCAAGATCGAAAGGGAGCAGAAAGGAGTGAAAAGGAGCGAGGAAGAGGGAAAGGGAGCAACGAAGAGCGAGCAAGAGGGAAAGGGAGCGAAAGAGAGTGACTGAGCGCAAAAGGGAGCAAAAGAGAGCGAGGGAGTGAGGAAGATCGAGCAAGAGCGAAAGGGAGCCAGCAAGAGCAAAAGGGAGTGAGCAAGAGCGTAAGGGAGGGAACACGAGTGAAAGGGAGAGAGCGGGAGAGAGCAAGAGTGAAAGGGAGCCAACAAGAGTGAAACGGAGGGAAAGGGAGCGATCAGGGGAGAGTGAGAGAGCAAGAGCGAAAGGGAGAGAGCAAGAGAGAGGAAGAGCTAAAGGGACTGAGCAGGAGCGAAAGGGAGCAAAAGGGAGCAAGCAAGCAGAAAAGAGAGCAAGCAAGAGTGAAAGGGACTGAGCAGGAGCGAAAGCAAACAAGGAAGAGCAAAAGGGAGTGAGCAGGGTCAAGCAAGAGAGAAAGGGAGCGAGCAAGAGCGAAAGGGAGTGAAAAGGAGAGAAAGGGAGTGAGCAAGAGTGAAAGGGAGCGACGAAGAGCAAGTAAGATCAAAACAGAGTGAAGGGGGTAGTAAAGGGAGGGAGAGGATGTGAACAGGAAGGAGTGGGCACGAGCGGGAGCGAAAGGGAGTGAGGAAGAGCGAAAGGGAGTGAAAGAGAGGAAGCAAAAGTGAAAGGAATCAAGCAGGAGTGAAAGGGAGGGAAAAGGAGGCAGCGAGAGGGAAAGGGAGTAAGCAGGAGCGAGAGCGAAAGGGAGTGAGAGAGAGCAGGATCGAACGGTAGTAAATGGGAGCGAAAGGGAGGGAGGGGCTGCGAAAGGGAAGGAGCGGGAACAAGAGAGCGAACTGGAGAGAAAGGGAGCGAGCAAGAGTGAGCCAGAGTGAGAGGGAGTGAGCCAGAGTGAAACGGAGTGAACAAGAGTGAAAGGGAGCGAAAGGGAGGGGTCAAGAGTGAAAGGGAGAGAGCAAGAGCAAGCAAAAGCAAATGAGAGTGAGTGGGAGTGAAAGAGAAGGAGCGGGAGCAAGCAGGAGCGATAAAGAGCAAAAGGGAGTGAAGGGGAGGGAGTGGGCATGAAAGGGAAGGAGCAGGAGCAGGAAAGAGTGAAAGGGAGAGAAAGGGAGTGAGCAAGAGTGAAAGGGAGCGAGCAAGACCAAAGGGAGTGAGTGGGAGTGAAAGGGAGGGCGTGGGAGGGAAAGGGTTTGATCGGGAGAGAGCGGGAGAGAGCAGGAGCGAAAGGGAGCGAGCAAGAGAGGGGAAGAGCTAAAGGGACTGAGCAGGAGCGAAACAAAGCAAAAGGGAGCAAGGAAGCACGAAAAAGACCAATCAACAGTTAAAGGGACCGAACAGGAGTGAAATCGAGAGAGTAAGAGCGAAGGGAGCGAGCAGGTGCAAGCAAGAGAGAAAGGGAATGATCAAGAGCGAAAGGGAGAGAAAGGGAGCAAAAGGGAGTGAGCAGGAGGGGGCGGGAGGGAGCAAGAGCGAGCAGGAGTGAAAGGGAGCGAGCAAGAGCCAAAGGGAGTGAGCAAGAGCAAAAGGGAGCGAGGAAGAGCAAAAGGGTTCGATTGGGAGCGAGTGGGAGCGAAAGGGAGGGCGTGGGAGGGAAAGCGTTCGATCTGGAGAGAGTGGAAGAGAGCGGGAGCAAAAGAGAGGGCACGGGAGGGAAAGGGAGAGAGCAGGGACAAGCAAGAGCAAAAGGGAGCAAAAGGGAGCGAGCAGGGATGATCAAGAGCGAAAGGCATCCAAAGGGAGTGAAACGGAGTGAAAGGGAGCAAAAGGGAGAGAGCAGGGAGAAGCAAGAGGGAAAGGGAATGAAAGGGAGCGAGCAGGGACAACCAGGAGCAAAAGGGAATGAGCAGGGAGAGAGCAGGGAGCGAGCAGGGACAAGCAAGAGTAATAGGGAGCGAAAGGGAGTGAGCAGGGAGCGAGCAGGGAGCAAAAGGGAGTGAGCAGGGACAAGGAAGAGCGAAAGAGAGTGAGCAGGGAGCGAGTAGGGAGAAGTAAGAGCAAAAGGGAGCGAGCGAAAGGGAGCAAGATGGAACGGTAGTAAATGGCAGAGAAACGGAGGGAGTGGCTGCGAAAGGGAAGAAGCGGGAGTGAGAGAGCGAACTGGAGAGAAAGGGAGTGAGCAAGAGCGAGCAAGAGTGAAAGGGAGCCAGCAAGAGCGCAGGGGACAGAAAGGGAGCGAGCACGAGTGAAAGGGAGCGAGCACGAGTGAAAGGGAGCGAAAGGGAGAGAGAGGGAGTGAAAGGGAGAGAGCAAGAGGGAGGAAGAGCTAAAGGGACTGAGCAGGACCGAAAGGGAGCAAAAGGGAGCAAGCAAGCATGAAAGAGGGCAATCAACAGTTAAAGGGACCTAACAGGAGTGAAATCGAGAGAGCAAGAGCGAAAGAGAGCGAGCAGGTGCAAGCAAGAGAGAAAGGGAATGATCAAGAGCGAAAGGGAGAGAAAGGGAGCAAAAGGGAGTGAGCGGGAGTGAAGAAGATTAAAAGGGCCCGAGCAGGAGAGAAAGGGAGAGAGCAGGAGGGAGCAGGAGTGAACAAGAGTGAAAGGGAGAAAGCAAGATCGAAAGGGAGAAGAAAGGATTGAAAGGGAGCAAGCAATATTGAAAGGGAGCCAAAGGCAGCGAGCAGGAGAGAGCAAGAACGAAAGCAAGCAAGCAAGAGCGAAAGGGAGTGAAGGGGGGAGTGAAAGGGAGGGAGTGGGCACGAACAGGAAGGAGAGGGCGTGAGTGGGTGCAAAATGGAGCGAGCAGGAGAGAAAGGGAGCGAGCAAGAGTGAGCGAGCGTGAAAGGGAGCAAGCAACATTGAAAGGGAGGAGAAAGGAGCGAAAGGGAGCGAGCAAGAGGGAAAGGGAGCAACGAAGAGCAAGCGAGAGCGAAAGGGAGTAAAAGGGAGCGAGCAAGAGGGAAAGGGAGCGAGCAGGCATGAAAGGGAGTGAGCAAGAGCGAAATGGAGAGAAAGGGAGCGAGCAGTAGAGAGTAGCAGCGAGCAAGAGCAAAAGGGAGTGGATGGGAGCAAGCAAGAGTGAAAGGGAGGGGTCAAGAGTGAAAGGGAGAGAGCAAGAGCGAGCAAAAGCAAATGGGAGAGAGTGGGAGCAAAAGTGAGGGAGCAGGAGCGAAAGAGGAGGAGCGGGAGTAAGCAGGAGTGAGAGGAAAAGGGAGTGAAAGGCAGCAAGCAAGAGCGAAAGCAAGCAAAGGGGAAAGAGTAAGAGCGAGCAAGAGCAAGCAAGATCAAAACAGTGAAGGGGAGCAAAAGGGAGAGAGTGGGCACAAAAGGGAAGGAGCAGGAGCAGGACAGAGCGAAAGGGAGAGAAAGGGAGTGAGCAAGAGGGAGGGCGTGGTAGCGAGAAGGAGCAAAAGGGCATGAAAGGAAGTGAGCAAGAGAGAAAGGGAGTGAGTAAGAGGGAAAAAGAGAGAAAGGCGGTGAAGGGGAGAGAAAGGGAGTGAGGAAGACTGAAAAGGAGCGGACAAGAGCAAGCAAGAGTGAAAAGGAGCGAAAGGGAGCCAGCACGAGCGCAAGGGACTGAAAGGGAGTGAGCACGAGTGAAAGGGAGCGAGCAAGAGTGAAAGGGAAGGAGCAGGAGTGAAAGGGAGCGAGTGGGAGCAAAAGGGAGGGCGCGGGAGGGAAAGGGTTCGATCGGGAGAGAGCGGGAGAGAGCAAGAGCGAAAGGGAGAGAGCAAGAGAGGGGAAGAGCTAAAGGAACTGAGCAGGAGCGAAAGGGAGCAAAAGGGAGCAAGCAAGCACGAAAGAGAGCAATCAACAGTTAAAGGGACCGAACAGGAGTGAAATCGAGAGAGCAAGAGTGAAAGGGAGCGAGCAGGTGCAAGCAAGAGAGAAAGGGAATGATCAAGAGCGAAAGGGAGAGAAAGGGAGCAAAAGGGAGCGAGCGGGAGGGGGCAGGAGTGAGCAAGAACAAAAGAGAGCAAGCAAGAGCAAAAGGGAGGGAGCAGGAGGGAAAGGAAAGGAGCGGGAGCAAGGAAGAGCGAAAGAGAGCGAAAGGGATAGAAATGGCATGAGCCAGAGGGAAAGGGAGTGAGGAAGAGCGAAAGGATTCGATCGGGAGAGAGTGGGAGAGAGCGGGAGCGAGCGGGAGCGAGCTAGAGCGAAAGGGAGTAAGCAAGAGCAAAAGGGAGGGAGTGGGAGCAAGCAAGAGGGAAAGGGAGCAAGCAAGAGTGAGCAAAAGGGAGTGAGCAAGAGCGATTGGGAGAAAGCGGACCAGAAAGGGAGATAGTGGGAGTGAAAGAGAAGGAGTGGGAGTGAGCAGGAGTGAGAAAGAGTGGAAGGGAGTGAGCGGGAGTGAAAGGGAGTGCGCAAGATCGAAAGGAATCAAGCAGGAGCGAAACGGAGGGAAAAGGAGGGAGCAAGAGGGAAAGGGAGCGAGCAAGAGCGAAAGGGAGCAAAAGGAAGGGGTCAAGAGTGAAAGGGAAAGAGCAAGAGCAAACAAAAGCAAATGGGAGTGAGTGGGAGCAAAAGAGAAGGAGCAGGAGTGAGCAGGAGCAAGAAAGAGCAAAAGGGAGTGAAAGGGAGCGAGCAAGAGTGAAAGGGAAGGAGCAGGAGTGAAAGGGAGCGAGTGGGAGGAAAAGGGAGGGCGCGGGAGAGAAAGGGTTCAAGCGGGAGAGAGAGGGAGAGAGCAAGAGCGAAAAGGAGAGAGCAAGAGAGGGGAAGAGCTAAAGGAACTGAGCAGGAGCAAAAGGGAGCAAGCAAGCACGAAAGAGAGCAATCAACAGTTAAAGGGACCGGACAGGAGTGAAATCGAGAGAGCAAGAGCGAAAGGGAGCGAGCAGGTGCAAGCAAGAGAGAAAGGAAATGATCAAGAGCGAAAGGGAGAGAAAGGGAGTGAGCGGGAGGGGGCAGGAGTGAGCAAGAGCGAGGAAGGGCGAGCAAGAGTGAAAGGGAAGGAGCGGGAGCGAAAGGGAAGGAGCGGGAGCAAGGAATAGCGAAAGAGAGCGAAAGGGATAGAAATGGCATGAGCCAGAGGGAAAGGGAGTGAGGAAGAGCGAAAGGGAGTGAGGAAGAGCGAAAGGGTTCGATTGGGAGAGAGTGGGAGAGAGCGGGAGCAAAAGGCAGTGAGCGAGAGCGAGCGAGAGCGAAAGGGAGTGAGATCGAATGGTAGTAAATGGGAGTGAAAGGGAGTGAGTGGCTGTGAAAGGGAAGGAGCGGGAGGGGGCAGGAGTGAGCAAGAGCGAGCAAGAGTGAGGAAGATTGAAAGGGAGCAAGCAAGAGCGAGGAAGAGTGAAAGGGAGGGAGCGGGAGCAAAATGGAAGGAGCAGGAGCGAGGAAGAGCGAAAGGGAGTGAGGTAGAGCGAAAGGCAGGGCGTGGGAGCAAGCAGGGACAAGCAAGAGCAAAAGGGAGCGAGTGGGATTGAGCAGGGACGATCAAGAGCGAAAGGGAGCGAGCAGGGAGCGAGCGGGGAGCAAGCAGAAACAAGCAAGGGTGAAAGGGAGCGAGCAGGGAGCGAGCAGGGATGATCAAGAGTGTAAGGGAGTGATTGAAAGGTAGGGAGCGAAAGGGAGGGATCAAGAGTGAAAGGGAGCGAAAGGTAGCAAAAGGGAGTGAGCAGGGACGATGAAGAGCAAAGGGGAGCGAGCAGGAATGATCAAGAGCGAAAAGGAGCTAAAGGGAGCTAGCAGGGAGTGAGCAGGGAGGGAGCAGGGACAAGCAAGAGAGAGAAGGAGCAAAAGGGAGCGAGCGAGAGTGAAAGGCAGCCAAAGAGAGTGAAACGGAGTGAAAGGGAGCAAAAGGGAGAGAGCAGGAGGAAGCAATAGGGAAAGGGAGCAAGCAGGGATGATCAAGAGGGAAAGGGAGTGAAAAGGAGCGAGCAGGAATGATCAAGAGTGAGAGGGAGCGAGCAGGGAGTGAGCAGGGACTATCAAGAGTGAAAGGGAGGGAGCAGGGAACAAGCAGGGAGGATCAAGAGCAAAAGGTAGCGAGCAGGGACAAGCAGGAGCGAAAGGGAGCAAGCAGGGAGCGAAAGGGAGCGAGCAGGGAGTGAGCAGGGACAAGCAAGAGTAATAGGGAGCGAAAGGGAGCTAAAGGGAGTGAGCAGGGAGTGAGCAGGGACAAGCAAGAGTAATAGGGAGTGAAAGGGAGTGAGCAGGGAGCGAGCAGGGAGCAAAAGGGAGCGAGCAGGGACAAGGAAGAGCGATAGGGAGCGAAAGGGAGAAAGCAAGAGCGAAAGGGAGCGAGCAAAAAGGAGCTAGATCAAACGGTAGTAAATGCAAAAGGGAAGGAGCGGGAGCGAGAGAGCGAACTGGAGAGAAAGGGAGTGAGCAAGAGCGAGCAAGAGTGAAAGGGAGTGAGCAAGAGTGAACGGGAGGGAGCAAGAGTGAAAGGGAGCGAGCACGAGTGAAAGGGAGAGAGAGGGAGAGAGAGGGAGTGAAAGGGAGAGAGCAAGAGGGAGGAAGAGCTAAAGGGACTGAGCAGGAGCAAAAGGGAGCAAAAGGGAGCAAGCAAGCAAGCATGAAAGAGAGCAATCAACAGTTAAAGGGACCGAACAGGAGTGAAATCGAGAGAGCAAGAGCGAAAGGGAGCGAGCAGGTGCAAGCAAGAGAGAAAGGGAATGATCAAGAGTGAAAGGGAGAGAAAGGGAGTGAAGGGAGAAAGGGAGCGAGGAAGAGCAAAAGGGAGTGAGGTAGAGTGAAAGGGAGGGTGCAGGAGGGAAAGGATTTGGTCGGGAGAGAGTGGGAGAGAGTGGGAGCGAAAGGGAGGGTGTGGGAGGGAAAGGGAGTGAGCAGGGAGAAGCACAAGCGAAAGGGAGCAAAAGCGAGTGAGCAGGGACGATCAAGAGCGAAAGGGAGCAAAAGGGAGCAAGCACGGAGTGAGCAGGGAGCAAGCAGGGACGAGCAAGAGCAAAAGGGAGCGAGCGGGGATGAGGAAGAGCGAAAGGGAGCGAGTGGGAGCGTGCAGGGACAAGGAAGAGAGATAGGGAGCGAATGGGAGCAAGCAGGGAGGACCAAGAGTGAAAGGGAGAGAAAGGGAGCGAGTAGGGAACAAGCAGGGAGCGAGCAGGGAGCGAAAGGGACAAGCAAGAGCAAAAGGCAGCGAAAGGGAGCAAGCAGGGATTGAAGGGGAGCGAAAGAGAGCGAAAAAGAACAAGCAAGAGCGAACGATAGTGAAACGGAGCAAGCAGGGAGCAAACGGAGCGAACGGGAACGAGCAGGGAGAAGCAAAAGCAAAAGGGAGCGAGCAGGGACAAGCAAAAGCAAAAGGGAGAGAAAGGGAGCGAAAGGGAGCAAGCAAGAGTGAAAGGGAGCGAGCAGGGACACGCAAGAGTGAAATGGAGTGAGCGGGAGCGAGCGGGAAGGAGCGAGCAGGGGCGAGGTAGAGCAAAATGGAGCGAACAGGGAGTGAGCGGGAGCAAAAGGGAGTGAAAGGGAGTGAGCAGGGTGTGAGCAGAAACAAGCAACAACGAAAGGGAGAGAGGGAGCGAGCAGGTACAAGCAAGAGCGAAAGGGAGTGAGCAAGAGTGAAAGGGAGCAAAAGAGAGGGATCAAGGACAATCAAGAGCAAAAGGGAGCGAGCAGAGAGCGATCAAGAGCAAAAGGGAGGGATGAAGAGTGAAAGGGAAGGATCAAGAGCTAAAGGGAGCAGTAGGGAGCAAGCAGGGAGCGAGCAGGGAGCGAGCAGGGAGCGAGCAGGGATGATCAAGAGCAAAAGGGAGCAAGCAGGGACAGATCAACAGCCAAAGGGATGGGTCAAGGTAGAAAGGGAGCGAGCAGGGACGGATCAAGAGCGAAAGGCAGCAAGCGTGTTCGGATCAAAGGGGAAAGGGAGCGAGCAAGAGCGAAAGGGAGCAAGCAGGGATGGATAAAGAGCGAAAGGGAGCATGCAGGGATGATCAAGAGTGCAAGGGAGCGAAAGGGAGCGAGCACGGAGGGAGTAGGGATGGTCAAGGGCGAAAGGGAGGGCTCAAGAGCAAAAGTGAGGGCTCAAGTGCGAAAGGGAGCAAGCAGGGACGACCAAGAGCAAAATGGAGTGAGCGGGAGTGAGTGGGAGCGAGCGGGGATGAGGAAGAGAGAAAGAGAGAGAGCGGGAGCGATCAGGGAGAAGAGAGAGTGAAAGGGAGCGAAGGGGAGTGAGCAGGGAGAAGCAGGAGTGAAAGGGAGTGAGCAGGGAGCAAGCAGGGAGTGAAAGGGAGTAAGCGGGGACAAGCAAGAGCAAAAGGGAGCGAGCAGGGATGATCAAGAGGAAAAGGGAGCAAGTAGGGAACAAGCAGGGAGCGAGCAAGAGTGAAAGGCAGCGAAAGGGAGCAAGGAGGGATTGAAAGGGAGGGAGCCGGCAGCGAGCAGAGAGCAAAAGGGAGCAAAAGGGACAAGCGGGAACGAAAGGGAGAGAAAGGGAGCAAGCAGGGTGCGAGCAGGGAGTGAGCGGGGACGCGCAAGAGTGAAATGGAGTGAGCGGGAGTGAGCGGGAAGGAGCGAGCAGGGACAAGGAAGAGCAAAAGGGAGCAAGCGGGAGCGAGCGGAGACAAGGAAGAGCGAAAGGGAGCAAGCAGGGACAAGCAGGAGCGAAAGGGAGTGAGCAGGGAGAGAGCAGGGAGCGAAAGGGAGCGAGCAGGGAGCGAGCAGGACAAGCAAGAGCGATACGGAGTGAAAGGGAGCAAGCAGGGAGCGAGCAGGGAGCGAAGGAGCGAGTAGGGAGTCAAAGGGAGCGAAAGGTATGAGTAAGAGCGAAAGGGAGAGAGGAAGAGCAAAAGGGAGGGAAATGGAGCGAGCAGGGACAAGCAAGAGTGAAAGGGAGCGAGTGGGATCAAGCAGGGACGATCAAGAGCGAAAGGGAGCGAGCAGGGAGCGAAAGGGAGTGAGCAGGGACCGATAAAGAGCAAAAGGGAGGCCTCAAGAGTGAAAGGGAGGGCTCAAGTGCGAAAGGGAGTGAGCAGGGATGAGGAAGAGCGAAAGAGATAGAGGGAGAGAGCAGGGACAAGAGAGTGAAAGTGAGCGAAATGGAGAGAGCAGGGACAAGAGAGTGAAAGTGAGCGAAATGGAGTGAGCAGGGACAAGCAACAGTGAAAGGGAGTGAAAGGGAGCGAGCAGGCAGTGAAAGGGAGTGAGCAGGGAGAAGCAAGAGTGAAAGGGAGTAAGCAGGGAGCCAGCAGGGAGCAAGCAGGGACTAGCGAGAGTGATACGGAGCAAAGGGGAGCGAGCAGGGAGCGAGCAGGGAGCAGCAAGAGCAAAAGGGAGGGAGCAGGGGTGATCCAGAGGAAAAGGGAGTGAGCAGGGACAAGCAAGAGCGATAGGGTGAGAAAGGGAGTGAGTAGGGAACAAGCAGGGAGCTAAAGGGAGCGAAAGGGAGTGAGCAAGAGCAAAAGGGAGAGAAAGGGAATGAGCAGGGAAAGTCAAGAGCGAAAGGGAGTGACAGGGAGTGAGCAGGGATTGACAGGGAGCAAGAAGGGAGTGAAAGAGAAAAAGGGAGCGAAAGGGACAAGTAAGAGTGAAAGGGAGCGAGCAGGGACAAGCAAGAGCGAAAGGTAGTGAGCGGGAGTGAGCAGGGACATTCAAGAGTGAAAGGGAGGGAAAGGGAGCAAGCGGGGACAAGCAAGAGTGAAAGGGAGCGAGCAGGGATGATCAAGAGGAAAAGGGAGCGAGCAGGGAGCGAGCAGGGACAAGCAAGCGCGAAAGGCATTGAAAGGGAGCAAGCAGGGATTGAAAGGGAGCGAGCAGGAATGATCAAGAGCGAAAGGGAGCGAGCGGGGAGGGATCAAGAGCAAAAGGGACTGAGCAGGAAGGGATCAAGAGCAAAAGGGAGGGATCAAGAGCAAAAGGGAGCGAGCAGGGAGCAGAAGGGAGGGAGCAGGGAGTGAGCAGGGAGGGATCAAGAGGGAAAGGGAGGGATCAAGAGGGAAAGGGAGCGAGCAGGGACAATCAAGAGTGAAAGGGAGTGAGCAGGGACGATCAAGAGTGAAGGGGAGTGACCAGGGACGATCAAGAGTGAAGGGGAGCGAAAGGGAGTGAGCAGGGAGGGATCAAGAGCAAAAGGGAAGGAGCAGGGAGGGAGCAGGGGCAATCAAGAGGGAAAGGGAACGAAAGGGAGTGAGGAGGGTGCGAGCAGGGACAATCAAGAGGGAAAGGGAGTGAAAGGGAGCGACCAGGGAGCGACCAGGGACACTCAAGAGCCAAAGGGAACAAAAGGGAGCAAGCAGGCGCGATCAAGAGGGAAAGGGAGTGAGCAGGGACCATCGAGAGCGAAAGGGAGTGAAAAGGAGCGAGCAGGGACGATCAAGAGCTAAAGGGAGCGAAAGGGAGCGAGTAGGGACGATCAAGAGTGAGCAGGGAGGGATCAAAAGCGAGCAGGGAGCGAGCAGAGAGGCATCAAGAGCGAGGAGGGAGCGAGCAGGGATGGATCAAGAGCGAGCAGGGAGCAAACAGGGACAATCAAGAGTGAAAGGGAGAGAAAGGAAAGGACCACGGAGCGAGCAGGGACACTCAAGAGAGAAAGGGAGCAAAGCAAAGTGAGCAGGGATGATCCAGAGCGAAAGGGAGTGAAAGGGAGTGAGCAGGGAGGGATCAAGAGCGAAAAGGAGCGAGCAGGGACGGATCAAGGGCGAAAGGGAGTGAGCAGGGACGGATCGTGGGCGAGCAGGGACAGATCACGGACGAGCAGGGAGTGAGCAGGAATGGATCACAGGCGAAAGGGAGCGAAGAGAGACGGATCGTGGGCAAGCAGGGATGGATCAGGAGTGAAAGGGATGGATCACGAGCGAAAGGGAGCGAGCATGAACAGATCACAAGTGAGCAGGGACAGAACACGGGCGAAAGGGAGCGAGCAGGGACGGATTACGTTCGAGCAGGGAAGGATCACGGGCGAAAGGGGGCGAGCAGAGAAGGATCACGGGCGAGCTCGGACGGATCACGGGTGAGCAGGAGTGAATACGGATGGATCAAGAGTGAAAGGGCGCGAGCAGGGACGGATCAAGAGTGAAAGGGAGTGTATGGGAAAGTGCGGAAGAATGTCGAGGAGATAGATGATGGAAGCTAGCCAGACCGTTCCATGGGAAAAGGAGCATCAACAGGGCCTGTTGACCCATAGTCACGTGGCTGAGCCTGTGCCAGGGTGGTGCTGCACCCGGGCCTTGAATCGAGAATAACAGTGAGCTCAACATGCTTACTGCGCATGTGTATAGCACACAAAAACTTCATCTAGTGCCCCACCCCCCCCCCGGCCGGTGTTCCTCACCCTGGACCGGCGCTCAGCGGTGCCAGGGATCCCCTGCTCCATTATTGCCTCGATCGGGAAAACGCCGGGGAACCCCTGCTCAGACGCAGAGGTAATAAATGCTCCATATCGACCATAGCGTGCCTTGTGTTTGTGTATCCATCCCTGCTGGGAGTCCAGGCGGTGCCCCCGCCTCACCCTTACACTTGGCGTAGTCGGCAGGATACACAAACAACAATGCCGTGGCTGAGGAGAGTGAAGAGGGAGGGCGAGAGTCAAGGAGGGACTGCTCGCCTGTGGCTGCCAGGATGGCCCCGGACTGAGCCATGGGGGCCAGCAGCTGCATTGCTTGCCACGCTGGCAGTCCCCGAGGACTGGCCAGAGTTGGCACAGGGGGAAAATGTTACCCCAAAGGCGGTTGAATCCACTTTGCAGGTTATGCCCTTCCGTGCCGCTTCGGAAGCAGCTCGGAAGCTGGCCGGATGATTAGGGTGGGCACTGCTGACAGGCATTCGAGCCTTCGAGAATGAGGTATCGTCTTTGCAGCAACGAGTAAAAGATCTGGAAAAGGAGGTGGGGGATTTGCTAAATGCAAAGGCGATAGCTCAAGAAGTGATTACAGCACAAGCTGAGAAAGCCCAAGATTTAGCCCACAAGATGGAGCGGCTAGCTTTGCGGATGGCTAATAGGCGGCCTGGGCGTTATGAGAAGGTGCCCGCTACTGTTTCTCAGGTGCGGGCGATTATAGCCCGACCCTCCTGGGATCCAGAGGAGTGGGATGGTAATATTTGGAGTACCTCATCTGACTCAGAAATTGAGTTTGATATAGAGCAAGAACCCGCTAATGCTCAGGTGCGGCCGCTTGTTCAGATGCGGGGGGAGCGACAGATAGATAGGGATACTGTAGAGCAGAGAAGGACTTATACGCCAAAGGAGTTACGTGAGTTTTTGACCACATTCCAGCAGCAACCGGCGGGGGGGGGGGGGGGGGGGAGTTATTACTAGTGTGGATGGTGAGAGCCTGGGATAATGGGGCTGGATGAGTAACGTTGTTAAGAGAGGAGCTGAATTTAATGAGCCCGTTGTCCACAGACGCTCAAGTGCAGTATTATCTCTCCCAGCTTACATCTGCGCAAGATAGCTCCGGTAACCCTGTATTTGCTCCTTCGCGGTTTCAGTGGTTATGTGCCATGGTGGTAGGGGCTTACCCATCTACGGGCGAGCTGGCCACCACGGTGGGGGCATGGCGTACCATGGAAGAGGCCATAAGCACGTTGCGACAGCTGGGGGTAGCCATCGGATTAGCAGATGGTAACGGTCCAGATGGTGTAGAGAGAACTCGGCAAATGAAAACGCAGCTATTGAAAGGGGCCCCAAGTACCTTGAGACCTCTCCTGTTAGGGACGATGATGCCCGCTACTGGTACAGTGGGGGCGCTGGTGAATAATTCGCGAGACCTAGCTCTGCTGGGTGGACCAGATTCTAAACAGGTACGGGTGGCTCAGAAAGTTAGAGCAAAGAGACAGGGAGGGGTGACTAAAGTGAGTGGAAAAGTCACACGAAAGCAGATGTAGACTGACCTGCGGCAGGCGGGGGTATCGTGGGATGAGATCGATGGCTTGTCCACTGCTGATTTATTCAAGCGCTGGCAGCTTTTGCCTGCCAATCAACAGAACCAAGTTAAACCCACTGCCCCACCTGCACCCAGTGCTCCCTGGAAGCTGCCTGCTAAGAAACAATGAAGGGGAGGCGGGTCCCCCGAAATCCGAGCGTCGGTTGCAGCATATCATCCAGGGGACTGACGCCCTTATGTACCCCTGCAAATTTGCTGGTGCTCTGGAGGAGAAATTGCTGTGCTTGCTTTAGTAGATACTGGGGCAGAAGTTACCATACTACAAAGTGCGGTAGCTCTGGGGAAGGCCACTGTCCATATATGTGGGTTGGAAGGGTCGGCCACCCCAGCGGTACAGGCAGTAGTTACATTAACAATTGGCAAAAAAAAAAAAAAAAAAAAAACTGGTTTTATTAGCAGTGATTCGTGAGTACCTCTTGGGGATTGACGTGTTACTGGGCAGAGATATACAGACCCTGCAGGAGTGGGGGTGGGCTGTAAACCCTGAGAAGGTAGAGGGGCCAGACAACAGTGTGCAATTCTTAGGGATAGTCTGGAGGGGGCAGACAAAAGCTATCCCTGGGAAAGTGCGCAATTATATTCAACAATACCCTGTTGCCAGTGCTGTAAAACAACTACAAGCTTTTTGGGGCCTTTTGGAGTTCTGGCAGTCCTTTATACCCCACTTTGTATATTTAATGCGGCCACTACAGTGTTTGACCACAAAAAAGGGTAGCCAGTGGCAATGGACTAAAGAGCAGCAGCAAGCCTTTGACCTGTGCAAGGAGGCAGTGGTCCAACATTCCAAGCTATTCACTCCATAGGAGGGACAACCCTTCAAGCTGGAGGTAACAGTTATGGGGGATACAATGTCCTGGGGGTTGTGGCAGCAATGTGCCCACGCAAGGCGGGAACCTATAGGTTTCTGGTCCTGTTCCCTGCAAGGGGCCACAGCAAATTATACACCTCTGGAGAAACAGCTTTTGGCTGTGGTGTGGGCTTTGCAGGATACCAAACAAGTTACAGGACGTGACCCGGTGACTGTACACACCCCCCTCCCCATTCAGGCATGGGTGACAGATGATACAGTCAGGGCCCATGTAGGGGTGGCCCAAGCTGCAACGCAGTGGAAATGGAAACACTGTCTACAAGCCCGGTTTAAGGAGGGGAGAGAGAACATGAGTACCCCGCATGCAACCTGGTTAAAGGAAGTGTGTTTTGAGTACATGCCTCCATTGTCTGAGCCAGAGGGGTCACCCCCCCCCTCCCCCCGCTCCCTCAATAGAGCCATCGCCTGTCCAAGAGGCCCCTCCTTTTGGGATGTTATCTCCTGAGCGAGTACAAGCCAAACCGACCCTAGCAATCCCTGCTCGGCTATCTGTAATGGAAGGGGGGATTGCCCCCCTGCATACTCACCTCTGGGGAAGTAGAATTCTACACATCTGAGGAACTTATGATTACTGAACGAAGAGTTATGATCTTACACTTAAGACTGGACTGCCCTTCACAGTGTGTATGGCTGTTTACACCTTTGATACCTGTTCAAATAGCCCCACTCTTATTGACCTCTTCTCAAGATTTATCTTTCCAGGTATCCGTATCCACGCCAGTGAATGTCTCACAGGGAGCACCAATACTGCAAGGAATTCTGACCCACAGTGCCGGAGGGCCTCAAGTTCAGCAAACACCCTCAATACACTCTTTAGCCAGCGTGTGGATACTAACACCTCAAGAGAAAAAAACAGCCTGGCACTGTTTTAGCAGATGGTCCAGGAGCCACTGCTCTAGTTCTTCCTGATGGCAATACCATGCCTTTCTATCTTCCCATCAACAGGTTATCGCGCCGGCATCTGTAAGCTGCTGTTGGAATGTTGCCTCTTGCTGACCATGACAGATGCCCTTGATCTACAAGACCATCCAGCTTCCCATGTAAATACATGGATTTGGCTCACACAAAGATCAGCTAACCTCTCTACTTTCTGTATTGCAGGAGGACGATCAGTGGATGATGTTTTAACTACGTGTTACATAGGTGTACCAGCTCCACTCCTGGTATTGCAGAGTTATACTTTAAAAAAATAAAATTGATATTTCTAAGATGCCACTTGTAACCGCCATATGAGTTTATTTTCTCATGCAGAAGCTCTAGGCCTATTGTGGAGCCTAGCTGGGATCCCGGGGGTGGTGGCACATAATTGCAAACAGTTAGAGCATGTTGCCTGTGCTTTGGCTCAAAGCTTAAATTGGACATCTAGAGCCATTGCCTCTTTAAATAGGGAGTTGGGAGCAGTACGGCAAGGAACACTGCAAAACCACCTAGGGATCGACTGCCTCCTACTGCGAGATAACCACAGACATCATGACTTCGCCGAGATGTGCTGTCTCAACATCACCGATGAATCGGCATCTATTGAGAATATCAGCCACCTCATACAAGGAGGACTCTTGTCTATCTCTTGCTTTATATTATGCTATGTTTTGATTTCATTACTTCGTATACTCCCTTGCCATCATACCCCATGCCCTTCTGAGGATTGGGACGGCCTGTAACTAGCTTTCCATCGCAGGGGTGGAGTGTATGGGAAAGTGCGGAAGAGTGTCAAGGAGATAGACGATGGAAGCTAGCCAGACCGTTCCATGGGAAAAGGAGCATCAACAGGGCATGTTGACCCATAGGCATGTAGTTGAGCCTGTGCCAGGGTGGTGCTGCATCTGGGCCTTGAATCGAGAATAACAATGAGCTCAACATGCTTACTGCGCATGTGTATGGTACATAAAAACTTCATCTAGTGGCCCCCCCCCCGCCCGGTGTTCCTCACCCTGGACCGGCGCTCAGCGGTGCCAGGGCTCCCCCGCTCCATTATTGCCTTGATCGGGAAAACGCTGGGGAACCCCCGCTCAGATGCAGAGGTAATAAATGTTCCATATAAACCATCGTATGCCTTGTGTTTGTGTATCCGGCCCTGCCGTTAGTCCAGGCGGTGCCCCCGCCTCACCCGTACAGGGAGCAAGCAGGGACGGATCAGGGGCGAAAAGGAGAGAATAGGGATGGATCAAGGGTGAAAGGGAGTGAAGCAAGGACGGAAGGGTAAGATCTGGTGAAGGATTCAACAGGGCATGGGCAGCAAGAAAAGTGATTCTACAGTCTAGGAGGTAATCCCTCAGAGGATCAGTCTGCACAATGGAGACATTTGTTTACTTTTATATATATATATATATATGATCATAAATGGTTAATATAACATTCAAATGCCTTCTAAAGCAAGAAAGGCAGAAATAATTTTCCTTCTTGGCTTACCTGCCAAGACCCAAGTTCAATGTTGTTTCTCTTATGCTTGATGACATCACTCACACATAAAGCAGGTTATGGAGTGAACTAAAATGCCTCCTAAATGCCTCCTGTTATTCCTTGCTCTTCTTGAGGTGTTTGTGATTTCACCAACTATTGCAGAAGAAACACAACCATGAACTCAGGTCTTGGCAGGTAAAATGCTTTTCAGCTCCATTTTAAAAAGAAAGCACAGGTGGTCCTGGCATATGCCTGACAGACCTTCGGTAGAAGCCATTTTTATGCTCTGGATCCCTATAGCTGTGCCCAGCTGTGGGAAACTACATCAGTCAGTGGGATCACTGTTTTTTTTCTCACTCCAGCACTGTCAACAGTATTTCAGGTAGGAGAAACAAGTATGCACAAAAGTCCCCTTTTTTGTCTTTGCTTTGCTGGTTGCCATTAAAAAGGCCATCTTTGCATTCCTGAGTCATGTGAAACACTAGCTATAAAGGCTGACTTTTTCATAGTAACCATTATGCACTAGCATCATGTATACTGCTGTTGATCACTTGGGGGTTATACAGCCCTCTGCTTCATTACCCTTGCAACAGAGCAACAATAACACTCCTCTCCAGCTGCACACATTCTAAAAATCAAAATGATCTTTGCATGTTACCCAGACATCTGTCATTTCCCAGTTCAAGTGCTAACAGGTGTGATAAAGTAATAGAGTCATGTAACATTAGGATGGTTGGTAGTGGTAATATTAGAGACAAAAGTATCAAAAGCAGCAGGGAGATGTTATGCAAATTAGTGTGGACACAGAGAGAATCTGAAAGCACTCCACACCATAGTAAGAGTGACACTGCTTTGCTCCTACACAACAATGCTTTTCTGTGGCTCAAGTGTTGTGCTGTGGTTCAGAGTCTTAGTGCTTCCTATTTCCCTTAAAATGTATTTAAGCTTTTTCAGTTTAGAGTAGATAGGATATTCACTCCTGGCTTAGCACAGCTAAAATGCATACAGAAGTTTCACAGAAATGCAGGGGAGTTGGCTCATGTGGGAGAGAAGAAACTCTTCCAGCTGATCACAACCAAAAATTTTAGCATGCAGTGGTGCTGTGGGAGGAATGGAAAATTCAGGAGATGGACACATCATCTAAAATGTCTTTTTCATCTCTAATTTTGTGATTAAGAGTAAAAAGCGGGGAAGGAAGGGAAGTGAGACAGAGGTGAGGCTGAAGGAGGGATGATGAATGAAGCAAAGGGAATAGGAGGAAAAGGCAACAGGAGAAATAAGATGGAGTGAAAAGAGGGGAAGGAGGGAGGGAACAGAGGGGCTGAGAGCAAGAAATAAACAGGACATACACTAAAGAGAACTAGGTTTAAATCCCATCCATACTGGGAATAGAATTCTGGATAAATACTGTCCAGCTTTGAGTCTTGGTAGCTTAGAGCTCACTATTGAAAAATATCACTGGAACAAAGAAACATATTAAGTAATAAATATTAAGTAACAACAATTATAAGTGGAGAAGAATATAGAAATGTATTTAACAAAACTGAAAAAACCCCAAATCAATAAAGCTGTAAATGAAGAGTAAATTTTCCATCATGGTCAAGTAAAGTAAATGTAGATAGCAATTATTAAGGGAAATATGAGCTAGTACGATAAAGGACTTTGGTTCTATGACATACTTTGATACAGCCTTTACCAGATAAACTTCTTAACCTTTCCCTACATCAGTTTTACAATTCATAAAATGATCATAGAGACATGGAAAGACTAAGTAAATGACTGCTTTTTAAGGTGCTTGGAAATCCTCCAGTAGTCATGGATAAATAAGTGCAAAGTATTAATTAACATAGATTGACAGAGACAGATAAGGAATAAGATGAGATAGCAGTTAAATGGACATAGAACCTCCATGTCAGGTACCTGAGGGCACTAATAGGCCTTAATGGCTCTGACCAGCCTCACCTGGGGCCTCCACCCACACCCTCTGTCCATGGGCCCAGGAGCCCCATTTCAGTTCAGGCCTGGGCCTTCAGTTCTTACCTGAGTGACATCACAGGTGTACCTGCTCCCAGACCTGTTCCTGAATTGTTTGGATTTTCTAGCTTGACCTTGGATCTGGCTTGTAACATTTCTTTTGCCTAACACTCACCAGACTGTCAATAGGGCCTGTTGCCATCACCACTGTGCTCAACTCGCCTGGCTCAGGTGCCATGGGACTGCGCCCTGTCAATGTGGGCACTGCCTGGCCCACATCATGGCTGCCCTTGGCTCCCTGTCCCTTAGGGAGCTGCCAGCTCATGTTGCTCCCTGACAGTTATCTCAGGCTATCTTGAACCCTGAACCAAGTACCATGGAGCCTGGCCCTCAGGCTGCACACAGGCTGGCACCCATGGTGTCCCTGCAGCCTGTGTGTGACCTCCAAACCCTGCAGGAGTCTGTGGTCAGCATGCAGAGGCAGATCACAGCCTTGCAGGCTACTTTAGGATCCTCTGCACCCAGAGCAACCCCTGACCCCCAGCTCCCTGATATGGTTAGATGAGATGGCCAGGGTGGACCCTCCCCAGAGTCTGGGGCAGCTCTCAGACCTGGCTGTCACCCTGGAGAGGTGCCTGGCAGCATGGCAGAGAGAATGTACCCAGACCCTTGGGGGAACCCAGCCATGTTTTCCTCCACCACCCCTTACCATTCCCAGAGGAGGAGCCTGTGGAGATAGGTGCCATCCAACCTCACCCCTCATCCCAAGAGCAACAATGCAGATGGAGGGAAGGAGCATGCTTTTACTGTGGTGAAAAAGGCCACTGTGCTGTCACTTGCCCCAACAAACCTCCTGCCCCTACTGCTGCAAAGGGAGTATGGTCAGGGGCATATGCACTAGAGCCTTGACTCATCATACCACTTACCATCACCCTCCTGGATGGGTGCATCATCCAAACCACTGCTCTGGTGGACTCAGGGACTTCCCATAGTTTTCATGGCTTCTGTATTTGTTCAGAGTGCTTAGATCCCTACCCAGCCCCAGTTGATCCCAACCACAGTCATTGCAATAGATGGAAGGAGCACCCAAGGGGGAGGGGGCAATCACCCATGAGACTGTTCCCCTTAAGATAACTGTGGCACCTGGACAGGAAGGGGATACTCAGAGTCTGAGGGTAAGAGCTGGCCCTGGGATCCTCTTGGGACTATTCCCCCTACTACAGAAGGCCATGTGGGTTGGTCTAGAAATTCCCATGTTCCTGGTGATACACCACATGAGCAGTTGTCTGGCTGTATTTTTGCCATGACTGTTTGCCACTGAGAGCCCTACAGCAACTCCTCTGGAGGATGATGACCAAGAAACAATTGCATAAGAGTTGTGCCAAGTATGGTGCCCCTGGATCATAGTCAGGCCCTCACCACAGCACAGCCTCAGCCCCAAGATCCCTGCATCGCTGCAGCTCTTCTGGGTCCCACAGCCTGCAGCTCTAATCCCCCCAGGCCCCAGGAGCCTCAGTCACTGGACACCCCCCCCCCCCCGAGCAATGCTCTCAGACAAGTACAGCAACTTTACAGATCACAGAATCACAGAATGGTTGAGGTTGGAAGGGACCTCTGGAGATCATCTAGTCCAACCCCCACTGCTCAAGCAGGGTCACCTAGAGCATGTTGCCCAGGATTCTGTCCAGATGGCTTTTGAATATCTCCAAGGATGGAGAGTCCACAACCTCTCTGGGCAACCTGTTCCAGTGCTCTGTCACCCTCACAGTAAAGAAGCTTTTTCTCATGCTGAGACGGAACTTCCTGTGTTTCAGTTTGTGCCCGTTGCCTCTTGTCCTATCGCTGGGCACCAAAGAAAAGAGTCTGGCCCAATCCTCTTTACGCCCTCCTTTCAGATATTTATACGCATTGATAAGATCCCCCCTCAGCCTTCTCTTCTCCAGGCTGAACAGTCCCAGCTCTCTCAACCTTTGAGAAGAAGGGGGCAGAAGATCTGCCACCCCATTGCTCATATGACTTGCCCCATTGACCTGATCCCAGGAAAGGAGGTGACCTTTCAGTGCATCTAAGCCTTGTCAAGCACTGAATTAGAGACCCTCAAGGAGTATATCAAGGACAATCAAGAGTAGGCAGGTGAGTACAGATGGGAAAACTAAAGCAAAGTTTCTCTTTAGTAGTAGTAGTAGTAGTAATAATAATAATAATTTCTACCCTGAGCTAGAGTACTCATGATTTTCTGAAATCTTCCACAGGCATTCCAATTGTAAGCAATATTTAATTTTAAGAATAGTAAATCTAATTTCCATCTGTGCATATGGTTAATATTTTACCTGCTGAAGATGGACAAGTCACTGAGGATTATTCAAAGGAAAAAACAAAAAAGAAACAAAGCAAGATATTATTAAAGACTCAAATTTTATTTCTTTGGTCTCTTCCAAAATCTCTTAACCTAATCCTGATGCAAGAACAATCAATTTCCTGTCTAGTTGTGATAAACTAGGCCAATAAATAAAAACAACCTGGTTCCACTAACAGTAATTGCATTTTACAAAACTTCATAAAATTGTCATTCAACTGTAGTATTCATGTATTGGATTATATTCATAACCAAATCAGATACACTATTTTCTCTTCCTTAAAAACCTTAAAATTGAATTATGACAGTTGCACCATAAATCATACAGTATATATATGAGCTTGTTTTAATTAATGGGCTGTTATCTTTTGAAAAGTGCCTAAAAGTGATATCCTCTAATTTATTCCTTCTGAGGGTTTATTCATATCAGTTGACCTTAGAGACTGAAACTGTTCTTCTCAGTTGGTTGTTGTATTAGCCCTGCAGAACCAATGCAGCAATGGGAGAATGAACTTAAGTCCATCCTGAGTCTTTTGTCACCATTGGAAAAGTTAACTAAATTCTTACAGGAGGAAGCTTGCTGATGCAAAGAAACACGCAGCATAACTTTAATTCTCAAGCCCAAGTCAGAAGTGGCAGAAGTTAGAAGAAAGGATGTGCCATTAAAAGCATTTTTCCTAGTTTTAAAATAAGAAGATTTCTCAGTGAAGTAACAGAAAGACAAGTAGTTCTAGTCTTCTCAGAGTAATACTGTGAGAATGGTGAGTAATCATTTGGAATTTCATCAATTGTGAGCACCTGACATTAGCATTGAAAAGACCCTAGTCTATGGTTAGTGGTCCCCCATGCTGTCTAGCCTATATTCTACTGTAAGCAAGTCACCTCTTGTGGCCAGTATCATACTGTATTTTTCTAGCTGGGCTTAATTTATTTTTTAATTTTTCACAGCTGCCAGCTGTGTCTGACAGTCAAGATGTTGCCTGTGAGGTACTAATTGGAAACCACTGTTTTAGGGGAATGAGGACTGTGGAGGATTATCTGGAGGAAAACAGACATATGAGCAATCCAGCCCTAATGCTAATAGCAAGAGTGTGAAAGTAGGTTTTGCGGCCTACCGGTAAGGTTACTAGAGGGCATGCAATGTGGTGAGAAGCTGTCCTTGGAAGGAGAAAAACAACTCCCAGATGTTCAGTAAGGAATTTACGGGCTTAGGGGAGTTTCTTTGCCTCCTCGTGGACAGTACATGCTATCCAATCACATACTGTTCAGATGTGCGTGCTAAATGAACATGTACCAATCACTGTATAGTTTGATTCACATGATCACGGTTAAAGCATATAAAAGATGCTATTCGGGCTTAATAAAGTGTCAGCATTTAATCATATTGATTGGCATGCTGTCTGTTAATCTCCTGCAGAGGACAAAACTGGAAATCCAAGATCTAGCTCCTTTTCTAGACTCTGGCACTAACTGATCACTTATGTTCTATGCCTCTGTTTCCCTATTTGTACAATAAAGATAATATTTATTTTCCTCTTTCATGTAGATGTTAATAAGAAAATTGTTTGATTATGAAACACTTTGAAAAGTGCTATTTAAAAATATCGAACCATTATTTGTAAAGAGTCAGAATTTATGACTGCTAAGATGTGGTTACATGTTCTATTGTCTGCAGCTGGACCAGTGAAAAAGCTGAATGCTCCCAGATGTGCACCACTAGTGGCATAATTGCTCCCTAGCCCTTTTCACTCAAAATAATCAGAGTGAACATGCACACTTTTAGCAGGAGTATTTTTGTAACCTGGCTTGTTTAGAGAGAAACTGACTAGGGAGTGTTTACACATGCTGGCAAATGGGAGGGGGAAGTACTCTCCGGTGGGGGAGCAGTGGAGAACAGTTGGCAAAGGTTCGTCTTCATTCAGCTCAGCTGGAACCAAACCAGGACTGGAGCCTTAATTCCACTGAACAGTTCTTTACAGCGTAAGTAAGCTCAAAATCAGTAGAGTTGCAAATCATGCAAGGTACATATCTTTGTGAGTAGCAGGTGCAGAATCTGATCTAGAACAGCTACTGTTGTTGACAGAACTCCCTTTCATATAAAGATAATTGTGTATTGGGTGTTCCCAAAGAGAAAACCTATAGTTCTGCACCAGCTATAGCAAATTAGTTCCTTGAGATAGTTACCAGATAAACAAGCTTAGAAACTGAAGCACTTTACATGTCCACAGAATGGACACAGTCTAGAAAGTTTCCCTATGTTGTAAGTTTCTCTGGGATCACTTTTACAAGCAAAAGAACAACTCTTCCTCTAAAATATTCAGCTCTTGAGCTCTCTGTTGAAACTGCTGACCAACTTGTCACTCAGTGCCACTTCAGAGATAAGTATCTATTCACCAGAAACACGAGCCAGAGAAAGCTTGCCAGGTGTCGTTCAGCCTTTACTGGCTAGGTTCTAACAGTGCCTAAGTGTGAAAGGCTGTGTATTACCACTTCCCTCAACCATTCCACTGTGTTCTGGGTTGTTTCACTTCTAATTCTCCATTAAGAGATCTACTGAACGATGTAATAAGTACCATATTTTTATCTGACCAAGTTACTTTTTAATTTGCTATTTGAAAATGTTATTACACAAAACAAGTTATAATCCCTTGCACCACTAATATCCAACTAGAGAGGCACTGGTTGCCTATTGTTTCTCCTTAAATTATTTTAGAGTAGAGCAAATCACATTTTTTTTTTCTCAAAATCTATTGACAGAAAATGTCATCTTGTTAATGGGGAAAAAGGTCTTATTATTGTTCTTATGGTTCTTATTATGGTTTCTTGAACATAAGGAAAATATTTCAGGTAATTATACTGAAATAATTGATTTTGAGTGGATACAGCTATGCTAAACTATTTTAGGATCCCCCCCCCCCCCCCGAAAAAAAATTCTATTCAGGGAAAAATGCTCAATATTTTAACACTTTCATAATGATTCAAGACAAAGCTACATTTTGGTGTGTCAGAGCTTTCCATAGAATGGAAATTGTAATTTTGAACCAGCTTTATAAAATTTTTTGGGCTATGGACGATAGCTGAACATGGGAACTTTAACCATGGCTAAGCATTAAGGAAATATGCAATGAATATTCCCATTCTCTAACCTGGTACTTAGTCACTGCAGAAGAGGCTTAAGATACACAGAGTCTATCACCTACTATGTTTCTGAGCATGTACCCAAAGCCACTAACCTTCCTTTCTTTTCCATTCTAAACAGTAATATCTTGCATTTCTTCAGGTTTCCAGCTTAATATATTCATTTTCTTAGGTTAGAGGCAAACAAGCTACCTTTCTGGCATATACTTATCGAACTCTAGCATTATAGTATATTAAAACACTCTGCTAACAGTATATATATAAAATATATGTGTGTATATTTGTAAGAGACCATTAAGGACATGCAAGTTGTTAATGTCTCAAATATTGTCGCAAGACGAGTTTTTGCAAACAAGTTCTGCATGACAGTGGCAAACCGTAAAGGAGGCATGCAAAAAAACATGGCATGGGGCTTCCCCCACCCAGGAGAAGCTTCTGGAACCCGGCAGCACGGCACTGTTGGGCAACACAGGACAGGGGGGGAGGTGCACCGGAGGGTGCACAGTCCCACTTTCTGATTGGCCCTGACATCGCAACGGCAGGGGCGAGACCACTAGAGACCTCGAGACGCCCCTAGACCATTTCTGGAAGGTTCCAGGAGGGTAGACTGCACGTGACAGCTAATTTGCTTGAGAAGTGAGGAAGCACCCTCCTGGGGGCGGGGCAAGAGCTTATAAAAACTGCAGGCTCTGTGATGCATCTGTGTGCTTACTGCTGGAGGATTGCCATGCTCATCATTGACACCGTGGGATCTAAGGGTGCTGACTATCTCTTTCTCTATCTTTCACTCCTTTTCTCTCTTTGTTTCTTCTTATAAACATTTCAATTAGAACCCCTCGCCGACCATTTACGCTTTCCAGGTTCAGGTTGCCTCCAAGTTAATGTTGTTTCTAAGTGCATGTTAACGAATAAAGCAGATAACCGATCGTTTGGTGTCGTTTCACCTTAATTTAGCCCAAGGGAATCACGAAACCTGGATCTCTACGACTCCGGGTTGTAATAATATTTGATGTATATACATTGAATACATATGAATGCATGGTAAACTTATCAGCATGTGAATACACTGGCTTCTAACTTATGAAAGTTTGCATAGACAAGGAAAAATACCTATACTCCCAGACTGAGGGTGAGAAATTACTGAGTTTGCCACATGATAGCCTGGCAATAACCCTATACCTTTGTGATAATTTCCTTTATCACTTCATGCTTTTGGTTCTCATAGGAGGCTAATACCACTCCTACTCCACACAAGCTTTTGGCATGGAAAAACTGACTTAAAAATGCCAAACAACTCTGTGAAGTGTGTAAGTTCTGTAATGAACAGCTTATGCTTTAAAGACATTAACTATAGGTATACTATTGTGAACTCTAAGAGTACTAGTGGTTATGACACTACCTATTCCCTTCAAAATTTCCCTGCACACTGCCTATTTCCTTTTTTAAAAGATAGCTACAACAGTTTTTTTTAAACAAACTTTTTATCAATTTGATCACTTTTTTTAGATTTATTTCTCTTAATACATGTTTTATTAAGCAGTCTCCTTTTTTCTGTTGTAAACCAAATTTCCTAGCTTTAATGCAAAGTTAGAGCACTAAACTAACAGACAGGCTTGACTAAGTCAGTTATAGTATGTAATTTGAACAGTAACGCAATCCACAGTCAAGTGCTAACCGAGTCAATATGCATTAAGACTTTAACAGCTTCCCTTAACCTTCCTTGATAACTATTCTCCTTTAACTGACATAATACTCAATATATTGTTGTTGAACATAATAATAGTAAAATTGATGCCTTGAGGGCTATGCTATGATTGAGTTTTAGCCAGATAAGCTGAACTCTAGCCTAATGGTGTATTATAGACCTTTACACGATTCTGATGCATAGGTCACCATCTGACTCTTTATAACCCTCTGTGTAAGTATATTACAAACCATTCTTGCATATATTAAGATCATTTCAAAAGATAATTAAAAAAAATCAATATGGGCCTGATTCCACAATACTTACATGAAGAAAACTACTGATTTCAGTCAGAGTCTGTAAGAATTACTGAATTATGTTCTAGGTTTGCAGTATACTACCCTGAATTATTCTTGACATTTAACAAACACTGATTTTTAACATATCGTAGGATGCATTTAATCAAAAAATGTTTTTAATCAAAAGCATTCAGAATCCAGGCATCTAAAATATGATATAAATTGTACATGTCACCATTAAAAATGTATATATCTCCTGTCAAAAATACAAGTTGTAGCTTAGTAACTGAAAATATCAATTTTGAAACCAGGCTAAAATCACAGCAGATTACATTTTATATTTTAACACCTGTAGTGTTTACCTTTTCAAAAAAGATTAATGAGAGAACCCTAAAACAATTTAAAATACTTCCCTTTAGTATACATCTTAATAAAAAAACAGGGTTTCATTATAAGAGTAATAGCTTTTTAATTATTTTTTTTTCTAGGACTGTTGTACAATTCAGGACTCTTCTGTGAAAATCTGTATATGAAGCTTTTAAGAAAATTTTTAAAAACATGAAATAGAACGGTTTCCATATAATTGTGTAAGGCTCATATGCTTCCTTCACAGAAAGCACAGAACACTGAAGAGGAAAAAAAAATTCAAAATTCTTCAGGGCAGAAATCAAGACTCCTATATATTTTGTATCATGCCAAGTAATCTATCCTTTCCTAGGAAAGAAAAAAAAAATCAGAATCTGGAAATTTCAAAATTAAGGTCAAGTTTTTCAGGTGTGTCCAAACTTCTGGATGACTTCTGGGAGGTGTTGAGCTCCCATGAAGACAGTAGCAATTTAGAGCACTCAGCACAATGCAGTACTGGATTCTCAATCAGGAATAGCCTTGTGAACAGTGAACATAATAAATCACTTCAAAGCGTAATGGATGATTTTTTTCCCTCTGATATGCAACTATACTTCATTGTGGAAATGTATGGGAAAGTGCAGAAGAATGTCGAGGAGATAGGCAATGGAAGCTAGCCAGACCGTTCTGTGGGAAAAGGAGCATCTACAGGGCATGTTGACCCATAGTCACGTAGTTGAGCCTGTGCCAGGGTGGCGCTGCACCTGGGCTTTGAATCGAGAATAACAATGAGCTCAACATGCTTACTGTGCATGTGTATGGTACATAAAAACTTCATCAAGTGCCCCCCGCCCCCCCCCCCCCGACGCTCAGCAGTGCCAGGGATCCCCTGCTCCATTATTGCCTCGATCGGGAAAACGCCAGGGAACCCCCGTTCAGACGCAGAGGTAATAAATGCTCCATATCGACCATAGTGTGCCTTGTGCTTGTGTATCCGTCCCTGCTGGGAATCGAGGCGGTGCCCCTGCCTCACCCTTACACTTGGCGTAGTCGGCAGGATACACAAACGACAATGCCATGGCCGAGGAGAGCGAAGGCGAGAGTCAAGAAGGGACTGCTCGCCTGCGGCTGCCAGGATGGCCCCAGACTGAGAGGTGGTGGCCGATAGCCATGTTACTTGCCACGCTGACAGTCCCCAAGGACTGGCCAGAGTTGGCACAGGGGGAAAACGTTACCCTGAAGGCGGTTGAATCCGCTTTACAGGTTATGCCCTTCCGTGCCGCTTTGAAAGCGGCTCAGAAGCTGGCCGGACAATTAGGGTGAGCACTGCTGATGGGCATTCGAGCCTTAGATAACGAGGTATCATCTCTGCAGCAACAAGTAAAAGATCTGGAGAATAAGATGGGGGATTTGCGAGATGCAAAGGCGATAGCCCAAGAAGTGATTACAGCACGAGCTGAGAAAATCCAAGATTTAGCCCACAAGATGGAGCAGCTAGCTTTGAGGATGGCTAATAAGCACTGCAGGCATTATGGGAAGGTGCCTGCTACTGTTTTTCAGGTGTGGGCAATTATAACTTGACCCTCCTGGGACCCAGAGGAGTGGGATGGCAATATTTGGAGTACTTCCTCTGACTCAGAAATTGAGTTTGTTATCGAGCAAGAACCCACTGACGCTCAGGTGCGGTCGCTTGTTCAGATGCAGGGGAGGGACAAATAGATAGGGATACTGTAGAGCAGTCAAGGATTTATACGCCAAAAGAGTTATGTGAGTTTTTAACTACTTTCCAGCAGCAGCCCAGGGAGTCTTTGTTAGCCTGGTTAGTGAGAGCATGGGATGCAGGTGCTGGATCGCTTGCTCTCTTAAGAGAGGAGCTGAATTTAATGAGCCCCTTTTCAACTGATGCTCAAATACAGTATTATCTTACCCAATTAACTTCTGCACGGGATGGGGCAAGAAATGTTATTGTAGTTCCAACATTATATCAATGGTTGTGCGCCGCTGTGGTAGGTGCTTACCTGTCCACTGGTGAGTTAGCCGCTACAGTGGGAGCGTGGCATACTTTTGAGGAAGGGATCAATGTGTTGCGGCAGCTAGGGGTAGCGATTGGATTAGCAGATGGAGACGGACTGCATGGTATGGAAAAAATGCAGCAGATGAAAACCCAATGATTAAGGGGGGCTTCCAGTGCCTTAAAGCCATTACTACTTGGCACAGTAATGCCTGCAACTGGGAGAGTGGGGGCTTTGGTAAACAATATAAGGGATTTGGCACTTGTTGGTGAACCAGATACTAAGCAAGTGAGAGCGGTTCAGAATTCCAAGGCGAGAAAATTGGCAGGGACTACTAAATTGAGTGGAAAGCTAACGAGGTGACAGATGTGGACTGATTTGCTGCAGGCAGGGGTATTACATGATGAGATAAATGGTCTTTCTACTGCTGACTTATTTAAGTGGTGGCAGGGGTTACCTGCTAATCAGCAATATTGGACACAGCCTACCATCCCACCTGCTCCAGCCACAGTGTGGAAATTGCCAGCCAAAAGACAATGAGGGGGAGGTGGGTCCCCTGCAATATGAGCATCCCTTGTGGCTTACCATCGGGGGGGGGAAGGGGAAGGGGAAGGGGAAGGGGAAGGGGAAGGGGAAGGGGAAGGGGAAGGGGAAGGGGAAGGGGAAGGGGAAGGGGAAGGGGAAGGGGAAGGGGAAGGGGAAGGGGAAGGGGAAGGGGAAGGGGAAGGGGAAGGGGAAGGGGAAGGGGAAGGGGAAGGGGAAGGGGAAGGGGAAGGGGAAGGGGAGACCGATGCTCTTATGTACCCCTGCGAATTTGCTGGTGCTCTGGAGGAGAAATTGCTGTGCTTGCTTTAGTAGATAGTGGGGCAGAAGTTACCATACTACATAGTGCGGTAGCTCTGGGGAAGGCCACTGTCCATATATGTGGGTTGGAAGGATCGGCCACCCCAGTGGTACAGGCAGTAGTTACGTTAACAATTGGCAAAAAAAAACCCAAAATAAAACATTTTCTACCTCGGTTTTATTAGCACTGATTCGTGAGTACCTCTTGGGGATTGACATGTTACTAGGCAGAGATATTCAGATCCTGCAAGGATTGTTCTCCTTTGGAAAAAGTCCTGTGTTACTGCAGGTGAGATCCATTGCTTTGGTTAGAGGGTATCCAAAATGGGACCCAGTGGATTTACCGGTTCCCCCAGCTGTGGTGCAAGTGAAGCAATATAGAAATCCTGGTGGGGAAAAGGAGGTTCAGGAAACTATAGATGCTTTTTTGCATACTCAAATAATACGCCCTGCCCTGTTGGCTTTCAATAGTCCTATTTGGCCTCTTTGGAAGCCTGATGGTTCATGGCGTATGACTGTAGATTATAGGGAGCTAAATAAAATTGCCCCGCCATTAGCGGCCGTAGTACCTGACATGGTAACTCTGCTAGGAGTGGGGAAACGTCTGCAGGAATGGAAAGCTGTCATTGATTTGGCGAATGCATTCTTCTCCATCGCTATATCCCCGCAATTGCAAGATCAGTTCGTGTTTACATGGGATAATAAGCAATATATGTTTCGAGTCCTTCCTCGGGGCTATAAACATAGCCCCACCATTTGCCACCAGATGATCTCAGCTGATCTCCCCCCCCCCCTTACAGAGTGCACCATCCATCATCATATTGATGATATTTTGATAATGGGACCTTCTAAAGAACGAGTACGTGAACAGCTATCATCTGCTAGTACAGACCCTACAGGAGTGGGGGTGGGCTGTAAACCCTAAGAAGGTAGAGGGGCCGGACATCAGTGTGCAATTCTTAGGGATAGTCTGGAGGGGGCAGACAAAAGCTATCCCTGAGAAAGTGTGCAATACTATTTGTCCCGGGACGACCGACTATCTTTACAGTCCCGGACCGTGAGGGTTTCGTGTGGCGCGAGGGAGGGGAGGAGGGGGGAGAAGGAGATTTACTGCACGACTCCACAACTTATTTTAAAGATCTAAGTTTACTACACAAGTTACAACAGTACAAAGCAACAATTCTTATCAACAGAAACTTAGTTCAATTAGAATGCTTATTTTCCAATGCTAATTGATCTTACCCACGCGTTGCCTCAGCGGCCGACGTACACTCTTACCCATGCGTTGCCTGAGCAGCCAACGTACACTCAATCCCAGGGAAGTAACTGCAGGAGGGCATCCCCGTCCCAAGAGGATCCGCAAGTTGGCAGACCCACTGTCACCCGCAAAGAGCCAAAGACAGACTCCAGGGCCAACCTATTTATACCCTTCAGGGGAAGGTGGAGGTGGAGTCACGAGGCCAGTTGCAGTTCTCTTCGCGCAGTCGCAGTCCCTAGCTGTTTAGGGAAATGAAGTATGCTTTGAAAATTTTGGCTGTCCTCCTTGTGCAATTTTTTTTTTGTCCCCCCTCAGAGCGATAACAAGTCATTTCTTAGTTCTCCAATAAGCTGTGCTAGATCTTTTCCTCTGTATTATGCTGATCAGGGCAGCTCGGGGCTGGACTTGTCACTCTAGTCGGTACACTTTAGAGCGTCTCTGAGCTATTCCTGTCCTTTGAACTACATATGGCCTCATCTCTAACCTGCAACTCGTCCAGGCCTTTCCTCTAGTAACTGAGCTCAAGTTCCTTGGAGGTTTACAATAAAATAGATGTTGACCCTGAGTCAGGGTTTTTAAAAAAGCTTCCCTGGAGATCTGCTTTTAAGAACACAAAAAAACAAATAGGAATTAGTCCTGTACCCTTATACATTAGCATTGTACATATCAATAAAATAAAATCATCTCCAATTTGGAGTTGGAGCCTTATTCTGCACATTAAATTATACACAGATAAAGACATTGAGGTTCATTCTTTTAAAGTACAAATCAGAAAAATGCATTGTAGTGTATAATTTATAACAAAGCATGTATTTTTTGCATGGGTGCATACCAGAAAATTCACAAAATACAGACAGACATCATACTACGGGGGAGGTGGCAGCGGGAAGAAAAGGAAGAAGGTGCATTTGTGCTAATATGAGGAATAGTAGCATGGTAAACATCAGGAATACTCATGGGTCACCAATTAATGAAAGCACTTGCAATTGACAAGAGAATTTAACCTTAGAATTTAACAAGAGAATTTAACCCTTCACAATTATAAGATACTATTTTGCTTCTTTAGAAAAATGGCTAATAAAATACTTGACAGAGAAGATGTTCTTTGTAGTACAATTGACTTCTCCTTCTGCATCATTAGTGAACTAATGTCAGTGTTCTAGCAGGACTCAAGCAACAAGGATTATCCTGATGAAGAATCCTATGTGGATGAATGATGTATGGGTCTTGGTACAGCTACTTTTGTGTGTTGATATCACTTGTCTTATCTGCTTGAGATGGCAACTACTGATCAAACTATGGGTTGACATTGTTATCACTGAAATCTACAATTTATAATAAAAGATACCAATTTAATATAACTTACTCTGTTACTTTGGCTCACCTTCCAGATTTCCTAATCTTTTTGCCTAGTCTCCAAAGCCTAATGCATCCTCCATATCAACCATTAACCCCTCCTTGAAGATACTGTGTCTCCATATTAACTGTGAAATTGGAGCTCACATGTATTGTAATGGGCCTAGTACTGTTTGGTTGGCATATTATACACTTTGAGATAGAAGTAAATTTGGGAATCCTGGATTGGTGATCTAGATCTGGAGGACCTCCAACTTAATCCTGATGCAGTACAAATTTAGTTAAGAAGGACACATCTTTAAGGCAATCTTGAAAATTATAATGAAAATGTAACATGCACTGCCCACCTATTAAGAAACAAAGCTCTGTTTGGCTGGAGTACAGAAATAGTTTCATACAGGCATCTTGCAAGGACAAGTTGAGACCATGGTGGTGTTTCAGACTAGGGTATAACTCGGGTTCAAGCCTGTGAAGCCTGAAATACCTTCCAACATGTGCCAAGCAACCTCAAGTTTCCATGGAAAATTCCTGTCCTAAAGTTGGTGAGTGCTGAAGGTGTTCAGCCCCTTGGAAGACTGGGTCATACTGCTACTCCTACCCTTCATAACATCAGTCTTTCCCACCCTCCAGCAATTAAACAAGATAATTGTGGGTGATTGACATAAAGTTCATGTACTGTGACCATTTCACAGTTCCTCAAATATACTTCAGCAAATTTGACTGTAATCAATTAGAACATAATTAGAGAAACCTTTCAGAATCTAAGTATACACTTCCTATATTATCTATTTCTAAAATCCAGATGGAAATGGGATAATAAAGTAACACTGGGGGTCTGCTAAATTCATCTGGGGCAAGTTGATTCATAATGCTGCAGCTGAAGTAAAAGTTCCTCCTACTAAGAAAAACACTATGTTTTCCCCTTCCAGTGATTTTTAAATTTGCAGTACAGAAAGTAGGCATAAAGCTACCCATGGTATTATCATTACTCTGTAGCAATTGAAAGCAATATGAAATTTTTATTTTTGCATTTAAATCCTGATTTAACCTTACAAAGCTGTATTGAACAGAGTAGTAGAGCTTATTTTGTTTATCACTCTTTCAATTTGTGCTTTGCTTAACCCAATTAACTCTAGTTAACTGAGGTGTTCCTATAAACAATTAAGCTTCTTGTAGGATCTTTAGCAAGATATAAAAATTATGATGTAATAAAGTGGTTAGTGCATCACAGCAATTCATGTGCAGCAGCACAGGTGTTACAGGAGACAAGTATGCAGGTACAATCACCTAAACTGGTGATTCTGAGGACTTATGAATGTTTGTTACAGAAATTCATAATAAGTGTCTCAGAAATCTGCTGGAGATTTGTGCTCTCAGGTTCCACAGTATTTGTTCTGTTGATTTAGAAATCTAGCAATCAGCTCCACTCACTCTGTTGCTTCTGCACTTAAGCCATGCCATGCAGTGAACTTCTGTATCAGCACACATCACTGGGTAAGCTCAAGAATTTCACTGGTTTCCTTTCCAGAAAGGAGCTTCTACTATATGTGAAAAGAGGACTTCCAATTAAAGCATGATTCTCTTTCAGTGCTAATGATTTCATTAGCTATTCAATAGCTATTGCTATTTTTGCCTTTGCCCCATTTTGTACATAGTAAGTATATTTTTTTCATTACTGGATTCTCTCCTTAAAAAGAGAGGATCAGTTGTAAAAGACTTCTTTCATCGTTTTACTCTATACTACTGGGTGTTACATGGGATGAGGTCTTCTTGTAATGTAATGTAATTTAAATAATGATGAGCATAGAATCTCATAGAATCATTCAGGCTGGAAGGGACCTCAGGAGGTCTCTAGTCCAACCTCCTGCTCAAAGCAGGGTCAACACTGAATTCAGAACAGGTTGCTCAGGACTTTGTCCAGTCAGATCTTGAAAACCTCTAAGGACAGAGATGCCACAAACTCTATGGCCAACCTGCAATGCATCATTATCCTCCCAGTGAAACATTTTTCCTTGTATCCAGGCAGAACCTCACATTTCAATTTATGACCACTGTTTCTTGTTCTCCTGCCATACTCCATCTGGCTCCATCTTCTTGATTACCTCCTCGTAAGTATTGGAAGGCTATTAGGTCACCCCAGAGCCATCTCTTCTCCAGGTTGAACAAGCCCAGTTCCCTCAGCCTTGCCTCATAGGGCAAGTGCTCCAGCCCCTTGACTAGCTGGCCCTCTGCTGAACTGACTACAATTTATCAATGTCTTTCCTGTATTGGGGGGCCAGCAGAAAAACTCTATGTAACTAAACAAAGATGAAATCTATGATGTTCCTAAGCCATTTTAACTGATTTTAAATAGAATTACACCCCCCTTCCCCTTTTAGTATCCCCTATTACTTCCACATTTTAAGCAAAGAACAACAACAAAAAAACTGTAAAGCTGCCAGTTTTTAGCCAGACTCTTAGACTTCTGCATTGTTTTGTTGTTGTTGTTGTTGTTTGTTTGAGATGCGATTAGACTTTGCAAAGCTAATTGTCTGTATTTCTTTCACTTAACAGCTTTGGACTGAAACAAATATAGTAACCCTGCTGGTTTTAAATTCGACATTCCTTCCTCCTCCCCCCCCCCCCCCCCCCCCCCCCCCAGACCTCATATTTGAAGACCAAGCCTTCTTCCTAGATCAAGTCCTCACAGCAACTTCATGGTCAGGAAGAGATGCAATTTCTAAATTTTTCAACAGCTGTTAGGACAAAAATATTTCTTCTCTTCATTTTATTTATTTTTGTCCTTCCTTTCTTTTGCTCTCTCTCCACCATTCTCCTACCTGAGAACTTTACGAATTATATAAAAATGGCTGCTCAGCCATTTGGAATGAACGAGAAGTTGCAGTTATGTCATGCATGTGAGTTTATGACTGAGCATTCTCCATTGCTTGGTGGGGATCACTGTTCTGATTGTTGGCCTCATTTACAGCAAGCTACTATGTGCATTATACAAAAACTGACAGCAGAAAACTATTTCCTTAGGAAGAAGAAAGTGTAACCCACATGATGAGTCACAGGGCATGAATGCTCCCTGAATGGAAGCTTTTCAGTCAAAAAGAATAAGGGATTTGCACTATGTGCTGAAATCCTCAGGGTCAACATCTATTTTATTGTAAACCTCCAAGGAACTTGAGAACTAAGAAATGACTTGTTATCGCTCTGAGGGGGGACAAAAAAAAAATTGCACAAGGAGGACAGCCAAAATTTTCAAAGCATACTTCATTTCCCTAAACAGCTGGATTCCAAGAATAATGTGAAATTCAGCTAGTCAAGAAATATTAATAGTTGTACAATATATGAAAAAAATGGTGCTGCTGTCTGACATCTGACTGAGTTCAGATTAGTCATCAGTCTGAGGGTAAGACAAGGAATTATTTTTTTTTCTTATTCTATGACTCTCTGAGACAATGTGACAGTGATTTTAAAGAAATTTAATAAAAATATTGTGGTCTTTTTAATCATTGTGAAGTCTGAGATAACTGAAACTCAACCTAATGAAATAGAATGAAAGTCATATTTAGTTCCAGTGCACTATGATGTATTTCATTTCTGAATATCTGTTTTAGATCAAAATGGTTATTTGACTAAAATAAATGAAAACAAAACACATCAGTAAAAGAGGGCAAACCATATTTCCCATTGATATATCATTGGTCTATTGATCTGTTGAACCAGGTAAGTACTATAAGGAAAACTTTTATCCAATACAAGAAGTGATATGTGCCTCGCCCCCAACTTCCGGCAGAAGCCCCGCCCCTGTTGGTGGTCACGTGCCCCACTTGCCCCGAAAGTCCCTCCCCTCTTCTGGTCATGTGGTTTGTGTAGCCACCTCTGTTTGCCCCTGGGGGTCGCCATTTTGTAAAACATCATACCCCATGTATTCACAGACTGCTCTGTGTTTGGCTGGTAGGACCAGACATTCCTTCCAGTTTACCCAGAAGTACATCAAAACAGGAAGTCCTTTCCCCCTACATACACAGGGCACCATTTTGTTTCAACTGCTCTTTTATGGTAGGGAGGCGCCATTTTGTAAAACATCATAACCCACATGTTTTCATATTGCTCTGTGATTGGCTGACGGCCATTTTTTAACACCGTCATATCCCATGTGTTTTCAGGCAGCCCTGTGATTGGCTGGCAGGACCATTTCTTCTAGTAGCATAGTACTCCATATTCTTATATCAATGGCAGGCATACAATAAAAAATGCAAAGTCAATGAAATCATCATGGTTTTATTGCAGACTTGCATCATTTCTTCTCTCTTGGGCTAAGATATTTTTGGGTGGGAAAGTGGAAGGCAAGTAAAATATTCTTTGTTTCCATTAAAGTTTGTGCAAATATATTTTTGTGCAAAAGCCAGTAAAATTTCATGAGTATTTGCGCAGTTTGTTACTTGTAATACAACAAAAATATCGGAAGAGCCCGATTCATACACTCAAGTTAGTCTTGAATTTTTTTGGAGTTGTCTTGCAATTTTTTAATCTGTAATAAATAATCGCCTAAGTGATATTTCTATGGAAGATATATCCCCCCCCCACACACAAATTAGATATACTTCAATAATTCATTGTTTGGGGTTTTTTTCTCTTGCCCTTCCTTTTTCTCTGCTCTTATTCTCAACCCTTTATCTTTCAGCCTTGGACAAACTTCGTACTCAGAACCTCTACCACCCAACCCAAGTGGACATTGTGCAATCCAATGTAGCATTTGACATCAGCAGCCTGATGCTCTATGGTACACAGGCTGTGCCTGTGAGACTAGAGATACTGCTTGACTGACTCTTCAGTGTACTGAAGCAAGAAGAGTTATTGCATAGTCTACATGGCTTAGGATGGACACTTCGAGACTATGTTTGGGGCTACATCCTTCAGGTAGGAAGTAAAGGTTATTGCAAAAGCCTGTTGATTGACACTTTTGTGTGTACAGAAGTTATTAGTGATGTTGATGAAGGGATGTCAAGGACAGCAAGAAGGACTTCTTTAAATACATCAGTAACAAAAGGAAGACTAGGGAGAATGTGGGCCCACTGCTGAATGGGGCAGGGGCCCTGGTGATGAAGGATACAGAGAAGGCAGAGATACTGAATGCCTTCTTTGCCTCAGTCATTACTGCTAAGACCAGCTCTCAGGAATCCCAGACCCTAGAGACCACGGAGAAAGTCTGGAGAAAGGAAGACTTTCCCTTGGTTGAGGAGAATTGGGTTAGAGATCATTTAGGCAAACTTGACATCCACATGTCCATGGGCCCTGGTGGGATGCACCCATGAGTGCTGAGGGAGCTGGCCAATGACATTGCAAGGCCACTCTTGATCATCTTTGAAAGGACATGGAGAACAGGAGAGGTGCCTGAGGAGTGGAAGAAGGCTAATGTCACTCCACTCTTTGAAAAGGGCAAGAAGGAGGATCCAGGGAACTACAGGCCAGTCAGCCTCACCTCCATCCCTGGAAAGGTGATGGAGCAGCTCATCCTGGATGCCATCTCTAAGCATGTGAAGGATAAGAAGGTGATCAGGAGTAGTCAGCATGGATTCACAAAGGGGAACTCCTGCTTAACAAATCCGATAGCCTTCTATGATGGAATGACTGGCTTGGTGGATGAGGGGAGAGCAGTGGATGTTGTCTTCCTTGACTTCAGGAAGGCTTTTGACACTGTCTCCCATGACATCCTCATAGGCAAGGTCAGGAAGTGCGGGTTAGATGAGCAGACGGAGAGGTGGATTGAGAACTGGCTGACTGGCAGAGTTCAGAGGGTTGTGATCAGTGGTGCAAAGTCTAGGTGGAGGCCTGTAGATAGAGGTGTCCCTGAGGGGTCAATCCTGGGTCCAATCCTGTTCAACTTATTCATCAGTGACCTGGCTGAAGGGACAGAGTGCACCCTCAGCAAGTTTGCTGGTGATACAAGACTGGGAGGAGTGGCTGAGACACCAGAGAGCTGTGCTGCATTCAGAGGGACCGCGACAGGCTGGTGAGATGGGCAGAGGGGAACCTCATGGAGTCCAACAAAGGGAAGTGCAGGGTCCTGCACCTGGGGAGGAATAACCCCATGCACCAGCACAGGCTGGGGGCTGACCTGCTGGAGAGCAGCTCTGCAGAGAAGGACCTGGGAGTCCTGGTGGACAACAAGTTGACCATGGGCCAGCAATGTGCCCTTGTGGCCAAGAAGGCCAATGGTATCCTGGGCTGCATTAGGAAGAGGAAAGTGGAAGGCAAGTAAAATATTCTTTGTTTCCATTAAAGTTTGTGCAAATATATTTTTGTGCAAAAGCCAGTAAAATTTCATGAGTATTTGCGCAGTTTGTTACTTGTAATACAACAAAAATATCAGAAGAGCCCGATTCATACACTCAAGTTAGTCTTGAATTTTTTTGGAGTTGTCTTGCTCTTACATTCTTTAAAAGCCACCAAACAGCGCTTGCCTGTATTGAAACCAAATTTTCCACAAATTTCTACTATAAAGATTTTACTTTTTATTTTTCACCATGTGAACTATATAAAGTCTTAAAAAACAATGAAAAAAGTATAAATATTGTCTGCTCACTTGCTTTGAAGTCTAGAAAATAGCTTATCCTATTTAAATAATCTATTTTTCATTTTAGAAAATAAATCGCCATCCAAACTGACAACATGAATGCTATATTTCATCTGGAAGCACTGTGCTCTATGCAGCTTTTGGCTTGAACCTTAAGAACACTGATGATAGGATTACCACTATAGCACAAAAGCAAAGGGTCAAAACATTATATACTGAACTTCTGCCAACAGAAACATTTATCTTGCCACAAAAGAACCCCTTTGATGATTTTGTTCATGTATTGACCTCCTACTTTTGGCACCCCTAAATAGAAAAGAATTGAACTTGTAGGAAACTTTTCCTTTCAAGGTCCTCTCTCTCATAGCTTAGTGTCTTAGTATTAATACTAGCAAAAAATAGAAACTAAACAAAATGACAAGGGAAATAAAAAAGGAGAACTAAAAAGGGAACCCTAAGCAATTAGTGTATATTTATAAATATGTCTTTAGATAGGAGCTAGAGATGCCAATCCCTCGATCCTTCTTTCATCCACTTTAACATAGGGAAGATGAATTCAGGTAACAGACCTCATACGCAAGTGAGCTGCCATCAAGGCTTTCATTGAGCCAAATAGGATAGACTGGCTTCATTCTGACATCCAGGTTCTGAAAGGCTGACATTGGTGTATTTGAATTTCCATCAATGACTTATTGACTGATGGTTATGTGCAATATGAACTCCACTGTGCAATCTTCTTGCCTTTCTGTTAAGACCTGTTAACATAGCATTATTTCTTTAAGGATATAATATACTTTATGAGCTGTACAAAAGCCATTAAACTACTGGCACTCCAAGCCATTGCCAGAATAATGACCCCTTTCTTTGCCATCCTAGAAATTACTTAAAAAAAAAATACATAGTGCACACATATGCATGTATAGACAGATAGAGACAACTACTATGATTGCTCTAGGTGTTTGTATTTAAAGATATTGAGAAAGATGGATGTAATAGAGAGGATAAGAGAAAAACATACATTTCTTACCATGTGCCACCCAGTCATGTTTACACTGATCACAGGCTCTGGGATTAATCTTCCCTGGCTGAAAACATTCACATGTGCAATTTACCAGTGTACAGCAGATAGCCTGGAAAAAGAAATAAACACACATAAATGCCCCCCCCCCCTTGTAAAATTAGTTGTGAGGGCTAGGAGGGAGTTGTACAGCAAAAAAAAGACATTCTAACATTCAAAGCCTTGTTCATTTTTAAGTAGAGATTAATTTCTTTTCAAAAACATTTATCAGTATCCCTGAGCAATGACAATAAAAATGTTTATTCAATAATAACATAATCTATTGTTCTGTGAAGATGAATACATTCTTTAAAAGAATGGCTCTATTTCCTTTAGGAAAAAGAAAAGGAGGTAGGATAAGGACTATGTAGGTGTTCCACAAATTTCTTGCTTCAGAATCAACTACCTCAAAGAAAATGTTGCCAGTTATGTCCTCTCATAGCAGCACATCAGCTTGGTTAAAACCAAAGGGGAAACATGAACACAAAAATATACATTAAGGAAGAGTAAAGAGCTCCCCTCCCCATGGTATCCAAAGGTTGTTCTCAAGTTTCCCTGCTGGGATTCACACAAGATCTAATTCATTTGCATATCAGAAAGAAGCCATTGGTTTGATGTGTTCCCAAAGCAGTAATAAAATGACAGAGGTATAAGAACAGGACAGGCTCATGAGATGTACTCCAACTTCCCTTTGCATCTATCACTTCCTCCGGTCTCCAGGCATAACCCTTCACCTTTTACCCCACATATTTCTTAAACATATGTATTGCTATCTTTTGCAAAAGAAGAAAGAAAGTTAAAGCAGTGATACTAAAACTCCAGTTCTGTACAGAGATTTAAAATTTGGGGAAATAATACATCTCAT
Organism: Dromaius novaehollandiae; assembly: GCF_036370855.1. Classification (NCBI taxonomy): domain Eukaryota; kingdom Metazoa; phylum Chordata; class Aves; order Casuariiformes; family Dromaiidae; genus Dromaius; species Dromaius novaehollandiae. The sequence goes on from NC_088130.1 coordinate 7,364,673, forward strand.
GAATATCTTGCCACCCTTAAAATGATTTTGAAAGCTGTAGAGGTTTACTTAGAAAGGGACCACCTATGTCCACAGAAAGTCACTGTAAATTTAATGAGTTTTTTTTTTTTTTAAAGGGTAATAGAGCTATGTTTTTAAATGGAGTAGAAGATGACCTGTGCATTTCAAACTGCTACTAATACATTTATGGCATGCATTTAGATGTAATTTGCATAAAGATTTCTGAGACAGAGAGAACTTCTCATCATTCACAGATTAGCAATCTACTATAACTACCAGAGCTGCCAGGAAAAGATATCTCTACAGATTTAAATGTAATCAATGATTACTTGGGGGAAGGGTGTTTGGTACCTGTCACCACAGAGATACTGAAGCTTTATGGATGCTGTTGCCTTATAACCCCCTTCTAAACAATTTAAAACCATTACTATATCCATTTCTAATAGAAATTACTTTAACCGTATTGAATTAAAGAAAATTACACTCAATATTAGCTTGGCCATGCTAAATTTCTTGTTTGATGTTATGAGAAGAGTTCAGGGTTATTTTAAATCTTTGATTTCTTTATTTACATCAAACAGAAATTTAAAGCCAATTTTGGTTCACCGAGTCCTATAAAATCTGTATTTCTCTGCTCAATTTCTGATGCAGGAATTCTCTCTCCCTCCCATCCCATCTGCTCTTTTACTACCTTTTACTTTCAAAAACCTTGTTGGAAAAATAAAATCGTGCTCTACTATGCCTGATATTTCAGAGTCTCACTCCCAATGCCAATTGTGCAATTACTCTTTAGCTATGTTATAAAACATTGCTGTATCTGTGATTAAAAGAATTAGTAATATGAAATATAAGGGCACCAAAGAAGTGCTGACTATGGAAGAATAATATATGTTTGTGGGTTAAAAGGAAAAAATTCTCCTGTAAGTTCCCATTAAATGTTCAATAGCTTATTGAGTCAGTAATATATCACGGTCTCCACCTTTCGGTAATGGTGTCTTCCTCCAATATGTTCACTAACTAATGAACTCAGTGATTGATTATACTACAAAAAGAAAGAAAGGGCTTACAAAATGGTATTCTTATTATATGGTAAAAGTTTATCCACATTAACCACCTTGTTTCATTTTTTTTTAAATCTCTGAACCAGTCATGTATTTTTGTTAATTGGATGTTATATCATCTTGTTCCTTTACCATTTACAGTATTTATAAAGGGAGTGATACACACACATGCACAACCACATACCAGACAGAAGTGTATCGTTTGGTACAGTTGCTTTATTAAAGGCTAATCAGCATTTCCATTATAAACCTACCTGTTTTTTTCCCAGAGGTTAGTAGATTGCCTGTAAAAACTGGTCTTAGCCTGAACCTGAAATATGTTTCAGCCTAAGAGCCTTAGTTTTATTACACACAATCAAAAATAATCTATTTAGGCATTTTAAATTATGAGCTGAAAAATACCATTAATTTACGCTTAGCGTTTCTTTCCCTCTTCTATCAGTCAAAAAATGTTCTTTATGATAGAATGTTGAAGAGCATTACCCCATTTTGTAAACTTTCTGCTTTTTAGATTTAAAAAATAATACCAAAATCCATGCAAACTTTTCAGAAACATAAAAGCATCTGCTTGTTCCTGAAGTAAATAGATATGAAAAGTCTTAAAAAAAGAGCTACATACTTTTATGAAATATGATAAATATTGACTGGCATGAGAGATTCCAAAGATGAATAATATGGCCCAAACTTTCAGTCTGGCCTTAAGTGGCTCTCTTTTTCCTCTAAGGGAATGATGGTTTTTGGGTTGTAATCTGGCTTCAGATAGACATTTACATTCCCATCACCTTCACTGAGAATCACATGCCTACTTCTAAGTGATGAGGATGAGAGTTCAAGCTGCAAGATACTCATTTAAGATTGGGGAGATCATGGTCTAGTCCATGCTCCTGCATGATCTTGGAGAAATTACTTAATTAGCCTGACACCTAAATTCCCTATATGAAAAGCAGAGATGCAGATAATAAAGTGGTGTTGTAAGGATAAACGTAGTATAAATTTTGAGAATCTTGTATAGAATATGATCCTTAGTTCAAAGTTTCATTTTTCACTTTACTCAATTAATCCAGAATTAACATAGCCTATGATGCCATCTATCTCATATCACTATAGAATCCAACATGAAACCAGAGTAACTCGGCAGTGATCTTTTTATGCAATATGCCAGGAATAGGGTATATTCCTACATTAACATGAAAGAACGTACATCTTTGAAGACCTTCACAATGCAGCTGACATATGTGCTGGGCCCTACTAGAATATATATCTTAACTATTTAAAAATAACTTTCTACCATTTTCAATAACATTTAAGCATATGAATCAGTGACAGTAAAACAGCAGACAACAGCCAAGTCCTACACATGTTCTGATATTTTTCTATGGAGAGTCTCCTCTGCTATGAAGTTTGTCCTTATTCCTTGATTATAAAGTGAAGAGGAGAAAATCGGTTTACACAAAATAGCTTCCCCCTTTATTAAATGTCCCATTTAGTGCTGAAGGTCATCAAATTGCGACTGTATCTCAGTGCAGGATTGTGTTGTGATACTGTTCTGCTTTTTTTTCTCTTTCTTTTTTACAGCACATATCATATGCCCTGTAAATAGCCCTTGAGATATCTGTCAATTCCCTTCTTCTCTGCTTCAGGAATCCCAATAAAGACTTACTTTCTTCTCATGTCAGTTAAAAGTTTCTTTAAAAAAGCACAGCATGAATTATGTTGTGTAAATGAAAACAATCCCAATGAAATCATATCAGTTTTAATAGCTGACAAATCAAAAGCACAATAGAGTTTGTTTTAAATTAACAGCAAAAGTAATGCCATTTGCATGCTGACATTTAGGAAATGCACAGGACTGACCTGCAAGTAGCAAGCTTAGCACGATTGGAACTCAGATTTTCTTGCAATTTATAGCCAGCTACAGCACACAAATGAAAAGATCACAATGAAGCTTGAATGTTGGATAATATAAAAATCATATGTAGGGGTTCCATTCTGAGCTAGACTTTAGCACTATCTCTCACATTGGAGACTACAAATGTGTCCTTATTAAACTGCAGGCACATTTGGGAACACTTAGAAAACTAACTACATATGTATGGGCCACCAAATATATCCATAGTTCACTGTTGCTACATAATTGCACCTACAAAGTTATGCGGCAGTCACTGAAAGCGAGGCCTTGGGTACATTTCACTACATCAAGAAATGGGATCATGTAATCCATGGTGATAACAAGGAAAATACAGTTCTGAAAGAACAAGAAGATTCCAGTTTTCCCTCCATTTAGGCTTGCCTGTAGCTTCTGTCTCTGCCTTGAAGAACTTCAAAATATCAAATTTGTTGAATGTGTACTGGTCTAGACTCAAGAAAATCAAAATATATTATATTTTTCATTTAAAAAGAAAACATTCCATTGCAAGGAAACCCACAATAAAATAAAATAAAAAAATAAAAGAACGGATAGCTAGAAATCACTAGGTCTTCCCTATGGCCTAACTTAATTTTCAAGATGTATTTTCACTTCTGCTTGAAGCTAGAAAAGAAAGAAAATTGAGGTGGAAAGGCTTGCCATAAATAATTTCTACAGAATGAAATGCATACATGCAGAAGTGTTCCTGCCCCTGCACAGAGATATAATGTCTCATTCATGTCATCCTTGTACAATTACACAATTTAAAGCCACCTAACATAAAAATTTGGATAATTTTGTGGCCAAAACAGTGGACAGAGAGAATAAGGATACCTGGATTTTGATCTTGTCTGCCACTCCCTGTGTTCCAAGTTGCCCATTCTGTTAAAAGGGGGTAGTGATATTGCCTACCACTTTCAGAGGGAAGATTAATTGAACTGCTCATACAACACAGTGAAGTATTGTGATGGAAGGTAAGGCAGAAGCACAAAACATTACTATTTCTTCTGTTGGCATAAAAATTCAAACAGAATTATTTAAAATTACACAAATGTTAAAAAGGTTTGCCCTTGGTAAAGGAATAGTTTTAAACAATGGGATTACTTTGTGGGCCTTGGACAAAATAACCTTAATTGACAGATGACTGTTTTTCACGGAATGATCAAGGTTGGAAGGGACCTCTGGAGATCATTTAGTCCAAACCCCACTGCTCAAGCAGGGTCACCTAGAGCATGTTGCACAGGACACTATCCAGATGGCTTTTGAATATCTCCAAGGATGGAGAGTCCACAACCTCTCTGGGCAACCTGTTCCAGTGCTCTGTCACCCTCACAGTAAAGAAGTTTTTCCTCATGTTCAGATGGAACTTCCTGTGTTTCAGTTTGTGCCTGTTGCCTCTTGTCCTACTGCTGGGCACCACTGAGAAGAGTCTGGCCCCATCCTCTCTACACCCTCCCTTCAGATATTTATACACATTGATAAGATCCCCCCTCAGCCTTCTCTTCTCCAGGCTGAACAGACCCAGCTCTCTCAGCCTTTCCTCATATGAGAGATGCTCCAGTCCCTTCATCATCTTCGTAGCCCCTGCTGGACTTGCTCCAGCAGCTCCATGTCTCTCTTATCCTGGGGAGCCCAGAACTGGACACAGTACTCCAGGTGTGGCCTCACCAGCAATTATTACTCATTGCTCAAAAGAAAAACATACAGTGGGAATATATTTTGCATTTCGATGCAATTAAAAATTCCCAAACTGTGGTACCAGCCTTGCTGCTCCCAACAAACTTTCATTTTCCCAAAACAACTGCTTTTAGCAGGAGGTATGTGAACCAATAACATTTGGGAGCTGCTGGTGCAAAATTTCAAAATGAAATAAAGTATCTAAAAAAAAAAAAAAGCTTTTCCTGCAATATTTTCAAAAAAGATGCTGAATCTGCAGATGTAGCATGCATATAGAATGTATGAAACAACACAGCCTGAAAACAGCTAATATGGACTATAGGGTCAATAAGCCATAAAAGAAGATTTTATTTGATAGACTGTAAATGGTCCATAAGAGTCAAGAATCATTTACTTCTATCAAATCAATTTCCTGATGTTCAAATAGTGCCTTTACACAAATTATCCATAAGAAGATGAAAACTCTAAATGCCCCTTAAAACTCTATCAAATAAATAATTCACATTCTCAAGATTAACTTTGATCCAACTCAAACAGCTACAGTCTGTCCAGTAAAAAATGCAAGTAATAACCACCCAAAAAAATCACCTTTATTCAGATATAAAATAAACATTTATAAACAAATGTCTACACAACATGATGTTGGCAAAATTAGTACTTAGATTGTTTTATTTCCTGTACTTTTCCTGTATAAAATGATATAAAAATATATAAAAAAGAATAAACAAAATCAGATTTTTATGAAGCCAAATGCATTATTAGTTTTGCAATAGCTGTTTTTTTCTGTCCATGTAGACAGGCAGATATTCTTTTTTAGAAATATAAAAAAAACATGTTGGTTATTGCCTAATCTACTTTCCCAAGCAAATTGCACTTTTTGAGCATTTAACATCTCAGATTTCCATTTTGTGGATTCTTTACAATGGGCTTTCCTTTTCTACAGAAAAATACATGGATTAAGACTGCCTTGTGCTTCATTCCAGCCACTGCAGATAAGTAAAGCAAGGTTTGTAGAAGTTACATTAAATAGTTACAATGAAAGATTCTATTGTTTTGAAATGCAGTGCAATGAATTGAAATTCATTAGAAAAGCTTGAGTATTTGCTGAAAAGAAAAAAAAGTATCTTTTCTATCTTATCAAGATGAAAAAGTATAATTTGTCTGTATCATATGATCATATGTATATTTAAGTTATATCTCATTCCTGCAGTTTTCATTCAGGCCAACTCTCTGTTGATTAGAAAATGGATACTGTAAGCAAACAGGAACAAGGAGAGTGAGCGAGGTTAATATTTTAAATCTCTACAACACGAGCTGTATCAGTCTGTTCTTTTTAGTCATGCTTTTTTTTTTTTTTTCCTAGTGTACAGAACAAATCTGCCCCTACTGGTACAAAGGTAGAGTTTCCATCAGACAGTATCCTGTATGAGCTCAGAAATATAGCTTTCTTCTCCCACGCCTCTTCCTCCACACAACCTTCAAATTTAAATAGTTTTCATCTTCAAATGTATGTCTAATTAAATAATTATAATGCATATTTCAGAACACTGTTGTAAGGGTGAGGCGGGGGCACCGCCTGGACTCCCAGCAGGGACGGATACACAAACAAACACAAGGCATACAATGGTCAATATGGAGCATTTATTACCTCTGCGTCTGAACGGGGGTTCCCCGGCATTTTCCCGATCGAGACAATAATGGAGCGGGGGATCCCTGGCACCGCTGAGCATTGGTCCAGGGTGAGGAATGCTGGGGGGGGGGCACTAGATGATATTTTTATGCACTATACACATGTGCAGTAAGCATGTTGAGCTCATTGTTATTCTCGATTCAAAGCCCAGGTGCAGCGCCACCCTGGCACAGGCTCAACTACGTGACTATGGGTCAACATGCCCTGTCAATGATCCTTTTCCCACGGAATGGTTTGGCTAGCTTCCATCGTCTATCTCCTCGACATTCTTCCGCACTTTCCCATACACTCCACCCCTGCGATGGAAAGCTAGTTACAGGCCGTCCCAATCCTCAGAAGGGCATGGGGTATGAGGGCAAGGGAGTTTACAAAGTAATGAAATCAAAACATAACATAATACAAAGCAAGAGACAGACAAGAGTCCTCCTTGTATGAGGTGGCTGATATTCTCAATAGATGCCGATCCATCGGTGATGTTGAGACAGCACATCTCGGCGAAGTCATGATGTCTGTGGTTATCTCGCAGTAGGAGGCAGTCGATCCCTAGATGGTTTTGCAGTGTTCCTTGCTATACTGCTCCCAACTCCCTATTTAAAGAGGCAATGGCTCTAGATGTCCAATTTAAGCCTTGAGCCAAAGCACAGGCAACATGCTCTAACTGTTTGCAATTATGTGCCACCACCCCCGGGATCCCAGCTAGGCTCAACAATAGGCCTAGAGCTTCTGATGAGAAAATAAACTCATATGGCGGTTACAAGTGGCATCTTAGGATATGCCACAGGGTCCTCCGCCGCTCCGTCATAAAGGGAGGAGCGCTTAAAGTAGCACAACCTACAGTGCACAGGCCACCTGTGGTGCTGGCCGGCACATATGTATATGCTGTAGTGCCACACAGAAGGAACTACCCTAATGGTAGCATAAGGTGAGCAGACGCATAGGTAATATTCATAGTGTCATTACAAATTGACTGCATATCAGTTACATTCTGCAGAACAGAGGCAGCATTTACAAAGCGAAAGCAAGTATCTGCTTTAGATATGTTAGCTATATGAAAAGAGTAAGCCCAAGGTGTCAGCTTTTGGGAAACAATACTCAAATCGTAGAAGTTCATGGGAGTAACAGAAATCTCTCTCTTGTTTTTTTTTTTTTTTTTTTTTTTTTTTTTTAAGTATAACTCTGCAATACCGCGAGTGGAGCTGGTACACCTAAGTAACAGGTAGTTAAGACATCATCCACTGATCGTCCTCCTGCAATACAGAAAGCAGAGAGGTTAGCTGATCTTTGTGCCAGCCAAATCCATGTATTTACATGGGAGGCTGGATCGTCTTGTAGATCAAGGGCATCTGTCGTGGTCAGCAAGAGGCAACATTCCAACAGCAACTTCCGGATGCTGGCGTGATAACCTGTTGATGAGAGGATAGAAAGGCATGGTATCGCCATCAGGAAGAACTAGAGCAGTGGCTCCTGGACCATCTGCTAAAACAGTGCCAGGCTGTTTTTCCTTTTGAGGAGTTAGTACCCACACACTGGCTAAAGAGTGCGTTGAGGGTGTTTGCTGAACTTGAGGCACTCCGGCACTGTGGGTCAGGATTCCTCGCAGTATTGGTGCTCCCTGTGGAATATTTACTGGCACAGATGCAGATACCTGGAACGACAAATCTTGAGAAGAGGTCAATAAGAGTGGGGCTATTTGAACAGGTATCAAAGATGTAATCAGCCATACACACTGTGAAGGGCAGTCAAGTCTTAAATGTAAGCTTATAACTCTTTGTTCAGTAATCATAACTTGCTCAGATGTATAGAATTCTACCTCCCCAGAGGCGAGTACGCGGGGGGCAATCCCCCCCTTCCATTACAGATATCCAAGCAGGGATTGCTAGGGTCATTTTGGCTTGTACTCGCTCAGGAGATAACGTCCCAAAAGGAGGGGCCTCTTGGACAGGTAATGGGTCTATTGGGAGAGCAAAGCCCACACCACAGCCAAAAGCTGTTTCTCCAGAGGTGTGTAATTTGCTGTGGCCCCTTGCAGGGAACGGGACCAGAAACCTATAGGTTCCCATCTTGTGTGGGCACATTGCTGCCACAACCCCCAAGACATCGTATCCCCCATAACTGTTACCTCCATCTCGAAAGGTTGTCCCTCCTATGGAGTGAATAACTTGGAACATTGGACCACCGCCTCCTTGCACAGGTCAAAGGCTTGCTGCTACTCTTTAGTCCATTGCCTCTGGCTACCCTTTTTTTTGGTCAAACGCTGTAGTGGCCGCATTAAATATGCCAAGTGGGGTATAAAGGTCCGCCAGAACCCCAAAAGGCCCCAAAAAGCTTGTAGTTGTTTTACAGCAGTAGCAACAGGGTATTGTTGAATCGTATTGCGCACTTTCTCAGGGATAGCTTTCATCTGCCGCCTCCAGACTATCCCTAAGAATTGCACACTGATGTCCGGCCCCTGTACCTTCTCAGGGTTTACAGCGCTGTGCAACACTGTAACCTCTGCTCCTGTATCTACTAAAGCAAGCACAGCTACTTCCCCTCCCGAGCACCACCTAATTCACAGGGGTACATATGGGCATCAGTCCCCTGGATGATATGCTGCAACCGACCCTTGGATTTTGGGGGACCCGCCTCCCCTTCATTGTTTCTTAGCAGGCAGCTTCCAGGGAGCACTGGGTGCAGGTGGGGCGGTAGGCTGTGTCTGATATTGCTGATTAGCAGGTAACCGCTGCTTAAATAAGTCAGCAGTAGAAAGACCATTTATCTCATCATGTAATACCCCTGCCTGCAGCAAATCAGTCCACATCTGTCACCTCGTTAGCTTTCCACTCAGTTTAGTAGTCCCTGCCAATCTTCTCACCTTGGAATTCCAAACTGCTCTCACTTGCCTAGTATCCATTTGACCAACAAGTGCCAAATCCCTTATATTGTTTACCAAAGCCCCCACTGTAGCAGCTAACTCACCAGTGGACGGGTAAGCACCTACCACAGCAGCGCACAACCATTGATATAAGGTTGGAGCTACAATAACATTTCCTGCCCCATCTTGCGCAGACGTTAATTGGGTAAGATAATACTGTAGTTGGGCATCAGTTGATAAGGGGCTCGTTAAATTCAGCTCCTCTTTTACAAGAGTAAGCGATCCAGCACCTGCATCCCATGCTCTCACTAACCAGGCTAACAAAGACTCCCTGGGCTGCTGCTGGAAAGTAGTTAAAAACTCACATAACTCTTTTGGCGTATAAGTCCTTGACTGCTCTACAGTATCCCTATCTGTTTGTCTCTCCCCCTTCAGTTGCACAAGAGGTCAGACCTGGGGAGTAGTCAGTTCTCCTTCTAATGCAAATTCAACCTCCAAGTCAGAGGAAGTACTCCAAATATTGCCATCCCACTCCTCTGGGTCCCAGGAGGGTCGAGTTATAATCGCCCACACCTGAGAAACAGTAGCGGGCACCTTCCCATAACGCCCGCGGCGCTTATTAGCCATCCGCAAAGCTAGCCGCTCTACCCTGTGGGTTGATTCCTGACTCTGTTCAGTTTGAGTCATAATCAACTCCTGTGCTACCACCCTCGCATCATGCAAGTCTCCACTCTCCTTCTCCAGATCCTTTACTTGTTGCTGCAAAGACGATACCTCGTTATCTAAGGCTCGAATGCCCGTCAGCAGTGCCCACCCTAATTGTCCGGCCAGCTTCCGAGCTGCTTCCGAAGCGGCACGGAAGGGCATGACCTGTAAAGTGGATCCAACCGCCTTTGGGGTAACATTTTCCCCCTGTGCCAACTCTGGCCAGTCCTCGGGGACTGCCAGCTTGGCAAGCAATGCAGCTGCCGGCCCCCATGGCTCAGTCTGTGGCCATCCTGGCAGCCACAGGCAAGCAGTCCCTCCTTGACTCTCGCCCTCCCTCTTCACTCTCCTCGGCCACGGCATTGTCGTTTGTGTATCCTGCCGACTACGCCAAGTGTAAGGGTGAGGCGGGGACACCGCCTGGACTCCCGGCAGGGATGGATACACAAACACAAGGCACACGATGGTCGATATGGAGCATTTATTACCTCTGCATCTGAGTGGGGGTTCCCCAGCGTTTTCCCGATCGAGGCAATAATGGAGCGGGGGAGCCCTGGCACCACTGAGCATCGGTCCAGGGTGAGGAACACCAGGCGGGGGGGGGCACTAGATGAAGTTTTTATCTACTCTACACATGTGCAGTAAGCATGTTGAGCTCATTGTTATTCCCGATTCAAAGCCCAGGTGCAGCGCCACCCTGACACAGGCTCAACCACGTGACTATGGGTCCACATGCCCTGTTGATGCTCCTTTTCCCACGGAACAGTCTGGCTAGCTTCCATCATCTATCTCCTCGACATTCTTCCGCACTTTGCCATACAACTGTTTTAATCATATATATTAATAACATACAATGTCCAACTCAGATCAAATAGGACATGCTGTGTCTGGTAGAATGGTTGATGTATGCACATGGATTTAGCTTTAGCTAATGTCCCTGCCATACATAAGGGCAATATAATAATGACAAGGCAGAGGTATACATGAACTACAAAAGAAGGATGAAGTACAAGACAAGTAACTGCCCACAAAAAACTTTAAAATCTTTTCAGGTCTTCTATGGTCTACACAGGTTTTTTTCTAGAATGCCTGTCACAGTAGTATCTGATCCTGCAAACACTTCACACACTGCATTGGGAGGAAAATCCACACTCTTTACATACACTCACATATACACCTTTTTCCTTAAAGACAGAAAAATTCTTCACACACAATTCAATAAATAGAGAAGCCACTTTGCCCTCTAAGTAAAACACATGAAAAAATCATGGTTGTATTTCAGTTTTTAACAAGTTCTTGCATTCCAACAGGTTTATTAATATACCTATTTAAATTGTTGGAAGAACCAGTCATATATTTAGCAATTAATTTTAACACTAATTTGTCAATACAGTTTACATTTTTACATTTATCTAGTATCTCTTTGAGCCAAATGTTGCATATTCACCAGTTTGCACCATCTATTTTCACAAAACAAAAACTGCCCATCTCTGGTAAGCATCTGTTCTGTGTTATGTTGATTAGACGGTAATGAAAAAGATTTGCATCTTCCTGTTACTGTGGAATAGCATGTTCATGGTTCAATAGAAGTCACAGCTAAAATCCTTACCTTCATAGGCTTCATTCCCCAAAGAGAAAAAGTTTATATTAGGAAAATACAGTATAAATCAGTGTTAGTGATTCCTAGCAGACAGTCACCACTGGGGAATCAATGGCATAATAAAAACTGTGTAAAAGCAGTGATGGGAAAGGTCTTTATGAGACCTTGAAACATGCTTTCCATGGGGACATTAAAACCCTTGAAACTTTACATGAGTTTAAAATTTTCATTCCCCTCATTGCTGGGCACTAGTTCTCTCATAGAAGTCCCCTTCTTCACCAGAAATGGTTGCATTTGAGTGATGAAATGATTCTTTTATATATGAAGTTGTAAATGACTGTCAGATCATTTCTATCTAATTGTTTTCACTGAAAAAAAGCCATTATTGATTAAGTTTGAAAGGACTCCTCATTGAAAAATTAAGGATTTTGGTACCATGTGTACATGAGATGGAGGAAGGATGTTATACCTGGCTTACTAACAGAAGGCACTGCACTTAATGTATATGTGTGTGTCAAATATTTTACTCATGCCTACTGAAAAAATAAAAATCTACAAAATGCAAGAAGGCATGAGAGGTGAGAAAAATGTGTACCAACAGTTCAAAAAGTGTTGTAACAAAATTAGTTTCCACAGAATAGAGGATACATGCTGTACCATCTAAGGTTCTGGCATATGCACTATGTGCCTGGTCAGCAGGTCTCTATAGAAAGCATATGGGAGGTAACAAACTCATCTGCTGAAATTACATTCATTATTGTATATCATAATTAGGGTAACAACCTTGTGACAATGGTTTCTGTCTATTTCAGGGGCAGGCAGAGGAGGTACATGGAAGTTGGGTCTGAATTTCCCAACACATATGCTCTGCTGCAAGTTCACTGAATTTCTAGACTTCAGAACCAGTGTGGAAACAAACAAGAGGGAATATATCCTAGACCAAGACTTTTTTCTTGGGGTACAAGGCATCAGATCTAATCATAGTTCTGAATGACAGAAACGACATCTTTGCAATGAATATACAGTCATGGGGCTGATTTCCTTCTCCCCACTTACCACGTCCATTTCATTTCCTATAATTCACAGAGGGAAGGTAAAACCAGAAATTTATAGTCACATACAAGAGTAAACAATAGTCAGTTTTTAACCAAATTTTAACTAGAAATGAACATATTAAAAACAGTTGTGCTAAAAGGGTATAAAACCAGTGACGGTGAATCAGTGCTAAGATTTTTATTCAACAAAAGCATTCTAGATCATTCACAGGGGCAGTCTTCATACCCATTCTAATTCAGGACTCAATTTTTGAAAGATTCTTTTCAGTGGCTGTTGACAGAACTCAGCATACTACAACAACATGTCCTTGATACATGCATTTGTTACTGTGGAGCTTGATGCTAAGTAACTTTCTTCCTTTTTGCTATTCCTTAATTTTATAATGATATGGGTGATGCTTGGTAATGTATGGGTGGAAAATAAAGATAACAAATCAGAACCCAGGTGCCTGCAGTTTAAGGCCATGTTTCTCAGATCATCATGAAATTTCTAAAATTGTGACAACTTCATTCACTTCATGTTTGAAATTTCTATTCATTTTGCTTTTTGCCAAACTGGTGTTAGATCTCACTAAATCTAGCATCAGAAATCCTACTCCTGCTTAGTGTATAAAGTGCTAAGAACAGTCTCTGCAAGCACAGTGCTCTCATTCTCCATGCAAAGACTCTGCAGGCCCTAATCCAGCATGTGTACTTACATGCATATGCTGTGCTAGTGCTAAACCCTGTATTCCTGCCATAATACACCATAGTTTAAGTTAAATGACAAAACTTGCTTTGGATACTAATATATAAATGCTTTACAACATTACGAAAATACACACAATGTGAACATTTATGGAAAAAGTAGATTGGACTGATAGAAAGTGAAATGGCTCAAAATGTTCAAAATCTAACACTGGCCCAGAGCCTCTTGTCATTGCAATGAATGGGAGCATTGTCTGACTTCACTGAAGGAAGAATGAGACTGATGGGGAAAAGCTTTATGAAAAATGAAAAGTATTAATATAGCAATCTGGTCTGAAAGTCTGTCAGTAACTAGCTCTTTCCCCCTCAAAATATAAAATCGAGAGATTTATTATATAGGGATTCAGGTTATAAATTGTCTCTTCTTTTAGCATACTTTAAGTGTATCAGCCAAAGAGAACACGTGCAAAGCTATCTCCATGAACATCTAATAAAATGGACCAAAGTCTGCTCTCAGTTTACATTTCAACCCTAGTGTAGTAGTGGGACTGTACAGTGTAAAGCAGGGTGCTCAGTCCTGTGGTAAACCAGAGCAAGTACTGATGGCGATACTTATATACTGCTACTGCTGTTCCCTGATGTTCCAAATCTAGTCTTTCTTCCCAGCTAAATTCAGCATCAACTCTACATCAGCTAATAGACAGGCTTTTACTGCCACAGAGTCACCGCTGCCATTCCCTGAAGTCGTCAATTCCACCCATCCTCACACATGCACATCAGAAGCAGCTCTTCAGTAAATGCCTGTCCGTGCACAGAAAGAGTCAAATCAGCACACTCAACCCTAATTGGAACTTTTTTTTTCCTCTGGAGCAAAAGCAAAGGCCAGGTGGAATGGATTCCTTAGTCTAGACCCTGGGGTCTATGTGATGGATGATACTAGCACAAAACAAGCATGCATACACAGAGTGGACTAGATTCAGCTCCAAGACACTCATGTGACACCCCATTATAGCCAGTAGAGTTCCACGATGAAAAGTTCAACTCACAGTAATATAAATGAGAATCTTTCCCCTGAATTTTCTGAGAATTCCACTAGGTGATATTTAAAAGTAACATTTAGCCCAGCACGAATTAGTGATGGGTAAAAACTGATATGCAATGACAAGCACAGAGCCTTTCTCCATTCTGCTTATCACATAATCATGGAATCATAGAATCATTCAGTTTGGATGACCTCAGGAGGTCATCTAGTCCCCCTGCTCCAAGTTAGTCCTCTTTGATGTGAAAATTGGTCTGAAAATTGCACAAAAGTAGCCTTTCTGGAGAGAGTTCCAGAATTTACTGGTAATAACTATGCCAGGCACACTGAAAAAACAGACTCCGTTACAGTATGTTAAGTCTGTCTCCATTCCTAGGAAAAGCCAGAATGTCTAGAGGTGTGTGATGATAATTAATACCCCCTCTCACACACAAAAATTTAAACCCCAGGATAGTTGTGTTTGGTTTGACTTTGAGGATCAAATTCAGGTCAGTTCTACTTTATCCAGACTGATTCACTTCTCCCTATTATTATTTAATTGCTGACGATGTGCTTGCTGCTATAAAATACTCAAAATGAAGAGAGCCCTTAACTTGAGGAGCTTACAATGTACAATTTAAATGCAAACTCAGAGAAAGAAGATGTACAAACTAGTTGAGAAGAGAGTTAAACTCATGGAATTGCTTTTTCTTACTTTTCTAAAAAGCTCTAACTATTTCATCACAAAACAAACACATTAAAGCACTTGTAAAGCAGAAAAGGGAGATTCTTTATCAGTTCATCTAAATTTAATTGAAGACTGAACTGCACATTAACTTTTGGTATTTCAAAAAATAGTATTTACACAAAGAAAGTATCATGCCAAAAAAACAGGAAGTGATGCTCCATTAATATTCATTACATGCCAACTCTAAAAAAAATTGGAAAGAACATGAAGGCTGCCAAACTTATTTTGTCAAAGCTGTAGGACATGATTTGTATTCAAAGCAAAATTAGAAAATGTCTTTAAATAAACATAAATTCTTTTCAATTAAAAAAACCTTATAAAACAGAAGAAGAAAGTACTTCTGGGTGTTATCCTAGTTTCTTTAAAAGTTTATATATATTTTTCCCCTGTTAGACTGTACATAAGCAGTGATTGGACAAAGTACACTGTCACAAAAGGAGTACTAGCTTAAACTAGATCTTTTACTTTTTTCATGTCTGTATAATAAAAATTCAATTTGTTCCATTATGAAGATGTTATAGATTAATACCTTTTTTTTTTGTCCCATCTATGTTTTTAAACATAAACATCATCCCAATTTTCAAGAGTGTGGGAAAGCCAAGTAAAGGGAATAATCCTGATTTTGCTGCACAAAGAACAAACTAACTGCACAGGAAGATGGTAGTGGCCTTGAGCATGGTGGCAGTATACTTCTCAGAAATAAAAACATCAATTCATTGTCTGTCCTGGACCGTGGCAGGAAAGGGGTCAGTGATGTCTGTATTGCACAGTGGAATGACATGTAGAAATTCCTAAAATGCTTCTGTACAGTGCATGGCTTGGGCTAATTTATCCTACTTCTCAAAATAAATTAACCCAAACAGAGCTCCACACTCATGTGGCTATATTGCTTCTAACACCTGAGCTAGCTCATATAGAGGCAGGCCTGGTATCTCCCAGCAGCACGGGACTGTGCTGTGTTGTAGTTACCTTGTAGCATGCAACCTCTAGTATCAGCCACGGAACACACATCTGGCCCATCCTGAGCTGTGATAACTATCAAGAGATGCCTCAGTGACAGATACCACTGCACAAGTTCACTCTAGCAGGGAAAACAAGATTCTGCTCTCACAACATACTGGGAACCATGCATAAGATACTGGGAATCTCAGTTTATTGTGGCCTAAAATTTCACCTGCACATTTCAGTTGCTAGGGAAAAAAAAAGACATTCTTGTAGCCAAAACGCAAGACTAGGAACAGGTCCTCACATGGCCATTTACAGGTGATGATATGGACCCTATTTCTAGTCCTGTCACACTGATTTCCTGAGTGACTTAATATCTCTTCTCTTCAGCTTCTCCACTTTTAAATCAGAATTAATGACACAGGAAGAAACTCTGAGAATTAATTCTATAAAGCAGAAGTTCTCAAATTAGGAGATGAACTCTTCTGGGCAGGAGAGCAGCCAAGTATGCGGGGGAGAAGAAAGTCCAGAAAAATTACATCCAGCCTTTTTCTCTTTTCTTTCTATTTCCATTCCTTTCCCCCTCCCCCCACCCCCTGCCAAGAAAAAATATTTTCTCTCTAGAAGCCTTAAGACAAGCATAGCATTTATTTTGTGTCAGTGGACAGAGGTACTTTGAGGTGAGGTGAGGTGAGTGGAATGAAAGGCTACAGTGCAGCCTAAGGCATGCTCTATGCCTCTGCAAAGGGTATCTCCTCTTTCCCAAATAGCTCTCTTCCTCTCAGTGAACCATGTAACTTCAGCCACAAGCAAAACTGTTCTTCCCTTTCCCAGGGAAGTGCAGGCTTGCAAGGTAGCCATAGGGTTGGATGACATGAAGCTGGGCTTTGGGGTGGAGAGATCTTCGAGGTTATCTGAGTAAGCAGGGAGCACAAGGATGAGGAACAGTGAGCAGAGAACATTTGTAGTACCTGGAGTACAGGCTTCAGAAGGGAAAAGGAGTCAGTTAGACAGCAAAGGACTGCAGAAGCCTCACTTGGAAGTTGGAAATGTAAAATTTGGAAAAAAGGCTAAATGGGGCAAGGGGTGGCTTAAAAGATAATGTGTGGTATGAGGTAATAGTACCATTTGTTAGACTTGGAGGGAAGGGTGGTTGAGTGTTGGAATTCAGTTTCAGATAGATTGGAGAACTCAAGTACATGCATGAGGGAAGTGGGAGAAGAAAGCAAAATCACAATGCTATTATGCTAAAAAAGCAGAAAAGCAGTCTAATCTATAAAGTTCAAGAGCCACTAATATGAAGCCTTTTGAGAGCATATGTTGGCAGGAACCACTGCACATCATATTGCTTTTTGAAATTATTTTTCAAGCCTGCTGGTATAGCAGTTTAAAACACACCTTTCAGCTGTAAGCATGAATAGGAATATTTTTCTCATCATATTTAAAATTTCTTACCATTTTTTTAAACAATGGCTCCATTCAATAAAATGTTCAAGGACTACAAAGATGAAAAGCAGATGCTTCATAAAAGACTAAAAAATTTGTTAATTCAGAAAGTATCTCACCTAATTATTAAGTCGGACAATAGTTATTAGATAGTAATACTATTAATTGTTACTAAAAGAAACATACAATTCCAGCAGCTCTGTCAATTCTCCATTTGTGTCAACACACTAATTCAAGACTCTTTAAAAGAATCAAAGCATACAATAAGAGTAGACCCTCTAAATAGTTCCCCAAAATAAAATTGCCAATTCTGTGATTTTTGTGATGCCCTATAGTTTTATTAGGTTTTGTTGGGCACAGTCTTTTAAATCAAATGAGACTTCGGGTCAATGCCAGACTGCCCCTTCTTCCCACACTTAAACAGTTGAAATGCTTAGGGAAGTCACTGCCTATCAAAATGATATCGACTTCTCAAGTGTCTATTAAGTATGAGGGAAAGTAGCAAAGCTATACCAGCCCTTCGTAAAGCCTGAAGGGAGTAAAAATATGTGGAGATAAACAGAATGACAGGTGGAAACAGAAGGAAGGAAAGCAAGAATGAAAGCACTGGATAAAATGTAGAGAAAGAAGGAGGAAGCTGGGGAAAAAAATCCAAAAAAGGCAGAAAACGAAAACAGCAAATAGAGAAAGGGAAATGACAAAAAGGCTAGGGAGAGATAAAGATGGAAATGAGAACAAAATTATTAAATACAAAAGATGAAAAGGACAGAATTATTGGCTTTGAATTTAGAACAATTTAAAATTCAACATGTCAAGGGTTAAGTGCTACATTTCTGAGAACAGTAAACATGATAAGACACTGACTGGTTTGCTACAGCCCTGCAAAGCTTGCATGTGAAAATAATCCATTGTGCATCAAGTTCCAACCATTCTGTTGATTTTTGAAGTACAGCAATACATGCATCATGAAAAGGGCAAGTATGAAATTCACTTAAGGATCTTTAATGATTTCTATGGCAAATATCCCCCATCCTTTTCAAATGCTTTTCACCAGTGTCATCACGTGTTACCTGGATGACTAAAAGTAATAGTTATATTAAAACATCAGGAGTTCAACTTAATTCAAAGTACTTTGATGTGCACCTTTCAAAAAATACATAAGGCAGGGCAAAAAATACATAAGATAAAAACATAAGGAAAAGTGAGATATTGGAAAGAATATTTTTCATTTTAAACTGAACAAGTAGCACTTTATAATTTTAATCCATTAAAAATCTTCTGAAATTTGCACAAACCCAAAGTGCAGATGTAAAAAATGGAAGAGTCAGGATAATCCTCTTTCCAAGGGGTCACTTCTCACAGAGGAGTAAGGTCTCAAAAAGGAAAGAACTGGCAATAAGCAGGACTCCTCAGAACTCCACATGTATGAAACTTGTCAGCATAGGAAGCAAATGCATTCCACTATCAGCTGGAGTAAGTTAGAGGAGCCCTTCAATCTGTTCTAATGTCCAGCCATAATATGGCTAAAATTTGACACTCCTGCTCCCATCTGTGTCCAGGGTATGATGAAAGCAGGAAAGTATTTGTCCCACTAAAACAAGTAACCTAATCAGATTAATAGATGTGATTAAAAAGTCTTGCCAAACTATTCAATTATGTTTCCGAAGGAAATAATAAGGTTTATGAATTCATAGAATGTGTCTAACTCCTCCTTTTCCCTTTCCCACAACATTTGAACCTGTGAATCTATTTCAACTATGACAGAAAGCCAGGTATTTCAAAGATATTAGATTCTTACAAGAGGATTGCACAAAACATGACCCAGAAGTTGTATGTGGTCCCAGAAACATTTTGTTTTGGCCTGCCAGCCACTTAGAGGCAGGGCATTCTATTAAGCTTACTTAAAAAGTGAAGAGGTAGCAGCCAGTTGGTCAATCAGCAGTTCCAGCCTAGACACACCACACATTTTGTTAAGTCAAGCAAAGGTAAATCTGGATTACAAGAGTCCTGCAGACAGTAGACTGGGGGAAAGCTTGGGGGTAGCTGAGTTCCGTAATACACTTCAAGCATAGGACATAAAGCTATGGGAAACCTGGCTTCATAAATGCTGCTGTTCACTCAATAACATACCTGATACAGGTATTTCAAATTTCCATTTTCAGTGTTATGAGAAAGGCTACAGATCTCTGGAAAAAATCTCTCCTTTTACTCCTAGCCAACACACATCTGGGACTAGAAAAAGTGAATGTCTAGGGCCTCAAAGCTGAATATCTAGGGTCTAAAAAAAAAAAATTAAACAATCTAAGAAGCATGGTAAAATATGTTATCTGCATTCATGAAGTGTACATGTTCTCTACCAGACATGGACAATATCTGAAAGTATTCATGCATTTCTGAGCATTCTACAGAAAGAGGCAAATGTAATCAACTATCATATAAGAACAGATGTTAAAATCAGATCTCAAATGGCATACTATATTAGAAAGACATTTAAACCAAAGTTTTAAAATGTATTCTCCAAAAGGCTCATTTATTAAATACTTTACCAGGTGGCTCCTTGGTAGAAATGACTCATAAAGCCTTTTCTTAGGTAATGCAACCACAACTCACCAACATTGTCAAGCCAGTCAACACTGTATTGCGATCACAGAAATATGCAGTTCAGTTTTACATTGATTAGCAATCAGATTCTAAGATGTTTTGCAAACAGATCTCCTAAGATCACAACTGATCAAGACCTAAATAAAGACATATTTTCATATAATAATTTTTGAGAAATTATTAATTAAATGTAATCACCATGGTTCAGTTTAATTAAGTAGTGCAGTTGCTCTTTATCATTTTTCTCAGTTCTCTAACACATTTAACAACTAAAAAACAAAGATTTCATAACAATTCTGGGTTCCATAACAACTTTAGTCTTTTTTGCTGCAATTTCATTAATCTAATAAAAACCTGTATATATCACACATCATGGACAGTAAAAGAAGTTAAAAAATCATGACACTTGCAATAGGCTTTGCAATTTAAACTACGTGCAAAAATTTGAGAAAACTTGTAGAAACTATTCTTAATCTTCATTATAGCTCATTGATTTCACAAAACCTTTTATATTTCTCCTCGTTTTCAGTAAAGTTAACTTCATAAACCAGACAGAACATAATGCACACACACTTTACAAACCTAACAATATATAATCTATGCTAGCCTTTCATTCATTGTTTGCTATATTAGGCGAGTTTAATAGCTACAACTGCCAGGCTAGACAATGACTGAGAACATGATTTAAAAGTTTGTGAAATTTTTGGAGAATACCTCTTTGTTCTTCTGCAGCTTTTTAGGTTTAATAAAAGCAAATATTTGAATACAGAGTCCTGGAAAATCTAAAGAAAAGTAGAGCAAAGATTTAAAATATACTATATATTTTTTAGAGAATGAGTGGACTGAGAATATGTGAATATAATCATTTCTTATATAAAAAGGTCTGCATTTGAAAACAAATGAATAGGACAGAAGCCTTAAAAATAGTGATTTCCTTATACATATTCAAATTATATCATTATTATTGATTAATTTCAATTATTGTCTGCAAAAGCCCTGCACAGAAAAATCATACTGAATTAACCACATAGTTGGGAGGAAAAAAAAAGCTTTCTGAAATCACGAGTTTATTTTACATTACATATACATATACATTACATGACTTTCTTTCCAGTGATTTCAGTGGACTTTGGGTTAAGACCATATTGACTGGATGCAGTGTAGTCCAATTTTAGTTCCATTCTTTGCCCGGTCTGGGCAAGCTACTTTTTTTTGTACCTCAGTTTTTCC
This sequence comes from Dromaius novaehollandiae, assembly GCF_036370855.1. Classification (NCBI taxonomy): domain Eukaryota; kingdom Metazoa; phylum Chordata; class Aves; order Casuariiformes; family Dromaiidae; genus Dromaius; species Dromaius novaehollandiae. Next base: position 7,385,896 of record NC_088130.1, read on the forward strand.
ATCCATATAATGCGGATAATTCTAGCTCCCTTCATTAATAAAGAGAACCTCTTCAGACAAAATAAAATGTACAAGAGCTAAATTTTTTACTTATCTAAATGTAAGGGGATTTTTTTTTTTAATTTGAAATACAGTTTCCGGAAGCAGTGAGAACCTCAGCTGGTTGTTTATGATCCAATTTATGTGATAATCTTCTGTGATACATGCATATGTTGTAGGGAACGGCGATCGGAAGATCTCGCGATGGCACGGAAAGAGGAAGGAAGAGGAAGGATATGACGTAGAGATAGCAGTATGCTTGTAGGTATATAAGCGAATACATGCGTACAATAAACGCCATTTGCAGCATCCTCATATTGGTGTCAGTGCTCATTGGCCCGGAGGCTGGGGGAGCCTCCGTGCCGTCTCAGGCGAACGGGAGATTGTCGCATCAGAAGGCGACAAGTGGTGACCCCGACGTGATAGCTGAGACGGCGGACCGCAGGCGGTCGAGAGGATCCGGATCATGGACGCGGTACTTAAGGTTGTACGCGTGGGTGCCCGGGAATGGGTGCTCTCTATGAGAGCGGATGCAGTTACGAACTGCGTCGGGCGGCTCCTGAAAGATGGAGCGATAGTTAGAACAGGGGACATTTTTTCCCCTTCTAACGGGGAGAAATGCACTCGAGCACTTGCTCAGAGAGCTATGGCCACTAAGAAGGCCGCAGAGCTTAAGACGTGGGGAGATATAACGATCATTTTAGAAAGGACTAGGGAGGAGCTTGAGACCTGGCAGGCTGCCCGCGCGGCGCTACACATGTCCGCGGAAATGGCAACACAGACAGCAGCGAACGCAGAGGAGCGAACGGAGGCGATAGAGGAAGAGGCGATAGTAGGGGATGAAGTGAAAACGGAGAGTGTGGAAACAGACATAAAGGAGGAGGCGGTTAATCAAGAACCAGAGCGGGGAGAGGGGGAGGCAAAAACTCCAGAGGCTTACCCAATAACGCCCTCTTCTCCGCCTCCGCCGCGGTATCCGTGGAAAGAAATGAGGGCGATGGAAGGGGGAGAACTAGGAGAACCAGGAGACCTTTGTGGAGACCGAGATATGAAAAAGCCAGAGGCGGGTAGAGGAAAAGAAAGCAAGGTGAAAGTGGAGGAGGCAGAAGAAAAGGAAAGACCGCTTATAGTGGATGATCCCCGAGACTGGCTACCGGGGACCATGATTCGGGTGCAGTGGGAAGACGAAAGAAGAGAAGAAGCAGGGGAAAGACCAGAAGCAGGGGAAAGACCAAGGGTGCCGCACCCGGGAAAAGATGGCGCTGGCCGAGAGAGGAGTGGGCGTCGACCAGCATTGCGGGAGGAGGAGACTGAAGACTCAGGTACAGACTCTGACTCCTTAGAAGGAATAACAACGAAGATGCAGCAACTAGGGCGGAGTTCCCCGTGCAGTCAGAGGCAGGAGGAAAAAAAAGGGAGGAAAGTTACAAGAGATATGGAGCAGATGTTTATGCTGCTTACAGCTCTGGAAGAAGAAATAGCTAAACAAAGAGGGCTATTAGAGGCAACAGCTAAACAAAGAGGGCTATCAGAGGCAGCAGCTAAACAAAGAGGGCCATCAGAGACAGCAGGTTCCACCCAAGCGGGAGGGGGAAAAGAAATTCCCCTAACAGACTGGAAACTGATAGCGACGGAATGTGCCCTGAGTGGCCTCAAGTTTCGTGCGCCAATAGGGGCCTTCCCAGTACGAGTTGCCCCGGGGAGGGGGGGGGGCAGTGGAATGGATGCCCCTCGACCCAAAGACGGTACAACAGCTATTGAAAGCAGTGCAAGAACAGGGCCTGCGACACCCGGTGACACAGACGTTGCTGGACGCGGCGCACGCAGGAGGCCTAATACCGTGGGATTGTCGCGCCCTCGCGCGACTGGTTTTATCGCCCACGATGGTCCTTATGTGGAAAGAAGCGTGGACCTCGCGCTTGCAGCAGGCGTTGATGGCCGCACAGGCAGACCCGCAGAACCCACTGGGCCAATCCACCCTAGCGCGGTTAAGAGGAAATGATGCGGCCATGGCTACACCCCAGCAGCAGGCAGCGGGCCTGAGACCTCGGGAGATACTGGTGGCAACAGAAGCATCTCGAAAGGCCTTTGATGATATTGGGCCACTGGTGCAGCAGGCAGACCCATGGACGACTGTGAAGCAGAGAGTGGGAGAGCCGTTTGACAAGTTTTGTGACAGGCTACAGGCAGCAGTAGAACTTGCATCTTTACCAGACGCTGCAAAAGGAGCGGTGATGTTGGAATGTATCAAACAACAGGGCAACGAGTTGACAAAAGAAATCCTAAGAACAGCGCCTAAGGGAGCAAGTCTAGGGCAGACGATCAAGTACGTATTAGAACACCGGGACAAGACCACAGCCCTACAGATTGCTGCAGCAGTTATGGCAATGCCGGAGGTTAGAGCTAGAGGAGGTCCAAAAGGAGGCCCATGCTTTGGCTGCGGGCAAATGGGCCATTTGAGAGCACAGTGCACGAATAAGGGAAGTTACGCGCGCCCAACAGGTGGTATGGGGAGCCTTACATGCTGGGCCTGTGGAAAACCAGGACACAGAGCACGAGATTGTCGGCGGTCGGGAAACGAGAAGCGGGGAGGGCAACTAGGGGGCCACCCCTCCCCGGTGAGCCGGCCTCAAGTAGCCCCCGTCAACAACAACACACTGCTGATGGACAGCTCCAGCGACCAAACTCCGAAGGGAAACCCCGCGTGGCCCTGGTCTTAGGGTGTGAGAAGAGACCCCGAGTGAAAGCGCATCTGATAGGCCCACCAGGGGCGGGTCCTCCTAGCATCCCCTTAATAATGATGCTAGATACGGGGGCAGATGTTACATGTGTGCCCTCGTGGTTGTGGCCATCGAGTTGGCCAGCAAAAGTGGCAAGCTCGTTAGATGGAGTGGGAGGCAGGGCGGAGGCTATGATTTCTGAAACCGATATCACAATTGTATTGGAGGACCCGGATAGGCCTGCTCAGATCATCCGTGTGCGGCCGTACATAACTGCCATAGGGGAACCATTGTTAGGGCGAGATGCCTTATTGCAAAGCGGCTTTCACCTGACAAATTTAGGGTAAGGGCCACTGCCTACCTCCTCGGGGCTCATTTCGCTGTCCCTCTGACATGGTGCTCCAATGAGCCTGTGTGGGTAGAGCAGTGGCCATTGACAGGGGACAAATTGGCGGCTGCCCGACAAATAGTAAGTAGAGAATTAGAGCAGGGACACCTGGAGGAAAGCCACAGTCCCTGGAACACTCCTATATTTGTGATACACAAAAAGGACAAGTCTAAATTTCGATTACTGCACGACCTACGAGCGGTAAATCAGCAGATGGAAGCGATGGGTGCCCTCCAGCCGGGGTTGCCACTACCTTCAGCAATACCAAAGAATTGGCCAGTGGTGGTGATGGATATCCAAGATTGCTTTTTCTCTATACCATTAGCCCCTCAGGACAAAGCTCGATTTGCCTTCACACTGCCCTCAGAGAATCTGCAGGAGCCAGCAGCGCGATATCAATGGACCGTCCTCCCGCAGGGCATAAAAAATTCACCTACGATTTGTCAGGCAGTAGTAGCTAAGGTATTGCAGCCGGTAAGGGCGCAGCTCCCGCGCGCGCTTATCATCCATTACATGGACGACCTCCTAATAGCTGCAGAGACCCAGCAAGAAACCGATCAGGCAGAACAGGCAGTAATTAACTGCCTAAATGAAGCGGGATTGTACGTCCAGAAAGTGAAGACGCAAAGGGGAGAATCTGTCGACTATCTGGGAACCACCATCCTCCCCAGAGCTGTGGTCCCACAGCCGATAAAGCTCAATAGAGAGATACGGACGTTGCATGATGTACAGCAATTGGTTGGAGCTCTCCAATGGCTGCGAGGGCTGATAGGTATTCCCAAGGAGTGGATGGAGCCACTGTTCGAGTTGCTCAAGGGCCACAAACCATGGGAACCGAGGCAGATGACACCGAACGCGTTAGAAGCCCTCCGAAAAATAGAAGATCTCATGGCAAAGGGCGGAGTAACGAGATACAACCCGGCCAGACCAATCAATCTGTACGTGGCAGTTACAAGAACAGGAGCCATAGGCGTTCTAGGACAAGGGACACCGGAGCGTCCGGAAGTCGTATGGTGGATAGTGTCGAACCAAATAAGTACAGCATACGTCACAATCGTAACAGCGTTGGCACAGATGATACAGAAGGGACGAACCGCCACCGTTCGGCACTTCGCGAAGGAGCCTGAGTCCATTTACCTGCCGGTAAAAAGGAGTCAATGGGACAGCGTGGTCCAGAAACAAGATAGTATAGCAATAGCTTTAGAAGGATTCCCAGGAACAATCAGATTATCGCCTGTGCTGGAGATGTATACACACCTCTCCGTCCTTCGGCCCCATCTGAAAGCCCGAGTGCTACAGCGACCTGCACCAGGGCGCACAGTGTTCACCGACGCGTCATCGGTGACCAGGGCAGCGGTCGTTGTGTGGCAAGATCAAAAGGCCCAATGGCACCGAGTGAAGATCAGCGAGCCGGACAGTAGTGTACAGCATCTAGAGGCCCGAGCTGTGGCGCAGGCATTGCAAATGTGGCCAGAAGAGCATTTGAATGTAGTGACAGACTCCATGTTCGTCTTTAAATTGTTACACAACATGTCGTATCCCGGATGGGCCGGATCGCCCATTGCGCTAATGCTAGAAGAAGCCCTACAACAACGGCGAGCCACTGCCTCTGTTATTCATGTTCGGAGTCATGAGGCAATCCAAGGAGTGTACCAAGAAGGCAACAATAAAGCCGATCAAGCGGCCAAAGGTGTGTGGACAGTCGCAGAAGCAAGGCAGGTGCACGACCTTCTCCATGTTGGTGCAAAAGCACTGGCAAAAAGCTGCAACATCCCCCTCACCACGGCTCGTGAAGTGGTTGCGACTTGCCCGTATTGCCAAAAAAACCCCCTGTGGGGCGCCGGCATCAACCCCAGGGGGCTGAAAGGAAACCAAATATGGCAAACGGACTTCACAATATGCCAGCGACTTCGACCACGGCCCTGGCTGGCTGTCACAGTGGACACACACAGCGGTATCATCGTTGCGACCCAACATAAACGAGTCACAGCGCGGGCGGCACAGTTGCATTGGCACACGGCAATGGCCTGGCTGGGTGCCCCAGAAACTATTAAAACAGACAACGGCACATGTTTCACAGCGCAAAGCACGAGAGAATGGGCCGTACGGTGGGGAATTAAGCTAGTGCACGGTATTGCCTATAATAGCACAGGTCAAGCCATTGTCGAGCGAGCAAACCGCACTTTAAAGCAAAGGATCGAGATTCTTGGGGAGGGGGAAGGATATACACAAAGGATCCCCGCGCACAAACAATCAGAAATAATTATGCGCGCCTTATTCGGTCTGAATCAGTTCATCAGAGGGGAGGAGAACAAGACGCCAGCGGAAAAGCATTGGGCGGTCCAAGCGATGCACGAGGGACCAGACGTAAAGGTCCGAATCCCGGAAAAAGGGGAATGGGAAGAGGGGTGGCAGCTGGTAACCCAAGGACGAGGGTATGCAGCGGTCAGGCAGGGAGAAATGGTAAGATGGGTCCCTATGAAGTGGGTGCGCCCAGACCTCAGGGCAAGGACAAGACAGGAAGCAGAGAGTCAGGTGAATTAATGAATGTCTGAGTTTTATTGCAGGGGAGGACCACCCTGAAAAGCCGATGATCCCTTCTAGCAGCAAAGACAGCAGACAGGAGAAGAAGAACAGATGAGAAAGGGCGCGTGAAACCACAAGAAGAACGCGTAACCAGAAAACCCGAGAAGATGGCAGGGGGAGCAACCCAAGTAGCTCTCCTCGTAGCGATGCTGGGACTGGGACTCCAAGGGGTGAAAGGCGAACCAATGTTAGCGAAATGGGGTAGTAACAATCTATGGCTCACCTGGCAAACCGGACAGGAAATAAGCAATTTTGCCTGACGTTGGCGGGTGCGGGGCAGCTTTTAAGACATGCTTAATAGGGGTCCCATTGAATTTGACCGTAGACCTACGAAAGCTAAGAGAGCATTGCACAAACACAAGCAATATTAGTAACTGCTAGAACACGCTGAATGCATCATTGCCCTGGGACCCGCAAGAGCTTGACCTTCTGGGTTCAGTAGTGGTAATTGGCTTGGGCTAGGACCATGGGCCAGGCAATTACTAATAGAAGAGTTGCACCTGCTACTGATGCTCGTGCTAGGCATATTAGCATGTAGACTAGTGTTTAGATGCTTGGTAAGACAACTGCTAGAAAAGGGGTGGTCCCGCCCACACCCACACTATGAACGCTTAACCCGCGACACGGCAATTTAAAGCAAATAGCATAGTCAAAGCATGGGGAGGGGGAGATGTAGGGAACGGCGATCGGAAGATCTCGCGATGGCACGGAAAGAGGAAGGAAGAGGAAGGATATGACGTAGAGATAGCAGTATGCTTGTAGGTATATAAGCGAATACATGCGTACAATAAACGCCATTTGCAGCATCCTCATATTGGTGTCAGTGCTCATTGGCCCGGAGGCTGGGGGAGCCTCCGTGCCGTCTCAGGCGAACGGGAGATTGACGCATCAGAAGGCGACAATATGTGCATGAGAGAGAGGGGGAGAGACTCGGAAGTCACTGTTGCTCGCTAACTGGCACACAATGAGATACTTTGTTGCAATAAAGCAAAGAAAAAGTAGCTGTCCTTTAAATTGCCATTTCTATCACACTTTTTAATAACACTGCTCCTGTAATTACACTATGGTTCTTTATACTTTCTCAGTAAAAGTTTGCTTAGTTTTATCATGGAAAACAACTTACAAAATTATAGAAACAGACTGAACAAAGCAGTTCATTTGTTGAGGCAATTATCCAGATCCTTGTCAAAAAAGAGAGAGAGTAAAAACTGATGTGCAAAAAATGTTTCCAAATCTATGCTATAAATTATAAAACATCTCTGCAGTTGTGTTGGATTATGTTAACAAACTGCAGTCAAAATATATTTGTCACAACACAAAGGAAGGGTGTTATTAATGGTCTTGCCAGATATTTTAAATTAGTCACCAAAATGTCTAGCCAGGGTTTGCTATATGACCCTCAGATGAAGGGAGAGGCTTATTGGATAGTTTTTCCTGTGAGACTAGACAGATTCTTCTAATTCTCAAGTATTTTGTATAATCTGGAAAATAACTGTAAAACTGTAACTGCAGCATAGTTGCCATTTTTAACAGACATGCAGTTCAACCCTGAACACAAATCCAGTGATGTTTTTGGCTGGTTATCACTCAGAGACCAGTTTCCTTAATAGTTCTTAGCAAAAAAAGGACAGGGGCAGAATCAAGGGGATTTTATTCCTTCTTTTGGAAAGGGGTAAAAGGTATAAGGGCATTGCTCATTTTAGGTATGGTTCATCTAAAAGTGCAATCAAGTCATGGCAAAGATCTATGCAGAGATTCCAGACAACTTCAAATTAAAAAAAAAAACAAAGGAAGAATGAAAATGTTGAAAAACAAAATATAGAGTTGCTCGATATCCTATGCAGATTCAGAAAGAAATCTGTTGCTTCTTAGAGTGCAGTTAACGAGTTGTAAAGAGAGCATCTTGAAGCAAGCTAGCACTTCAGAAACACATTTACTATACAAATTGTCACTGAAATTCAGCACTTCTTATAATTTTAAAATTTCCCCTTTATTATAAAACATTTATCATTTATTCTTCAACATAGCAATTATATAATAACATGTAAAAGCGTTCACAAGGATTTCTAAAAAAGAGCAATACAAATTTGGTCTTCTGTAAATTGGACAATGTTACACTAATTTCTATTCCTCAGCTAGAGTTTTAAAACTTCAGCAGAAGATACTGCTCTTCATGGTATGATCTTCCATTTGTCAGACAAAAAGAAGAAAAAAATGAATCCCAAGTACACAGGAGACAAAATACCCAACATCCAAACACATCAAGAACTGTCCATGTCCTACAAAAGTTTCACATATTAAAATGTGGATGGAGTTTCTTCCTGTCCCACCTCCCCCCAACATCTGGAGATAGTTTGTTGAAGCAATTACCAGAAACCAGACAGTATCTCTGCCTGACCGGCTCTTTTCATTCACAAATAAACAATTAATGGAATGGGCAATTAATTTTCAGTGTTCATATTCATTAGATTGCTTCCTGAAATTAAGTATCTACTCCATGATGCAGTGCCCACATAAAATGGTACTCAGAATCACAGAATCACTGAAGTTGGAAGGCACCCCTGGAGATCATCTAGTCCAACCCCCCCCCCCCTCCCGCTCAAAGCAGGGTCAGCTAGAGCAGATGCTCAGGGACGAGGCTGGTCAGGTTTTGAATATCTCCAAGGATGGAGACTCGACAACCTCTCTGGGCAACCTGCTCCAGTGTTTGCTCACCCTCATAGTAAAAAAGTTTTTTCTTATGTTGGAATATCCTCTATTTCCATTTGTTCCCGTTGCCTCATGCCTTGTCACTGGATACCACTCAGAAGAGTCTGTCTCCGTCTTCTTTACTCTGTCATTGATCTACAAGACCATCCAGCTTCCCATGTAAATACATGGATGTGGCTGGCACAAAGATCAGCTAACCTCTCTGCTTTCTGTATTGCAGGAGGACGATCAGTGGATGATGTCTTAACTATGTGTTACATAGGTGTACCAGCTCCACTCGTGGTATTGCAGAGTGACACTTTTTAAAAAATTTTTGACATTTCTGTTACTCCCATGAATTTATATGATTTGGGTATTGTTTCCCAAAAGCTGACACCTTGGACTTACTCCTTTCCTATAGCTAACATATCTAAAGCAGATACTTGCTTTCGCTTTGTAAATGCTGCCTCTGTTCTGCAGAATGTAACTGATATGCAGTTAATTTGTAATGACACTATGGATATTACCTGTGCATCTGCTCACCTTAATACTACCATTAGGATGGTTCCTTCTGTGTGGCACTACAGCATATACATATGTGCCGGCCAGCGCCACAGGTGGCCCATGCGCTGTAGGTCGTGTTACTTTAAGCATCCCTCCCTTTATGATGGAGAGGCGAAGGACCCTGCGGCATAGCCTAGATGCCACTTGTAACCCCCATATAGGTTTATTTTCTCATGCAGAAGCTTTAGGCCTATTGTTAAGCCTAGTTGGGATCCCGGGAGGTGGTGGCGCATCATTGTAAAGAGTTAGAGCATGTTGCCTGTGCTTTGGCTCAAGGCTTAAATTGGACATCTAGAGCCATTGCCTCTTTAAATAGGGAGTTGGGAGCAGTACAGCAAGGAACACTGCAAAACCATCTAGGTGTGGCATATGACAACACAGACCTCAGGTAGGGTAGTGCAAAGATCCTTTATTGAAAACACAATGGCCGGTTATATAGCAATCAAGCCCAGCCACTCCTCCAAGTATCTCCTGAGCATTGTGGCATCTTGTGATAGGTAGGAAGACATCTCCTGATCCCTGGCAAGCAGGCAGGCAGGCAGGCAGGACAGGCCCACTGTAGCTGCTGACACGTAGGCAGAAAGGCACACCGTGACTGCTGGTACGTAGGGAAGAAGGCACATCATGATCACTGGCAACTCATGTGCACGCATTCTGGCCACAAATCATAGTTACCACATCATTACTTTCTACTTTAAAGATTCTCTGCTGTCTTGCACAGCGTCATTCTATCTTGGTCCCCAACATCTCCCCCCTTTTTATTTCTTAATAAGCAAAGCCCTTCAATTTGTTCTCTGCATAAGGCTTGTCAGGTAGCGAGTGCTCTATGCAAAAGCCCTTCGAGTTATTCTCTGCATAAGGCTCATTAGCAGCAAGTACTCTATGCGAAAGCCCTTCGAGTTATTCTCTGCATAAGGCTTATTAGGTAGGGGGGACGGATAGCAAGGGCTAGAAATCTTAGCAAGATTACCAATCCACACGTCAGTGCCTTCTTAACTCATGACCCCAAACCTAACGTCCAGTCTTATCCCTTAAAAGGGTTCCACTCTCATTCTATCTATAACTTATCAGTGCGGTTGTGCTCTATCTACAACTTATCAGTGCGGTCATATTCTATCTACAACTTATCAGTGTGGTCGTGTAAGTGCGGTAAACTTCTGTGAATTAATAGTGATCCTGCACGAGGCAGGCAGATATTGCCAGAAAATACCCCAATCTGGGTTCATCTTAACTGGCTCTCAGCCCTCGTTTGGTATCCCGAGGAATACATCAACAGGTTGAATCAGCCGTGCAGGTATCCAACAAGGCCCGTTACCTGTGGAGACACAAGCACAACCTTTCCCCCACGTTATTAAATCTACTGGTTCACTCCATTGACCCATTTCCAGGTTCTTGTAGTGAACCCGAGGCTGTTCTCACCCTGTAAGGCATGAGAAATGCTTATTAACTGCATTTTGGTCCGTATAACGGTCTAAGAGGTTGAGAACATATAAGGCTTTCCACAGCTGCTCTTGTGGGGAGGTACCAGGGCTATTCCCCCTTTTTTGTTTTTCAAGCATGTCTTTTAGAGTACGATGGGTACGTTCCACTATTGCCTGGCCAGTTGGGGAATGGGGAATTCCTGTCACATGAGTGACCCCCCAGGTTTGAAGAAATGCCCGCGTTCACTGTGCAGTGTATGCGGGACCATTGTCAGTTTTAATTTGAGTGGGAACCCCCATTGTGGCGAAACAGGCAAGCCAGTGACGACATACATCACGGCTTTTTTCCCCAGCATGGGCAATAGCGACAACGTAATGGGAAAAGGTATCTACAGAGACATGGACATATTTCAGGCTTCCGAATGAGGGATAACAGGTAACGTCTGTCTGCCAGACATTGCAGGGTTGCAGGCCTCGAGGGTTGGTCCCTGAGTAGGGTGGTAACGGGGATACATTTTGGCAATCAGGGCAACTTCGGATAATGCTTTGGGCCTAGTCCCTTGTGATATGATAAGTTTTCTGTAGTACCTTAGCATTTTAGTGGAAAAAATCATGGGACAATTTGGCCTGTTGATAGGTGTTAGGTGTCAACACAGCTGCCGTAAAATGATCGGCAACACGATTACCTTGGGAAATTGGCCCAGGTAGATTGGTATGAGAGCGAACATGTAAAACAAAATAGTCATGCTCTCTTTGCTCCAACAAAAACAACAGTTGCCTCAGAAGAAGAAACAACTGTTGGTTCATCAGAGTTTTTAAGAGATCGTTCCAGGCGCTGGATAGTGCCCGTAACATAAAGAGAATCAGCAACAACATTCAAAGGCTGTGCCTTGAACAGTGTGAAGGCTCGAACAGCAGCTGCTAACTCGACTATCTGTGTAGAACCTTTGACATGCGTGATGTCAGACTCCCATCCCCCTTGATCATTTTTCCATGAGACCACTGCCTTCCCAGATAGCCCTGACCCATCGATAAAGGCAGTTAAATCCTGAGGGAGGGGTACACGAGAGAGATGAGTCTTGAGCTGTAAAGGCAGGGTTTGTAGCAAGTGAAGTAGTTTGTGCTGGGGAATGGAGAAGGTAAGCTCCCCTCCAAAACCCACGAGAGCAGCTTGGAGAGAGAGACTCTGCTGGAAGCAAAAATTGAAGTCCTGCTTGGCCAGTGGGATAGAGATACTAGCCGGGTCTTGCGCCAAAAGACTTTGCAATCGACGGCGCCCTTTCTGGATAAGCAGCGCCATCATCTCTATCCCAGTGGTCACAGTCTTTGAGAAGGCATGAGCTAGAAACACCCACTCCAGGATTCTTAAGGGATCATTGTCACCCGAAACCCATTGGCATAAGAGAGCATAAGGTTGAGAGGCATTGTAAATCAAAATCAGGCGAACAGGAAGCACTGGAGAGATGCGGTGAATCTGTCGGTTTTGAATAGCTATGGACACCCGTTGTAGGGCGTGCAGTGCTTCAGGAGTTAATGTTCGGGATGATGCCAAGTCTGACTCTCCCTTTAGCAAAGCAAAGAGAGGGGCTAGGTCTTGTGTGGTAATGCCGAGATAAGGTCGCACCCAGTTAATGGTGCCAAGAAGTTTCTGCAAGTCATTTAGGGTTTTGATATCGGGCGCTAGCCACAAAGGCTGCGGCAGGATAGCAGTGTCTGTAATCTTCCACCCTAAATACTTCCAAGGCGCTTGCATTTGGACCTTTTCCTCGGCTATACACAGACCATTAGTACTCAAAGATTTCCGCAACTCCTCGACAACTGTTTGAACAACATCCCTCGAGGATGCGGAGATCAAAATATCATCCATATAGTGATAAATTAAGGCATTAGGATATGCTCTGCGAATAGGGAGGATAGCTCGAGCCACAAACATTTGGCATATTGTCGGACTATTTAGCATCCCCTGAGGCAATACCGTCCAGTGAAAGCGGAGTGTGGGCTCCTGATTGTTGATCGCCGGAACCGTAAATGCAAATCGTGGCGCATCTGCTGGATGTAATGGTATAGTGAAAAAACGATCCTTAAGGTCAATAACAACAAGAGGCCATGATTCGGGTAACATTGCTGGTGACGGGATCCCAGGTTGGAGTGTCCCCATAGGTTCTATCAGTGCATTTACTGCGCGCAGGTCATGTAATAGTCGCCATTTACCACTTTTCTTTGGAATAACAAATACAGGAGTATTCCACGGACTGGTGGAGGGGACTATATGCCCTGCGCGAAGCTGCTCCTGTACCAGTCCATGTAGCTTGTGCAGCCTTTCAGCTTTTAAGGGCCACTGATTCACCCACACTGGCTCATCAGTCTTCCAGGTGAGTTTTACATAAGGCTGCACTTCAGTGACCCTTAGGATAAATTTGTTCTTATAATGACCCCCCATTGACTTAACAGATCGCGGCCCCAAAGGGTACAAGGGACTTGCATAACATAGGGGGTGATATGGCCCCGCTGTCCTTCGGGGCCCAACACCAATAACGGCTGGGCACTTTGCTTGGCAAATTGCATTCCACCAACGCCTACAATGGCCGCGGCTGGATTCCTTAGAGGCCAGTCCTGGGGCCAGTCTGATTGCATGATGACTGACACATCCGCTCCGGTATCCACCAGACCCGAGAAAGGTCGTCCATTGATGTGACACGTCATAAGTGGCTGGTTCTGGGTAATTTGATGTGCCCACATAATTTGAGGTACATTGGTGCTCCCAAATCCTCCGAAGCGCTCTCCCTGACCCTTCAGTCCACTCACCTTAAACAGCACCAGCTGGGCAATCTTCTCCCCTTTTTTAATATAACACGGGGGAGAGGGTGTCCACACCATAATCTGTATCTCCCCCACATAATCAGAGTCTTTTACTCCTGGAAGAACAAAAAGTCCCATACAGGTAACAGATGAGTGACCAAGCAAAAGAGCGCTGTGGCCGCCACCTAGCGGGCCCCATACTCCCGTGGGGAGAAGCTGCACTTTGGTGTCCGTAATCAGAACTGGCTGGGAGATGGCCAGGTCCACGCCGGCACTTCCCCCAGTTGCTGGGCGCAAGTCGGCGGCCTGCTGCCTGGGGCCATCAGTGGCTGCACCGGCATCGTTGCCGTATTTATTGCTGGAGCGCGCGGTCTCGCGCTCCTCCTCCCATTTCCCTGGACCGAGGGGAATGCAGTGCCATTCTGGCGGAACTTGAAACGGCATTCGCTAGCCCAATGGTAGCCCCTTTGGCATCGTGGGCATGGTCTGCTGGGGGTTTGTCTGCCTGAGTTCTTTCCACCTCCCCCTCCCAACTTGCAATCCCTCTTAAAGTGGCCGATCTGCCCACAGTTAAAACACGGAGCTCCCGGTGCTGCAGCAACAACCATCTGCTGTGACAGAGCAGCAGCTAGCAGGTCTGCGCGATGCGATTCCGTGCCAACGTTCTGGCAGGCTCGTATCATATCTGCAAGGGAGAGGTTGGCATTACGTAAAGGGCGTAGAGCTTTTTGGCAGTCAGCATTAGCATTCTCCACGGCCAGCTGCATAAGCAGCAGCCGCCGAGCTTCCTCCGATTCAACTTGTTGATCTATAGCATTCTGGAGCCTGTCCAAAAACTGTATATATGGCTCCTGAGGGCCCTGGCGCACAGTTGCGAAAGACTGCACTGGCATTCCAGACGGGACCTTCCTCAGCACCTGCAGCGCCAGACGAGAGGCCTGCTCAAGCGCTTCTCGTGGTAGCTGTACTTGCGCTACGGCTGTTGCATATCTCCCTTCCCCCATCAGCTCTTCTACACCGATATTAGCTATATTATTTAAATTACTCATAGTCTGGACCGTGGCTAGGTCACGATACTCAGTGAGCCATACAGTATATTGCATAGCCGAAAGCGTCATTCGGCACAGAGTCTTCCAGTCATGTGGGGTCATGGTATAACCCTCGGCGATAGCTTGAAATAAGTTCATAGTGTAAGCTGACTGGAGGCCGTAATCCTTAACCGACTTCCTGACTTCTTTTACCGTCTCATAAGGCAGCTGCTCCCATGTAGTGGGGTGCCCTGCCTGATATCGCACAGGGAAGGCGTGGAGAATGTCCAAGTCTCCTCTTCGCAGCGCCTCCACATGGCAAAGCTCTAGCGTGCCACAGCATTGCGGTAGTGCTGGCCTCGGGCCAATAGATCTTCCCCAGGAAGCTGGGGCGGGGGAGGGGGGCTGTGGGCGGTCCGCATTTGTGGGCGGCCCCGCCTCTTGAGGAGGGGGCGGTCCCGGGGGGGTCATGGGATAGGCACAGCAAGGCATATTAGGAGGTGGATAGAAGTCCGCCTCCTGTTCCAGATCATTCAACCCTGGGTTAAATGCATCGTCAGGCTCGGAATCTGGTCTGGATCTTATCGAGAGCCTTACGGTGCCCTCACCGGCCATTGCTGTGTAGGGCAAGACTTCAGCCGCATTTACTGCTTGCAAGCGGAGGAGGGCAGAAAAGACCTGTTGCCAAGTTATTAAAAGTTTCTTCGCTTTATCATCCCTCCGCTGCCGCAACTCGTCCCCAACTTGTTCCCACACCGCAACGCTTAACGTTCCCTCCTGCGGAAACCAGGAGAGCTGGGAGATATCCCCCCCCATGAGTCTTTAAAACTTTCTGTAACACTTCCATATAACTTCTCTGTTCTCTTGTAAGAGATTGCCCCATGGTTCCCAGCTGCTCACCTGCCGTTCTGCGGTGGTGATGGGAGCGCTCAGTTGCCAACCGTCCTGAAGTTCAGCTGGGCTATGCCACCCGATTCATTGGTCCTGTTTTTCATGCTTCATTCTTCCATGCTTCTATTTTTGAAATTCATTGGTTCTGTTTTTCATGCTTCTATTTTTCATGCTTCTGTTTTTGAAATCCCGATTTCGGGCGCCATTTGTGGCATATGATGACACAGACCTCAGTTAGGGTAGTGCAAAGATCCTTTATTGAAAACACAATGGCCGGTTATATAGCAATCAAGCCCAGCCACTCCTCCAAGTATCTCCTGAGCATTGTGGCATCTTGTGATAGGTAGGAAGACATCTCCTGATCCCTGGCAGGCAGGCAGGCAGGCAGGACAGGCCCACCGTAGCTGCTGACACGTAGGCAGAAAGGCACACTGTGACTGCTGGTACGTAGGGAAGAAGGCACATCATGATCACTGGCAACTCATGTGCACACATTCTGGCCACAAATCATAGTTACCACATCATTACTTTCTGCTTTAAAGATTCTCTGCTGTCTTGCACAGCGTCATTCTATCTTGGTCCCCAACATCTAGGGATCGACTATCTCCCACTGCGATATAACCATGGACATCATGACTTCGCTGGGATGTGCTGTTTTAAAGTCACTGATGAATCGGCATCTATTGAGAATGATATCAGCCACTTACAGGATATTATCCAACATATTCAGCAGAACGACCGAGATGCCTGGCTGGCTAATTGGTTTGCCTCCCTAACGGGATGGCCGGGCCACCTCATACAAGGAGAACTCTTGTTTATCTTTTGCTTTGTATTATGTTATGTTTTGATTTCATTACTTTGTAAACTCCCTTGCCTCATACCCCATGCCCTTCTGAGGATTGGGACGGCCTGTAACTAGCTTTCCACCGCGGGGGGTGGAGTGGTAGGGAAAGTGCGGAAGAATGTTGAGGAGATAGACGATGGAAGCTAGCCAGACCGTTCCGTGGGAAAAGGAGCATCAACAGGGCATGTTGACCCATAGTCATGAGGCTGAGCCTGTGCCAGGGTGGCGCTGCACCTGGGCCTTGAATCGAGAATAACAATGAGCTCAACATGCTTACTGCACATGTGTAGAGTACATAAAAACCTCATCTAGTGCCCCCCCCCCGGCGTTCCTCGCCCTGGACCGATGCTCAGCAGTGCCAGGGATCCCCTGCTCCATTATTGCCTCAACCGGGAAAATGCCGGGGAACCCCTGCTCAGATGCAAAGGTAATAAATGCTCCATATCGACCACTGTGTGCCTTGTGTTTGTGTATCCGTCCCTGCTGGGAGTCCAGGCGTTGCTCCTGCCTTACCCTTACAATGTCCTTAAACTTGCATGCGCAAAACTAGCAAAGTCTTTGACATTATTATTTTAGTTTAAAAACCTTTTTTCCTCAAATGTTTATAGCACCATACCAGTTACATCAGCTGTGTTGACAAAATTAATTTCAAATGATCTACTACTTTTGACTTACCAAAAGATTAAGATGTGATTAGGTAGAGTAAAAAAATTATTACTACAGCTGTTCTAAGATATTTACGCTTTTGGTAACCCATGCTGAGGATGCTATATATTTTTTTATATATATTGAACAAGAAGAATTGAAACTGAGGCTCATTAGTTTCAGTTATCCACAAGTTGTCTTGCGTTGAAGTAATAGAAACTTCTTAAATTCTTTTTTTAAATAAATGATGATTTTTTCATCATTATTTCCCTGAACTTTACACAAACCGATTTTTCATCAATGCCAGAAAATCATCATAAATGTGGAGTATAAATATAAAGACACTCAAAAAATAATGGCAGTCAATTTCCCTTAAAACATCAGGTTTGCAAACAACCTCAATTCATGCATGCACACATACACATACAAAATTTACAATGAACAATTAGCTTCATATCTGAAATAAAATGCAATAATAATACACTTAACAAGACAGATTTATATTAATTTAAGCTTGACATCCCTTTTCTGAAGAAGGGTTAAATGTGCAGGAGTGTATGGGGGGGGGGGTGGGGAGGGAGGGAAGGGAGAAGGGAGAGGAAGAGGAAAGATTCAGGGGATAGCTGAAGTGTGAAGTGATCCAGCAGCTTTTTGTTACAGTTAGACTGCCCTCTGGGAATGCAACAAAACTTCAGCTACAGACTTAACCCTTTGACACTGGCAGGACAGTCAGCCTCAAAGTTAAGCAGCCATGCACTGAAATTCAAACTCCCATTGCCAACGGATTAATGGATAGGAAACTCTTTACTGTCTTGTCAAAAGTGATGTGTTCTTGTGGCTACATTTCTGTTTCATGCACATAGACACTCTTCTAAATATATTCATCTGTCACTATACTTCTCTGTTCTTTTTTTAATTCAAGCTTGAACTTTATTATGATTAATATGTACATGCTATGGAAAGAATATAAGAAATCACAAAGTAAATTAAGGGCTTTGGTTTTCTGACAGTTTTGGAGCCATACTGTATTTTTAGTCTATTGCATAAAAATCATAACTGATGATTAATACTGAATTTTAAGAAATCAGAAACAAAGAAAGAAAATTAGATCTATTATGATCTAATGTGTTTAAAACAAAAAGTTACACAGAAAAAAATTGCATTCCCTAGTCCTTAGAGCTGCTTCAAGTTCAGTGAAAAGCAGCATGAAAGGGAAAAGAAAGACAGTAACAGATCTCAATTTTTAACTCATTTATTAAATTTGGGAGACAGATGAGGGTATTTCAACTTTGCTAAGTGCTACTAGTTAGGATGGCCACAAAGAGATAGGGCACATTTTTTTTCTGAATGCTATAAGCTACTTTTTTTTCTGTTTCCTCCTGTTGCCATACAGCCAGGGAATAAAGCACTTCCAGAAAACCCGCCTAAGATCAAACTCTGTCTAGTGACAGTAGTGTCCAGGCTATAAGTAATGTTGAAAGGATTCAACAATGCCTGTGAGTGATCATTCTCTTTCCCTTGCCATCACCTGCTGATTTTGTTCAGGTGTTTTATGGCTATCTTGAGAATAGACAGAAAGACGACTGCAAATTTCTTTTGTCTGAGATTGTGAATTACTTACACTGATGGTGGACAGACGCAGGCTGGCCAACACCAGATGCAATTGCCTTCACCCTCAGAGGGAGAGAACGAGAACAATATTATCTTCTCCTAAAACAGTCTGTAATGTGTCTGTGGTTAAGGACTAGGACAAGGTAGCTTTTCTCCAAGAAAGAAGGTCGACATCCCCTGCCCCACCAACAACATCAAGAGAAATGCCAAAAGGAAAATAAACAAACCAAGGGTTTGCTTTTTATTAAGTGTTCCTAAGCAATTCAAGAGGTTTGTCTAATCAGATGGTCTTGTATTAACATGATTTTGTAGTATGTTTATAGTCTCTGAAGTATTCCAAACAAACACAGCTAACTTTTACTAAAACCTGTCCATTTCTGGCAGGAACTTTTCAGATGGGCACCAGGCACAAGCTTCCTCTCCCTTTTTCTCTTCCCTCTGTTTGCTTAGGAGAAAGCCCATTGCATATGCTAAATGTGATATTGAATGATTGCTAATTGTGCAGTTAGCTAATTGTGCAAATACCTATTTAGATACACTTTATTTTAACTGCAGTGATGCAAGTGCTAATTCAAAATTGAGTTATTTTAAGTAAAAGCTGCTACCCTCCCACTTATAACCTCTAAAAGTGTGACTACATATTGGAGAATGGAGAGTATATAACAAAATATTTGTGCAATATTTAGGCACCTCACAAAGCAAATTTTACAGAAAAATACGTGATTGTTTCCAGTTCTCAAAACTGGAAGAGGCTTGGGAAAATGTGTTTATATGCATTTCATAATAGAGACAGCCAGATACAAATCTTGTATGATAGACAATATCTGTATTTCATATTCGCAGAAAAAAAGACTATGTGCACAACATACTTTTATTTAGGAAGTTTTAAAAAATATATATTAGAAAATAAGTAGATATCTGACACTTGAATTACAGACTCCAACAATCACAGCACTACGCCTCTTCCATATGCTGTTTCAAACTGCTTTGCTTATAAAAGTGATGCAAATGAACTCCGAACTCATCAGTAAGACTCAAGGCAATGTTCTCATAACACAATCTGCTCCTCTTGCCTAGGGATCACTGGTAACATGTACATAGGGAGAACAGAGTAATGGAGCTGATTTCTGCTGTGCAGATCTGAGAGCACAGTTCTGTCCTGCTTTAAATTACTTATTTTAATGATGAAGGGTGATATATTTTCATCTTTTTTGAAAAAGTATACCCAGTAGTTATAAAATCTCTATATAAATGTTAAAGGAAGAAAGGCTCATTACATCAGGCCCTGCTGTACATTTTTCAGCCTTATATGAAATATTTCTAACAAATATTTTCTGATTGTTTAAATGCTCTGAATAATATCAACACTTAAAAAAACCCACATGCCTTAGTGTAAAAGAGAAAGGGGTAGCTCATAAGGGGTAGCAAATAGGCAATCTTGGTGTTATAAGTCCTCATTTTTGCTATCACCACAAGTAGTAGCAGCAGCACTGAAAGCTTCCACATGCTGTTCAGTCTAGCAGGATGTCATAACCCTGACCTAAAGTGGTTAGCTCTGTGGGTGAAAAGGTAGCTCAGCCTTCATGACTGTAGTGGCCCTAACCAGAAGACCATTTTACATTGAGGAGTTAGTGATCCACATAACAGTTGACCTGAGTATGCACAGGCCTGTGCTGTGCTGTGCTGTGCTGTGCTGTGCTGCACGTATAGCTTGTCCTTCAGACCTGTTCTGTGCTACATATATCCCTTGGCCACAGGATAAACTTACCCAGGTAATTGTAATGGAGGAGCCTGTAGGCAGCTCCCACTTGGCACTGGCAATTACACCACCTGTGTGTCCTTAACTTTATCTTAAAGTGAAGCAGCATGTTCTCTTGCTTGGCAGTAGAAATGATGAATAGAATTGTTTTCTTCTAAGAAAATCCTATAAGAGCTCTAAAGACCACAATGCCAGTGAACCTCTCCATGGATGGGATCTGCATAGCCTGTTGTGCCCTGATTGGAGGTCTGTCTACTGCTGCACAACTTGGGGTTCCCAGCATCTGAAGGCACATAAGATTATCTGTGCTATCTCCTTTTCCCTTATTGTGTTATCTCCACTAAAAGCTATTTTAATCAATACCTTACAGAGTCTGAGTACCTTTCTTACTAGAATCATAATGAACTATTGCATTGGCGCTTTATTTGGTGCAGTCGGCAGGATCACAATGAGAAATGCCTTTCTGGGAAAAGGATAGTGAGGAACAAATAGAATGAGTGCCTGGCTAGCTCCACATGCAGCTGTGGGGGGCAGTTGCACAGTGTTTGGCCCACATGACCTCCCTGGTGAGTTGGGAAAATGAGGAGGAGTTATCTGAATGTCCCATCCCAACTGAAATATTAACTTGTCTCCAAAAACAAGAGGTGGGGAAAGGAAAAACTCAGCAAGATTTGAATTGTGTTTGGTTGTTACTAACATGCTTGGAACAACTGTGGGAATGTTTTGACCAAATAAAAGAGTTATGAAAGACTAATAAGACATGGGAAGAACTATCGCAAGTACCCCAGCAACAAGAGACACTGGTGAAGGAGCATGCTGCTTGCCGTGACATCCAGGGAGAGGGTGGCCAGCATGTGGTTCGTAAACTGCAGGTACAAGGCAAAGATTGGGATCCCGGAACATGGAATGGGAATATCTGGGATTCTGATAGTTGGACAGAGGGTTCTGACTTAGAAGAATACTCCGAATACTGCAGTAAGCAGGAAGGCGAGACCATTAGTTACGAACAAAGCAAAGGGGCCCCCTGGACAACCTCATCATATGATCTCGGTGCAAGATTACACCCAGGGAGAATTGCAGAAATGTACTGGCAAAAAACAGGGGAGAGACTAGGGCATGATGGTGGATACAGAAGACTGATGGTATTGTCCCATACTAGTAAATAAGAAAGAAGTGGCTGTGGACGAATTGTTCTTAGGTGAATGAAAACTGGTTCCAAAGATGGATGACAGAATTCAACCTTGGCAGGATAATTGCCCAATACAAGGAACTCAAACCAAGAAACAAAGACTGGAGAAAGGAAGAAGAGAAAACATTTGCCTACTACTGGACTGAGAACACCATGCTGACCTCAGATGTTAACAGCTTTCTGCTGATGGCCTGGACTGAATTCAAACTGGTAACCTAAAGCAGAAAGACTATTTAACTAGCAATCACCTGAACCAGAGTACTTCAGTACTTTTAATCATAGTGGAATAGTTAGGTCTGGCAAAAATGTTATTGTAGATTCAAGTGCTAGATGCTAAAGTAAATGTATTTTAAAAGCTTATGAAAGGACATGCATTTTTTTCCCACCAAATAGTAATGCTTCTAAACTAACCTTAGCAATGCTAAAGAATAAAAAATAATAATAAAAACAACAACAAAGCAACAGTTCTTATAATTCTTCTATATCAATGTGAAACACAGGAATAGACAACTTTTCCACTCTTGCTGGATAGCCATTAATGGTTAACATTTCTTCAGTTCCATTTCATGAATCAACTTTTCATCTCATTATTAGGCTTTGAGGATTAAAATTTTATTGGATATTTATTCGGGGGAAAAAAAGGACTTCATGTATGACAAGGCACAGCATCATTCTTGGGATGTAACTATGTGCATTAAAGACTATAAGACAGTGTACATCAGCATGCCTCAGGACTCACTGGGGACCTCATGACACAGCCTCAGCAGCTGAAGTCACTTTGGGTGAAAGAACGGCATGTAAAAAGTGAAAGTGGCTGGTTACCCAAAATGTTTAAAGCTACATAATTATGGACAAGGGGTAAATAATATGACACACCCTCTTTTCTTGAAAAAGCGTTAAACTCTTATTCGACTACATCTGTCTACAGCTTCTTAATAGGAGGATACAGAGAAGACATTGTTATGGAAATTAGGTTTGTCAAATCTATATTCCATAAATTTACCCCAATTTCCACAGTATTTTCTGAGTCTCCTGTCTCCTGTCATTGTGGACTGACTGGGAATTGCCTGGT
This sequence comes from Dromaius novaehollandiae, assembly GCF_036370855.1. NCBI lineage: Eukaryota > Metazoa > Chordata > Aves > Casuariiformes > Dromaiidae > Dromaius > Dromaius novaehollandiae. The sequence goes on from NC_088130.1 coordinate 7,408,140, forward strand.
CTCCTTCTTAGTGTTTGATTGTCTCATGCTGGCCCCTCTGTTCCCAAGTACACAGGGCCTCACTGGGCATTCCTGCTTCCAGTGCCCTTGTTCCCTGCAATAATGACAAACATCATTAACTCTTGATTGTACACCACGTTCACTTTGATTCCATCTATCTCCCCTGGTTCTTCCCCTCCCCCTCCCCTTCCCAGCCTGGCATATGCTCTTTAAAATACTTTCATGTATCAGGGGCTGCTTGATCTATAAAAACACTAATTGCGAGAGCATCATTGAAGTTTTGTGGGGTCATTCCTCCATATTTTAGCGGGGCTTACCGCAAAAGTCCCCAAAAGTCATGGGGGTGTTCATCTAATCACTGTCTGCATTCTTGCACTTTAGTCCAATTTACTCCTAACTCTCTGCATGCTCTAATTACTTCTGCTAAATTTCAAAGTCCTGTTTGACACACAGCTCTATCTCCTGCATTATTACAATCCCAATTTGGGTCATTTGCTAGCCAGAGGTTTCTATTTCCCCGGCTTACTGCATTATTTCCGCATCTTTGTTAATTATCTTATCCCATTCATTTGGTTGAAATAATTCCCTCAAAAGAATTTGAGTATCACTCCAGTTTGGGTTGTGCCCGGTGCATATATTAGAAAATAGCTGGGCACATCGCTCGGCATCTTTTCTTAATCTCTGCATTTTACCCCCCCCCCCCCATAAGGCGAGATCACCAGGGTCCCGGGGTTGATTAGTAAATACCCGCAGCACAGGAGGAGGGGGACTGGCCCCTCCCTTTCCCCCTGGCTGTAAAGCGGCAGGGTTAGTCAGCACGTTGGGGATCATAGGATAGAGTCCGGCAGCCGGTAGAGTAGAGGGAGAAGGAGGAGGAGGAGAAGTAATGACAGAGAGATCATCAGGCATATAAGGTGGAGCAGAAACTTCTGGAGCACGGTCTGGGGTACTAGTATCTGCTGACACGAGTGTTACCTTCGGCAGGTTTCTTTCCTCCCTCCCTCCTGGCTCAAATGCTCCCGCGCCCATGCCCAGTTCTCCCAAACATACCAGTAATCCATTCGACTTGGAAATCTGTCTTCTAGACGATTTCACAAGAAGGTTAGTTCCTGCTGATCAAAAGTCCCTTGCAGTGGCCACCGTTCCGCTGGGTTTCCCTCCTTTGTCAGGAATGGGCAATCTTCCTGACACAGTTGGATCAACCTTTTTTCCTTAGATCTTTGGTACCATCAATCTTACTCCAATTTTCCAAAATTTCGGCTAAGGGCGTCCCCTTTTCTATGTCGAAATTATTTCCCATATTGAGTTCCTGAAAAGTGTGTCTTAAGCAAATCAGGCAGCGCACTTCCTTACCAGTAACACCAGTCCCTGCGGCTGGGGTGATCACACACTCTCTTTCTCTCACTCTCTGGGAACCGCACTCACACCACCCGAGTCTTTAACTGCTAGGACTGCTGTCCCTTCACAGCGGGCGGCTTTCTCAGCCGACGGGCGCCCTGGTCGGTTCCCAGGCTATACACACACACATAGTACTGTTCACACTCACACCAGTCACAGTGACTCTGGACTTCTGCCTTATAGTCTTGCAGTGCGCCTTATGCTGATCAGGCTGCGCACCCCTTCTCCAGCCGGACCGAGCTGGGACTTAAAACCCACTCAAGCCCTGGGGATGAGACTCGCACCTGTCCCCCTGGGGATGGGACTCACACCCATCCCCCTGGTACGCCTTACGGTGGCCAGCCCGCGTACCCCTTAAGTGCACTCTGTTACCAGACCAGAATTTAGAATTTAGGCGGGAGTTTAAGACTCACCTTTTCGAGGTCTCTCATTGCCAAAGATCCCAGGTGAACTCACCCGATGGCGCCAGATGATCGTTTGGAGATGAGAGGCCCCGACAGTGGTCACCTAGGGTCCCATCTGGGGTGCCAAAACTGTTATGGAAATTAGGCTTGTCGGCCACCATAACAGGGCCCGACCCTAGGTTCCTGCAGAAAATTTCAGAGCCAAATCAAAACAAATTAAATAATTAAATTTTAATGACGCGCGTGCAGTAATTACAGCTTGAGCTGGGTGCCTCCTAAGAGGGACCCCAACAAAAAAAAATCCTGGGCAATTATAGTGTTTTCAACTTAAGTTTCCCACCCCTCACGCAGTAGTTCAGACCAATAGCAATTTTTAGGTCTGGGGTCTCCTGCTCCTCATTGGATCTCATTGTTGTTCCTAGGTAAGCTGTTTTTCTCCTTATCTTTATTTTTTGAGGTCTCTGCTGACGGTTGTACCTTTATTTTTGTTGGGTCTTACTGTTTTCTCTCAAGGTCCTGAGGAGGAGGAGGAGGTGATTCTAAATCCTAACAATTAACACTGCCCCAGCAGTGAGCTAAGGCTTTGTCCCTCAAGGTCCTAATGCCCTGCACTGGTCTTATTTCAAAGCCTTGACACCCTCCCTTTTGGAGTGTGAGACACAGGAATGCAAACTGCTTGTAGCTTCCTTATCTTCCCAGCTGGAACCAGCTCTGAGGCCCTTTTCTTACTGGACTAAGTAAAAGTTTGTTATTTTATCTAAGTGCGGCCTAAGGCTTCAGCAAATTTAGCTACTCATGCTAAGCAAGTTTTATAGAAGTTGTGCTAAGCGGCTACCTCTAGACAGTTTCAGTTTGCTATTCCTTAACAGACATAGTGAGACTCTTCTTGGAGGTGCACAGTGATAGGACGAGAGACAACATGCACAAGCTACAATATGGGAAATTTCAATTTGATACAAGGAAAACCTTTTTCACCATGTGGGTGATTGAGCACTGGAACAGGGGCCCAGAGAGTCTGTGGGATCTCCATCCTTGGAGATAGTCAAACCTTGACTGGACATGGGCCTGAGCACCTGATCATAGACCTTTAAACAGGGAGTTAGACTAGATGGCCCCCAGAGGTTCCTTCCAACCTAAAGTATTCTGTGATTCTATGACTGGTAAATAACAAAAGACAACATGTTATGTCTTTATAGTAGATAGTATTTACAAAATATCACTACATAAGTTTCCCTACAATATCCTTACCATGATTTCTTAGCACCTCATAAATATTAATGTGATATGTTCAAGGTTAAATACAAACTCCACAGCAGAGCTGAGAAATAAATAAATAAATAAATTTCATTTTCATTCCAAGTCCAGTGTCTTTCCCATGAAATTTTTCTTCTCTGGTGAGCTTATCTACAGAACATAACTATAATCAGTCCATCTATCAATAGGAGAATTTCTTAATTAAAGGTGACTTCTTAAAAAGTTCTTGTTGGGGCCTTTTTTTTGCATGAGTAGCAAATGTCATAAGGACTCAGACTATACTATGGACTGCCAATATTTTTGTGCTTAAATTTATTTAATTTAAACTACTTTTGAGTTTCATCAGCAAGGGAGAAGAGAGCCTTGAAATGGTAACATTCATTTTTCACCTCTATTCATTGACTCAGAAAAGATATGTTAAAAGATTGAGCCCAAGGCAGATATTTCTTTATGTCTTGTTTCAGCCTGGACCAAAGTGTTACATTCAACTTATAACCCTGAAAAAATGGGATTTATAGTTCAAATATTACTGATAGTACAATGTGCTACTGACACCTTAAATACAACATTGCAAATGGTGCCGTAGAAATAAAACATCTCATTTTCTTTACTGGAGGAATGCTGCAATCATTAAAATATTCTTTTCCTATGTATGTTTGGGAGTGGTCTGTCTATAAGTTATTAATAAACCATGGTAAGGTGCAGCAGCGGACCATCTATTCATATTAATGAGTCTCATGAATATTCAACTGCCTGTTGACTCAGAGGAACAAGGGAACCAAAATCTGGCCCTTGATTCTACAATTCAAACCCTCTCATGCTGTAACAATCCACACAGATTTAGTGCTAAAAATAGTAATAAAATGAATAATCACTGCTGCCTGCTGTACCATGCTCTGAAACAAAACCTATCAGTTCAGTACTAATCTTCTCCCTCCAGCTAAACACTATGCAGCATGTACATGTTATATGTTATATGTACATGTTAGAAGAGCACCCACAGTTAAAAACAGAGACTGCTCTTTCCCCTCTTACTCCATACCTTTTATTTCTGATTTTCCTATATTCTAAATCAAAATTGCTTCTCTATTAGCTATTCCAACAACATTAGAACCAAAATCTAAAAGTTGCAGAAGACTTTCAAGTGGAACTTAAAAGATTCCTAGCAAGGGATTGTTCACTTGAATTATTTTATTTCAGTATTCTTTTTGAGAGAGTTTTTCTTTAGAGAACAGTCTGTGGCTGGGATGTGAGTGCATACTAGATATTCTTTCAAGGCCAACAGGCACTTCCGCAACCAAATCCCCCTCCCCTCGTCTTTTGCAAGCTAAATATAACTGCTTCAAATCTGTACACCCTTTAAAAGTTAGGAGCAAGAACACTTACATGTGTAAGCAACTTACTTCCTAGCAGGCTGCTAGGAAGCCAATTGGTACAGTCAGAATACACATTTTATTAGACAGCTCTTTAACATTATAAATAGCAATTAGGCACAGAAAGATAAATTGTCAAAGTAAATAAAATAAACCTCTGCTTTTCAGGGTGTTATTTGTAACATTATACTAGAATTACATTTGAACAAGCACTGACTCATGCATTCAGTCGAGTTATCTCAATATATAAATTTGCATGGTTTTGGTTTTTTTGGATAAAATTAATGTCAACTTTCTGTCCTTAAACCAGCAACAGCGAGGAAACAAAATATGTTTAGCCCAGAAAAAGTTGTGGCAATACAGTCCCTGCACTCTTCTTATTTTCTTGATGACAAAGAGAAACTCCCAACTGGCAAGACCACCTGCACTGCTTACTCCTCCATCCACACCCATGGAATATGAGAATGAGCCGATGATCATTAGCCCTAATTTCTTCCAACATAAACCTCAGTTGATCATTAGCCCTAATTTCTTCCAACATAAACCTCAGTTCTTTTCAGTTTTGCTTCTCTAGAAACTCCCCTAAGATTGGGGGTGGGGGAAGAAAGGAAGGGGAAAAATTACTGTGGTTAAAAAAAAAATCAAAAAGAACTGAAAAGAATTCAGTGGCGTTTTTCTTCTTCCCAATTTCACAGCTGGCTTATTATAACTTCACAGTGTTACAAGACAACCCTGAGAAGCTCAGAAAGAATGTTTGAAGTAGGTAGATTTGGATAACTTCTATCTTAGAATTTGCTTAGCATGGGTAGCCGCACACTTGCTTAGCATGAGTAGCTAAATTTGCTGAAGCCTTAGGCCGCGCTCCTAGTTCGGTAAGAAAGGGCCTCAGAGCTGGTGCAGGCTGGAAAGATAAGGAAGCTACAAGCAGTCTGCATTCCTGTGCCCCACTCTCCGAAAGGGAGGATGTCAAGGCTGTGAAATAAGGCCTGTTTGGGCACCAGGACCTTGGGAAGCAAAGCTTCCTCTCACTGTTGAAACAGTGTTGATTAAGGGGTCTGGATTATGTCCTCTTCCTCAGGACCTTGGGAGATAACACCTACTGACCTAGCTGGGGCAGTGTTAATTGATCAGGACCTTGAGGAGCAGGGGTGGGACCCAGGGAATGAAGAAATCACTAACCAATCAGTGTAAAAGGGAAAGTCGCAAATCTGGCAATTTGTGTGTATAAATGCTACTTGAAAAGTTGGGGGGGGGGGTGTGCTTGATTTGTGGGAAACCACCGAGCACCCAGGCTTGCGCAACTCTGAAATAAATAAACAAATGTCTCTCCTGAGTGTGTAATTATTGGCTTATTGCACACCGGGCAACGAATCCGCTTTTCGGACAACAGTTTTCTGGCGACCCAGGTGGGACTCTCGCTGTAAAGCCTTGCCCGGATCGTCTTGCCAGTTCCCGGCAGGGAGATGCTGCTCATCGGACTCCAGCGCGCACCGACCGTTTTGTTCGGGGACTCCGTGAGCACCCTCCCTGGTCGGAACAGGTAAGCGACTCAAAGGTGCAACGCAGTAATTATTAAGAGACATTGCATAAAGGGTATGATACAAGGGTAATTGGTTGTCGTAACCAAAGGAAAGCTTTGTACACGTTTGGACAGTGACGACTGGAGTGTACGAAAGCGTAATTGGTAAGAACGTTCTTTTAAGGGTAATAATATGGGAACAGGACAATCTGTGGGGGTATCCTCCTGTTCTCCTTTAGGATGCATCCTGAAACATTGGAGTAAGTTTGGTGGGAATCCTTTAACAAGGAGAAAATTAAAGGAATACTGTACTCAGTGGTGGCCAATGTATAAACTGGAGGATGAGGAAAAATGGCCAGAAATGGGAACGCTAAACTATAATACAATCTTGCAACTCATGTTGTTTTGCAGAAGACAGAACAAATGGGATGAGGTCCCATATGTAGATTTGTTCTTCTCTCTGAGAAATGATCATGAAACTAGAAAAAAATGTAAGCTGTTGATCTCTGATTCAAATGTGTTAATGATGATGGGAAACAAAGAGAAAATGTCTCGATGTTGCTCTGCTTGTAGCATTGGGAAAAGATGTTTAAAAGTGGGTGATGAGGAAGAGGATGTACAATTATTGGTCTCTCCGGAAAGAGATCAAGATAGTGTCGATAGCAGAAATAAGGGAAGTGAGGCATGTAGCCCGATTGCAGGCAGAACTCAGGCTACTTGGGCTCAACAAAATCCCGCGATTCAGGCCCCGCTGCGTCAAGCAGTCGGACCAGACGGGATGCCTGTGTATGTGAAGGTCCCTTTTTCAACTACAGATTTAATGAATTGGAAGGAGTCTGCCGGGTCGTACCGAGAAAATCCAGAGAAGATGTATCAATCCTTTAAAATGATAATTGAGAATCATAATCCAGATTGGCAGGATTTACAGGTGCTTTTAAATACTTTGCTTTCACCTGAGGAGAAAAGAATGGTATTAGACAAAGCTCAAGAGGAGAATGAAAGACAAAATGCCAGAGACGGACCAGACCGTTTTATGCCGGCCCGGGAACCGGGTTGGGATCAAAACACAGGGGCAGGCAGGTTAATGACTAAACAGTACCAACAGTTAATATTATATGGGGTAAAGCATGGAGTACCTAGGCCCAAAAATATTGCAAAACTATATCAAGTCGCACAGGGTAAGAATGAGGATCCCTCTGCATTTTACGAGCGGTTATGTGAAACTGCCCGAAAATGGACAGACTTGGATCCCGAGGACGAAGCAAATAAAATGACTTTTACTACATTATTTGTAGGACAATCAGCACCAGATATAAGGAGAAAGCTTCAGAAAGTAGATGGTATGTCGGGGATGTCAATATCGCAATTAATAGAAATTGTATATAAGGTGTACAATAACAGGGAAGAAGTAGAGAGAAAGGAAAAACAAAAGGAGAAACTGAAAGATAAGGGGCAAAATGCTGCAATCTTGGCAGCTGCATTTGCCCGGGCACAAACTCCCTCTCAGGGAAGGGGATTTCCAAAAGGACAAGGACGTGGAAGAGGGTATAGAGTAGGAGGGAATTTGGGAAATAGAATTCCACTGAGGAGAGATCAGTGTGCAATTTGCAGGGGGAAGGGGCACTGGAAAAATGAGTGCCCGAAGAGACAAACAGATCATTGGAAACCTCAGTCTGCATCTGTTCCAGAGGCAGATTTGCTCATGATTGGTACAGAGGATTCAGACTGACGGGGACCGGGGGTTGAGGAATTGGATTCCCCAGCCGAACCCCTGGTTTCAGTAAAGCTGGGGAACGAAACAGTTAAATTTTTAGTAGACACTGGAGCAGCATACTCAGTACTAAATAGCTGTAAGGGACCAATGAGTAAATTCTCTATGCCAGTAATTGGGGCCACGGGAAAGCGAGAGGTCAAACCTTTCTTTCAACCAATTAAATGTGAAATAGGAAATAAGGTGTTAACACATGAATTCTTATATATACCAGAATGCCCATTACCCCTAATGGGGAGGGATTTACTGAATAAACTGGGGGCACAGATAACCTTTGATCAAAACAAAGTTAAGGTGCACATTCCACAAAGTAACGCCTGGAAGGCACAAGCATATATGTTGCAGAAAGCACTGGATTCCAAACAGGTGGAGGATGGACCAAGCGAAATTCCCTCTGAAGTAATGGACGCAGTAGTCCCTTTTGTGTGGGCAACGGAGAAACCTGGAAGAGCCAGATGTGCAGAACCGGTAAAGGTGGAATTAAAACAAGGAGCCAAACCGGTAAGGCGAAAACAGTATCCCATGAAGTTAGAGGCCCGTGTTGGACTGGAGCCTATGATTAATAATTTCTTAAAGTATGGACTGTTGCGAGAATGTCAATCCAAGTACAATACTCCAATCCTGCCTGTAAAAAAACCACATTCACAAGAATATCGTCTAGTACAGGATTTGCGAGCTATTAACCAGATAGTGACTGATGTGCACCCAGTGGTACCCAATCCATACACTTTGTTAACAACGATAAATGATTCCAATGTCTATTTTACAGTATTGGACTTAAAAGATGCTTTCTTCTGTATCCCTTTGGAGGAACAAAGTCAGCAATTATTCGCCTTTGAGTGGGAAAGTCCTACAACGAAACGCAAAATGCAGTTGTGCTGGACAGTACTCCCTCAAGGATTCAAGAACAGTCCTACAATTTTTGGTAATGTACTTGCAAAAGAATTAGAATTATGGCAAGGTAAGAAAGAGACCACTACCTTATTACAGTATGTGGACGATATCTTACTGGGGGCAGACACTATTGAAGAATGTAGAGAAACAACCATCAGTTTATTAAATTTTCTGGGAACAGCGGGATACAGGGTGTCTCGGAAAAAAGTACAGATCATGAAGGAAAGCGTAATCTATCTAGGATTTGAAATATCCCAGGGGGAAAGAAAATTAAGAATCGAAAGGAAAGAAGTGATTTGTCAGATCGCCCCCCCCAAAATCAAAAAGAGAACTCAGGGGATTTTTAGGAATGGCTGGGTGGTGTCGCCTGTGGATACCTAATTTTGGATTAATGGCAAAGCCTTTATATGAAGCTGTTAAGGGGCCGGGAGACTTGCTGGAGTGGACTCCAGAATGCCGAAAAGGATTTGATGAAATCAAGATTGCTCTCATGAGTGCCCCTGCATTAGGACTTCCGAACCTAACAGAGCCATTTGAGCTTTATGTACATGAGAGAGGGCACCAGGCTTTGGGAGTGCTTGTACAGACTTTAGGAAATTGGAAAATACCTGTGGCTTACTTTTCAAGACAGCTGGATAAAGTGAGTGCAGGGTGGCCAGGATGCCTCAGAGCAGTTGCAGCTGCTGTGCTGTTAATACAAGAGGCACGAAAATTGACGTTGGGACAAAAAGTGACTGTTTATGTGCCACATGCTGTTGCAGCAGTTTTAGAACAAAAAGGGCATCACTGGTTATCCCCGAGTAGGATGGTGCAGTACCAGGCAGTGATACTTGAGCAAGAAGATGTAACCATGAAGGTGTCTAATACCCTTAATCTGGCATCTCTATTACCACTTCATGAAGAGGGGAGGTTGGCTCATGACTGTCTGCAAACTATTGAGCGAGTATATTCCAGCCGTCCAGATTTGAGAGATATTCCGTTGCAGAATCCAGACTGGGAATTATTTACCAATGGGAGCAGTTTTATAGTAAAGGGAGAAAGAAGGGCTGGATACGCTGTTGTCACTTTGGAAGGAGAAATCGAAGCAAGATCGCTACCAGCAAATACATCTGCCCAGAAAGCAGAACTGATTGCTTTAACCCGGGCTCTGGAATTATCAGAGGGAAAACGGACTAATGTGTTTACAGATTCAAAATACGCCTTTGGGGTCATACATGCCCATGGCGCAATTTGGAAGGAAAGAGGATTGCTATCTTCTCAAGGGAATCCTATAAAATACAGTAAGGAGATTATGGGACTACTCAAAGCAGTTAATAAACCCAAAGAAATAGCAGTAATGCATTGCAAAGCGCACCAGTCCGGACAGACTGACATAGTTAAAGGGAACAAAAGGGCCGATGAGGCTGCAAAAAGGGCAGCATTATCCATGTCGGTGGCAGCCTTAGTTCCAGAAAGAATGTTAAAAATGGAAATTCCAGTATACACTGAAAAAGAAAATAAATTAGCAGAAATACTGAAATGCATAAAAACTCCCGAAGGATGGTGGGTGACATCTACTGGACAATGTGTGGTAACTTTGCCGATAATGAAGAAGCTGATGAAGCAAATACATGACAGCACCCACATGGGAGCCGAGTCACTGGTTGAAACAGTTAAAAGATTTGCTGTGGGAGTCAGTATGCTAATAATTGCAAAGGGTATTACACAAAAATGTGAAATCTGTCTTAGAAATAATCCCAAGATTCAGAAGAAGCCCCCCCCAGGGGAAGTAAAAAGGGGCTTCATGCCTGGGGATTACTGGCAAATTGATTTTTCTGAATTACCAAAATGTAATGGATATAAATATTTGTTGGTAATTGTTGACACCTTTTCAGGATGGCCTGAGGCTTTCCCGTGTCGTACCAATAAAGCCAGGGAAGTAGTAAAAATGTTATTAAAAGAAATTATACCAAGATTTGGGGTACCAGAAGGGTTTTCTTCAGATAGAGGACCTCATTTTTATAGCAGAAATAGTACAGCAAATCTCAAAAATACTACAAATTAAATGGGACTTACATACCCCCTGGAGGCCACAATCCAGTGGAAAAGTGGAAAGAATGAATCAAACAATTAAGAGACAGGTAGGAAAATTGTGTCAGGAGACTCAGATGAAATGGACTGATGTTCTACCTCTGGCATTATTAAGAATCAGAATAACCCCAAGGGTTAGGGAGAAAGTTAGTCCATTTGAGATTCTGTATGGTAAACCTTACACTGTAAATTTAACTGGAAATGAAATTCAAATGCACGTTAAGGGCGATCAAATTTTAAGTGATTATCTCTTGTCTATGGCAAAGGTTCTTACTTCTCTCCGTAGGTACATCCAGTTAAGATCTCCTGTACTTTTAGATTCACCTGTACATTCATTCCAGCCGGGAGATCAAGTGTATCTTCGGACCTGGAAGGACGAGCCATTGGTAGAAAAGTGGAGGGGACCGTATCTTGTACTGCTAACAACAAATACTGCTGTGAAACTGCAGGGAATTGATTCCTGGATCCACTACACCCGAGTGAAAGCAGTACCTCGAGAGACGTGGAAAGCTGAACAAGTTCAACCTTTAAAGTTAAAAATATATAAAGATATATGAGTTGTATTAGAAGCGAATCGGTTTTAAATTTAGATTGTATTCAGGGAAGAATTGCTTTAATCTGTTTGTTAGGAATAGGGTTAATATTGTTGTTACGGTATCTGTGTAAAAATGATGTTCTCCCAAATAACCAGGGGAGAAATGTGGTGGTTAGCTTTTCTAGGTTACCTGAGCCAAACAATTAAAGGGAATCAGGAAGGATTTTGGAGTCACAATCTCCATTTGGAAGTAATTACGAAATCTATGAAGATAGTTAACCAGAGGGATTGCTGGGTGTGTACCCACTTCCCTGAACATTCCAACAAGGGCTTCCCCCTAATTGGAGTGCCTCTTAATTTTTCCTTTATGGAATTTATGAAACAGATAAGAAATGATAGTGATCAAACGAAATATAATGAAACAACCGAACAGGAATGGGAAGTACAGAGTGTGACAGGAGATTATTATCAATGTGTCCGAAGATGTAATAATAGTAATAGATGGTGGGAGAAAACTGTACTTTATGGAAAGCAACCGATCAACTGTACTGGAGCCATTAAGATAGGAGGTTATAAAAATTGCTCTCATATACCTGAAATAGGTTATAAGTGGCCAAGTAAGGAACTAAATGGGTGGCGTGTTCCGAAAGGTAGTGGATGGTATTGGTTGTGTGGGAACAAGGCACGAAAAGTGCTACCTCCTAATTGGTCAGGGACGTGTACTTTAGGGGCAATAATCCCTAATGTTACTATAAGAAAAGAACTGAGTAATAAATATCAAAAATCCTGGCTAAGAACATTCATGAGGAGACAAAAGAGGGTCAATAATCCTTTAATAGATCAACCTACTAGGTTTCAGTCATTCGTAAGGTGGCTGTTTCCACAATTGGGAGTGAGTGAACTTGAAAAAGCAATAGTAAATATTTCAGCAGTTATTGAAAAAAATAGGGAATAAAACCTCTGATGCCATTGCAGCTTTACAAGAGGAGGTTTCAGAAATTGCTAAAATAAGCACCCAAAACAGGATGGCTCTAGATATGTTATTGGCATCTCAGGGAGGAGTATGTACAGTAATAAATACTAGTTGCTGTGTATATGTGGATCAAAGCGGGAGAATTTCTACCGATCTAAATGAAATCTGGAAGCAGACTGAAATCTTACATGGGGTTCAGAAAGATGATACTTCTTTCGGATTTGAAGAAACATGGAAATGGTTGACTTCCTGGTTCCCTGATGTGAGCTCATGGGTTAAAAAATGTTTAACAATTTTGGGAATGGTGCTAGTAGTTTTTGTATGCGTTTATGTAGTGATTCAATGCATTTCTAAGTGTTTTAGAAAATTAATATGGGAAAGATTTTAAAAGAGTGAGACTAATATGAAAATGATCATATAAGTCTCAAAGGGGGGAATTGTTACAAGACAACCCTGAGAAGCTCAGAAAGAATGTTTGAAGTAGGTAGATTTGGATAACTTCTGTCTTAGATAGAATTTGCTTAGCATGGGTAGCCGCACACTTGCTTAGCATGAGTAGCTAAATTTGCTGAAGCCTTAGGCCGCGCTCCTAGTTCGGTAAGAAAGGGCCTCAGAGCTGGCGCAGGCTGGAAAGATAAGGAAGCTACAAGCAGTCTGCATTCCTGTGCCCCACTCTCCAAAAGGGAGGATGTCAAGGCTGAGAAATAAGGCCTGTTTGGGCACCAGGACCTTGGGAAGCAAAGCCTCCTCTCACTGTTGAAACAGTGTTGATTAAGGGGTCTGGATTATGTCCTCTTCCTCAGGACCTTGGGAGATAACGTCTACTGACCCAGCTGGGGCAGTGTTAATTGACCAGGACCTTGAGAAGCAGGGGTGGGACCCAGGGAATGAAGAAATCACTAACCAATCAGTGTAAAAGGGAAAGTCGCAAATCTGGCAATTTGTGTGTATAAATGCTACTTGAAAAGTTGGGGGGTGTGCTCGATTTGTGGGAAACCACCGAGCACCCAGGCTTGCGCAACTCTGAAATAAATAAACAAATGTCTCTCCTGAGTGTGTAATTATTGGCTTATTGCACACCGGGCAACGAATCCGCTTTTCGGACAACAACAGCACTCGGATAAAGGGATTTTGATGTACTACCATCTCTCTTTTCCCATCCTGCTCCCTCCAAGCAATAAGGTAAATGCTTGTGCATGTTCATTGCTATTTTTTTTTCCTCTCCATTTTTTCCCCTAAGTTTTTCCATGATAAAGACAGTTAGCAAAACACAGACAGGTCTGGACATCAGAAATGCAGTTGTAGCCCTATGTTTGGGCCAAAGGGCCAGCACAACTGGATGGGATATTTCTGTATAACTAATTCAAAATACAGTAGAAAATGCATCATACCTTCTGATCATCCATGTTCAATTTCTGCCAACTGCAATCATTTTCAATTCAAGCTGTGTGGGACTAGCTCCCTTTGGCATTACATCATCTTCTAATGGATAATGCACTCAGGCCCTCAAAAGTGTGTGTGTGTATATATATATATATAAAAAAAAAATAATGCTGTAGAAGTAATGGCCAATATAATATAGATGTATATACTGAAAACAGACACCCTGTTACCTTGTTAAGTCTTCCAGCAGAGATAGGTAGACCTTAAGCAACGTACTCAAAAGAACTACACATCTATAAAATTGAGAACTTATCAGTTCATTGATTTATGCATGGGCATATCACATGCTGAAGCAATCTTTATCCTGCAAATAGCTTAAAAATCATTACACAGCTAAATGAAAACAAAAAAGGGTTTAATATGTCTTTTTCATTAGAGTTACTGCATGCAAAAGCAAATAAATGTTCAAAGAATATAGGAAAAGTATGATTGTATTACCTTCAAATACATTACAACAAACTGTCACCTACCAAACACATACACCAAGGCCTTCCATGGAAACCAGGAGGCAAAGAGTAACTTTGATCACACAGTCATTTCTTATTATTTCAGACCTCAAATCAAGTATCAACGGTCAGGTGAAGGAGGGGGTGAGAGACATGGGTAGCAGACTGCAGTTCTGTACTGTCTAATGTAAACAAAAAACAGCTTGTTGACATCTCTGTGCTTCCCTGCATACCTGCCCCCGCCCCCCCCCCCCCCCCCCCCCCCGCAACTGACCAATAAACCCCTACAATGGAAGAAGGCTCAGAGGGGATGGGCAAGGGCGATGTGGGAGTGACTGACCACAGCTGTGGCACAGAAAGCTGACTTTTTCTCAACACAAAGGGGACCAGAGGGTGACCTTTGTTTTAGATGAGCAGCTATATCCATTGAGTGGATCAATGGGTGGCATAAATGCTTCTCTCCGAGTTAACTGAAAGAGTGTGAATGTCTCCCTGAGATTAGCCAGACCAGCATGAGGGAAGTGTATAGGTGGCTCAGCCCAACACAGAGTATAAAAACTAGACAACTAACAAAAGAATTTTGAAGAGAGCAACGGGCTTGAGCTGGTTTCAACCCACGTATTCCTTCCCAGCAACTGGGGACGCCCAGTGTCGTGACGGTGAGCATATTACAGAGACCAGTAATGGGGATTGCATTTGTATTGTGATTCAACTGTATATTGTAATTGCTGTATTCTGCTAAGTGTAACTTGTATTGTTATTTCAGTATATTACTGTATTATTCTGCTAAATTAGAATCCTGCATAATATCAATTATCTTCAAATAAGGTATTAAACATTACACCCTCCACGTGTGGAATATCTAAAAGAACTTGTTCAGAGTATTGGACTCAGACACCCCCCCCACACACACACTTCCCATCCTCCTGATCCACTAAAAAATGACAAGCACATTTCTAGACTCCTTTTTCTGATACTAGCCAAAGAGTGTTGAAGAATTCAGTGCCATGGGTCATCCTAATAGCTACTAGAGGAACTCCTAGCAACACCATTGTAAGCCAAGATATTAGGATTTCTAAGAGGCAGTACTTTGCATGTTCACAGCCTGGTTAGTTTAATACAGTACTGGCCTCTTGTTTGCAAAATATCATTGGCATGTTTCAGAGCTAGTATCTTTCCATAAGTAACCATGAGGTGACTGAATTGAGGCATGTAACGGATGCACCTTTTTAATGCTCTGTTAAACCATGTCAGACTACAGCCCTTAAGTGCATTCTTTGATTTATGTTCCAGCCAGCTAATTATCAAAGACTGACCTGGTTCAAACTCTATGAAGTCTAATGACTGACTATGTACATGTGTTTGAGTAGTGAGGGAAAAGGGATTGGGGAGGGGGGGAGGATTCTTTTGGAAACACTGTCATATGGCTTTGAAGTCCTCATGTAATTTCATCAATGGCTTGGAATATTAGTGATGTAAGAAAATAGTAAAGTAACATTCAGTTTAAATATGGGGGGGGGGGAGGGATTCCATTCCAACAGGCATATTTAGAGGCCCAGACAGCATCAGGTGGTTTTATTATGTGTGGACAAAGAAACACCCACTTACAGCTCCCCTTATACTCAATACTATAACATTACCGATAAGCTTTTATGCCACAATTGTATTTTATCAGTAGAAGCAGCTGCCTCTTTTCAAAATTCTTAGCCACTTTCAGCTATTTTTCATCAAATGAATGTCTTTTACTTGCACAACTTCTTCCTATATTGAAGTTCTTGGTTAAAAGGATCATAACACTCAGAAGAGTGGGGGAAGAGACTTTTTTTTTTTTTTTTACTACTTATGATTAAATGACCTTAACAGAAGAATAAAGAATTAATTTTTTTTGTCTTATGAGCTGTGGTGTATTTTTTTTATGGTGTACAATTTTGCTAATAACTGGTTGGGGCCAATCTTTAACTAGTCACATATTTCCATTGTCCCTTCACCCCTGCTTATGTTTTTACTGCTTCCTAACAAAAACATAACCAGAAACAGTGAAAAACATATGGTTCCAACTAATGAATCACACACATACTTTCCCTCAAGTGCAGTAAGTACTACCAGCCGTGGTAGTCTTGCTTTGGCAGTGAAACCAATGCAAAACAAGGCCAATGCATCTGAAAGCAGCTGTAACAAAAAACCACAAGCAATACAAGTCTGCCTGCCTTCTCAGGGGCTTCTTTGTCTGTTCATCTGCTCTGTCCCTAGAACTTGCCAACCATTTTCCTTTGACAGGGTTTAGAATTTCAGAAGTTTGGCGGGGAAATCCACTGATTCAGAAACTCGGTCTTTGTCAAGTGAGTCCATGTCAGGAAATTTAAAGAGACAGTGTATGCATCAACACATCTGCTGTGTCCACTGGCCTTTGCAATACAGCTTAAAGTATTAAAAAAAAGATGTACCCAAACAAATGCACATATGCAAAAGTTTGCATCTATATCTATAAGTATAGAGAGAATGCTTGGGGGGGGGGAGAATGGTGTCATGAGATATCAAGATGAGAGGGTCACAGAACCCAGAAATGACTTAGTTAATCACTAGTTATGCATATCATCGCAACAGGAAAGCTGATAAAAACACCACTATATGTTCTGCTTATGGAACATGCTTGACTGAAAACTATTCCAGGAATGTTTAAGAGAGTTAAAAAAAATTACAAAAAGAAATTACAAAAAAAATACAATTTCTTATATTCTTCAGCCCATAAAGCTAGATACTATACTTACCATGAGACTTACTGCAACAGAGTGGACAGACTAGAAAACAAAACAAAAAAACCCATTACCCTTAGAAAAGCACCTTCAACTTTTTTTCTATCATAATATTCTTAGTAGCCAAATTATAATTCTACATTAATAGATTTTAATACATCTTTTCTCCTTACCAAAAGGAATACTCACCATCTACAGCTTTAAGAATTAACTTATCAAACATAAGGGTAAAAATACTTGACCATCTGTTCAGATAGAAGAAGCTTTTTTTTTTTTAAATAACAGAAATATTTAATATGGCATGATGGTTAGGAGTGCTTAAATGAGTGACACTGGTGATTTACTGTAAATTAACTTCTGCTTCCTGTATCAACAACAAAATTATATTAGCCAAAGCTGGCATAATTGTATGAAAGCTGCATTACTGTATAACAGGGAAAAAAAGCAACAGAAATATTTTCCTGAGAAGTCTGACTAGCCCCACTAATACCCACAATTTACTTTCATACAATCTACATAAACAGTTGTGTTGAAATTAACTTGTGTTAAGTACCACTAGATTAAAAAAAACCAAACAAACCCAAAACTATTACTAACCAAGTTTACAGAAATTACATGTAGCTTACTCCACATGGTTCCTGCTAAAATATGGTTTCTGGTGTTTAACAGCAAACACTCTCCCCTGCTCTCTCAGAGGCGGGCTCTCTCTGGCCGCACTATTCCTGTGATTTGTCTGCTAAGATATTTAGCTCATGAAACTCCAGTAATTTGAATAGTCACACTGCAGTTAAAAGAGAGATTAATTTTATCCCATGTTGTACTGGGTAACAAGATAATTAGTCACTTTGAAATGTAGTGCATTAAGTTAATCTCATCGATAGTTTATTGCAAACACAGATTGGTAACCATAATTCTCTACATGAACATTATTCAGTTATTAATGACTTCTGTTTACTTCATAATTTTACATGACAGAGACTAAAGTAAAAGGACTTCAAACTTATTTGAACAACACACCACATTGATACAAGCACTAAGTAGTTCGGTATTTTATTAAATCTTTGAGTATTTTTGTAACACTTCAGTGTTTTTGCTCAATAACAGCAGTATCTTTATGCTTTTATTTTATTAGAGATGATATAAAGTATGTTACACAGAAATTGTGAAATAATATATACCAAGGAAAGGAATGAATGCCTTCTTGCAAATTTTAAGCTTATGTACATACATAGATTTCCTTACTAGATTAAGGCAATAGAGATAATTTTGTTATTAATACTATAAAATTTCAGGCTGAAACCCTGACCCCCTTTGAAGTAAGCAAAAGTTTTGCTATTTACTGCACCCAGATTTAATCCTCAAATTATGATATGTTTAATATATCTGTTAGTAGGGAAAAAAACAGGTTCCAAACAAAGCATTTACAGAAAGAAACTATTAAAATGAGAACAAGCCTACCTCACTCCACTATTCTTTGTTTAAAGCTTTAAGAATTGGAGAAAAAGCTTGAATATTTAAGAAAAACAAAAGAAAAACAAAAGAAAACTAGTCAGAAAACTACTACCATGATTTAAAAAAAATAAATAAGGAAAATACTGTTACACCATGGCTCAAGCACCTAGATGAAACAGTCTATCTTGCTGAAAAATTAAGTCTCTAGCACTACTAGTAAGTAAAGTATTCCTATCTGCCTCACTTTCACTATTCCCTGAAATAGGGAAATTTCCTTGTCTGCTATTCAGACCAGTAAGGATTAATTGCTATTGACCTACTGGCTACTATATAAATGTTTAAATAAAACTATTTGAATGCTAAAGTCCATTCCCTGGTGCTTGAATATAGATACACCAACATAAAGAGGAAGATTTTAAAGCTGAAAGAACAAGTGATATTGATATATGAACAAAACATATCTTAGGTTCAGAAATGGTATTTTTTAAGAAAGTAGAGCATACTTTTATTTACCCAGACAGTATAATCCAGATAGTTTTCTCTTTTTCAAATTAACTGCATCATCAAAAACAATTCAGAGTAATTTTAGTGTGCAACAGTGGTCCGTCACAGAATGCCTTTGTATTTTCTCTAAAGGTCATGACAACCAGAGTTGTTTGGATACTGCCTGAAGATGGAAATGTTTCCCATCCTTAATGAACTAGCAGAGAATATCAAGACAGTTTGGAATCTGGATACAGCTCAAAAACTACCTTCTGACAAGACTTTAATCTGTGCTTTCAGGAAAAAAAAAATCAACACCCCAAACTCCTCAGAACTTCAAATCTATGATTCAGATGCAGTCAGCTAAGCTTTTTTGCTGATTTGCATCCCCAAATCAAGGAACCGAGTCTGACCGCCCCTCAAGTTTGAAGATGTAGAACCTAGAAGCCTACTCCCATTAGCTGTTTCCTTGATGTTTTGCCTTACTACAGTGAAAGAAATTCCTGTTATGGATCAGAGTAGATAAGCTTCTGAAAAAGCCAAAACACACAGCAAACATTCTTATCTTTCCATTATGTATACTGTCATCTTGCAACTCCTTAACATATTTTTGGTGTCATCCTAGGTTTCTCAGTCTCTTATTTTTGTGACATGAATTCTGCATCCCAGTGAGGTAGAAGAGAGTTTTGTGTAAATTTCAACAGCAGTCTTAACTGTAAAAAATGCATGAGGGGAGGAAAGAAAAAGAAAACTATTGACAGTTTCAAGACAAATTATTTTTTGAGGGGATCATTCACAATGTCTCTCAGAAGTGTTTTAGTAAATGAAAAATCATATGAACAAAATAAAATAATTTTATCAACAAATTACAATTCCTCAGCATGTAGCAATCAAAATTTGAAAACGTTCTCAAACAGAAATCCTCATTCACAATTTACAGTTGGAAAAAATAAAGCATACCAGGTGGAATTCAAAAGCAATTAGCAAAAGTTCCATTGAAAATGAGATTGCTCATCCTATGAAATCAATTTAATGAAATTTCTAATAATTTCTGGTCTCAAGATTTCATAAAAGCTTGGGTCACATTCTTCTGATGCTTCAACTCTGACACTACCTACTCGGAATGGGTTGAGATTCCTGATATTCAAAGACATGCACAGAGACAGCTATCCAAACTTTCTCCAAAATTGTTTACTGTTTACTGTTGTTTACTGTTTACTGTTTACTGTTCTGGGTGAAAAGCCTGTTCCATAAAAACAATTAATTTGAAGCAGTTCTGTAATCTCTTGATAGGACATGCAAGATTAATGACATCTGATTTTCCAGATAGCAACCTAAATTCTGAGAGCACCTTGCAGGTTTCCATTTGCAGTTGCTACATAATACAAATGAGATGTAATCTTCTTCCTTATTTAGAGGATGCTTTTTTATGAAAAAAATTGCCTTTTTCTGAAAAAGGTTGCATGTAGATATGCATGTAGATATTTTCAGGAAATAATTATATAGTTTTGATCAAAACAATTTACCATGAAAATACTGGCAGACTTTTAACTGTTACTGTGAAAGTCTGTTCCTACTGGCACAAAATTGTAGGCTCATATTTTTCTAACTTTAATTTTCAGGATTCTACTACTAATTATTTATGTCAAAACCAGAACAAAAGCCCACTGCTTAGCTTGTTGACTTCTGCACACAGATGTCAAACACACAAAGTTTGTTAATAATTTCAAGGTTCCAGAAACTACAGAGATCACCAGAACCATGCTGTTGATGATTAGTTCTTTTCAGATTAACATCTTCATGAATGGAGAAAGTACTGTTAAGGTCAATATCTTAATTTGTCATATACTGTGTGTCATTATATACTTTAATATAATATAAAGGGACATCCCAGAAAGAGTTGGGGATAGATATAGAAAAAAACTTATTGAGCCCCAAATTAAAATAAACATAAACCAATGTTGTTGAACTGCATGACATCAAGCTATCACTGGAGATACAAGGCTAGCATGCAAGATAGAAGTAGTTAGCAACCCACAGGTCAGTGTGTCATCGTCCTCAGAAACAGAAGATGCGGACTTCTGTTCTTCTCTGTCCTCTTTATTCAAAATGCCGTGTGGTTGAGTAAAAAAAACAAAAATAACAACAAAAAGGTAACAATACATAGTTAGCTGTTTGGTTTACACAAACTAGTATAAGGCATAGTATAAAGTGTACATAAGCATTTACTAAACATAATAAAGGGCCTGTGTAGCAATTACTCTGGTGATCTCCATCTGTACTCAGTATGACATTTAATAACACCAGAATAGTGTTTTAACAAAACCCCAAACCTCTGGATTTCAGCCCACCCTATCTCCAATATCTATTCAGTTTACCAAAACACAAGGTTAGACTAATTCTTCCAATTAGGAAAAAATTAATAAGTCCTGCTTTCCAGATGCTGGTTAACATTCAGCTGGGGTGGGAGGTAAATCTACTGTTACTGTTATTTTATGAAGTTCTAAATTGCACTGTATTGGCAAAAGCTTAGTTTAATTGTTAAGGCAGCAAAACATGAAACACTAAACATGCACTCAACCCATAAAATGAAAAATCATCACAGACAACCTTTGCATCTACAGGAATTATTTCAGTCCTCCAGCTCATCAATTTTTGTAAATTTGCCTTTACAACTGCTGTTTTCATAAGTGTGTTCACATGCTCTGCAGCACATGCTGTAGATGTAAATATGAATACATTTTTATGTTCAGGAAATCCTAGACAGAACTACAATGGCCATAGATATGGTCTACATTTGCCTTTCAGCAAAGTAATCAGAAATCAGCTCACTCACCAATGGATTATTTGCCCTCATGTCTGTAATAAACAGGAGTGTTAATAATCAAAATGACCCAGTGGTTACCCACATAATAACAATACCTTTGCTATATTAAAACACACCTCTTTGGGAGCCCTTTTCACAATGGGAAATAATCAAGTGTTACAATTGCTGTAAATTGTACAAATCTAATAAGTAATTTCACATATTTTCAAACAACCTCATTAATTCTTCTTAGTACATGAAAAATTTTCTTCAGATAAGCCAAACTGTAATACTTTAAAAGAAATACCTTTTATTTCACTTCTGTGCTCTGTTATCTGTGCTGTATGTTAGTTCCTCTTTTTAGCATATATCCTGCAAATCAGAATAAATGTTTTAAGAAATATATAGCTTCTTATCAAAAAGCACACTGCTATTCTATAATCCAACTTTTTTGTTTGGTTGATTGTGTTTATTTTTTATTTTTTTGCTGAACAGGAACAGAATCAAGGCAAGTGTTTGCAAATTAACCCTTGGATTCTCCAATAACCATGACTACTCATTCCCTCTGTAAATAAGCTTCTGGTTTGGGCACTAGGAAACCAGAGATACTTTCTCTCTGATAAAGAACAAAAAAGTTCCATCATTAAACAGCAGGTTCTTTGGGGGAGTTCAGTGCATCTACAGGGTGGCTTTGTGGAAGCCATCGTCACTTGGAACTCCTCTACGCTTGAGGAGCAAAATGCATACCTCCTTCCATTGGTTCCTTTTCCAGGCTATTCTCTACACTCACTTCTTAGATAGCCTGGAACCAACGGATCCTGGATGGAAAAGATTCCAGAAAGCTATACAATGATGGTACTGTGGACGCTGAGCCCTAGATCTCTACAGAAGGTGAAGAAATTTGGAAATCCTTCCACATTGAAAAACAGAAGGCACAATCAAAATCTCTGTGGCTAACACAAATAAATAAAATATATACCAGTATAGCCAACTGCATTCAAGTATACAGCAACATTCTGTTTCCTAAGCAGAATAATATTCTTTTCTTAGATTCAAATCTTGGGGAGATAAAAAGAACTTGTCCATATCTGCCAACTTATGGCAAAATAGTCTCCCACCATAAGCTAACATTAAAAGTAGCAAGTTGCTAAGCAATATTTATCATCTGGCTGAAAACTACTCATCACAGTTAAGTCCCCTACAAAGGGACTAATCCCTAAAAAAAAAAATTTAAAAAGTGACTAAAACAAAAATTAAAGGGACTAATCCATTATCATTGTCTAGGAACTTAAATGCCAGTAATAAGAAGGCAGCAAAATGTTCCAAAATGAATTTGTTTAAAAGTTACTAGTAATGGCAATGATAAGAAAATATGTTTTATTTAATGTTTGCTCTTTGGGTGCTTTACTGGGGGGGGGGGGGAGGAAAAAAAGATAGTAGATTCTTTTAGGATCTTAAGACCTCTGGAAAACATTTATCAAAATGAGAAATTGTAATCAGAATAAGGACTTAAGGATTAGACAGCATGACTAAAAGCATTTACTTAATGTCATCTACATTTTCTAAGCTCTCTCTTACATGTCTTCTCACTTCAAAAACAAAGCTAAGATGTCTCTCAGACTTTCAAAACTGAAAAGCGACATGATTGAAATTAATTAGGACTCTGCTAGATACCATCCCCTTCCAGAAGTTTCCACCCCATGGCCATCACCTACTTCACCTCAGTCTTCAACAGCTTTCATAGCTCAATTAGGCGAGCAAGTCATAGACTGTAAAGACTGTTGAGTTCAGGCTATCTCCAGGGAACATGGATAAGGGGCAGAACTGTCTTTCCATGTAACAGGACAGCATATAACTGCTGGGCAAGAGGAAAATTACAACACTATTATCCTTTAATTTGGGCAGTGGAGTACACTGCAGTAAAAAACAAATACTGGGTGAATACAAAAGAAATAGCCCCTGCTCCCAGCTTAGAAAAGATAAAATCTCAGCCGAGGACCTCAGAAAAAGTAAAAAGACACAGCAACACAAGCAACACTATTGTTGCAAAACCTGTTTGTTCTATTGTGCTTGGTTTTCCTAGGTGGTGATTTTTTTTCCTGAGGGGGGAAAATGTTGCCATCTTCTTTGCTATATGAAGATGGCCAATGCCGAGTGAGAGAGAATGACAAAAAGGACATGATAATAAGAGAAAAGGGAAGCACGAATAAAAGTGGGTGGGGGTAGAAAGGCAATGAAAAAAACAAGGAAAAAAAAAGACAGTGGAAGCCTGGGATAATAAGGCCATTCCAGACAACCATGGAGCGGAGAGTGCATAGCCAAATGGTGAAAAAGAATCTCTAAGACACTGCAAAAAGCAAAAACTGATATCATGGGCTGGGAAAACTGTTCCATCCAGGAGAGAATGAAGGTTTAGTTTTGACTTCAGGAATATTGCTCTAGCAGCCCCTAACCACATGGCTGAATGTAGCTGCCTCCAGCTACTTCTTCCACATCCAAATATATATTTAAAAGGGGTTATAAGTTTTATTGTTTGTTCTGTTTGTTAGTTTTTATCAAAGACTCTAACACTGAGATTATTTATTAGTAATAGATAAGGAGTAATTAGATTAGGATTAGATTAGGATCAGATGTCACAAGGTAAAGTCATTGAAAGCAACTGTATTGTGATAGGTCATCACAACATAATTGGTAACATTTTTGCTAAAAATATGGCCCAAAATGAGATAATATGAATACTTCCACTAAATTGCATAAATGGTGTTACAGACTTGAGAACTAGCTCGAATCGATCACAACTGGTCCTTTATTGTATATTTCCAAAGGGCCCAATTCTATAGCTGTTGTATATAATTAATTCCTACATACTTTAATATTGTGTGTGTGTGTCCATGCATAATATGCATGCATGCACACAGTGTCCTTCAATATTCTCTTAAGCAGAACTGGACATGTATATATAAACAGCTTTTTATGAATATTACTCAACTAAGCTCCTGAACTTTGTCTTTGTGTGCTTGTGTCCTCTTTGCTTTTCACTTTCTGTTAATGTTCTGGTGACTGTTTCCTAGCAGGAATGTTTGCAGAAACAGCAAATTGAAAGTTAAGTGACTGTTAGCACGCTAGGAATGGGTTCCCAGAACATGGGCTTTTCTATTAAGGCATAGCAACACAAATATTATTGTGTCATGAGGAAATGCCATGGCATCCGGGCTATTAATTTCCTTAAGTTTGGCATCTATTTGCTCATCTGAATGTGGCTTGTTCAGGTGAGTCTGGATAATTTCTCTAATTCACACGCTCTAGGTATACACTCTTTACAAAGAACATTCCAATTTCAGCCAAATAAATGCTAAAGATATATGAGTAAAGTATGCATGAATAGTCTCCAAAGGACTAAAACCAGTATGTTTCATTGATTTAGTGCCTGTCATCCTAAAGAATTGCAAAACTTTTCACAAACACTTGTGTATATTCATACCACTGAAATGCAGATACATCCAGACCTGCAAGAATGACGTATCCTAGACTGCTGAACTGCTTGTTTGCCTGCTTTCACAGTAGAAACATATTAAAAAAATAAATTTGACTTTTTTATGGTACACTAACTACTAAGCTATTCCTAAGTCATAAAAATAGCTGTTTTCAGGTTGTAGCCTGATTTCACAAAATCTCTAGAACCTCTTCAACTAAGGTGTAACTACTAGGAAACATGTAATCCATTCATCTTTTTATTTTAAAATGAAGCTTAAAATGCTGTGTTTAAAGTTAGATTTTAAAATTCTATATTCCAAGTAAATTGCTTCTACAGAGAGACATTCTTGCATCAGTTCTGTACCAGAGTAACTCCACTAATGTCTCATTTTGACTTGTACAATTAGAATCTGATGCAAGTGGCCAAATTTAGAGATCAAGAGAAGGCTACCGTAAAGTCTGGGGAAAGGGTTTAAAAAGCTGGCATTACTTAATAATTCTAATGGGCCAGAAAGACAGATTTTTATCAACAGAAAATCAACAGGAAGATGGCGTAACAAATAAAGTGTACCCACGTCAACTCATTTATACCTTTCTGCTCTGCCTCCTGCAGATCCAAGTTTTCTACCCCTCCTCTCACTGCCATTTTCACCTATGTATATATCTACTCCCATATGCATTACTGATTGGTAATTTACTTCATGCATTGCATTACTACTGAATTTGCTCAAAAGTATCATTGTTACAACTTGCCCACTACAAGAAATCCAAGAGTCCTAATTTTGTTCATTTCAGCAGAACCCTCTCCTATCCTAATACACGCATGTGAACACAGTATTCTCTGCATTCATTCATTCCCCTTTTTCTTGTCTCACAATTTTCTCTGATCTAATTATCTATATTCCTTATATAACAAAAAATCTCATAAAACAAAGGAAAAATTTCAGAAACTTCCAAATTTCTACAGCCTCCAACCATAGTAATGTCACTTGGCCTATGAGTTTAAAATATCCTCATTTCTCTGACAGATCATGGCTGGCAGCTCATTAGACTGTTCTTCATGTTAAATTCAACATTCTGTCCATTTTCCCTAATTTTACAGTCAAATTTCTTATTCCTTTGAATGTCTTTCTTTTTGCAGGTATTGAATGAAGAAAGGGAAAACAATTATAAACAGGAAGAAATGACACTATTCATAAACAAAGCATTATCAAAAGTGAAAAGGAAGTACAACAAAAAAGAGAAACTTATTTTCTTTCAGTATCTTTTGGTTACTACAATCATAAGCTAATCCACCAAAAGCCAATCTGCAAAAGAGGAATCCCTATGAAATTCTTAAGGACAGGGCCTTTTTTTGTATTACCTACAATGTAGTTAGTAACACACTTTTTGAATAGCATGTCATATTAATATGATGGTATCTCTATAAAAACACTCTTAAAACATTAGATTGAATGAACTTTACAAAATCTGCTTTGGTTTGAACACCTGTGGTGTTGAACATCATCTGAATTTCCAGAACTGATTGGTTCTTAACATTATTGCATCTAACAAAATTAAAAAAAATAGAGTTCTTAATAGAAAAAGATGCCCACTTGTTTACCATACCATATCCTCCTTTTCAGTAAGGCAAAAGTTTTCTGGCTTTATGATACAATGTTTTCCATGTCACGTAATGTGTTCAAGTGACAACCTTCTAGTAGAAAGAGAAATGATTTGGATCACTTTCATTTTATAATACAAAGTAAAATGAATCTCTTTTAGGATCTATACTTCCCTTTGAAAAGTTGTTTTAGACATGGACAGTGCTTTCAAATATAAAACAACAAAATAGCAGTGACAATAAAAGCTAGTGAATCTTTTTAAAACAAAACAGTTGTCTAAGAGCCTGTCATTATAATCTCTGTCCTCTCTTCTTTCCATTTATCCTTTTGGATTTTTTTCATCTATTGATTTAATTAACTTTATGTCTTGAAAAATGCAGAACTACTTGATGTTACAGACCACCTATTTGCCTGTTCTATAAAGCACTGTAAGTATTTTAGATATAAAAAAATAAACTTCTTAAATAGAAGGCAAGTAACTTTTTTTTTTTAAGATGGCTTTTAAAAGAAAGATAGGATGAACTAAAAATGATGAAATCCAGAGTAAGCAAGTTCTGTACTCTACAAAGTCTCAAAGTAAAAGCATAATCACTCACTGACCCAAGCATAATGGCACCTGGTGATAGGTGATGTCAGAGTGCAGAGATATATTAGAACTTGGCTCAAGGAGATAACTACAAGTAGGCAAAGGTGTCAACTTTACGGACCCTCTGCACCTTCACAAATACCAAAGCAGGTATTCTTGCTGGAATAAAATCTGTGACTCAGTCTAACCTTTTCTATAGAAAAAGCATTCCTTAATGTTGAGTTAGCTGTTGTCACCACAGAGCAAATGAGGGCATGGAGGGTATTTGGAAGGGGAAAAAAGAGAGTGAACCTTTGCAAATACATCACATAGTTCTGCTGAACTGAAATACAACATTAATAAAACTCAATAAAATGTTTAAAGTTAAGTCAAATATATCCTGGAAATGTGGTCATGTTTTTACCAACACAAATAATTACAGTCCTATTAAAACGTTCCTGACTCCGATTAGTGCAAAATGGGCTTGTTTCCCAGTCCTCTCACCAGGCTCATTAGAAAAGAAAATCCAACACTTTTTCTTTGTGAGAAGTAACAGTGGGTTTTCTCCTTATTTTTTTAAATTTTAAACAGGTCTTCAATTCTTGATCAATGAAGGAGAAATAATGACTATTAAATGTTGAGGCACTGGAAAAAAATCAAATTCTCTGTCATAGGGAATGTGCTGCAGATCTGCTACTATGGACCTCTGGAGGGAGAGACAAGAGCTGTTTCAGCAGGCTTGGGTGTCTCTCTGTTTATATGGAATGGACATTGGCATCTCTTGCCTGGACTTTTCCTGTGCAGTTCATGTGGTAGGCAGGGTGGGGAACAGTTGTCTGAGCCATACCAAGGTCAGCCTGCTAGAGCTGACAGTTTCTGTCTCTTTACAAAGAGAAGAAAAAACTTCATCCATGGTTTCTCAACGTATTTAAAGTTTTCCTAAGAGACATACTAAGTCACTCATTCCTTAATCCTGTTCTATTTACAGATTGAACTTTCAAATTCTTCTTTGCTCACATTTCACATCACCTAATACTAATTCACAGAAATCAAAGTTCAACTTAAGGGCAGCGTGAGGTGGTAGAGATTTTTAGCAGTAACATACATTGCAAAACTGCAGTAAAAGCACAACGCTATTTTGTAGGATATGGCTCTTTGTTAACTTAAAGTTGGCCTTTATACTAGCTTTTCAAATCATGCCATACACTACAAATGCTGCAAACTCACCTCACATTTCATATGGCAGAAGACTGAACTGGCCTGATTTTCAGTAAACAAGGTAAATCACTATTGCACATATGCACGAGCAAATGCAGCTACAGCTGACTACTGTTTGGAATTCAAATGCTATAAGACTAAGCAGGTTCTAATCCATAATGTTTTTTTCACATGTTGTTCCATAGCATATCATTCCACTATATCAGTATCATAGATCTCTGGTAGATGATAAATCTGAAGATAAATTCATGGATTGCTGCAAATCTACTTTCAGAAAGTTTCAAGATCCACCCTGATTGTTACATTTTATGTATGCTTAACTTTTTATATAAATATATATATATATATATAAAAGTAATTGCATGGAACTCATACATTAAAGTTATGCATGTTTGTCTATACAGATGAAGGGCCTTAGTCTCTTGACTGAGCAATGCTTTTAAAGGCTTAACTACATGTGCATTTTGTTTAGTATGTAAAATTAATTTTTCTACAGGTTAATTGTATAAATGAGGCAGATAAAGGGTGGCAGAATGAGATGCAAAGAAAAGACAAAGGCAACAAATTTCTATGTAAACATAAACTTCTATCCTATCTTCCCACTGTATACTTAAAGTTAAAAAATGTCTTCTTGCCTCTAAGTGGACTTCAGTCTCCATTTTCCTCTACGGAAGTTTCTTTGCTTTTGCTTATAAAGTTGCATCATAAAGCTCTGGTGCGCTTTGTTACACTATTTGATTCCACTGATACAGACAACTAGGTTATCCAATAAAAGTAGCTTGGCACTATTGCCCTTTTAGCTAATTTTAACATAAATAAAACAAACAGCTTCCCCACACTACTACTGACCACCTAAGAAAATTCCAGAGAGAGTAACATAATACTGTCTCACACAACTGACCTGTGTTACAATCTTTTGAGTTGCTTTCCTCAATGTCTGCCTAGTTGGCTGATTCTCCTGCCCTCTACATGCCACCAGAAACTTCAAGCGTAAAGCAAAAATGAAAATTAAATTAAGCACATGAAATTTTAACTAGCATGATTCTCCTTTGCCCCTTCCTTTCTCTGAAGTCCTCTTCTTATTTCTGGATCAATGAACATACAGCTCAGGATGTTCTTACGCTCAAAATCTTGTTTATGGGCAAAGAGGAAGCACACCATGTTACATCTCAATTTACTATATATGGTGCCCTTTACGTATGTTAGGTACTATCTCTTTGTTCTCTGTTACCCCTAAAACCAGCTTTGTTCAGCTCTGGGTCTGCATTTCTTTAACTGACCATTAGTGAGTTGTTCATAGCCATGAGGTATCCAGTGCCAAGCCTGTGCCCCATCTCTTATCATCCCATGCCTGTGCTCCTCTACACTGCATCCTGCGTCTCCCCTTCTCAAGGCCTCTGCTATCATACCAGGCCTGTATTTCTCTATACTGTGTCATTGTGTTAGAGTCATAAATATCTCATTCTACATAGAATAAATATAAAACTATGGTTGTACTACGCAAAGATAAACAAAAGTAAAGCAAATTAGCCATAGACACCTGGTCAATTAGAAATTGCTGTCACAGCTAAACCAAGTAAAACAAAGCTACAGGCAGGTCAAGAGAAGTTCAGGCAGAGTAGGCCTGACAAGCCTCAGTCCTGAGGCCTTGTGAATGCAGTACAAATCTTATGGCCTGTTACTAGCAATGGCAATGCCATATTACAGCCTGCATGGTTACAATGTATCATCACAGATACAAAATGGTTGACATGGAGATTTACAGTACTTGTGATGCTCCAGTCTGGGATCTCTTTGCTGTAAGAATTAGATTTTTTCTATCACCCGCCTCTGAGAATCAAAAGCACACACAGAATCCTTCCAGCTAGCTACCATATGATCCCCAAAACATGCCCTAATTTAAACAGATCCTGGGACATTTCTCATCTGTAACACTGCTTGCTGTCACAATTTTGCAAAAAGGGAAAATCTTGTCTTCAGACAGTCATGTTTCACATTAGAAGTATCTTTACTTCTTCCTGATGCCAACCTGCAAGGCTTGGAAGCACTTAAAGACCCATAGCATGTTTGCTGCAACACTTTGACAGACTGGCAGCCATCATCCCAGAGACCCCCAGGTACACCTGGTTCACCTGCTCCCTGAAATGTCATTTCTAGGAAATAAAGGCTTGTTCCCAAATGCATAGCTACATGTGTGAGAAAGAATCTCAGAGTAACTGAACTCAAGCACCACAGAAATTGAGGACCTGCCATCTACTTAACTAGAAATAACAGAAAACTAGAGGAAAATGAGTACTGAGGCAAGGCAAAGAAACTGACTGAGATGGACAAAGAAGAGAAAAGAGAAGAGGAAAGGCAATAAAGATTTTCCTTTATTTGCCTCATCTTTTTAAAGGAAATTATTTCTAATATTAGTTTAATATTATTATCAATAATGCATGTTTAATATTATTTTTAAAGGAACTTATTTTTTATTATTATTTTCTCACAGATCTGATCTCTCAGACCACACATTGTTCTTCACCAAAAAGAGTGGCCTCAATCTACAGAAATCGCTTTGCCAACCCTGCTGCTTTCCTATCCGTGGAACTCCAGTTTTCCACTATAAACCTCAGCCCCAATCTATGTATTACTATTTTGGTAAAGGGAGAATAGTAACTGGCCTGACTAACTTCCAGAAAACAGACCACATCTAGCTCAAATATGTCTGCATAGTTCAACCGTGACTGTGAAAAATCTGTGCTTCGTAACATTGTCATGCTTAAGAGCTTTCAACAGAAGTCCCAATGCAATGCTACAATGTATTTTTACCATTATTGTGATGTGATTGTAACATTTAGTAAGGATGCTGGTAATACAGAGATCACTAACAAATAGTTGCTTCATTTCAGAAAAAAATCAAGTGGCGCAGGCAACAACCTCTTTAAAATGAAATGCTTAAATTTTCAAAAAATGTTTTTGAATTAACATAAAGCCATCCTTTTTTATTCCTTAGCACAGAATAAATCAAAAAGTCTAATTTTATTTTGTCATAAATGTAGAGTTCTACTCTCTCAGTTCATTCTAAACCAGTATAAATCAAGTATAATTAAAGGATAAATTGATGAATGCCTGCTACATTAGACACTAATAGCTCAATTCATAAAAACAATATTTGTGGGTAAATTACATGTTTTTTGTGCTACTTGTTAATGCCATAGAAGGAAGCATACTTTGAACCAGTTCCTCAAAAGAAAATACACACACTTGGCAGCAATACATTGGAAAGGTATAACCAGGTGCAAAAACTGCATAGAATGATCTGGAAAAAAGTATGTCTCTTCCTTGCTAATTGCCACTGAAATAGCACTTAGCACTCTTTTTTATTTAATATGTATTAAACCTTATTAGCCTGATTTTCAAAACTGATGAGCTTCCACAATCTCACTAAAGTCAGTGGAAGCTGCAGGTGTTTAGTGTACTTGAAAATCCAGGACACATCTTATTCCATGAATTCTTCAGTCCAAGTTAGGCCCCAGTCCTTCACATACTCCAAGCCTGTAACTCCAAATAGTTTAGGTAGTAGTACCAGATGCAGAGCAGTTCTACAGGCTGGCCAATAGCTCAACTGAACATATTTCAATGTCTACTTTATTATTTTTCAAGTCATATGACAACAACATCACCAATTGCCCAAATTTGGGGCAAAAGCATCTTTGCCAACAGGTTGGCCAACCTGGTAAGGAGGGCTTTAAACTAGGAATGACATGGGTGGGAGAGGATGACCAACCATCAACTAAAGAAGTGGTGGATGAGGTTGGCAACCAAAGGGTCTGGGGGGATGTAAGCAGATGGGACCTCTTGATCAACAAAACAGGGCTGAAGTGGAATCACCCCAAGCATATGCATGTGAATAAGGAAGTGCCTACAGGACCACATTATGGGGAAATCACTCATGCCTTTTCTAGGAAAACTGTGCCAGGGTGCCTCTCTGAAGGACCTGTACACTAATGCACACAGCATGGGGAACAAACAGGAGGAATTAGAGGTCTGCATGCAGTTACAGGGCTACAATCTCATTAGGATCACAGAGACACAATGAGATAGCTCACATGAATGAAATGCTGCAATGGATGGATACAGGCTCTTTAGGAAGGACAGGCTGGAAAGGCGAGGGGGAGGGGTTCTCTTTATGTGAGAGAGCAGGGCACAATCAATCCAGGAGGTTTCTGGAGTGCATTGATGACAACTTCCTAACACAGTTGATCGAGGAGCCGGTGAGGAGAGGTGCTCTGCTGGACCTCATGCTGACAAACAAGGAAGAACTGGTTGGGGATTTAAAAGTTGCGGGCAGCCTTGGTTGCAGTGACCATGAGATGGTGGAGTTCAGGATCCAGCAAGGAGGGAGCAGGGCAAAAAGCACAATCGCAACCCTGGACTACAGGAGAGCAGACTTTGGCCTCTTCAGGGACTTCCTTGGAAGAATGCCATGGGATACAGACCTGGAGACAAGAGGGGTCCAAGAGAGCTGGCTGATATTCAAGGATCACCTCCTCCAAGCTCAAGAATGGTCCATCCCCACATGCAGGAAGTCAAGCAGAGGCAGCAGGAGGCCTGCGTGGATGAACAAGGAGCTCCTCACTAAACTCAAACATAAAAAGGAAGTGTACAAGAGGTGGAGGCAGGGACAGGTGACCTGGGAGGAATATAGAGACACTGTCCTAGCATGCAGGGATGGGGTTAGGAAAACTGAAGCCCATGTTGAGTTGATAATGGCAAGGGATGTGAAAGGCAACAAGGAAGGCTTCTGTAAGGACATCAGCAGCAAAAGGAAGGCTAGGGGAAATGTGGGCCTGCTCCTAAGTGGGACAGGAGCCCTGATGACAAAGGACACAGAAAAGGCAGTGGTACTGAATGCCTTCTTTGCTTCAGTCTTTAGTGGTAAGACTGGCCTTCAGGAATTCCAAGTCTGGAGCAAGGAAGACTTACCCTTGGTGCAGGAGGATCAAATTAAGGAGCACTTAAACAATCTGAATATACATACACAGGTCCATGGGTCCTGATATGTACCCACGAGTGCTGAGGGAACTGGCTGATGTCATTGCGAGGCCACTTTCGATTATCTTTGAAAGGTCATGATGATCAGGAGAGGCTCCAGAGGACTGTAAGAAAGCAAATGTCACTCCACTCTTCAGAAAGGGCAAGAAGGAGGATCCAGGGAACTACAGGCCAGTCAGCCTCACCTCAATCCCTGGGAATGTGATGGAGCAACTAATCCTTGATACTACTTCCAGACACATGAACGACAGGAAGTTGATCGGGAGTAGTCAGCATGGATTTACAAAGGGTAAATCATTCTTAACCAACCTGATAGTCTTCTATGATGAGATGACTGGCTCAGTGAATGAGGGGAGTGCAGTGTATATTGTTTATCTCATCTTTAGCAAGGCTTTTGACACTGTCTCCCATAACATTCTCATAGGCAAGCTGATGAAGTATGGGCTAGATAAGTGGACAGTGAGGTGGACTGAAAACTCTCTAAACTGCAGGACTCAGAGGGTTGCGATCAGCAGCATGAAGTCCAGCTGGAGGCCTGTCACTAGTGGTGTCCCCCAGGAGGTCAATCCTGGGTCCAATCCTGTTCAACTTAGTCATCAGTGACCTGGCTGAAGGGACAGAGTGCATCCTCAGCAAGTTTGCTGGTGATACAAAACTGGGAGGAGAGGCTGATACACCAGAGGGCTGTGCTGCCATTCAGAGGGACCTTGACAGGCTGGTGAGATGGGCAGAGAGGAACCTCATGGAGTTCAACAAAGGGAAGTGCAGGGTCCTGCACCTGGGGAGGAAGAACCCCGTGCACCAGCACAGGCTTGGGGCTGACCTGCTGGAAAGCAGCTCTGCGGAGAAGGACCTGGGGGGTCCTGGTGGACAAGTTGACCATGGGCCAGCAATGTGCCCTTGTGGCCAAGAAGGCCAATGGTATCCTGGCCTGCATTAGGAAGAGCGTTGCCAGCAGGTTGAGGGAGGTAATCCTCCCCCTCTACTCAGCCCTGGTGAGGCCACACCTGGAGTCCTGTGTCCAATTCTGGGCTCCCCAGGATAAGAGAGATTTGGAGGTACTGAAGTGAGTCCAGTGAAGGGCTACAAAGATGATGGAGGGACTGGAGCATCTCTCCTATGAGGAAAGGCTGAGAGAGCTGGGACAGTTTAGCCTGGAGAAGAGAAGGCTGAGGGGGGAATCTCATCTGTGTGTGTAAATATCTGATGGGAGGCTGTAAAGAGGATGGGGCCAGACTCTTTTCAGTGGTGCCCAGTGACAGGACAAGAGGCAATGGGCACAAACTGAAACACAGGAAGTTCCATCTGAACATAAGAAAACACTTCTTTACTGTGAGGGTGACTGAGCACTGGAACAGGTTGCCCAGAGAGGTTGTGGAGTCTCCATCCTTGGAGATATTCAAAATCCAATTGCACATGATCCTGGGCAACCTGCTCTGACCTCAGGGGCATTGGACTAGATGATCTCCAGCGGTCTCTTCCAACCCCAAGTAAAAAAAAAAAATTCTTGCGGAATTAAAGGGAAGTTTTTTGCATATCTTAACCACAGATTTTATTATGAGTAGCTATAAACATGATTCCTTTGAACATCCAAGAAGGCATCTTTGATTTACAGAAAGAATATCTAATAACCTTTATATACAAGTGAATTTTTTTTTGTATCAAAACAGAACACAGCACTGCCCATATATAGTTGCATTTATACTGAAATTTGTTCTACTTTGAGAAAGCAATATCTAGAGGGTATTAATGAGGCATGGGACAATGGGTGAAAAGAATACAATTCCCATCCTAGAAAAAAAATTGTATACACTTACTGGGAATGAAGCACACAGAAGTCTTAGCAATTTCCTTATGAATTCTATGAGCAGAATTGAAAAACAAAAGCACCCTAACAGATGACAAAAATATACCAAGAAATGTTTTTCCATCATCACAGTATTTCTGCTATTGCATCATGAGCCTCACAACACAACTTTACAAAACAGTATATTGACTCAACTATACATTTCTCTTCAATGCACAAAAAAGGCTCTTTGAACATTTTTCAGCCCAATAAATGAATTCAGAAGAATAGGATGGCTTGTTTATGCCTGAAACAAAAAACAGGCTCCTTTAATCATATTTGATAAAAGCTACAGCAACTACAACAGTTTGTATTTCACTGCAGCTAGCAGACTAATGTTTAGCACAGCCACCCTCACCTTCCATTCGCAGCGTTTACTTTTACACTTAGGCTAAGTTTCAAGAACATGTGCAGCACCATCTGCTTGCTCTGCAGTTGTGAATTGTGTTCTCTCTCTACCACTCTTCCACTCTGCCAGTTCAAATTGATAATTTAACTAATCTAAAACACACACACAAGCACATAGTTCTACAGAAATACTCCAGTGTATATTAGCTTGCATATTATATTGGTTGCAAAAGCCTTAAAAACAAACAAACCCTCATTTCATAAAGGATAAGTGGTAAGGGGAACTGCAGTATCTCAGATGCAACAGAAAATTACAAACAAAGTGTATGGGGGGGGTGTCTTCATTTTCTTTTCAATAACCATGTAGTGGCCAAACTACTTGCCTTATACATATTGCCAATACATTTAAAACATATCCAAGGTGAGGTATAATCTGTTACAGCCACTAAAACACTCCAGCAAAAAGGCATTTGAGTTGATTTGATTTTTGTTTAGAAATACAAATATTTTCATTGACTA
The DNA here is from genome assembly GCF_036370855.1 of Dromaius novaehollandiae. Lineage (NCBI taxonomy): Eukaryota > Metazoa > Chordata > Aves > Casuariiformes > Dromaiidae > Dromaius > Dromaius novaehollandiae. The sequence continues at coordinate 7,444,325 of NC_088130.1, forward strand.
AAAACAAATCTTCCAAATTCAGTGGCCTGCTGTTCAGCACATACATGCATATTTAGATTCCTTAAGTTGGCATGCACTGATTTTCCATCTCTACCTGGAATCTCAACTAGAATAAAAAGTGCTCAGCATCTCTAAAACTCAGGCTGCATTTGGTCAGTCTCCTTACATGGCTCAGGAAATGACTGTCAGGCATTTGCTCCTGCTACCACTGCCCTGTTCTACAGCTTCACAGTGCTCTGGAACTACCCTAAATTTGCCAATAATGACATCATTGATCCCTTGGGTTGAGGCAGAAAGAAGCGCTTGATACAAAGTTTATAATTATGAATATAAAAATGTTTAGAGTTGAAGTTATATTAATCTGAATGCATTTGCTTGTGCAAGCTTCCCCTTAAGATTTCTGCACTAAATGAGAAAATTATTCTGTCTTCAGGGCATTCAATAAGAAGGAAAAATCTTGAAAGAAATACACACTACATGAACTGGTAGTTTTGCACCATGTGCTTTACTCATTCTCCCATTGCACCCTGTTTGGGCACCTTAAGAAAAAAAGGGACACATACAAAATACATCTATTTGTAGTGATGAAAAGAGTTTCAAAGACCAATAGAAACAACTGTTAACAAAAAAGGAATATGTAATAGTGATTATTTCGGGACACTGATCACTTCAGGGGAGGCAGGAGAATAAGTCAGGGAAACTGGCCTTAATTCTATCAATGCCTCAGGGCACCCTAAGGGAATAAAGAGACACTGTCCTCAGATGTCTAAGTACCCTCAGTTCCAAATGGGAGGTGAGCAAAGAAACCTCGAAGTTCATGACTGATTAATCAAACAAAATTCAGGACAATTTCAGTAGCTGACCATAGTGTTTTCTCAGGAAGGCAAAAATAAAAATGTACGTTTATCCATGTTCTCTCTTGGTCACAGACATAACCCCCCACAATTTTTTGCTGGCACCTGAAGAATTTAGAGCAGTCTCCCAGCTGCTCTAATCTGGACCACCTGCTCTCTGGGAACAGTAGTATAACAGTTATAGATAGTTGGAGCACTGTTTACTCTGGCTGTGCCCCTCACCTGCAGCTAGGAGCTTGGAGGAGTATACCAGGTGCCAAAAGAAGCACCTATGCTAAATCTAGATCTTCTTGAAACTTCTCTACCTCCCCATGAAGAATGTACCACCATTTCCCATTTCCTCTGTCTTACCAGAGCACTACAGTCAGCAAAGAATGAGATTGTCTGACCCATTAATGTTGAAGAGTGGTGAGTCTGTACCTAATAACTATTCAAGAGAGTTTGATTTTGTAAAGCCATTTTCTCTACAATCCTGAGAAGCTTGGAGTTCATTTAGATTATCCTTTATAATGGAATGTCCGAGCAAAAAAGAAAGTAAGACATTTTACCCAGCACACCTCTTCCTCCAACCCTTTCAAGTTTATCTATTTCCCTTTTGTATTTACAGCAACACTGAAATCCTGCGCAGTGTGATTTCTGTGTTTATATAATTTATAAAACAATTGATACAGAGAGAGGAAAACCTCATTTTGATAAATACCTTCTCCCTTAGACAGAATAAAACCAATGACATTTCAAAAGGATCTCTCTGGATAGGAGGATTTATCTGCCAATATTTATGCCTTTGTCCAATTCCAAAATTATCAGTCAGATTAGGGATAACATAACACATAAGCTAAGCTAACGTTTGTGAGGAAAAGCTCTGTATGCAGGTTTCACTATTTTGAAGCTGTACAGGTATCAGGTATGATCTTAAGCAGAAGTATATCAAAGTAATGTATCAATTTTCTGTATGTTGATTGTACAAAAGTCATTCTCTGAATGCTGTTCTACATGATGCCACCACACTGTAACTTGTTTCATTTACAGTATCTGTTTCACTTCTATTCACAAGCTAATTTTTTTAACTGCACACAGGCTGCTAGACACATGTGCATAGCAAATGGAATCTGAACTTAACTGAACAGCCTCATTTATTCTTGATGGTTTAAATTATTTCATCACAATTAATGACACCCCCTCAGCTTCCTGGGCAAAGCAGCCAAATGTTCAGAGACCACAAAACCATTTTCCTCTTTGATGGCTAGTGACAAGTTGCCCTATGAAGGACATTCCCTGGGTGCACAGGCTGGATGACATCTCCATTGCTTAGCACGTCTCTGGGTAACCATGGTGAGATAAACAGGAAGACATGAGAAACCAGTCAGTACAGTAGTGAGGACAAATTATGTGAAGCGTTCTGAACTTGAATGATCTGATCTCCTCATAATGGAATTCCAAACCTGATTGTTTTTGGAAAGAGAGACTTCTTTTTGTGTTGACATTCAAAAGTGTTATCTTTTCTGTGTTTCTTTTAACATTACCTGTCCTTTCTTTAATAAAATAAAATAAAAAAACAAAAACAGATGAGGAAGATGATGTTTCCTATGTTGTTCCTCTCACAATATTTAGGTATTTATCTCTACAGGAAGAACTTAGATACTTTGCATGAAAAATGTTAACTTGTGAGTAAGCATTCTGAAAATGAGAAATTTTAAAGGGATGGGTGAGAAAGATAAAAGCCAAGTAACTGTGCAACTACAGTCCTGAAAAAGAAGAAAATAGCAGGTGTCTTGCAAGTTATTTTGAGGGAAATTCTCTTTGAAACCTTCTTAAAAATCCAGTAGCAGGGCTGGAGGAAAGGGAGAGGAGACACATTCACTATAATCTGTTACAGGATTGTTTTCCTACCTATTTTTTAAAAGTTCTTTTAACAAATATTTTGCAGCAGAGAGGTCATTATTGATGTGTATCCAGTTACACATTACAACTGCTGTAGCAGAAGATCCTGTGAAATGTCATACTTTGTTTTCAGGAGGAGAAGAAATGTGTATAGTGTGACAACAACAGGAACAGCACATCATATATATATGTTACTTAGATGCATGTAATTGAAATAAACACTCTTAATAGCACTGAGACTTAAGGAGAGTCACATGGACTTCATTCTGTTGTCTCTGAATACTTAATTGGGGAGGAGGGGAGAAGGAGCTGAGGAAACTCTCAACTCTCATGTAGGGATATATTTGCCTGTGTGTCCCTGGCAGATGTGGAAAGGGGCTGAAAAGGGCAAAGGTGAATTGAATATCCCATCACTGCAGGTTTGCAGAAGGGAAAGAGCACTGTAAAATTCTCACATCTGGTAATCGTTTCTCAATAGCTGGAAAGAGAATGGCAGGAAACTTTCTGGCTCTTGTGGAAGATGAAAAGACAAAAACCATATGTCACACATGCACTGTGGTGGTACAATGACCACTACATTTATCCCCCTCCCCCTTTTTTTTTAATTTAATGATCTTCAGATATACTCTATTCCATGGTCAAAATCATGCAGTCACTCCACTTCTTAAAGGTTCAGTATATGCACATTTTTCAAATAAAACCCAGGTCTGACGTTAGAAAATCAAAATCACTCAAGCATAGGCTGCCAGGTACTTTGGGCAAGAATCCTTGTGGTTTAATCAATAAACAGAATCTAAATGAAAGACATCATAGTAACTAGACAGTAATGTTTTGAACAGTCCATAACCAAAAAAAAAGAGAGGGAGAGAGAGGGAGAAAGGGGGAGAGGGAAGGAGATGGAAACCAAGTGGCCAGATACAACACTACTGAGTCAACAGTGATCGCTCTACTATACACAGCATCTGTGAGCACAAGGTCACTTGCTATTCTTAAAAGAGACAGTGTTTTTATTTAGGGTTTTTATATAGGTCTTTTGTAGTGCTTTTAGTTTTGTTTTGTTTTCAGAGGGATTCAATTTTCCCCACAGAAATATCTGTTAACTGAAAATATAATGATCACTCTGCCCTTTCTGGGCCACAAAGCCAGAGTTTACTGTCTAATTCACAACTGTCACATTGTACAATATTATGAAAATTCCTAGGAAAACAGTCATTTCAACTTGCAAAAATTAGAGGGGGCCTGGACTCACTGGTGTGACTGATGGTCTTTCATAGTTAGCTTTCAATTCATTCTTCTGCTGCATTTAAGAGGAAGCTACTGCAGCAGGAGCAGTTCTTGCCCCTGTGACTCTGCAAGTAAATGCTGCAGGTTATTTAATCTGGCAAATTCACAGTAGCCTGTCAAATTATAACAGGAACAGTATCTTCCCCCAAATAAGTCTTACCATGGTTAATTACAATACAAACCAGAGAGCAGCCACAATTATTCAATAATTATAGAAAGTGCATCATTTAAATTTTATGGAAATTTGCACTTGCACCCCAGTATGCCTGGAAAAAAATAAGCACTGACAGAAAGAAGGACCTCTTGCTTTTGAAACATCACAATATACTGTGTATAAACTAGGAGTGAAATGTTGCCTCACTATTTACTTTAATACATCAAGATACCTCAATAGTGGCATTTATCAAGTCCAACCAGGACATGAAATTGTTTTACAAGGAAGTGACTGGGCTAATTATAGAAGTTGTAAATGCCAGCAAAGCACAATTTAGATTGGAAAAGGAAAAAAATTATCTCTATAAAGAGATAAAATATATATAAATGGTGTTCCATATAAGAACAGCACCTGAAAATCCTTCTGCTGATTTAACTCTTGGTCAACGTTTCTCTAACAATCAGATGCTGCCTTAAAATATGCTGGTTTTGCTCCAAACTACCTCACTCTACTTATAATTGAGAATAGGGCTTTGAAGCCTGAATTTACATGAAACATTTATTCTTTGTAACATGGGAAGCTTCAGAAACGAGTTTACTCTGATACCTCAAGATCGCAAAAGATAACTCCAATGGATGAGTTAGCTCAGAAAATGGTTGCAAAAATGTAATGTCAAAAAAGTGATTTCACCTCAGATCATTTCACTGATCCAGTTTACAGTACAGGCCCATAAACAGCTGTGTCAATAAAATGGGGGGTGGGGGGGGTGTTTAAACTATATAGTATCCAGAATGGAGGGATCCTTTGCTATCAGAGAAATTGCACTATGGAACTGCACTCTGAAAAAGTTAAAACGAGATGGAAGAAAACACTAAAAAGAATACATTATATTGAAAATTCCTGCTTCAGGAGTAGACAGACCTACAAAAGGAATAAATGTTTTCTATTGCTAGCTTCCTCTAGCTTTCCATTAAGTGATGTATAACTCTAAGAGATTAGTAATAATTACACTATTCAGCACTTAAAAGAAATTTCCATCTTCATGGTTCTGTCCAAAAATTAGTGCCATCAGATATGTTCTGAAAGGACTGTAGTGTCACTATTTAAGTTAGAAATGAACATTACTAAATGCTGCATGTTTGTCATTGCACTTGCATGTTAAACACACACACAATTCTAGTCTGCTCTATCGTGTGATATTTTAAAAAGTGAGAAATGTCAACCCCTTAGCCACTATGGCATTCTCCCTAAGCTCCCCTTAGCCATCAAGTGAAACAAATAGGGCCTGGAGAATGCCCTGTTCAAATATATGAATGACAGCTGTAGTGAGAACACCTGCGGAAGATCTGGTGAGGAGTCAGGTGACTGGCAGAGTACGTGATAGCAGCCCCAGAGTGTGCTCTCTACACACTGACCAAATTCCTGTCAAGGCCGGACATGCACATTCTGTTTTGTCAACAACATCTAGCTGCTTCGCAGCCAGTAGCTACCCAAGGTTAGCACAGCTGAGATAAGGAAATAGTTCTAGTAGATTTAAGGGGCCCTTAGGATACAATGAGTCGAGTCCCGCCTGAGCGTCCAACCTGTGCATCCAGTAGCGTCCCATCAGCGACCCCTCCATGCGGTTCCCGGGGCTCCCCATGCAGCTTGGAGTGTAAGTCCTTCATTAAATCTATCCTGTTTAACCCCTCAGTAACCTTGAGTGTCTCTCTACGCCAGTATCTGACCCTCCCTTTCCCGCCTTGCGGTCACAACAGCCCACCTCAGGGCCATCATGAAGAATCTCTCTTTTGATCATTGCCTGGACCAACACAGAAAAGGCACTCTCTGATCTCCCTAGCTCTATGAAAATCAAGTAGATCAGTGTTAACTAAATATGTCACCACTACTTTTTATTAAAAACATTATACAGTAAAGTTAAAAAGAGGGTTTGACAAAAGGTAGCTAGCCAAAGGCAAAAGATAGCTTCTGGATCAAAGGAAGCATGCTGATCCTCTTTCAAAGCTCGAAGCATCTTGTTCTCTTTAGTGGCGGCATTGACAATCTCCAGCAGTTGCAGACCCAATATTTGCCTTTCAATCTTAGGGAAGATGAACACACACAAAGGAAAAACAAAAAAAGAAAGAAAAAAGAAAAAAATGTTGTGGCCCAATGTTCTCTCTTCCAACCCAAGTCAACCCCAACACCTGAAATTCTGCTAGAGATCGTCCAAATGTCCCCCCCCCCAAATCCTGCCTATTAACAATGCATATAGGTTCACCCAAATATAAATTACATGCTTCCAAATCTGTAGTTTCCTTACCATCAACTTGACTCAACTATTAAACATATCCTTCAATCTGTCTACACTGCAGGTTGCCATGCAATGATAGTAAAGCTAGATGCAGAAGAACTCAGGCAATGGAAACATTTTGAATAACACTGAAGCACTGATTTTTGCCTTGTAATGGAGCTAACTTATCTTGCTCCTGAGAAATACAGTCCATACAGAGCTCTGTGTACCTGCAGCTAGACTGCTTTTGGCATGTGAGCTAATTCAGATCTCTCCATTACAAGGCACACTACTGCACAGACACACACTGAAACACCCTGTATTATCCAAGCTGCCCCCAAATTAAAAAAAAAAGAAAAATCCACTGACCAAGATCTTCTGGCTGCTAAAGCACAAATGTAGACCCTCTCCATTTATCTGTGGTTGTCTGAACTGTCCTAATTCAGAGCATAAGACTATTTAGGAAAGAAACTACAATTAAAAAGCATGTGTGTTGCATGCTTTTTCACCTCACCAAAAATCAATGTCATGTGGTACTGTTATTCCACTGCACATTCTGGATAAACATTTCTTTGCAGGTATGCTTTCCCCATACAAGCAATGCCAGCCACGAGATAGCTCCTGACAAAAACCGCAGCTTGAAAAAATTTTACGTCAAATTAATTTTTGCTATCTATAAACTATTTTGTTTATGCTCTTTCTTATTTCCTAAATGTTTCAGCTTCATGTTTCCTCTCAATGAAGCATGAAACTTGTGATATAAGGGATTCCTCACCTATTTCCTGGATCATGTCATTCCCCTCCTTTGATGTAGAAGGTGAGGGAAGCTAATTCAAGTCCAAACTCTTCATGCTAAACTTCAAGGCTCTCAAGAACTCTGCTCCTGGCTACATTTTTGCTCCCCATCATACTCCTTTCATTCTGCTCCCAAAGACCATAGTCTTGTCTGTTTATCCACTCTTGTCTTCAGACTTTCTTCTATGTCCTTTCTCACAACTGGATAGTTGCTCTCACTGCATTCCATTCGCTCTTTAGAACGGCTCCTCTCCCCTGTGACACACAAGAATGTTAAGCCACCTAGGAAAAGCTGTCTCAATCCAGTCATGAAACATAAAATTCCAATGCTCAGAGGGACAAACATCCTCAGGGCCACAGCGAGTGTTTAATGTCTGAATCATTTTGAACATCTGTTTAGATTATGGAAGGGCCCATCTACCGTTGTTTGTTTTTATAGTGCCAGGTATACTACTGACTTTTAAATAATACATACTTCTAATTTCACACTTAAGTCAGTTTAAAATCTTTTCCTACAAGCAATTTTTTCTGTCATCAGATGCTTTTTTTCCCCCAAGAATTCAGAACATTTTAAATATGAAGGATGTCTTTTGCATGATAATATCGGCACTGGGGCATTCTCAGTACCTGTTGAAACAGGATGTTCATATATTGTTTGAGGTATTCAGGAGATTTAAATCCAAATCTATAAACAAGATAATAACAAGTGTTCACCCTCACCATAAGGATTATTGCAAGGAAGTCACCAGGGAGAAATGGGATGGTCTCCAAGGAAGAACCTGCAATAGTATGGATATTTTGGGAAATCATTACTCTGGAAAATAAAGTGGGAACAGACTTTTGTTGAAACAACGGATACCTTAATAAAGAAAAAAAATGCTGAAAGCAAGAAGCCTTTTTCCTAACTGACAGTATTTGTCAAGTACCAGCTGCATAAGACACCTATCAAGTCCCACAGAACTTGAAAATCTGGGAGACAAATACCAAAAGACAATTTGCATTAGGAAACTGATGGAAGAAGTCTTTTCAGACAACTTCTCTACTCAAAGATGGTGATTATTTTTTTCCAACTCCTTGTTTATAGGCCTGGAAGAATGAGTTAGTGTTTAGGAAGGGATTAGAAAGAGGGTAATAGGGAGACATGTCTCAATAGGATGAGGGCAGTGACATGGTCACTGAAAACAAGACAAAGATGGCAGTGGATAAAGTATATGAAAGGTGTTCCAAGGCTATCACTGTTGACAAAATGAAAGCAGAAGGGAAATTTGATAAGAGAGATGAAATATAGTTCTGGGTCCTGTGTGTTTGTTTTCGCTCTGCCTATGAATACCATCAGTTTATATTAAACTCCAACCTCAGATGGACTAGAAATCAGCACTGTAGTGACCAGATACATGGGTGCTATATTATAGAGTTATTAATCAGTTTCCACAGTGTGACCACAAGGCGGGAAAGGGAGGGTCGGATACAGGCATAGAGAGACACTCAAGGTTCATGAGGGGTTAAACAGGATAGATTTAATAAAGGACTTACACTCCAAACTGCACGGGGAGCCCTGGGAACTGCGCAGAGGGGTTGCTGATGGGAGGCTGCTGGAACACAAGTCAGATGCCCAGGCGGGACTCGACTCACTGTATCCTAAGGGCCCCTTTAATCTACTAGAACTATTTCCTTATCTCAGCTGTGCTAACCTTGGGTAGCTACTGGCTGCAAAGCAGCTAGACATTGTTAACAAAACAGAATATGCATGTCCGGCCCTGACGGGTTTCAGTCAGTGTGTAGAGAGCACACTCTGGGGCTGCTATCATGTACTCTGCCTGACTCCTTGCCAGATCTTCTGCAGTTGTCCTCACTACATACAGTGATAAACTGAAGGCTATAGCATAAATGTGTGAGTACACAAACACCTGAAACTTCTAGGATCTCTTCTCTTAGGCTAACAAACACAACTCTCATAAAATCTTGTTTAGATAGCTAGAGAACTTGTCTTTCATGAGAAAGCCCCTTCACCTTCTAGGGGGTCTTAGATTTTAAACCCAAGAATGCATGCAAACAGTGGAAAGCCACACTATTTGAAACATGGTGGAATATTTCACAAAGTACCCATGGCAAGTACAATTGCAACTAACCCCTTTAGTGCAAGTATTCACTTTTCAGAAAGCTTCAACATGGGTGAAGCTCTGCATTTGAAATGAAGAATTCATAGGTTTTAAAATTTCCTCGCATAATTTAAAAAAATACTACTATCTTAAGCCTTTCAGAAACCAATCTACTAGATCTACTATTAATGATTTAAAAAATTCATTCAAGGTTAGTTTTTTTTCTAAACCAGCTACAGAACTTTATCTAAGGTTGCTGTTGATGTCATCAACTATCATGACCTCAGAGTCACAAATTATCTTCCCTTCATAACAAGATCATTGTGTTCTTTAGTATAATCACCACTTCATGTACTTTGGCATCCCATGCTCATTTCGATCTGAGACAGTGACAGAATTCTGTTTTTATCCCATGTCTTAAAGGCCCAGTGTATCTTGGTTACTGTAATGTCCACTTTTACAGCCTCTGTCTAAATCCCTACTCTCTAAGCTGCAGGGGTCCAGAATAGTGCAGCCAAGAACAGTCACTCTCTCCAGGAAGCAGAACGATATTGCATCATTTTCCTCATCTTCCAATTTAGACCCAAATGTCATTCAAAATTACCATCCTAATTTTCAAATTTCTTCATGGATATAATGAGACAGATTCACATCTACATTTCCAGTGGATCTAAATGCATTCCAATGGTTCATTTTGCCAATATATTTTAAGACCTTGCAATTAACCAGTAACCTAGTTTCAGTCCTCACTTCTCATAACAGCCCCCTTTTATTTCTGCTTGTGCTGTTCCATGTACATGGGACTTTCTCCATTACCTTTTTTCAAGTCATTAAATCATCTATATTTAGCTCTCACCTTTTACTTTCCTATTCAGTTTAGCCAGCTCAACCTCACTGACTTTTTATTTTCCATTGCTACATCTTTCTGTTCTTCTTTAAGTTCCCTACATAAATTAACTCAAATCTCTCCTGCATCTATATTTCACTTTTTCTTTCTCCTCTGCTTCAAGGGTTCTCAAACTGTTTAATAGCACAGACCACATCTTAAAAGAGAAAATGCTGTGTGGACCACTTCCCCTTCCATTTATGACCATGTGGAACACCTCCCCTCCCAGCTGCAATTGTGTAACATCCCACAGTGATTATATATGTGGAAAAATGGCAACAGAAAAATATTTGTGCAATTCAGCAGCTGAAAGCAAAGAAGAAAGCCTGCATGACATGATCAGTCAGCTCTCCACAGACCACCAGCAAGTGCTTTACAGACCACCAGTATACAATGAACAACTGTGAAAACTGCTTCTCTTTTCATCCCTCTGTACAATCTTGCCCGCCTACTCCTATGATCATCATTGTAATCAACTGCCCAAAACAATGCAGATAGCAATATTGCACAAAGTCATTTCTGGATCTATCTTAGTTCTCTGGACTGCCTGGGTCTTCCTTTACTGCTATTAATTATATATCACGATCCATTATATTCAGGCTCAGACTGTATCATCAGGAGAAACAAAAGTTATAACAACTAACATAAAGACCTTTCTCCATCTATCCTTCCTGACTGTCCTCCCACCCCAAAGAAGAGGTGGAAGGAAAAAAGAAGTGAGTACAGGCTTTCATGTCAAAAGGGGGTTTTGAGGTAGTCTATATTCTGAGTCTCAGATAAAAAAACCTGCCAAAACTCCTCCCTTTCCCACACAGACATGGACACACATGCATACACACTTCCTTTTTTTTGCCAAGTTTGCCCTGGGAGCAATAAGGCCCTGACTAGGGAAGAAATTAGGACCGATGATCTTCTGACTGTGAATTGAAAAGACAGGCCAAAGGGAGAGGAGTAGAGACAATAGATGAGAGTAAAAGTGGAAAGACACTGCAATCATCTGGTGCAGCTAATGGAAAATGCCTAGAGTTAGATGCCTCTTCTAAATATCAATGAGACAGCATCTTCTGAGGCCGTGGCCATTGACTGTTAAGGGAAGAGTAAGAGTAATGGAATTTGAATGGGTCACAGAGAAAATCTCCAATAAAAAGAGCACTGGTAGGAAGATATGCCACCATTGAGGGAATGTCATTGTCAGTATCCGAGGAAAGTTTTCTGAAGGTAGAATATCCCCTAAAGAGGCTGGGACAGTTGACAGAAATCACCTCTGAGGTTCCTGGGGAAGTAACAGCCTGTTTAGCATTCCCACAGAGGATGCAAAAAGTCTGAATGCTGAGACTGAACTGAAAGTTCAGGGAGAAGGGAGAGGACGATCTTCTTTTTTATTTTTTCCCCATTTAATAGAAAGAATGTCTATTTTTTTTCCTCAAACAATTTATATTCTTTCCTTAGAATATTCTAGAATAGAGGCTGATGCCTTTTATTTTTTTAAGGGAAGGCTCGTCATGATGTTTTCAGAAACAAAACAGAGCAAATGCAAGGATGAATTGTCAGAAGGTCACCATACTCATCTAGCTAATACAAAAGTTTTTAAAAAAATGGATTTCTGAAACAGAAGGCAATATTTGCAGCACTTGTTCCAACATTTAAGATTATATGTCCAAAGAAGGCACAAAATTATCACGTGCAGATCAAGGATCTTAGATACGATTACCTGTGGCGCTTAAGGACTTTTGGCAGAAGTATCACTTCTGTCAGAAGTGTAATTGCACTTGGCAAATCCATATGGTTTCTACCATGAAGGATAAATTTTGGACAGAGAATAAAAAAACCCCTTTTCATTACTAACAAAATTGCAGCAGAAGATGCAGGCTTGAAGGTAAGAAAATCCCAGGTAAGAAAGCATGGAGTAAAAAAAGCTATTCTCTGATCCAGAATTTAATGTGAAAATGAACAAATGTAGAACAGGCAGATAATGTCTGTGGGTATAAAAGTTGCAGGGAACACTAAAAACAAACTAGATTGCTGGTACTTCTGATTTTGGAGTAGAACATTGTTCCTGCAACAAGAAGGTCTGCAACATTAAATAAAGTTCAATTTGTAAAAGCATTAAAAAGATGTCCACAAGTGCAGGGTTTTGTCTTTGCAATTTATGGTAGTACATGTTCCTACCAAGGTTAAGCCATACTTGATAGCATGTATGTTTAAGGACAGAAATACGTCTTGATGGTCAGGAATGACAGAACTAACATCTTTTCACACTAATATGTTTTTAGATGATGTAGCATAAGAAAATAGCAGAAGAACGTTTGTATTTATACTTGTGTGTATATATGAAATTCACATGCATGTTTAATAATAGTATACTGTATGATTAGTAATATATACAAGTAAAAGAGCTGTCATTTTTAGAAAAAGATATGCAGCTTGGTAGTCTAGCAAAATAGCCAGTCTGTACTGGTTAGACAAAGAGAGATATGAGGTAGAACTAGACCAAATATACAGGTGGCTAATCTCTCAGCTCTAGATATACTAGACAATGCATTTGCAAGGAAACAATGTAAAAATTCACAGTGTAAGATATTTTGAAGCTATAAAAAGCGCACTGATGGAACAAACCAAAATTATCTATAACTAGGCTTGGATCATGGGATCAAACATGTGGCAGGAAGTCATCGTTCTTAATCCTCTACATAGTTGCTTTATACAAAACTAATGGGGGAGGTTACTTTGTGGTGATAAAGCTCTGACATATCCCTGCCAATGAAAGAATATTAGTAAACAGCTGAAAAAATTATTAGGAATGTTTGGAGAACAATGTATTGTCTTTATAAGAAGTTCTAATTAACTTTAAATGTGTGTGTTTATTCACACACTGTTAGAAACTCTTTGTGGAAGCCTAAATTCACAGCTGGTTCCAACTTTGTAACTATCCTTCATATTCCTCTCATATATAAAGTTACATATGTGTACTTCTGCTAACAAATTCTATATGAAAGTTTGATCAATGATCTCCTGGCTTCCTACCTAGTATAGTTTTCCAAGAAAAGGGCAGTATATCAGTAAAATTCTAATATTAAATTGCTAAGATGCTTGGGATGGACTACAATAATGTATTCCTTGGAATATGATCAATGAATCAAGATGGTTTTCTCTGTAGGTGAAGCATGAATTTAGTCATGGATGGTGGAGGGGAAGAGAGTGAATATGATTTGCTTCACGTGAAATGAAAACACTGCCAATACACACTCTTATCACTGAGTATATTTAATTTCAAATGAGCTTCCCTTCTCATATACATATTTTCCAAAGCCTCAAAAGATCATTATGTTACTTTTGTTTTGAAATTAGTTTGCATTTAAAAATCTTTATTATGACCTTGATCCAAGATCAATGGGAGTTCTAGCAAGAGACTGAAGACACAATACACTGTTGGATGGAAGAGCAAGGCAGTAAAGCTCCTCAGCAAACAGCACATCCAGGTCCTCTCACTTTTTGGAAGGATCAGAAAGGACCCTTAAGATTTGTTTCCTTCTCCATTTTCTATCTGTCTCTCATTTTGAGACTTACACATAAGCCCCTGTCAATCCAAACTGTAATTATGTAGGGTGAAGAAGAACATATAAAGAAAAAGGCTAGCAATGTAGACTTCTGACAGCATCACATGGGGGTTCCCATGTCTGTATCAGCCAGCTGAGCCCAGTATCCAGTCTCTGGCAAGAGCCAGTGGTTTGACAGTAGAAAAGATGACTAGCTAAATAAAAATATATAAATGCATGCCATTCTCTCACATGGTAATTAGCTCATTATGCAATGCTGGACATGTAAAAGGAAGAAGATTATGCACTCCTGTGTGGATCAGCACACATTTTGGAAACATGACATTTTACTGTCCTCGTCCCTGCTCATCCCACCATAAATAATATTGACTTATCCTCAACTACAATGTTTATGCAGCATTTTTGCTATGAAAAAAATATTCATCTTGCATGCAAGATCAAGTCAAGAACCAGATGGCTTTCTTTCCTAAGATTTTATCATCCTTCTTTAGTGTCCAAGTAAGGAGTGAATTGTTTGTTTCTTTCTTAAAGAGAGCCTACTCACTAGAGAAGCTTGTTTATTTGGTTTAAACATGTTTTTACAGATCTGTTAATAAAACTAGAGAAGAGGAGGGGAAAAAAAAAGCAGTGTCTGGAAGTGGCATAAATACTTTGTCAACTGCGGTGCCAAGGAAGTTTGGGCCTGATCCAGTGTGAAGCTGAACCATGCCCAGAAGATGCATGAGTGTGTGCATTCTCCATTCTGCTTCATATCCCATTTTAAATAGGGATAGGAAAAATTTGGTACAAAGATATTGTCCAGATGAAAGGTTATCATTGGTTCCTCCCTAGACTTGTTTTGTCCCACTTAGTTTTGAAAGTTCTGGCTAAAGATGAAGCTATATGCTCATCCAAAGATAAAAGAAAATAGCTAAAAACAGAATAAAAATAACTACGCTTAGCAGTTCACTTTCAAGGGATCTACATTCTAAAGCAATTTTGTAAAAAAAGCCTGCACCTCCTTTAAAATAAAAATCACACAAAAATTAAACAAAAATGAAATAGCATAATCCCAACACATACATCGTATGTTCTAATATGAAAATGCTAGAAGAGAGATGTGCTGTATCACACTTTTACGGGAAATTTATCTCCACAAGCCTGCCAAAATCAAGCCCCAAAACAGAAAAAAAACATGATTAACTTTTTTTTTAAGAGGAAAAAAACAAAAAGAGTGAAAAGGGCTTAAACTATATTCATTTAAGCCATTTTACAATTTACTTTTGGGTCCCAATCCTGTCTACTTTGCCACTGATTTTGGTAGGCACAGAATCAGATGCTCAGTTCTCCCAAGTAATAAAGTTCAGAACCTGTAAACACTGCCACAAAGATAGATTAATCAGTCAGCATGAAAAATATCATCTAGGTATGTTTCACTCACAATTTTTTACTAGAGATATGAACATATAATTTTTTCTACTTCTCATTTTCCAATCTTTCCTATCTTGGGATCCATACAGTGAGATACATAAGCCAAGTGCATAATTCTAAGGGTGTGAATAGTCGGCGTCCCCCCCCAGGCATAATTACTTTGTTTATTCATAGTCCAAATCTCCAACTAATATTTTTCAAAATTTGGGCTTGAAAGAACTTTTTAATGAGAACTATTTACATCATAAGGTTCAAAGGGCTGCTCTTTTTTTGAGCTAACTGCAAGGGAAATACAATGCTGCAAATTTTTAAAACTCTAACACAACCGTGAAGATTTGACCAAACTGTAAATAAAACACTGAAAACCCATGAAACAAAGCACACCTTTGACAGAGGTGCGAGCATGAAAAAATTTAGCCTCAAAAGTGATGAGTGGTGATCACTTAATTTTTTTTTCAACCTCAAATAAAATACTGGCTACCATGTGAATTTATGATATATAATGACTGCATTTAAAGCCCTATCTAAAGAACTGAATATTAACAATCATATAGTTCTTCACCTTCAGGATTTTTTCCCTGTGATTAACTTTCCTTGATGTGGTATGCACACCACAAACACAATGCTGATGTGAATTCATCCTTAAAAGATAGCTCAAGCCCTATCAAAACAGGAGAACTATTAAAATGACTATTTAACTTTCTTACTATTGCATATAAAGAACCTTTCTAGAGAAAACATATATAAACCATCACATTTAAAGGTTTGTCTTTATTAGAAAGACTGCATCACAATATATAATTCCATCTAAAAATGGATCCAGTTACAGTAGTGCAAAATACTAATGTAGATACATTTAAACAAGTTCTATCCATGTTTATACAGATTTCGTTTAGAGCTCAGCCATACAGTTGAAGTATCATTGTTTAATAAATAGTTGCATATCAGCTGAACCACAATACCCAAATGCATGGGCACTATTCATCCATTAGAAACCTAAGATAATATGTGGATGATTAAAGTTCAGTGAAAGAGGTTTCTGCTCACAGATTTTACCTCATGTTTGTTGTGGTAAGTGGACGCAGTCAATTTCCATGGCTCAGCTGACACAAAAAAAACAGATTATATGTCTGAGCCTTCATTCAGTGAAATATCAGTTAAGGTTAATTTAGTTAAAGCAAGGTTTAAACAAGTCTACATGAGAGACTTATACCAGTACAATGAAATGAATATCTATAAATATATATGCAAAAAGCTTTGCTTATGCAAAAAAAAAAAAAAAAAAAAAAAAAAAAAAAGCAGACATGTAAAACATCCTTTTACCTGAGATTTCCAGAAGAGGCCAAAGCAGTAACAGTCTTCCTGTTTCAAAATTTTTCAGTGCACCTCAAAATATCTTTTTTTTTTTTTTGAGTCCCAGCTACTGGAAGCACTTGATTTGGTAAAATATAGGTGTTAAAAATAAATCTACTTTATATTTGCAGACTAAAGTTTAAAAGTCCAAAGTGAGCATACTCCAAAAGTAACAAAAACCAAAAGGCAAATAAAATTTATCTCAAATGCATTATTTTTAACCCCATCATTTTTACACCAGCCTCACTCTTTTGAGAAAGCCAATATGTGTTTGATTAATGCTTAACAATTGTGTAACATTTGAAGTGACACAAATATTACAAGAAATTGTTTACAAGACACTAAAATTTGATTTGGTTAATGTAATCTTCTCTGTGACCTGAGAGTATGGTATAATCATTTCTCACTTGCAAGATCAAAAACTTGCCACATCACTCTTTAGTGTCACATATCTTATAAAAACAAATATATGTACATGTACATATATACCAACATACATGCACATAGATCTAGAGCTTTACATAAAGATACATGCATACTCACCTGCAAGAACAAAATGAGTCTTTGCTTATATTCTCGCTGCTTCTTTGACTTCAGTAACTTTGTAAGAGTATGAGCATGAAGAGCAAAAAAAAAGGCTGGTCTGTGTGTGTACACATGCAAACAGCACACAAATGCTGTGACAAACATTTCCAAACTTAGGTGCCTAAAGATAGGCCGCTAAATAAAAATGGTCTGACTTCTTAAAGATCCAGCCTACCTGCAGATGTCACTGAAGTCCCAATTAGATTCCCATCTGCATACACACACAGATTATTTTCACACTAATCACCAACAACCTGTATATGCTAATAATTATAATATAAACTTGATATAGAAATCTGAATTGAGGACATAACAACGATTTCTAAAATATCACTTAAAATCATGAATGGCAAAGATTAAAAAAGCCAGCGATCATATGAAAATGCAAAGAAACTGAAAAATACTAGTAGTATGACTTTAAAACAAAGTTTCTTTCCAAGGATTATATCTTCATGACTATCATCTCAAACTCTGCATTGTTTGCTAGAAATCATTACTTACAACTAATGAAAATTGGATGGATATATTTGCTCCCTTAAAAAAATAAAATCTCACAAATGCACAGCATTCAGTTATATTTCATTACGCTGTTCTTGTGTAGGCTAAAATTATATCCTTCTGAGTCATGTAAACCATTATTTCAAAGAGATGCTTAAAAAATGTAAAAAGGAATGAGGGAGTAGTAATGGTAACATGCAGGACCATGTGCTGCTTTGGCCTCCCAGTCAGTGGTTACAATTAACAGATCACTCCTGGCCTTCGGCAGACAGAATAAAAACAAAAAGAAACCCCAAACTCTACAGCTCTGGGAGCAGGGTAGTGAAGAGGGAAGGGGTAGGGAGAGAGAGATCTGGAAGTTTACACAAGAAGACAAACTGAGCTCTGTTCTGGCACATTCCTTCCTCTATATCTCCCAACCTCTTTGCATGTGTCTTGTCATATTTTCCTCAGCTGTTAATTGTCTGTACTGTGAGATTTTTAAATAGTCACAGCTTAGGAAAAGCGAAACACAAGAATGTATCACAGCCGGTCAGCTTCACACTGCTGGATAAAATTTTCCAAGGCAAGCATTCTTCTGAGAGTTCCTGAGTTTCTAAGCCTCCCTCCCCCTTTCCCCACCACATGCACTCCCCTTGAAGCCTTACTTGTGGCAATAAAACATTCATGCAACTTGGAATTTTAACACAATGCCATTTCCCTAGTTTAACCTGAAAGGAATTCACTAGTCACAACAGACTACATCATCCTGCCATTAAGCCCTGCCAAGGAACTGCTTTTTTTGGCTGTGCTGGACCAGCTCTGACAGGAAAGGAGTACGCAGACCCACACACAGAACACAGAGGGGCCACCCCCGCTTCCTCAAGCTTTATCCAGCAACACCCTGCTCTGAACCACATCCCCCTGACTTGTTTCAGCATTGTGACAGGCTTGTGATGCATGTGTCACTTGACAACTTCTGCAGTCACAACACTGAGCAGGCAAGTCTAGCATTTCACTAACTCATTGCTCTGTCTCAACGGGCACTTGGGCATTTGCCAGAGGGTGATTTTTTTTTTTGTCTTTTTATTTTTTCAATTTTTTAAAAATATATACTACTATTGTTAATGTTGAATGTTATCTGTTTAAATATAAAGATCTTTCCTCCACCTATAATCCCTCTCTAAAAGAAAAAACAAATCCCTTTTTCATTTGCCTGTGGTAATTATGTTATGATTACTGACAGAACAGTTTGCTTAAGGGACTAGTTACCAAAGCTTTCAGCACTTTGGTATTCTAGTGGCATTTCATTTTTTTGTAATTAAAGAAAAAGGAAAGAACTGGCAAAAGTGCTTCCTTGAGGATTATGAAAACTGCTGATGAGAAAAGTGCTAAGTGTCTCATATGCCCTCTGTTAATACTTTTATGTAATGACAGGATTCCTGAAAATGCAAATAGCAACTGTAGTGCAGTAGAGCCACACACAAGAACTGTTTACCTGTCATTTTGCTTTCTGAAGGTATTAGCAAGGAATTCTAACTCTTGAATTTGCTTCCCTTATTTTCTTCTGAATGAGAGGCAGCACAGGCAATCCCATGGAAAAAAAAAATTGATGCTCTTTCCCCTTCTTCACTGTTGACATTTTTTTACAGCTGAATTATCTTTGCTTTAAGCTGGACAGAGTGCACAAAACAAACAGGTAAGGAAACATTTTCAAAACACTGTGAATGTACACATAACTATTTTGGAACTTGTATTAAAAAGGAACTGACACTGACTGTCCTGATGTTGTTCTGACTCTCATATCTACATGTGTAAATACCCAGAAGTCTGGGGGAATAAACAGTGTTTGACCATCTTCACAGTAAAAAAGGTTTTTCTTATGTTCAAGTGGAATTTCCTGTATTTCAGTTTGTGCCCATTGCCTCTTGTCCTGTCACTGGGCACCACTGAAAAGAGTCTGGCCCCATCTTGTTTACTCCCTCCCTTAAGGGAGTAAGATCTCCCCTCAGTCTTCTCTTCTCCAGGCTAAACTGTCCCAGCTCTCTCAGCCTCTCCTCATATGACAGATGCTCCAGTCCCTTCATCATCTTTGTGGCCCCTTGGCTGGACTCACTCCAGTATGTCCATGTCTTTCTTGTAATGGGGAGCCCAGAACTGGACACAGCACTCCAAATGCGGCCTCACCAGGGCTGAGCAGAGGGGAGGGATCACCTCCCTCGACCTGCTGGCAACACTCTTCCTAATGCGGTCCAAGATACCATTGGCCTTCTTGGCCACAAGGGCACACTGCTGGCTCATGGTCAACTCGTTGTCCACCAGGACCCCCAGGTCCTTCTCCATAGAGCTGCTCTCCAGCAGGTCAGTCCCCAGCCTGTACTGGTGCATGGGGTTATTCCTTCTCAGGTACAGGACTCTGCACTTCCCTTTGTTGAACTCCATGAGGTTCCTCTCTGCCCATCTCTCCAGCCTGTCGAGGTCCCTCTGAATGGCAGCACAGCTCTCTGGTGTCTCAGCCTCTCCTCCCAGTTTTGTATCACCAGCAAACTTGCTGAGGGTGCATTTGGTCCCATCATCCAGGTCATTAATGAAAAGGTTAAACAGTATTGGCCCCAGTATTGAACCCCTGGGGTACACTACTAGTGACTAGCCTCCACAGCCCTTTGAGCCTGGCAGTTTCGCCAGTTTTCAATCCACCTCACTGTCCACTTATCTAGTCCATACTTCATCAACTTGCCTATGAGATTGCTATGGGAGACAGTGTCAAAAGCCTTCCTGAAGTCAAGGTAGACAGCCTCCACTGCTCTCCCCTCATCTACCCAGCCAGTCATTCCATCATAGAAGGCTATCAGGTTGGTTAAGCATGATTTCCCCTTTGTGAATGCATGCTGACTACTGCTGATCACCACCTTATCCTTCACATACTTAGAGATGGCATCCAGGATGAGCTGCTCCATCATCTTTCCAGGCATGGAGGTGAGGCTGACTGGCCTGTAGTTCCCTGGGTCCTCCTTCTTGCCCTTTTCGAAGAGTGGAGTGACATTTGCTTTCTTCCACTCAGTCGCCTCTCCCGATCACCATGTCCCTTCAAAGATGATTGAGAATGGCCTTGCAATGACCTCAGCCAGCTCCCTCAGCACTTGTGGTTGTACCCCTTCAGGGCCCATGGACTTGTGGATGTCCAGTTTGCTTAAGTGATCCCTAACCCAATCCTCCTCCACCAAGGGGAAGTCTTCCTTTCTCCAGACTTCCCCACTGATCTGAGGGACCTGGGATTTCTGAAGGCCAGTCTTACCAGTAAGGACTGAGGTGGAGAAGGCATTTAGTACCTCGGCCTTTTCTGTGTCCTTTGTCACCAGGGCCCCTGCCCCATTCAGTAACAGTCCCACATTTCCCCTAGTCTTCCTTTTGCTGCTGCTGTATTTAAAGAAGCCCTTCTTGCTGTCCTTGACATCCCTCACCACATTAAACTCCAGATGGAGTTCCTAGTCCCATCCCTGCACACTTAGACAACATCTCTCTATTCCTCCTTGGTTTCCTGTCCCTGCTTCCACCTTCTGTATCCTTCCTTCTTCCATTTGAGTTTTTCCAGGAACTCCTTGCTCATCCATGCAGGTCTCCTGTCCCCTTTGCTCGACTTCCTGCTCCTTGGGATGCACCGCTCTTGAGCTTGGAGGAGGTGATCCTTGAATATTAACCAGCTCTCTTGGACTCCCCCTTCCTTCTAGGGCCCTAACCCATGGGATTCTTCCAAGCAGGTCCCTGAACAGGCCAAAGTCTGCTCTCCTGAATTCCAGGTTTGTGATCCTGCTTTTTGCCCTGCTCCCTCCTCACAGGATCCTGAAATCTACCATCTCATGGTCACTGCAGCCAGGGTTGCCCCTGACTTTCAAATCCCCATCAGCCCTTCCTTGTTTGTAAGTATGAGCTCCTGCCCTCTTTGCTTGACTTCCTTCGTGTTGGGCTAGACCATTCTTGAGGTTGGAGGAGGCAATCCCTGCATATCAACCCACTCTCTTGGACCCCTCTTTATTCTAGGGCCCTATCCCATGAGATTCTTCCAAGAAGATCCCTGAAGAGGCCAGTTTGCTCTCCCGAAGTCCAGGGTTGTGATCCCGCTTTTTGCCCTGCTCCCTCCTCTCAGGATTCTCAACTCCACCATCTCATGGTCACTGCAGCCAAGGCTGCCCCCAACCTTCACATCTCCAACAAGCCCTTTGTTGTTTGTTAGTGTGAGGTCCAGCAGAGCACCTCTCCTTGTTGGCTCCTCCATCACCTGTATCAGGATGTTGTCATCAATGCTCTCCAGGAACCTCCTCGATTGCTTGTGCCTTGCTGTGTCGTTCCTCCAGCAGATATCAGGATGGTTCAAGTCCCCGATGAGAACCAGGGCCTGTGATCGTGAGGCTACTTCCAGCTGTCTGTAGAAGGCCTCGTCTACTTCCTCTTCCTGATCAGGTGGCCTGTAGAAAACACCCACAACAGTGTCACCCATGTTAGTCTGCCCCTTAATCCTTACCCATAAGCTCTCAGTCAGCCCATTGTCCACGCCTAGGAGGAGCTCCATACATTCCAGCTGCTCTCTCACATGAAGGGCAATGCCCCTTGCCTTCCTGGCCTGTCCTTCCTAAAGAACCTGTGTCCATCCACGGCAGCATTCCAGTCATGCAAGCTATCCTACCATGTCTCCGTAATCACAATGAGCTCATAGCCCTGCAACTGCACACAGATCTCCAATTCCCCCTGTTTATTCCCCAGGCTGCATGCATGTACAGGCACTGCCTGTGATACACCAATGACCTCATTCTCTGGGGATAAACAAGAACTACAAACCAAGCCCCCTGACCAAAACAGGGCCACTAAAGCACTACCCTATGATGAATTCTCATCTGATGACTGAAAATCCACCCTGTTCACTGATGACTCCTGCAAGCTCCAGAGTGGACAAAGGCTATGAGAAGCAGTATTACATAGTCCCCTCACTGGTCACATGGCTAATTTGAGTGGAAGGGGAGAATTCAGTCAGTTTGCATAGCTTTACTTTCTTCCACTAGTGCTAGAAGTGGCTGAATGGGAAAAGTGGCCCAAAGGGTATGTCCATACTGATTCCTGGATGGTAGCCAACACTGTGTGGAAACATATAAAGCAATGGAAAAAACACAGGTAGAAACATTGGAGTAGACCCATCTGGGCTGCACCTCATCCAGCACTAGGGCATTCATGTAGCCCTCATTTCTGCCAGTTCCCTAAGCCAAGTGTATCATCACCAGCATGATTACACTGGTCTCCGATGGTGCAGAGCCTCTCCTTGACTAAAATAATAGAATATATGTGGTGTATTCAGATGCACTTCCGTGTGGCATCTCATGTTTATATAACATTATCACAGCAGGATACACTTGGCTTGTCCTTCTCTGCATGCTGCACAGATTTATCACGGTAATGCTGACAATGCTCTCTGAAGAAGGTAATATGCTCTTGCAAAGAGTAGAAACCAAAGGTGGCAGGTCATGTTTTTTCTCAACAATAGACACAATTAGCCTCTTAAATTGCTGTTAAAAAACAAAAGTTATTTAATTCCCTCACCACTATGAAGTCATACTAATTCCACTAGACTTCGCACGTCTGATCACAACCCTCTGAGCTCTGCCATTCAGACAGTTTTCAGTCCACCTCACTAGCTGCTTATCTAACCTGTACTTTATCAGCTTGCCTATGAGGATGTTATGGGAGACAGTGTCAAGGTAGACAATAGCCACTGCTCTCCCCTCATCTACCCAGCCAGTCATGCATAACCCACCCAAACGCATAACAGACCACAGCATTTGCCTCTATTGAGGTATTTGTGTCACTATCCATATTTAAATAAAGAACAGCTCAAATGCCACAATAAGTTTATCTGTGGGTGACAGTATATTTCTGCTTTGATGACAACTACTGTATGAATTCCCTCACTATCCATATAGCTGTCCTTAAGCTATCATTTGTTATTCACTTTACAAGAAAACTTGCCTATCTGCTATGCTCTTTGCTGTACATGGGATGGAATAACAGAATCACAATCATGTCCTTTTCCCTTTTGAACTCCAATGTTCTATAAGCAGCAGATGATGACTTCTCCCTTCCTCTCCACACATGCACAGAGGCACGTCATCAATAGAGGCTAGAGATGGAGTGGCTTCCCAAGGGTTAGAATGGCATCAATAGTACACTGTTGGAAGTTCACATGAATCAAAGTAATTCTGAGATGTCCCTCCCACTAAAAACAAAGCATCTTTCTATAGCAAAATTTTGTGTGACACAGCCATACAATTGACAACATTTTCTTTTCAGTAAAAGAAAATCATATAGAAAACAGTTGTCAAATATTTCAATAAGGGAAAGGAGGCACTTTCGCATTACAATAGTGAGTGTGGCATTAGAGCCTAACATGACTAGAAATATAGCAACAGGTGTTTGTCCATGGGCTAAGGTATGGTCTCTTATTTCGCACATTCTTTCAACGAATGGGTGTTCAGTTGAAGAATGCATCCTGATTCACTGAAATACTGTAAATGAACACACAGAATTAAGACGTCTGTTTAATAGCACTGCTTTTAATTTTACCCTTTTCTGTAGACTGTCAGAACAAAAAAAACCCCAAACACTTAAAAATAGTTAACATAAATGCGGGATTTTAACGGTGATTACAACCTTTGAATTACAGTAAAAAGCTACATTAGTGATTCCCTTTCTGAAATGAAAGATTAAGAGAAAGCAACAAAGGAATTCTCCCTTTCTCACCATTCCCTGTCTGTTTCAGCCTTCTCTTTATTAATGCCATATGATTCATCACCTCCTGGGTATACGAGGAGTACAAATATTATAAATTTTTCTAAGCTTTGAAGAGCCATTAGTCTACAAGGCATACCCATTTTACAAAAGCACAAGCATTACGGTGAGACAGAGACGGGGAGGGAAAGAGAGCGGGGGAGACAGAGCAAAAGAGAGACAGAGACACAGAGAGACAGGGAGATGGAGAGAGGCAGATGGAGAGAGAGAGAGAGAGGAAAACAGAGAGAGAGGCAGAGGCGGAGAGGGCGAAGGGAAGAGGGACCATGATGGGGAGACCGAGATGGGGGAGAGAAACAGAGAGAGAGGTGCAGACAGAGGCAGACAGAGGAAGGGAGGGGGAGGGGGAGAGGGAGATGGAGACAATGAGAGAGGGAGCTGGAGAGAGAGGGAGATCGAGGCAGAGATGGGGGAGAGATGGAGGGAGAGACGGAGGAAGAGAGAGGGAGAGATGGAGGGAGAGGGAGGGAGACGTAGAGGGAGATGGAGAGGGAGAGGAAGATTGAGGGAGAGATGGAGAGGGAGAGGGACGGAGAGAGAGAGACAGAGAGACACAGAGACAGAAGGGGATGGAGATGGAGGGGGACAAGGACACAGAGGGAGAGGGAGACAGAGGGAGGGAGAGATGGAGGGGGGAGATGAAGAGGGAGGGAGGGGGCGATGGGAGATGGGGAGGGGGAAGAGGGAGATGAGGTCAGAGGGAGACGGAGATGGAGAGAGAGACAAGGAGGGATATGGAGGGAGATGGGGGGGATGGAGAGGGAGAAGGAGGAAGAGGAAGCAAGAGGGAGAGGGAGGGAGAGAGAGGCGGGAAAGGAGACAAGGAGGAAGACAGAGAGAGAGTCAGAAATGGAGGGAGAAGGAGACAGAGGATGAGGAAGGGAGAGGGAAGTGGAGATAGAGATGGAGGGAGACGGAGGCCGAGGGAAAGGCGGAGGGAGGCCAAGGGAGAGGGAGAGGGAGACGGGTGGAGAGATGGAGAGGGAGAGGGAGAGGGAGGGAGGGACAGGATGAGGGAGGGAGGGACAGGATGAGGGAGATGGGGAGGGAGATGGGGAGGAAGAGACGGAGACGGGAGGGAGAGACAGAGGGAGAGACAGAGAGAGATGGCGAGAGAGATGGGGGTAGGGCAAGGGAGAGGGAGGGGGAGAGACAAACAAACAGAGATGGAGGAGGACAGAGATGGAGGGGAGCAAGGATGCAGAGAGAGATAGAGGAAGAGACAGAGATGGAGGGAGATGGAGATGGAGGGAGAGATGGAGAGCGAGACAGGGAGGGAGACAGGGAGGGAGAGGGAGAGGAAGGGAGATGGAGAGGAAGATGGGAGGGAGAGGGAGACAGGGAGGGAGACGGGGAGGGAGGGGGAGGGAGGGAGGGAGGAAGAGGGAGATGGGGAGGGAGAGGGAGAGGGAGGGAGGAGGAGGGAGAGGGAGAAGGGGAGGGGAATGGGGGAGGGGAATGGGGGAGGGAGGGGGGGGGAGGGAGACGGAGACAGAGAGGGAGATGGGGAGTGAGGGAGCGGGAGAGGGAGACGGAGAAGGAGAGGGGGAGGAAGATGGGGAGGGAGGGAGACAGAGACAGAGAGGGAGATGGGGAGGGAGACGGGAAGGGAGGGAGTGGGAGAGTAGGAGGGGGAGGGGAAGGGGGGAGGAGGGGGAAGACAGGGAGGGAGGGAGAGACGGAGAGGGAGATGGGGAAGGAGACGGGAAGGGAGGGAGAGAAGGAAGGGGAGAGGGAGGGAGAAGGGGAGGGGAATGGGGGAGGGAGAGGAGGAGGGAGGCAGATGGAGGTGGAGGGAGAGGGAGAAGGACAGGGAGATGGACGGAGATGGAGGGAGAAGGGGAGGGGAATGGGGGAGGGAGAGGAGGAGGGAGGCAGATGGAGGTGGAGGGAGAGGGAGAAGGACAGGGAGATGGACGGAGATGGAGGGAGAAGGGGAGGGGAATGGGGGAGGGAGAGGGGGAGGAGCGAGAAAGAGACAGTGATAGAGATGGAGAGAGAGGCAGAGGGAGGCAGAGGGAGAGGGAGAGGGAGACGGAGGGAGAGGGAGACAGAGAGAGAGGGAGAGGGGAAGGGGGAGGGAGACGGAGACAGAGACTGGGAGACAGAGGGAGAGGCAGAGGCAGAGGGAGAGGCAGAGGGAGGTGGAGGGAGAGGAGAAACAGAGGGCGAGATGGAGGGATGGAGACAGGGACGAAGAGATGGAGATGGGAGGGATAGAGATGGAAGGAAACATGGAGACAGAAGGAGACAGACTGAGGGAAAGACGGAGGGAGGGAGAGAGAGATGGAGAGGGAGACAGAGGGAGGGAGACAGAGAGAGGGAAACAGAGGGAGATGGGGAGGAGGGAGAAGGAGAGGGAGGGGGAGGGAGAGGGAGAGGGAGGGAGAGGGAGGGAGAGAAGGAGGGGAAGAGGAGGGGGGAGAAGGAGAAGGAAATGGAAATATGGGGGAAGGAGGTGGAGGAAGGTGGAGGGAGAGGGAGAAGGACAGGGAGAAGGACAGGTAAACAGATGGAGATGGAGGGAGAGGTGGAGGGAGGCGCGGAGGGAGGCAGAGGAAGGTGGGGGGAGAGGGAGATGGAGGGAGAGAGAAGGGGAGGAGGAGGGAGACAGAGGAAGAGATGGAGGGAAAGGGCGAGGGAGGTGGAGGAAGAGAGAGAGGGAGGGAGAGGGAGAGGGAAAGGGAGACGAGGAGGGAGAGATGGAGGGCAAGATGGAGAGGGAGAGGAAAAGGGAGATGGAGAGGGAGACAGAGTGATGGAGGAAGATAGAGAGGGAGAGGAAGAGGGAGATGGAGAGGGAGATGGGGAGGGAGAGATGGAGAAAGATGGAGAGACAGGGAGGGACAGAGAGGGAGACGGGAAGGGAGACAGAGGGAGAGGGAGGGGGAGGGAGAGAGGGAGGAGGAGAGAGAGAGGGAGAGAGAGAGGGAGACGGAGGGAGGCGGAGATGGAGGGGGACAAGGACGTAGAAAGAGACGGAGGGAGAGACGGAGAGGGAGATGGAGAGGGAGGGAGGGGGAGAGGAGGGTTGGGAGGGGGAGGGGGAGGGAGAGGGAGAAGGAGGGAGACTGAGGTGGAGGGAGACGGAGGGAGACAGAGAGGGAGGGAGAGTGAGAGAGGGAAACGGAGGGAGATGGGGAGGACAGGAAGAAAGAGGGAGAGGAAGGAAGAGAGGGAGAGAGAGGGGAAGGGAGACAGAGGAAGATGGAGAGAGAGTCAGAGATGGAGGGAGAAGGAGATGGAGGGCAAGGGAGGGAGAGGGGGAGGGAGACAGATGGAGGGAGACAGAAATGGAGGGAGAGGCGGAGGGAGGCAGAGGGAGAGGGAGACGGGGAGGGTGAGACGGTGAGGGAGATGGGGAGGGAGACTGGGAGGAAGAGACAGAGACAGATGGAGAGGGAGACAGAGGGAGATGGAGGGGGAAAGAGAAGGAGACGGGAGGAGGGCGAGGGAGAGGGTGAGGGAGAGATAGGCAGAGATAGAGGGGGATGGAGATGGAGGGGGACAAGGACACAGTGAGATGGAGAGAGAGACAGAGATGGAGGGAGAGGGAAAAGGAGGGAGACTGAGGTGGAGGGGGAGGGAGGGGGAAGACGGAGGGAGACAGACGGAGGGAGATGGAAAGAGACAGGGTGGGAGATGAGGAGGGAGATGGAGAGAGAGGGAGAAGGAGACAGGGAGGGAGATGGGAGGGAGGGAGAGGGAGACGGAGAGGGAGACAGAAGGAGAGGGTGGGAGAGAAGGAGGGGGAGGGGAGGAGAGAGGGAGAAGGAGAGGGAAACGGGGGAAGGAGAAGGGGTGGAATATGGGTAGGGAGACAGGGAAGGAGGGAGAGGGAGAAGGGCAGGGAGATGGAGGGAGAGAGGAAGAGGGGGAGAGGGAGAGACGGAGACAAAGGGAGAAGTGGAGGGAGAGGCAGAGAGAGAGGCGGAGGGAGACGAGGAGGGAGGCGGTGGGAGGTGGAGGGAGATGGAGACAGGAGGGAGATGGAGAGGGAGGGAGAGACGGAGGGAGAGGGAGAGAGAGGGGGAGGGGGAGGGAGAGGGGAGGGAAAAAGAGGGAGACAGAGGCAGAGGGAGACAGAGGCAGAGGGAGACAGAGGGTGAGACCATGGGTGAGACAGAGACAGAGACGGAGACAGAGGGAGAGATGGGGAGGGAGACAGGGAGGGACAGTCGGAGGGACAGCCGGAGGGAGATGGAGAGAGAGACGGAGATGGAGGGAATTGGAGAGATGGAGATGGAGATGAGGGAGAAGAGGGGGAGGGAGACGAGGGGGAGGGAGATGAGGGGGACGAAGGGGACGTAGGGGACGAGGGGAACTGAGGGAGACGGGGGGAGACGGGGGGAGATAGGGGAGATGGAGATGGAGGGAAACAGAGACGGAGGGAGAAAGAGATGAGGGAGACGAGGGGGACGGAGGGAGACGGAGAGACAAATGGAGACAGAGACGGAGGGAGACAGAGCCGAGGGAGACAAAGCCGAGGAAGACGAGGGAGATGAGGAGAGACGGAGGCAGAGGGAGACGGAGGGGGATGGAGACGGAGGGAGATGGAGACAGAGGGGGATGGAGATGAGGGAGACGGAGGGAGATGGGGCGAGACACAGAGAGGCAGGAGAGGCAGGAGCGGAGAGAGAGAGAGAGAGGCAGGAGAGGCAAGAAAGAGAGAGAGAGGCAGGAGATTTGAGAGGGGGAGAGAGAGAGAGAAAGGCACAAGGCCAGAGAGAGGCAAGGTATGGGGAGGAGAGAGAGAGAGAGGCAAGGCTCTCACGTGTGAAAGAGAGGGGCAAGGCGCTCATGCACGAGAGAGAGGCAAGGTGAGAGAGAGAGAGAGGCAAGGTGAGAGACAGAGAGGTATGGCGAGAGAGAGGCAGGAGAGGTGAGAGAGAGAGAGAGAGAGAGAGAGAGGGGCAGGAGAGGCAATAGAGAGAGAGGCAATGCAAGAGAGAAAGAGAGGCGCAAGGCGAGGGAGACAAGGCATGCACGTGCGAGAGAGAGAGACAAGGCACGCGAAAGAGAGAGAGGCCAAAGGAGAGAGAGAGCGAGAGAGAGAAAGGCCCAAGGTGAGAGAGAGAATGAGAGAGAGAGAAAGAGGCGCAAGGCAAGAGAGAGAGAGAGAGAGGCGAGACAGATGAGAGAAGGCACGTGTGAGAGAGAGGCAAGGAGTGCCTGCGCGAGAGAGAGGCAAGGTGAGAGAGAGAGAGACAGTCAGGAGAGGGGAGAGAGAAGTAGGAGAGGTGAGAGAGAGAGAGTCAGTAGAGGTGTGAGAAAAAGAGTCAGGAGAGGGGAGAGAGAGAGACAGGAGTGGCAAGAGCGAGAGCGAGTCAGGAGAGGTCAGAGAGAGAGAGAGGGGCAATGTGTGAGAGAGAGAGAGGCAATGTAAGCGAGAAAGAGAGAGAGAGAGGCAATGTAAGCGAGGGGGGGCGCAAGGCACGTGCGCGAGAGTGAGAGCGAGAGAGACAAAAGGCATACGTGTGAGAGAGAGAGAGAGAGACAAAAGGCGAGAGACAGATAAACAGGTAGACCGATCAAGACACAGAGACAGAGATTGAGGAGAGAGGCAGGCAGGTGGAGAGAGACAGAGACACAAACAGAGACACAGAGACAGCGCAGGCAGGCAGAGGCACAGACATAGACGCGGGCGGGCAGGGACACACACACATGCACACACAGACAGCGACACAGACAGACACACACAGACAGATGGGCAAGGACAGGCAAGGACGTGGGTGAGCAGGGATGTGGGCAGGGACACAGAAGACACACACACAGATGCAGACAGCAACACAGACACAGTCAGCCAGCCAGCCAGCCACACACACAGAGACAGGGACAGGGACAGGCAGGGACACACACACAGAGCGATGCAGACAGACAGCAGCAGGCAGCTAGAGATGCTTTTTGCTATGTTTTAGTTCTGCTAATAGTGAAAACAGTAAGAGAAACTATTCAGAGTTTTTATTTTTTTAATTATGTATCATATGTATACACATTTATCTATCATTGTATGTACTCATGTCTACGACACTGTGGGGGGATGCTCCCAGCTTCCCCCCCTCCGCCCCAAATCTGGTGCCAGTTACAAGCAGTCTGCATTCCTGTGCTTCACTCTCTGAAAGGGAGGATGTCAAAGCTGTGAAATAGGGCCTGCTTGGGCGCCAGGACCCTGGGAAACAAAGCCTCCTCTCACTGCTGGAACAGTGTTAATTAGGATGGTCTGGACTATCTCTTCTTCCTCAGGACCTTGAGAGATAACACCTGCTTTCACTGCTGGGGCAGTGTTAATCATTGCGGACTGGAATTAACTCCTTCTTACCTGAGCTATGGGATCTCTCCTTGGGACCACCACTGCAAGAGTAAAGCAGTCATTCGCAGTCACTCAAACTCCTTTCTCCAGTGCTGAAGAGTGCTCAAGGCAGCTAGCCTGCTGCTGGGGGTGTTCGGCTATCCCCCCCACCCCATGACTGTGGGTGCGATCGTCATAACAACGACGGAGGGGGGTTGAACCCTGCAGCAGCCAAGAGCTAGGAACTGCGACTGCGCAAGAGAACTGCAACTGGCCTAGGGACTCCACCTCCACCTTCCCCTGAAGGGTATAAGTAGGTTGGCCCCAGAGGCCATCTTTGGCTCTTTGTGGGTGACAGCGGGTCTGCCAACTTGCGGATCCCCTCAGGACGGGGATGCCCTCCCGCAGTTACTTCCCTGGGATTGAGTGTACGTTGGCTGCTCAGGCAACGCGTGGGTAAGAGCGTACGTTGGCCACTGAGGCAACGCGTGGGTAAGATCAATTAGAATTGGAAAATAAGCATTCTAGTTGAACTAAGTTTCTGTTGATAAGAATTGTTGCTTTGTACTGTTGTAACTTGTGTAGTAAACTTAGATCTTTAAAATAAGTTGTGGAGTCGTGCAGTAAATCTCCTTCTCCCCCCTCCTCCCCTCCCTCGCGCCACACGAAACCCTCACGGTCCGGGACTGTAAAGATAGTCGGTCGTCCCGCGACAGACGCTAATGTGGTATACAAAACGTCCTGTGCTTGCATCATTACAGTGCTCTCTCATGTCTCTATTCCTAAAGCATATCAAAAGCTATGCAAAATTCCTGATGAATTCCTGAAAGGGAATGAAAACAGGGAATGAAACATTAACAGGACTGAACTATGATTTAGCAAAAAAACCCCACAAACAAACAAACAAAAAACAAAAGACATTTCTGAACTAAGGTAATATAAGCTGATAAATCTTCTAATGCAACACCAAATCTGGAAGCAATTTACACTGGATGTAGTCATGAACACAAACAGAAATCATCAGGGTCAACTAATCTTTAAAATGGTACAATTAAAACCTATATATTAAATACACATATCATATTTGCTGATAATTATTGACAAAAGCTATTGTTAACTACTGTAAACTATTAAAGGCATTGTGTTAACCTTCACTCTAAAATGTTATTAATAAAAGTCTATGCACATAATTATAGCCTGTTGTCATATCAAGTTTTAGTACTTTTTGCATGTATACTTATATTAAAAGAACATTCAGTAACACAGTTAATCAATATATGTTAAAATTACATGCATCCTTTATAACAAGCAACTCAGAAATATTTTTATCACTTCACCTTCAGTGCACTAGAAGTTAGATGTGGCTATGTTCCTATTTTTAAACTGTTTATGGACTCTGTATTTATGTGCTTATGTCTATGTCAATGTTAGGAACTATCAGATTGCAGAACACTAGTACAGCTCAAAACAGACAATATAGATTGTATACAATTTAACACAATAAGTGAAGTATGCATTAATATTGTTACAAATTGTTCTTTAGCTTTCACTGGAATAAGCATGTTTTTATGTGAGGAAGAAAAATTGAATTTACTGTACCATATCTCTTGAACAGACACGTCTGTATTAATATACATCATTGTTTTCATTTTTACTTTTCTTGGCTTGCCCATCACTGATTTAAAAGTGATTTCTCTGGTGATACCTAACACATCATGCTAATGAGAGAATCTAACGTACGATAGAAAATGTCACTACTAGTAATATTTGCATGAAGTGAAATAAAGCAACTGTAAGGGACTGTCAGACAGTTGTTCTTTAATAAGATATGGTTACATAATGAAATTATGTTAACTTTGTTACATCGAATGAATCCTAAATCAGTATATAATGATGCAGAGATCCATTTATAATTCTAATATACTGTTTTTCACTCTCACATGAAAAAAGCTTCCTTTTATCCAAAACAGATTAAACATACTTTCTTCTTAATAAAAAGGTACATGTCTCTGGCATTTTGTGTCACTGTGGGTTACAACCACATCTCTTATAGTCTCATTTCTGAAATGACTTGAAAGTGCTTTAGAACATTACAGCCCTTAAGATAATTGGAAGAGGAAAAAATGACATTTTTATTCTGACAAATGCACAAAACATTTATGAAAGCAGAAAATAAGAAAACACTGGGTTTCTTCTGTTTTGTTTGTTTGTTTGTTTGGGATTAAAAAAAAATCAAAAGCAGAATACCTTGCCAGACTAGAATGAAAAGTGGGTGCCATGGACTTAACCAGATGAGCAGGCAGGAAGCCAAGGCTTTCTGGTCATTCTCAAACTGTCACTGATCAAAGTCACCCAAAGAAACACTCCTTTTTAAAAATTAAGATTTATGCCTTTTGAGATTATCGGGCATTCTTCTGTATACAGAATGGGATGACCCCTTTTAAGCAAACCCACACTTCTATATTGAAAAAAGGTGCACAGGTTAAACAATGCAGTCAAGTAGCCATGTTTTAAACTTCTTGCAGATAATTCAGGAGACTGTTCCTAGTCTCCTTTCACCCCACCAAAATCTAAATTTGCTCTGGAATGTGGAGATCACATTTTCCTGTGTGTTAATCTGCTCTCATTCTCTAAGAAAAAAATATGAAAATAAGGACTCTCATACTTGCTTCCCATACCCCAAATCCCCAATGGACCCTGAATTTTAGAAGACATATATGCATCCTTGTTGTAGCTTAGTATAAAGTTTTCCTTGCATTCAAATAGGTAGTTGTATGGGAAAGTGCGGAAGAATGTCGAGGAGATAGGCAATGGAAGCTAGCCAGACCGTTCCGTGGGAAAAGGAGCATCAACAGGGCATGTTGACCCATAGTGACGTAGTTGAGCCTGTGCCAGGGTGGCGCTGCACCTGGGCTTTGAATCAGGAATAACAATGAGCTCAACATGCTTACTGCGCATGTGTAGAATACATAAAAACTTCATCTAGTGCCCCCCCACAGTGTTCCTCACCCTGGACTGACGCTCAGCGGTGCCAGGGATCCCCCGCTCCATTATTGCCTCGATCGGGAAAACGCCGGGGAACCCCCGTTCAGACGCAGAGGTAATAAATGCTCCATATCGACCATCGTATGCCTTGTGTTTCTGTATCCATCCCTGCCGGCAGTCCAGGCGGTGCCCCTGCCTCACCCTTAGGGTAGTGCAATGTGAGTTGAGGAAGAGGAGAGAGGGAACTGAGGGTTTTGTTTTGTTTTAAATCACTCTTGTTGTCTTGCTCCAATCTTTGTAATAGAAATGTGCTTGAGATTGAATTATAACTCCAAGGAAAAGTGATGACACTTGGGGCCCTTTTTTTTTTTTTTTTTTTAACATGTGTAAAGCCCACCATTATACCTAGAACCTTAAAAAGAAGCGTCTCTAGTATTATTACATACGACTAGAAAAGTTTCATTAAATGGTTCTTCCAAACAATAGCAAACTTTTTCTTGCAAGTTATGTACATTTAATAACATGATGTCATTTGTACTTGTGAGTATATTTTATCTTAAAGCATAGGAAAAAGTAAAAAAAAAACATTCTCAGATGATGGATGAAAGATAATTAATGGATGAAAAAAATAACAAAATTATTTTCAAGGTTTGTGTTTTAGAAAAATCTTGACAGACTGATTTGCAGCTCCACTTGCACATAGTCTGTGCAAGCTAATTATAATAAACTTAAATCAGAAAAATAAGATAAAATATTATCCTTTTAAGAAGAGAGAAATGCATTTAGAAAATTAATTTGTCCTCTTAATAGCATAATGAAAGCATGTGAATATGATTTAGCTCACAATAAACAAATGTGGCAATAAGATTATTAACAGAATATGCAAATGCACAAGTACAGATTTTAAGAAATAAATCTGTTCAACATTACCACCTTTACAGTGCTATTGTCTGTGTTCCAATGGAAGGATACACACTGACACAGCATCTACCATACATTTAGTCATTCAGTACATTTCTCCCCTCCATCAGAGTATAACATG
This sequence comes from Dromaius novaehollandiae, assembly GCF_036370855.1. Taxonomy (NCBI): domain Eukaryota; kingdom Metazoa; phylum Chordata; class Aves; order Casuariiformes; family Dromaiidae; genus Dromaius; species Dromaius novaehollandiae. The sequence goes on from NC_088130.1 coordinate 7,479,079, forward strand.
GCCACAAATGTCCAGGAACGTACAAAATCTAGTTCACACTCAAGAAACAGCACAATTAATATAAAGCAAAGAACAGCCTAGTTTATGTCACAACGTTCCTTGGTCTATGAAATAGCTGTTTTAATTTATTTGATCCCCTTGTGTGCTGTGATGCTCTTTATTTAGTTTTGTTTATTTTTTTATCAGTGTTAATTATTTTCTGGTATTCCAAAGACACTAGAGGCTAAATCTCTTGTGGCTTAATCCTAATTTATCGATTGATCATTATCTGGATCTGGTTATGTTCAATGTTTTGTGAGTGAAATGGAAAGAACCCTTTCACCACCCCAAATATTTAATCTCACATATTAAAAAAAAAAAAAAAGTCCTATAACTGCTTCCTATTCTATTGCTGAATATCACAGAATCATAGAATGGTTGAGGTTGGAAGGGACGTCTGGAGATCATCTAGTCCAACCCCCCTGCTCAAGCAGGGTCATCTAGAGCACGTTGCCCGGGATCACGTCCAGACAGCTTTTGAATATCTCCAGGGATGGAGATGCCACAACCTCTCTGGGCAACCTGTTCCAGTGCTTTGTCACCCTCACAGTAAAGATGATTTTCCTTATGTTGAGATGAAATGTCCTGTGTTTCAGTTTGTGCCCATTGTGTCTCGTCCTACCGCTGGGCACCACTGAGAAGAGTCTGGCCCCATCCTCTTTACACCCTCCCTTCAGATATTTACACACACTATTAAGATTCCCTCCTCAGCCTTCTCTTCTCCAGGCTGAATAGGCCCAGCTCTCTCAGCCTTTCCTCATATGAGAGATGCTCCAGTGCCTCCATCATCTTCCTAGCCCTCCGCTGGACTCGTTCCAGTAGCTCCATGTCTCTCTTGTACTGGGGAGCCCAGAACTGGACACAGCACTCCAGGTGTGGCCTCACCAAGGCTGAGTAGAATGGGAAGGATCACCTCCCTCGACCTGCTGGCAACACTCTTCCTAATGCAGGCCAGGATACCATTGGCCTTCTTGGCCACAAGGGCACACTGCTGGCTCATGGTCAACTTGTCCACCAGGACCCCCAGGTCCTTCTCCGCAGAGCTGCTTTCCAGCAGGTCAGCCCCCAGCCTGTGCTGGTGCATGGGGTTATTCCTCCCCAGGTGCAGGACCCTGCACTTCCCTTTGTTGGACTCCATGAGGTTCCTCTCTGCCCATCTCACCAGCCTGTCGAGGTCCCTCTGAATGGCAGCACAGCCCTCTGGTGTCTCAGCCACTCCTCCCAGTTTTGTATCACCAGCAAACTTGCTGAGGGTGCACTCTGTCCCTTCAGCCAGGTCATTGATGAATAAGTTGAACAGGATTGGACCCAGGATTGACCCCTCAGGGACACCTCTATCTACAGGCCTCCAACTAGACTTTGCACCACTGATCACAACCCTCTGAGCTCTGCCAGTCAGCCAGTTCTCAATCCACCTCTCCGTCTGCTCATCTAACCCGCACTTCCTGACCTTGCCTATGAGGATGTCATGGGAGACAGTGTCAAAAGCCTTCCTGAAGTCAAGGTAGACAGCCTCCACTGCTCTCCCCTCATCTACCCAGCCAGTCATCCCATCATAGAAGGCTATCGGATTTGTTAAGCAGGAGTTCCCCTTTGTGAATCCATGCTGACTACTCCTGATCACCTTCTTATCCTTCACATGCTTAGAGACAGCATCCAGGATGAGCTGCTCCATCACCTTTCCAGGGATGGAGGTGAGGCTGACTGGCCTGTAGTTCCCTGGGTCCTCCTTCTTGCCCTTTTCAAAGAGTGGAGTGACATTGGCTTTCTTCCACTCCTCAGGCACCTCTCCTGTTCTCCATGTCCTTTCAAAGATGATGGAGAGTGGCCTAGCAATGACATCTGTCAGCTCCCTCAGCACTTGTGGTTGTACCCCTTCAGGGCCTATGGACTTGTGGATGTCAAGTTTGCCTAAATGACCTCTAACCCGATCCTCCTCGACCAAGAGAAAGGTTTCCTTTCTCCAGACTTTCTCGCTTTTCTCCATGGTCTGGGATTCCTGAGAGCTGGTCTTAGCAGTAATGACTGAGGCAAAGAAGGCATTCAGTAACTCTGCCTTCTCTGTATCCATTGTCACCAGGGCCCCTGCCCCATTCAGTAGCAGTCCCACATTTTCCCTAGTCTTCCTTTTGTTACTGATGTATTTAAAGAAGCCCTTCTTGCTGTCCTTGACATCCCTTGCCAGATTCAATTCCAAATGGGCCTTGGCCTTCCTATTCCCATCCTTACATACTCTGATGACATTCCTATATTCCTCCCAAGTGGCCTGTCCCTTCTTCCACATTCTGTATCCTTCCTTCTTCTGATTGAGTTTTGCCAGGAGCTCCTTGTTCATCCATGCAGACCTCCTGCCCCCTTTGCTTGACTTCCTTCGTGTTGGGCTAGACCATTCTTGAGGTTGGAGGAGGCAATCCCTGCATATCAACCCACTCTCTTGGACCCCTCTTTATTCTAGGGCCCTATCCCATGAGATTCTTCCAAGAAGATCCCTGAAGAGGCCAGTTTGCTCTCCCGAAGTCCAGGGTTGTGATCCCGCTTTTTGCCCTGCTCCCTCCTCTCAGGATTCTCAACTCCACCATCTCATGGTCACTGCAGCCAAGGCTGCCCCCAACCTTCACATCTCCAACAAGCCCTTTGTTGTTTGTTAGTGTGAGGTCCAGCAGAGCACCTCTCCTTGTTGGCTCCTCCATCACCTGTATCAGGATGTTGTCATCAATGCTCTCCAGGAACCTCCTCGATTGCTTGTGCCTTGCTGTGTCGTTCCTCCAGCAGATATCAGGATGGTTCAAGTCCCCGATGAGAACCAGGGCCTGTGATCGTGAGGCTACTTCCAGCTGTCTGTAGAAGGCCTCGTCTACTTCCTCTTCCTGATAAGGTGGCCTGTAGAAAACACCCACAATGGTATCACCGATGTTAGTCCACCCTTTAATCCTTACCCATAAGCTCTCCACCCGCTCATCATCCACCCCTAGGGAGAGCTCCAGACATTCCAGTTCCTTTTTCACATAAAGGGCAACTCCCCCACCTCTCCTTCCTGGCCTGTCCTTCCTAAAGAGCCTGTAGTCATCCATTGCAGCATTCCAGTTATGCGAGCTATCCCACCATGTCTCTGTAATTGCAATGAGATCATATCCATGCAACCGCGCACAGAGCTCTAATTCCTCCTGTTTATTCCCCATGCTGTGTGCATTTGTGTACAGGCACTTAAGAGAGGTATTCCAGCATGCTGATTCTCCAGGAAGGGTGCAAGGGGATTCCCCATAGTCTTGTCTTGTAAGTGCTTCCTTAGCTGCATGCAATTGCTGGAGGTAATTCCACTTGAGCCCCGTTTTGCTGCCTGCATTGTCTTGATAACTCTCCGCTTCCCTCATCTTTCCTAGTTTAAAGCCCTTTTTACCAGGTTGGCTAGCCTGTTGGCAAAGATGTGTGTGCCCCGTTTAGTGAGGTGGATCCCATCTCTCCCAATCAGCCCACCAGCCCCATTCCAGGCCCTGACGACAAAGTTGCACTGGGAGCAATCTTCGTGCAGCCCCACATTTCCTTAGGTGTGCCCTTTGCAGCCCCACTCCACACAGGGCTCTGCGCTTTCTCTCTCTCCTAATCCTAACATCAGGCGGGGCCCGAACCAGAGCCCACCAGCCCCATTCCAGGCCCTAACGACAAAGCTGCCCTGGGAGCAGTCTTGGTGCAGCCACACATTTCCTTAGGCGTGCCCTTTGCAGCCCCACTCCAAACAGGGCCCTACGCTTTCTCTCTCTCCTAACTCTAAGCCTAATGTGAGGCGGGGCCTGAACTAGAGCCCACCAGCCCCTTTCCAGGCCCTAAAGAAAAAGTTGCCTGGGAGCAGTCTTGGTGCAGCCCTACATTTCTTTAGGCATGCCCTTTGCAGCCCCACTCAACATGGGGCTCTGCACCTTCTCTCTCTCCTCATCCGAACCCTAACCCTAATGTCAGGCGGGGCCTGAAGCAGAGCCCACCAGCGCCATTCCAGGCCCTAATGAAAAAGTTGCCCTGGGAGCAGTCTGGGTGCAGCCCCACATTTCCTTAGGTGTGCCCTTTGCAGCCGCTAGGCGACCACTGTCAGGGCCTCTCATCTCCAAATGATCATCTGGCGAGTTCACCTGGGATCTTTGGCAACAGGAGGCACCGAAAAGGTGAGTCTTAATTTCCCATCTAAATTCTAAATTCTGTTTTGGTTACAAAGTGCACTGTAAGGGGTACGCAGGCTGATCACCGTAAGGCGTACCCAGTAGGGGGATGGGCTTGAGTCCCATCCCCAGAATTTGAGTGGGTTCAAGTCCCATCTTGTTCCGGACGGAAAGGGGAGTGCGCAGCCTGATCAGCGTAAGGTGCACCGCATGACTATAAAAACGGAAATCTAGAGTCACTGTGACTGGTGTGAGTGTGAACAGTACTGTGAGTGCGTATAACCTGGGAACCGAAGGGGGCACCTCTTGGCTGATAAAGCCACCCACTGCGAAGGGACAGCAGTCCTAGCAGTCAAAGACTCGGGTGGTGTGAGTGTGGTTCCCAGAGAGAGAGAGAGAGAGAGAGAGAGAAAGTGTGTGATCACACCGGCTGTGTCTGGTATTACGAGGAAGAAGGAAAAAAATATATGTGGAGGTATACCTGATCAACATAAGACGCACTTTTCAGGAACTCAATATGGGAAATAATTTCAACATAGAAAAGGGGATGCCCTTAGCTGAAATTTTGCAAAACTGGTGTAAGATTGATGGTACCAAGAATCTAAGAAAAAAAAGGGGTTGATTCAACTATGTCAGGATTGGCCGTTCCTGACAAAGGAGGGTAACCCGGCAGAACGGTGGCCACTGCAAGGGATTTTTGACCAGCAGGAACTAACTTTCTTGCAAAATTGTCTAGAAGATAGGTTTCCAACTCAAATGGATTACTGGTATGTTTGAGATAACTGAGCATGGGCACGAGAGCATTCGAGCCAGAAGGGAGGGAGGAAAGGAACCCTGCCAAAGGTAACTCTCGTGTTAGCAGATACTAGTACCCCAGACTGCGCTCCAAAAGTTTCTGCTCCACCTTATATGCCTGATGATCTTTCTGTCCTTACTTCTCCTCCTCCTCCTCCCTCTACTCTACCAGCTGCCAGACTCTATCCTATGATCTCCAATGTGCTGACTAACCCTGCCGCTTTACAGCCAGGGGGAAAGGGAGGGGCCAACCCCCCTCCTCCTGTGCTGCAGGTATTTACTAATCAACCCTGGAACCCTAGCGATCTTGCCTTATGGGGGAGTAAAATGCCGAGATTAAGAAAAGATGCCGAGCGATGTGCCCAGCTATTTTCTAATATATGCACTGGGTATAACCCAAACTGGAGTGATACCCAAATTCTTTTGAGGGAATTATTTCGACCAAATGAACGGGATAAAATAATTAACAAAGATGCAGAATTAGCGCAGCAAGCCGGGGGAAATAGAAACCCCTGGCTAGCAAATGATCCAAACTGGCATTATAATAATGCAGGAGATAGATAGAGCCGTGTGTCAAACAGGACTTTGAAATGTAGTAGAAGCAATTAGAGCATGCAGAGAGTTAGAAGTAAATTGGACTAAAGTGCAAGAATGCAGACAGTGATTAGATGAACACCCCAGTGACTTTTGGGGGGCAGCTGCAGCGAGCCCTGCTAAAATATGGAGGAATGACCCCACAAAATTTCAATGATGCACTCACGATTAGTGTTTTTATAGATCAAACAGCCCCTGATACACGAAAGTATTTTAAAGAGCATATGCCAGGCTGGCAAGGGGAGACTTTACAAAAGATTTTAAGTGTAGCAGTATTTGTTTATGATGGTCGAGAGGAAAAACAGAAAGCTGAGCAAGTAAAAGAAAGAAAGAGAGCAAAAGAACAAGAAGCTGATTTACTGGTGGCGGCTCTAGCAAGAAACTTGCAAGTGAAAGATGGGGTAGAGGACGAGGAAGACCAAGCCCAGGGTTCGGGCGGAGGCCAGGAAACAAAGAAAGGAGAGTGGAGGGAAGTGAAGGGAGAGAATGTTATAACTGTGGAAACTTAGGACGTGTGCAGGGAGAGTGTCCTTTTCAGCCGCAAGGGATAGCCAGAGGGGGGAGTTACAAGCGTGAAGAGTTAGCCCGTGGAAATGATCATTCACAATGACAAGAGGAAGGGAACCCAGACGACCCTGAAGAGGCAGTGGAGTACATGGACACGCCTCCCACAAGGGTTCACAGGGTCTCCCACAATTTTCTCACAGATATTAAGTAATGATTTAAAAGATGTAGAATTACCGGGTAGGTCAAGTCTCATGCAATATGTAGATGATTTACTGATAGCAAATAAGGATGAGGATACCTGTATAATAGACTCTGTACATCTATGTATTACTTTAGCAGAAAAAGGTCACCGGGCATCTCCGTCTAAACTCCAGTTGTGTCAAAAAGAGGTAAAATACTTGGGGTTCATTCTAAGAGAAGGGTAACGACTAGTAGATCCAGAAAGAGTAGATGCTACAATAAAACTCCCCTGTCCAGTAACACAGAAACAGTTACGAGGATTCCTTGGAGCTGTGGGATTTTGCAGACCATGAATTCCTGGGTTGGGAAAATTAACAAAACCCCTGACAGAGGCAACTAGAAATGAAAAAGCAGAACCTATTGCATGGGGCCCTGAAAGAGAACAAGCTTTTAGAACTATAAAAGGAGCTTTGGCGTCTGCACCTGCTCTCGGGCTCCCAGATTATACAAAGCCCTTCAATTTGTATGTACATGAACGTAAGGGATGCCAGCGGAGTAATAACGCAAAAATTATTTTGCGTTACCCCCCCAGAGACCAGTAGCATTTATTCTGCTCAACTAGATTTGGTTGCAGTGGGGGGCACCAGTCTGTATCAAATTGGTGGCAGCAGCAGCAGCAATAGTAGAGAGAAGCCACCCTCTCATTCTAGGACACCCTGTAACAGTTTATGTCCCACACGAAGTGGAGATACTGCTAAAACGATATGCAACCCAAGCATTATTGCCACAACGGGCACATAGATACGAACTGATCCTCCTAATGGCAGATAACGTAGTCTTAAAATGATGCAATACCTTGAATCCAGCCACCCTAGTACCTCTGCCTGATGATGGAGAAAAACATCACCAATGTGAGCAGGTAATGCATACTTCAAGTAAGCTGAGAACCGATTTAACTGATGTTCCTTTGCAAAACCCAGATCTAGTTCTATTTGTAGACAGCTCATCCTACTACCTGCATGGACAATGACGAAATGGGTATGCTGTAGTCAGCCAAAAACGAGTAATAGAGGCGAACTGCTTCCCATACGAATGAGTGCGCAAGGAGCAGAACTAGCAGCCTTGACACGTGCAGCGCACCTAGGAAAAGGAAAGCGAGTTAACTTCTACACCGACTCTCGATATGCCTTTAGGGTATGTCATGCAACTGGGATGTTATGGAAAGAATGAGGATTTTTTTTTTTTTTTTACATCATCAGGAAAGAAAATAGCTAATAGAGAAGAAATATGTAATTTGCTGGAAGCAGTCCAACTGCCCAAAGAAATTGCTGTAATACACTGCCCAGCCCATACTAAAGACACTACAGAAATTAGTAGAGGAAATGCTTTAGCTGATGCCACTGTGAAGGCTGCAGCCCGACAACCTCTGAGAGAATGTATAGTGGCAATTCCAATGATGAGCCAAAGTGAATGGCTGAATTTAATAGACCCCAAAACCATGTATGAAAAGGACTGCTCAATGGAAGAGAAGAAACAATGGGAAAAGTGGGAAGCAAAACAAAATGATGATGGAATATGGACAATTGGAGGAAAACCAAATCTACCAAAAAAAAAAATTATAGCTAGGTGGTTTCATGATAAAGCTCACGGGGGAGCCGAGGCAGTAGGTAACCAGGTACAGAAAGTATGGGCCACTCCAGGAATTTACACGGCTGCAAAAAGAATAACCAATAGCTTCCCGACCTGCCAAAAGTTCTTGAGCAGCAAACCAAGCTCAGAGTTAGGGAGATGACCGTGGGTCTATTTCCCTTTCCAAAAGCTACAAATAGATTATGCGGATATGCCATCCGCCAATGGGTACAAACACTTGTTAGTGATAGTAGATCAGTTATCAGGCTGGGTAGAAGCTTTCCTAACAAGAAAGGCTGACACAGGGGGAGTAGTAAAAGCCTTACTGAAAGAACTCATACCCAGGTATGGGGTCCCAGAAGCCATTGATTCAGACAGGGGTGCCCATTTTACGGCAAGCATAATCACTCAACTATATAAATCACTAGGAATAGAGAGAAACCTACATACCCCTTACCACCCACAGTCTTCAGGACAGGTAAAAAGAATAAACAGGACATTAAAAGAAAAAATAGCAAGAATACGCACACGTGCTAGCCTAAAATGGCCAGAAGCATTAAACTTAGCTCTATGGGATGTACAAAATGCCCCACAACAACCCATAGGACTAACACCAGCAAAAATTCTCTTCAGGAGACATTTAGCTATACTAGGGACTTATTATTCCAGCTAAGACCAGCCTGTTAGACGGAGATGAACGACTAACCCAGTATGTTCTAAGTATGCAAAAAAGGTTTGAAAATCTTAAAAAATATGCTCAATGATATCAATCCACACCACCTGAAATACAAGTGCCTGATATACAGCCTGGGGATGAAGTTTTCGTTAAAGTATTTTTGCGAAAATCCAAGTTAGAACCTAAATGGGACAGGCCGTATACTGTCATACTATGTTCTTATTTTGCTGTTAGAGTTGAATTGTACTTGTATATATCGGAAAAGGATGTGTATGTATGAGAACCCTTCGTAGTCTTATATTCATAGATAACATTGCTGTAAATACAAGTAATCACTCAAATATTTGTATTTGTAACTTTACCAAAATTATGGGATGCGTCTTTAACTATTCAGCTCCTATTATGTCTTATCGATTTTTACAATCTAATTATACATTGAGTCAAGATATACTACCTACCCCCATTGGAATGAATCTTACACTGGTGAAGAAACTACTACAACATGATGACCTGCGTCAACTGCTAGAACGCACCCAAAACAATGGACAGAAAACTCTAATCACTGTTCATCATGATACGGAAGGGAGACACCATGTCTTGGAAAGGGTAAAGAAGGACGGAGAACATCATGGCTGGGAAACTCTTCTAGGATGGTCACCAACTGCAACAGGGATTTATAATCACGTGTTGCACGCAGTAGTAGTTGTGTTAAGTTTAACTGTGTTATGCCTATTACTTACGATCATATTATACATAAGATTATGGAAAGTGATAGTACGCCTCAAAAGACTTTGAGAACTCATAAAAACAAAGGGAGGACGGTTAAAGAATATTGAACTGAAACTGTCTAGAGGTAGCTGCTTAGCACAACTTATATAAAACTTGCTTAGCATGAGTAGCTAAATTTGCTGAAGCCTTAGGCCGCACTCAGATAACATGAGGAACTTTCACCTAGTTCAGTAACAAAGGGCCCCAGAGCTGGTTCAAGCTGGAAAGAAAAGGAAGATTACAAGGAAGGTAAATCCATCAGCAGAAGCCACCACAAAAAAGATAAGGAAAACAGCCTGCCTAGAGACAAATATTGGTCTGAACCTTTCCATGGGGGATGGGGAACTTAGACTGTAACGGTATAATTGCCCAGGGATTTTTTTGTTCAGGGTCCCTCTTCGGAGGCAACCAGCTTGAGCTGTAATTACTGCATGCGCATCATTAAAATTTATTTATTTAATTCACTTTGATTTGGCTCCAAACTTCTCAGCGGGAACCTAGGGTTGGAACCTGTTATGCTGGCTGGCGAGCCTCACCTTACATAACACTCCACACGGGCCTCTACAGGCTCTCTCTGTCCTAACCCTAACCCTAATGTCAGGCGAGGCCCAAACCAAAGCCCACCAGCCCCATTCCAGGCCCTAATGAAAAAGTTGCCCTGTGAGCAGTCTTGGTGCAGCCCCACATTTCCTTAGGCATGCCCTTTGCAGACCCACTCCACATGGGGCTCTACGCTTTCTCTCTCTCCTAACCTTAACCCTAACCTAACTTCCCTGGGATTGTGTGTACGTTGGCCACTGAGTCAACGCGTGGGACACCATCCCGCAATTACTTCCCTGGGATTGAGTGTACGTTGGCCGCTCTGGGAACGCGTGGGTAAGATTAATTAGAATTGGAAAATAAGCATTCTAGTTGAACTAAGTTTCTTTCGATAAGAATTGTTGCTTTGTACTGTTGTAACTTGTGTAGTAAATTTAGATCATTAAAATAAGTTGTGGAGTCATGCAGTAAATCTCCTTCTCCCCCCTCCTCCCCTCCCTCGCGCCACACGAAACCCTCACGGTCCGGGACTGTAAAGATAGTCGGTCATCCTGCAACATTATTGGTACCAGGAGTGGGGTGTGGTTTGACGAGATGGGGATTTTGGAAGGATATTTACGGAGGCGTGGCATCCCTAAGCTTACCTGTTGTTTGTTAGTGGGAGGTGCTGAGAAAAGGTGTTCGTCGAATCAGTTAGATGAGGAAGAAAAGCGTATTAAAGATTTGGAGGCACGCCTCACCATTTTGGAGACTCAGTTACAGTCTCAGAAATTGCGCAGAATGACACAGTTCAAGTTCAGCAGTTGGAGACTCGGGTCAAGAGTATGTTGACTCGACAGCTAGCATCTGGGGGAAGAACCCCAGATCCTTTAAAAGTTAGGGCTCTAGTCCGAGCTGGTCCCAAGGACTGGGATGGAGATATTTGGTTTGACTCTGATCTGTCTGAACCCTCGGACGATCAGAACTCTGTGAGACCGTTCCAGTGAGACCTGTGGTGAAGTGGGAAACCACGGGTGGGCGAGGGGCTCCACCTTAGTCGTGAAGACTGCTAGCTATGATCTGGAGGCATTGGTTAGGATAGCTGATTGGTATAGCCGTAAGCCTGGGGAAACCCCTCTAGAGTATGCGACTCGCGTGTCGGAGGATGGGGGTGATCGCATTCTTCTCTCAGATTCGGAGGCCTCAGGGAACTGGGGACCAGGGGTGTTTCTGTCTGGCGCCCAGCGGGATCCTGCGTCTATCACCCACCGCGTAGCAGTTTGGTGTAGCAGTGTGCCTCGTTTAGAGAGAGGCGAGGCAGCCTGTCTGTCTGCCAGCAGGAACAATAGGAGAACTACCCCGAGGATTTCTAAGAGCTGCTGTGGAGCAGTTGTGTGAGCTTAGAGGATTTGGCTGGGGCCCTTTGGGGAACATTCCCCTGGATTCCCCTATGGAAGCCCATGCCGATCCGGTCCAGCTGGGACCCTTAATAAGGGGTGCTACACCCGCTGTAAAGCTTGCACTGATTAGTGTTAAGAATGGGCTTCAGACTGTGCTGTTGATGTGGGGGGAGGTGAGTCATTGGGCTCTGACCTTAGTTCGGGAAATGGGGGCAGAGAGTGAAGCTCCCCGTGGACCAAAGCCAGTCCGAGCACTGACTGCCCGCACTGTTAAATCAAAAGAAAAGAAAAGAGAAACACCTCAGTCCCGGAATGCGGAGGCAATTAAACACAGGAATGATTTGTGGAGGCAGGCCCTTAAGGCAGGTATTATACATGGAATGCCTACTCCACAGCTGCAGGCACTGGTGGAGGCCTTTCCGAAGACAGAACGGGGTCGCCCCAACCCAGGCGGGTCCCTGTCTGCTCCCCCAATAGGGGTGGACCAGCAGAATCCTTTTTCCGGTAGTCTGCATAAAGAAGTTCGGGAGGCATTGCGTCGCATAACTGGGGCAGATCCGGGAAACTAGGTCTGCCTGAGCCCCAGACAACGGTCCCCGTCTGGAGGCTGCAGGCATTTCAATAAGATAATAAAGGGACCTCATGTAGTATTGCCCGCCGGAGTGGTTTGTGTTCCGGTGCGATTTTTAATAGACACAGGGGCTCAAATTTTTCGAGCAGCCCTGGGGTGGAAATATATCTTGGTAGGAGTAGAAGTCTGCTCAGGCCTAATATGTGTACATCCCTGTTCCCATGCCACTGGACACAAAACCATTCAAGGCCTAACCCGTTGGTTTGCCAGTCTGCCTACACCAGAGACCATACAAAGCGATAATGGCACTCACTTCCATAATGAGCTAGTCAAAGAATGGGCCAAAATAAACGGAGTGCAATGGGTCTTCCATGCTCCTGGGTACCTCAGGCCAACGGAATGGTAGAGCGAGCAAAGGGATTGCTAAAGCGGCAGCTTCATTTGAAGAATGCCCGATGGGGTGATAGGCTCTGGACATCTGTTAGAATCCTGAACCAGCAACTTAGACCTCCTGGTAGCCCCTTGTCACGGGCTTTTCCACCTGTGACAGAACAGCTCTTTCCCCAAAGAAATTCATTAGAACTTGCCACCTGCTTAGCACCCGGTGCCAAAGTACAAGTCCGACTCCCGACTGTGGGGACTGTTGAAGGCATTTTAAAGAGACCTAAGGGTCCTCGGTCCTGGATGATAACCCTGGAAGGAGGGAAGGAAATTCATGTTCCACAGGGTTGGGGGTGCCTCCCCAAGACCTAGTTTCTTTTGTTTTCCAGGTCTCATGTCGAGCGCAAGAAGGAATGTCACTGGCACCATCCCCTTCACAGACGTGATTAGGACTCTGACGATTCTGAATGCTGATGCTAGGATGGGAACGGGTACTAATAGTTGCTCTGGTAATTCTAGCAATGTGTGTGCTGGGACTCGAATATTGCTTCTCAAAATTAGCACAGCAATGTGTCTGGTGGCTGTGTTGTCAAATGGAACCAGTCGAGCCAGTGAACCTACCACCCAACATCTTGAAAATAATTTAATCCTACAACAAATTCATAAATTTGGCCAAATAATTAATGAAACTGCCATAACAGCCTGCTGGCATACACCTGGGTCAGTGGATGAGGCGGCACTGAAAATCCATGCACACAACATGCCGAGGAGAGCATGCCCAGACCCTCAGAGTAACTCTGCAATGTTTTATACCACACCCCCTCCCTTGCTACCCCCAGCAGAGGAGCCCATGGAGGTACTCCTCACCCCAAGAGTGAGGACACAGGCAGAGGGGGCATGTTTTCACTGTAGCAAGAAAGGCCATCATGCTGCCACCTGCCCCAACAAACCCCTTGCTTCCTCAGTGCTGGGAAACCCTCTGCCCCAACCACTGCAAAGGAGGCACAGTTGGGGGTGGGGGGGATGCATTTACTAGCACCCTGCTTCACAATACCCCTCACTATCTATCACCCTCCTGAGTGGGTGCACCATTCAAACCTCTGCTCTGGTGGACTCTGAGTTTGCACAGCGTGCCTGGGTTCCTACCCAACCCCAACTCAACCCAGGTCACTGCTATACATGGGAGAATCACCCAAGGGAGGTCCATCACCCATGAGACTGTTCCTCTTTGGGTAACCATGGCATCTGGACACTGAGATTCTGTCCTTCCCCATCCTGCACACCCCTCCCTTTTTTCCTGTCATCCTAGGGCTGCCCTGGTTACAGAAGCACAACCCTATCATGGACTGGCAGTTGGGATCCTTGTGCTTCCCTATGGAAAGTAGGCACTGTGGGGGGATGCTCCCAGCTTCCCCACACACACAGTTAGTGCCAGTCACAAGCAGTCTGCATTCCTGTGTTTCATGGCTAGCCCTGCATACAGACTAAAGCTCCAAAAGGGAGGATGTCAAGACTTTGAGATAAGGCTTGCTTGAGCACCTGAAAATCCATGCATACCCGCCTTCTGACTGGGGAGAACGCCTCCTCAGCCTCTGGAAGAAGGCTGGCTCATTTACATTTACTACTTACGCAGCTGACTGCAAATATTCCTGGCCTGCACACCGCTGGAATGACACCACCATTTGTACTGATGATTATCTTAGTAGCAAGGTTTCTAGACCTTGTTCTTCTCTCCCTTGGGGGCTAGCAGTTGACACTAGTGACTGGGACCGAGGGGATCATTCTGTCCTGTGGTCAACAATGCCAGATAGCATACCTTGGTGCGACCTTCCAAGTTCGGCTCGAGTTGTGAAAGTGCATGCCACTACCAGTATAATAATGATACCTGCCCTGGAGACCCTCGAACAGTGAACTTCAGCAAAAACTGTGGTGCTGATTGCACCTGGGGGAATGGGTTCGGATGTGCATTTCGTTCCTGTGCATGGTTCGTCTCTAACAATCCCAGAGGATCTCCATGGAGACCCCTGACCTCGTGGATATTCCCAGAGGAAACTCGTACCTGGAACTGTTTGGTTAATTTTGACGCCACTTCACCCCGAGATCATTACCTTCTATGTTATCCTCCAATTGCACGAGCTGTATTCCAAGGTCGATTGTGTTTTAACTATTCAACACTGCATACTCCGCATCTGTATCGCATTGGCGATTACCCTGATTTAGGTAAAAAGATGGTCTCTGGCCCGCTACCAATACCAAATTGTAATTTTGCTAATGTCCTTGCTCTGAAAGGCATGGCCTGGGCTTGTAACAATCAACATCTTTATAGCACTCTCCCTGCCTCGTTAGGAGGAGTCCAATGTACCCTAGTAGCACCGCTTTTGTGTCCTGAAAGCTACTATCCATGGATACCATCTGCTCCTTTAGTCATGGGAGTTCGTTCCAAAGAGGCACCTACCCCTCTTTGGCGCGACCTCTCTTGGGGAGACCAAATCAAAAAGAAAATAGCGTGGGTATTTGAGGGACTTTTCGCTTGGTATTATGGCATTACAAGAAACCGTGTATCAATAGCTGAGCTGTCAGAACAACTCGAGCTATTAGCTAATGCTTCCACTCGGGGAGATGAGCTCCTCAACGAACAGTTACAAGCCACCACTAAAATTGCAAATAGGTTAGCCTTAGATTCAATGTTATTGCGACATGGTGGAGTATGCACGTATATAAACATGTCAGCAGAACAATGCTGCATCTACATCCCAAATGTAACTGAACCACTTTCCAGCCAAATCAAAGTCATGTGCAAGGTCGCAACTGATTCAGCCCATACCCGGGGAAGCCTATATGATTCCTGGTTTGGACACTTAATGGGATGGATAGGACTAAATTTTCAAGGATGGTTGAATAGTTTACTGCAATTTATATTATCTATATTGCTATTATCTATTGCAATTTGCATTGCTTTTGGATGTATCCATCGTATTATTGAACATTCAGTATTACAAATTAAATATGTGCGCCTAAAATCAACAGGCCACGTACGTGAAACCCTAGAAAGTGACACTGTTACAACTATCTATACCCCTGTGTGAGTGAGAGGTGTCCTCACCGCAACTACACAGTATGGAAGGTGTCGATGGAGTCGAGGGGTGGGAATGTGGGGGGATGCTCCCAGCTTCCCCCCCCCCCCCCATTTGGTGCCAGTCACAAGCAGGCTGCATTCTTGTGTTTTATGGTAAGCCCTGCATACAGACTAGAGCTCCAAAAGGGAGGATGTCAAGACTTTGAGATAAGGCCTGCTTGAGCGCCAGGACATGGAGAAACAAAAGCCTCCTCTCACCACTGGGGCAGTGTTAATCACTGCGGACTGGACCACCACTGCAAGAGTAAAGCAGTCATTCACAGTCACTCAAACTCCTTTCTTCAGTGCTGAAGAGTGCTCAAGGCAGCTAGCCTGCTGTTGGGGTGTGTTGGGCCACCACCGCCCCCCGCACCCCATGACCGTGGGTGTGATCGTCAGAACGACAATGAGGAAAATTGAACCCTGCAGCACCCAAGAGCTAGGGACTGCGAACGCGTGAAGAGAACTGCAACTGGCCTAGTGACTCCACCTCCACCTTCCCCTAAGGGGTATAAATAGGTTGGCCCCAGAGGCCGTCTTTGGCTCTTCGCAGGTGACAGCGGGTCTGCCAACTTGCGGAACCCCTCGGGATGGGGACGCCCTCCCGCAGTTACTTCCCTGGGATTGAGTGTACGTTGGCCGCTGAGGCAACGCGTGGGTAAGATCAATTAGAATTGGAAAATAAGTATTCTAGTTGAACTAAGTTTCACACTGGAGATATTGCTCCAGGATTTCATTCATTCTCTCCATCTGCCCATTGGTGTGGGGGTGATGAGAGGCAGGTTTGTATGTGGGAGAGCCCCACAATCTCCTTCCAAAATCTGGCAGTGAACTGGGCCCCCGGTCAATAATGATGCTGTCTGGAAGGCCATGTCATCAGAAAACGTGCTGTAGGAAGAGTCAGGCATCCTGAGGGGGATGAAGTGAGCTATCTTAGCGAACAGGTCCACAATTATCAGAATGACTGCGTTGCCCTGTGAGGGGGACAGGTCTATTATGAAATCCATGGACACAAACTGCCATGGCTGATCAGGAGTGGGGAAGGGCTGCAAGAAACCCTGTGGTCTTTGCAGAGGCCTTTTGGTATGAGCACAGGTGTCAGGTGTCACAGGCCTGAAGGTAGCCGCATCTGATCATACCATGGGCCACCAATAGGTCCAGGTAATCAGGTGCTGTATCTTCCAGCAGCCCCCATGTCTGGCTGCAGGTGCATGGTGGCACTGGTGCTCGCAGTGGTCCCTGTGGGATATATAACTGCCTGCCCCAGTAGAGGCAGCTGTCTTGTTCTTGCATGCTAGGGGAAGCTGTGCCAGCACGATGCTGTGTGGAGAGTGGGTCATTTGCGGTGGCCTGACGAACTTATGCAATAAGTTCATCCTCTGCTGTGGCTGCAATAAAGTGTCTCAAAGAAAAGAGCAGGGAGTGCATACACAAGGGGTGCATCCAAATTTGGATCCTTCTTCTGTAACAGGGCATCTGCCTTGCCATTCTGCTTCCCCAGACAGTATGTGAGAGTGAAAGGGAAGTGTGAAAAGAAGAAAGCCCAGCGGGTAAGGCAGGGAGAGAGGCACTTCATCCCTTGATAGTATTCTAAGTTGTGGTGGTTGGTCAGCACCACTGTTGGTTCTTCTGCTCCCTTGAGGAGGTGCCACCACTCCTCAAAGGCAGCTTTGACTGCCAGGAGCTCCTTGTCCAAGATATCATAATTCTTCTCAGTGGAAGTGAGCTGCTGAGAGAAAAAGGCACAGGGGTGAAGCTCCTGTTTAGGGGCAACTTTCTGGGAGAGGATAGCCCCTATGGCTCGGTCCGAGGCATCTGCTTCCATAATGAAAAGCCAGCTGGGATCTGGGTGGTCTAGGATGGGGGCTGTGGTGAATGCCCATTTCAGTTCCTCAAAAGCTGCTCGTGCCTTGGGTGTTCACCGAAAGCTAGCTAGCACCTTTTCAGGTGAGAGCCATTACGAGAGCCACAGTATTAGAAAACCCCTTTATGAATCGTTGATAGAAGTTGGCAAATCCTAAAAACTATTGCACCCTTTGCATAGTAGAAGGGAGCTGTCAACTCGTGTCAGCTTCAGCGCTCTTGGGGTCCATACACAAACTGTTGGGGCTCACCAGTTACCCCAGGAACTCCACCATTTGCTGGTGGAAGGAGTATTTCTCGAGTTTGGCATAGTGTCAGTACTGCTGCAAGCAACTCAAGCCCTCCCGGACATGGTCTACATATGCCTCTCGAGTGGCCAGGTATACCACAACATAGTTATCAAGCAAGTCCCTCAGGACATCATTTACAAAATGCTGGAAGGTAGCTGGTGCATTGCAGAGACTAAATGGCATCACCAGATACTCATAGTAGCCACATCTGGTGCAGAAGGCAGTTTTCCATTCATCCCCCTTCTGGATTCAGAGCAAGGTTTGTGCCCTTCGCAGGTCCAGCTTTGTGAACCAGCAAGCCCCCTGCAGATGCACCAATAGCTCTGGAATGAGAGGCAGGGGGTGCTGGTTCTTCACTGTGATGTCTGTTCAGCCCCCTGTAATCTACACAGGGCTGGAGACCCCCGTCCTTTTTCACAAAAAATATGGGGGCCCCAGCAGGGGAGGTGGAGGGTCAGATGAACCCATGCACCAGGCTATCCTTGATGTACTCTTCATGGGCTGCTAATTCCAGACACAACAAGGCATAGATGCGCCCAAAGGGCACCTCCTTTCCTGGGATCAGGTCAATAGGACAGTCATATGGGCAATGGGGTAGTAGGATTTTTGCCCACTTCTTTTCAAAGACATCTGCAAAGTTGCTGGACTCATCTGGGAGCATTGCTGGGGGGGAGGTCCAGTGACTGAGGCAGAGGTATGCTCTTGGGGCTTGGGAGAGTCAGAGCTGCAGGCTGTGGGACCAGGAGGGGCTGCGGTGATGCAGAAATCTTGGGGCTGAGGCTGTGCTGTGGGCGCTGCTATGATCCAGGGGTGCTATACTTGGCAAAACTATTGTTCAAGTACGTTTCTTGGTCACCGTCCTCCAGGGGGTCACTATAGGGCTCTTGGCAGCAAACATGGTCATGGTGGTCATGCAGCCAGACAACTGCTCATGTGCTGTAGCACCAGAAACATGGGAATTTCTAGACCAACCCATACAGGGTGCTGGGGGGGAAGGGCAGGGAAACAGTCCCAAGAGGATTCCAGGGCCAGATCTTGCCCTTAGACTCTGAATCCCCCCTTACCACAGGGAAGCACAAAGATCCCAATTGCCAGTCAATGATAGGGTTGTGCTTCTGTAACAAGGACAGCCTGAGGATGACTGGAGAGAGAGGAGGGTGTACAGGATGGGGAAGGACAAAATCTCAGAGTGTCCAGGTGCCACAGTTACCCTCAGGGGAACAGTCTCATGGGTGATTGCCCCCCCCCCCGCCCCCTTGGGTGCTCCTCCCATCTACAGCAATGACTGTGGTTGGGGTGGGTCAGGGCTGGGTAGGGATCTGGGCACTCTGGACAAACTCAGAGCCCACAAAACTATGGAAGGCCACCTGAGTCCACTAGAGTTTGGATGGTGTGCCCATCCAGGAGGGCAATAGTAAGGGGTATCGCGATGCAAGGCACTAGTGCATATGCCCCCAACCGTACTCTGTTTGCAGCAGTCAGGGCAGGAGGTTTGTTGAGGTAAGTGACAACACAGTAGCCTTTTTCAGCCACAGTAAAAGCATGCCCATTCCCTCCATCTGTGTTCTCACTCTTGGGTAAGGGGTGAAGTTGGATGGCACCTACCTTCATGGGCTCCTCCTCCGGGTGGAGGGTGTGTGTGTCATGGGTGAAATGGAATAAAGAGCAACCTGTAGGGGATCTGGATACCGGGGTTTATTTAAGAACCAACGAGATTAGAGTTTTTATCCTACTTGATTATCTCACACACTCACCCACTGAAGGGTTTGGGGAGCAGGGGCTGCTCTGGGTGCAGAGCATACTAAAGCAGTCTGCAAGGGCTGTGATCTCTCTCTGCATACCAACTGCAGCCTTCTGCAGGGTTTGGAGGTCAAATGGGGGCTGCAAAAGGGCTGTGGGGGCAAGCCCCAGCACAGCCTGAGAGCCAGGCTCCACAGTACTTAGTTCAGGACTTGAGAGGGCCTGAGCTAACTGTCAGGGAGCAGCAAAGGCAGGGCTGTTCCCTGAGCTGGAAGAAGGGTAGCCACAATACCAGCTAGGTAATGACCTCACCAACAGGGTGAGGTCCCATAGCACCAGAGGCAGGTGAGCAGAGCAAGGTGGTGATGGTATCAGATAAAGGGAACAAGCTAAGTCTGAGATCAAGCCAGGCAACTCAAGAACAGTACTGAGGCTGACTAACTACAACACAGCTCAGACAAGAACTGAGTGCCTAGGCCTAAGCTTAAATGGAATGCCTAGGTCCATGGGCAGAGAGTGTGGGTGGAGGCTCCAGGTGAGGCTGGTCAGGGTAATTAAGGCCTATTAGTGCAGTCAGGGTCCTGACACAGACCAATGAAGAAAAAGCAGTGTGTAACCAAACATAAAAGTTACCCCAAGCAGGTTCTAAGGTGAGGAGGAAATTGTTAATGTTATACTTTCCCTAGTGAGGGGCTTGGGATGCTGGTGGCTTAGTGTACATCATTCCCCTAGGTTGAAGCCATTGGCCTTAGGGTCTAGAAGGACAGTGGAAAGGTGAGCATGATGCCAGAGAAGTGGGTAGATGTTAGAAAGCTTGTGTGTATATCACTTGTAATTCAAGTTATATATGGTTAAAATGTTAACATTGTTAACATTGCAAACTAAATCACTATAACCTATCTTTAGGAGCCCTGAAATGGCCAGACTGTCTCTGATGCATGGTCCACCTACCCCAGGATCTCTTCTCTGACAGTAACCAACACCAGATGCTTCAGGAGAAAGTGCAAGAGAGTCCCCCATTAGCAGCTGAAGGCTAGTCTGTTCCTTCAACAGGATTCATCCTTTACTCTTTGAAGACTGGTTTAGAGCTGAAATGTGAGGTTTCCTCTAAAGTGCACTTATTTTTTCTAGATTTTCTAGCTGTCAGCCATCCATGCATAGACTTATGCCTATTTGACTAAACTGGTTTTCACCTAACTAGTATAACTTTCTTGTGTATGTGCATGGAGGCTCTTCTGTCCATTCAGGCTGCAGAGAGGCTCCAGGTGGTTTCTCTTAAGGCCCAACCAGAAACATGGCTTTCTTACCGGTATTAGTATGTAGGGTAGAGCTGTGCTCTTTCACTGATAGCTGGTACCACCCTCAGCATGACACAGTTATTGGTAGAATGGCATCTTTCCTTGGTATAGCTTTAGTACATGACACTTACAGGAATAAGCTATAGTGGGCTAAGAGCTGAGTATGAAGGCTCTGCATTTCCACTAACAAGAGGGCATAACTCTAGCTGTACAGATACAAAACCTACATGGAGACAGGCCCCTTCACAGCTTTCCCTTCAAAGTATTCTGTGAAACTAAGGCTGGACTTGCTCCAGCATGTCAATGCCTTTCTTGTACTGGAAAGCCCAAAAGTGGACACAGTATTCCAGATGTGGTCTCACAAGTGTCAAATACAGGGGGGTAGTTGTTTCCCTCCACCTGCTGGCTATACTCTTGCTAATACAGCTCCTTTTCCAGTTCCACATTTTGCTGGGAAGGAAGGCAGCTGTCAGGGCCCTGAGGGCACTAATAGGCCTTGATGGCCCTGACCAGCCTCACCTGGAGCCTTCCCCCCACCCATGAGCCCAGAAGCCCCATTTAAGCTCAGGCCTGGGGTTTTCAGTTTCTGCTTGAGCTATGTTGTAGGTGTACTTGTCTGTAGTGCTGTCACAATCATGTCTGTGTTTGGCCACGAAACTTGTTTGTCTGCACCCTGATCTGCAGACTGATTTCCTGGCTTGATCTCAGACCTGTCTTATCACTAGGGACCTGCCTGGTGATCCCTGGATTATTTCTGACACTGGTCACTGTCACTGGACCTGACCTTGACCTGAAGATTGGTTTCTTGGTTTAACCTTGGGCTTGTCACCACGAACTTGCCTGATGATTTGGACTCTTGGTTGTATCTGGCTATCATACCCAGGCCTGCCCTGCTTGCCTCACTCCAGTACTGGGGGGCTGGGCAGTGGCTGGTGAGGCCCCTGCCCTGCCCGCTGTGTTATTGTGCTTGGCTCCTGGCTTCCCATCCATTAGGGAGCAGCTGGCATTTGCTGCTTCCTGACAGCATTGACCCCAAGGAATGCCAGTAGTAACCAGCTGACAGTTGAATTTTGTATTGTGTATTACAACCCTTTGAGCCTAGTGGTGCAGCCAATTTTCTATCCATCTTGTAGTCTGCTTAGTCCACATCTCGCCTATTTGGCTATAAGGATTCTATGGGAGACTGTGTCAAAGGCCTTGCTAAAGTCAAGGTAAACCACGTCCACTACTTTCCCCTCATCCACAGAGCTAGTCTTTTCATTGTAGAAGGCAATCGGGTTGGTCAGGCATGATTTGCCCTTGATAAATCTGTGCTGGCTGTTCCCAATCACCTTTTTGTTGTTTGTGTCTGAACATGGCTTCCAAGTTCTCCAGTCCTGCAGGATATTGAGGCTGTAACAGGTGGGGAGAGGGAGAGAATATGCCAAATGTATAATAACTGTATCCCACTGTGCTTGACCCTTTGAGGAGAGGCAGGTCCAGCCTCCATGTCGTTGACATTGAGATCAACTGCTAGCACCCAAGGGAGAGAAGAACGAGGTCTAGAAACCTTGCTACTAAGATAATCATCAGTACAAATGGTGGTGTCATTCCAGCGGTGTGCAGGCCAGGAATATTTGCAGTCAGCTGCGTAAGTAGTAAATGTAAATGAGCCAGCCTTCTTCCAGAGGCTGAGGAGGTGTTCTCCCCAGTCAGAAGGCAGGTATGCATGGATTTTCAGTGCCGCCTCATCCACTGACCCAGGTGTATGCCAGCAGGCTGTTATGGCAGTTTCATTAATTATTTGGCCAAATTTATGAATTTGTTGTAGGATTAAATTATTTTCAAGATGTTGGGTGGTAGGTTCACTGGCTCGGCTGGTTCCATTTGACAACACAGCCACCAGACACATTGCTGTGCTAATTTTGAGAAGCAATATTCGAGTCCCAGCACACACATTGCTAGAATTACCAGAGCAACTATTAGTACCCGTTCCCATCCTAGCATCAGCATTCAGAATCGTCAGAGTCCTAATCACGTCTGTGAAGGGGATGGTGCCAGTGACATTCCTTCTTGCGCTCGACATGAGACCTGGAAAACAAAAGAAACTAGGTCTTGGGGAGGCACCCCCAACCCTGTGGAACATGAATTTCCTTCCCTCCTTCCAGGGTTATCATCCAGGACCGAGGACCCTTAGGTCTCTTTAAAATGCCTTCAACAGTCCCCACAGTCAGGAGTCGGACTTGTACTTTGGCACCGGGTGCTAAGCAGGTGGCAAGTTCTAATGAATTTCTTTGGGGAAAGAGCTGTTCTGTCACAGGTGGAAAAGCCCGTGACAAGGGGCTACCAGGAGGTCTAAGTTGCTGGTTCAGGATTCTAACAGATGTCCAGAGCCTATCACCCCATCGGGCATTCTTCAAATGAAGCTGCCGCTTTAGCAATCCCTTTGCTCGCTCTACCATTCCGTTGGCCTGAGGTACCCAGGAGCATGGAAGACCCATTGCACTCCGTTTATTTTGGCCCATTCTTTGACTAGCTCATTATGGAAGTGAGTGCCATTATCGCTTTGTATGGTCTCTGGTGTAGGCAGACTGGCAAACCAACGGGTTAGGCCTTGAATGGTTTTGTGTCCAGTGGCATGGGAACAGGGATGTACACATATTAGGCCTGAGCAGACTTCTACTCCTACCAAGATATATTTCCACCCCTGGGCTGCTCAAGGAAGAGGTCCGATGTAATCTACCTGCCAGGTAGACCATAACCCCTTTCCGTCCTTAAGCTTTAGTGGCTGAGCAAGGAAGTTAATATTATCTTGAATTCTAACTTCGCATTCTGGGCAACTGGTGTTATGGACATTAGGCTCGCCAGCCACCATAACAGGGCCCGACCCTAGGTTCCCGCAGAAAAGTTCAGAGCCAAATCAAAGCAAATTAAATAATTAAATTTTAATGATGCGCGTGCAGTAATTACAGCTCGAGGTGGGTGCCTCCGAAGAGGGACCCCGAACAAAGAAATCCCTGAGCAATTATAGCTTTTTCAAATTAAGTTTCCCACCCCTCACGCAGTAGTTCAGACCAATAGCAATATTCAGATCTGAGGTCTCCTGCTCTTTATTGGGTCTCATCGCTGTCCCTAGGCAGGCTGTTTTTCTCCCTTATCTTTACCATTGTGGTTTCTGCTGACGGTTGTACCTTTGTTTCTTGTTGGGTCTTACTGTTGTCTCTCAAGGTCCTGAGAAGGAGGAGGTGATTCCAAATCATAACAATTATCACTGCCCCAGCAGTGAGGGGAGGCTTTGTCCTAATGCCCTGCACTGGTCTTATTTCAAAGCCTTGACATCCTCCCTTTCAGAGTGTGAGACACAGGAATGCAGACTGCTTGTAGCTTCCTTATCTTCCTAGCTTGAACCAGCTCTGAGGCCCTTTTCTTACTGGACTAAGTAAAAGTTCATTATTTTATCTAAGTGCAGCCTAAGGCTTCAGCAAATTTGGCTATTCATGCTAAGCAAGTTTTATAGAAGTTGTGCTAAGCGGCTACCTCTGGACAGTTTCAGTTTGCTATTCCTTAACAGTCCCCACTTTGTTTTTATTAAGCATCCCTGCTAATACTTTAAACAGAGTTCTCGAAGCCTTTCGAGGCGTACTATCACTTTCCATACTCTTATGTATAATATAATCGTAAGTAATAGGCATAACACAGTTAACACAACTACTACTGGGTGCAACACATGATTATAAATCCCTGTTGCAGTTGGTGACCATCCTAGAAGAGTTTCCCAGCCATGATGTTCTCCATCCCTCTTTACCCTTTCCAAGACGTGGTGTATCTCTTCCGCATCATGATGAATGGTGATTAGAGTTTTTTGTCCATTGTTTCGGGTGTGTTCTAGCAGTCAACACAAATCATCACATTGTAGTAGTTTCTTTACTAGTGTAAGATTCATTCCAATGGGGGTAGGTAGTAAATTTTGGCTCAATGTATAATTAGATTGTAACAATTGATAAGACATAATAGGAGCTGAATAATTAAAGTCGCATCCCATAATTTTGGGTAAAGTTACAAATACAAATATTTGAGTAATTAATTACTTGTATCTACAACAATGTTATCTATGAATATAAGATTGCAAAGTGTTCTTATACATACATATCCTTTTTCAACATATACAAGTACAGTTCAACTTTAACAGCAAAATAAGAACATAGTATGACAGTATATGGCCCGTTCCATTTAGGTTTTAACTTGGATTTTTGTGAAAATACTTTAAAACTTCATCCCCAGGCTGTATATCAGGCACTTGTATTTCAGGTGGTGTGGATCGATATCATTGAGCATTTATTTTTTTAAGATTTTCAAACCTTTTTTGCATACTTAGAACATACTGGGTTAGTCGTTCATCTCCGTCTAACAGGCTGGTCTTAGCTGGAATAATAAGTCCCTAGTATAGCTAAATGTCTCCCAAAGAGAATTTCTGCTGGTGTTAGTCCTATGGGTTGCCGTGGGGCATTTCAAACATCCCATAGAGCTAAGTTTAATGCTTCTGGCCATTTTAGGCTAGCATGTGTGCATATTCTTGCTATTTTTTCTTTTAATGTTCTATTCATTCTTTCTACTTGTCCTGAAGATTGTGGGTGATAAGGGGTACATAGGTTTCTTTTTATTCCTAGTGATTTATATAATTGAGTGATTATGCTTGCCATAAAATGGGCACCCCTGTCTGAATCAATGGCTTCTGGGACCCCATACCTGGGTATGAGTTCTTTCAGTAAGGCTTTTACCACTCCCCCTGTGTCGGCCTTTCTTGTTAGGAAAGCTTCTACCCAGCCTGATAACTGATCTACTCAGTTACTCAGTAAATTCCTGGAGCAGCCCATACTTTCTGTACCTGGTTAGCTACTGCCTTGGCTCCCCCATGAGCTTTATCATGAAACCACCTAGCTATAGTAATTAATTTTTTTTGGTAGAATTGGTTTTCCTCCAATTGTCCATATTTCACCATCATTTTGTTTTGCTTCCCACTATTCCCATTGTTTTTTCTTTTCCACGGAGCAGTCCTTTTTATACACGGTTTTGGGGTCTATTAAATTTGACCACTCACTTTGGTTCATCCTTGGAACTGCCCCCATACATTCTCTCAGAGGTTGTCGGGCTGCAGCCTTCGCAGCAGCATCAGCTAATGCATTTCCTTTACTAATTTCTGTAGTGTCTTTAGTATGGGCTGGGCAGTGTATTACAGCAATTTCTTTGGGGCAGTTGGACTGCTTCCAGCAAATTACATATTTCTTCTCCATTAGCTAATTTCTTTCTCGATGACATAAAAAAATCCTCATTCTTTCCATAACATCCCTGTTACATCAAATACTCCAAATGCATATTTAGAATAGATATTTACCTGCAGGTTCTTACCTATTTTTGCTGCTTGGGTCAATGCTATTAATTCTGCTCCTTGAGCACTTACAGACGGAGACAAAGGATTAGTCTCAAGTACCTCAAAGATGTTAGTGACAGCCTAACCTGAGTGGTGCCTTCCGTCCAAATAATAGGATGATCCATCTGTAAACAGAACTAAGTCCGGGTTTCCCAGAGGTTCGTCTTTAAGATCTTCCCGGGGCTTGCTCGAGCTGACGATCACCTGCTCACAGGAATGATGCGGCTCTCCATCCTCAGGTAGAGGCAGTAGCGTTGCTGGATTTAAGATACTGCATCTCTTCAAGGTCACATTATCTGCATGCAGTATTATCAGTTCACAGCGGTGAGCTCTCTGTGGGGATAGTGCTTGAGTTGCGTAGTTTCATTAACAGTTCTACTTCATGTGGCACATACACAGTCAATGAGTGACCCAAAACTACAGGTCATGTTTTTTTCAATAAGAGCTGCAGTAGCTGCTATTGCTCTGATGCATCCTGGAGTGCCTTTAGCTACCATGTCTAGCTGTGTGGAGTAAATAGGCCACTGGTCTACGGTGAGGACCTAGTTTTTGGGTGAGTACCCCACTTGCTACTCCCTGTCGTTCATGGACAAATAATTCAAATGGTTTGCTATAATCTGGTAACCCTAGAGCAGGGGCTGAAACCAACACCTTTTTTACAGATGTAAAAGCTTTTTCCCTTTCTGGGCCCCAGGCCAAAGGCTCTATCTCCTCTTTTTTTGTTGCCTGTACTAGAGGCTTAGTAAGTTCTCCTAACCCAGGAATCCATGGTCAGCAAAATCCTACAGCTCCTAAAAATCCCCTAAGTTGCTTTTTTGTTGCAGGACGAGGCATATTAAGAATTGTCTTTACTCGTTCTGGATCAATTAACCTGTGTCCTTCCTTTAAAATAAAACCCAAATATTTTACCTCTTGTTGGGGTGGTGTGTTGGGGGATCTTCTGCTTTTTGGTGTTGGCATTGGGGATTTTTTGGGTGGGGTGTTCAGGTTTTTCAGTTTGATTTTGGGGGTGTTTTTGGATGGGGAGTTGGTGTTTTTGAGGGCTTGGTTCTGGTGTTGGGGGGTTGGGTGGGGTGTTGTAGTTTTGGGGGGTTTTTGGGTGGGGCATTGGAGTTTTTGTTTTGGTATTTTTTTGGGGGGGTGGGGTGGGTTTGTTTTGGGGGGGTGTTTTGGATTTTTTTGGGGGGGATGTTTTGGGTGGTCTTTTCGATGAGGTGTTGGGGTTTTTTTTGTTTTGGCTTTTGTCTTGGTGGGGTTGTTTTGGGTGGGTGGTGGGGGTTTCTTTGGTTTGGGAGTTTTTTGGGTGGCTTTTGGTGTTGGGGGGGTTTTGGGTGGCTTTTGGTGTTGGGGGGGTTTGGTTCAGGGGTTTGGGGGTGGGATGTTGGGCAGGTCTTTTGGTTTGGTTTTGGTGTTCGGCGTGTTTGGGTGGGGCATCAGGGTTTTTTTGGTTTGATTTTGGTGTTGGGGGTCTTTCGGTTTGGGTGGGGTGTTGGGGGGGTTGTTTTGGGTGGGGTGTTGGGGGTTTCTTGGTTTGGTTTGGGAGTTTTTTGGGTGGGATGTTGGGGGGTGGGTCTTTGGTTTGGTTTTGGTGTTGGTGGGTCTTTTTGGTGGGGTGTGGGGGGTTTCTTGGTATGGTTTGGGGGTTTCTTGGGTGGGATGTTGGGGTTTTTTTGGTTTTAGTGTTGGGGATTTTATGGGTGGGGTGGGGTGGTTTTTTTTGTTTTGTTTTGTTTGAGTTGCTTCTGGCATCAGGGGCTTTTTTGGGTTGCTTCTGGCATTGGGGGTTTTATGCATGGGGTTGGTTGTTGGCTCGTGGGGGCTTTCCAGGGCCGCTTCGGCTCTCGGCGGCTTTCCGGGGCAGAGGGTCGGAGGCTTTCCGGGGCCGCTTCGGCAGTCAGCGGCTTTCTGGGGCAGAGGGTCGGCGGCTTTCTGGGGTTCCTTCGGTGCTCAGTGGCTTTCTGGGGCAGAGGGCAGCGGCCAGTGGCTTTCCGGAACAGTGTCGGCAGATTTCCAGGGATGCTTCATCAGTCGGTGGCTTTCTGGGACTGCTTCGGCGGTCGGTGACTTTCCGGGCCAGAGTGTCGGCAGCTTTCCGGGGCCGCTTTGGCTCTCAGTGGCTTTCCAGGGCAGAGTGTTGGTGGCTTTCCAGGGCCGCTTCGGTGGTCCGTGGCTTTCCGGGCCAGAGTGTTGGCAGCTTTCTGGGGCCGCTTCAGCTCTCAGCAGCTTTCCTAGGCAGAAGGTTGGCGGCTTTCCGGGGCCGCTTCGGCAGTCAGTGGCTTTCCGGGGCCGCTTCAGCTCTCGACGGCTTTCTGGGGTTGCTTCGGCAGTTGGCAGCTTTCCGAGGCAGAAGGTCGGCGGCTTTCTGGGGTTGCATCGGCGGTCAGTGGCATTCTGGAGTAGAGTGTCGGCGGTCGGTGGCTTTCCATGGCTGCTTCGGCAGTCAGCGGCTTGCCGGGGCTGCGGGTCGGTGGCTTTCTGGGGCTGCTTCGGCTCTCGGCGGCTTTCCGGGGTTGCTTCAGCAGTCGGCGATGTTCCAGAGTAGTGTGTCGGCTGTTGGTGCCTTTCCGGAGCTGCTTTGGCGGTCGGCGGCTTTCTAGGGCAGAGGGTCGGCGGCTTTCCAGGGCTGCTTTGGCGGTTGGCGGCTTTCCGGGACAAGAGGGTCGGCGGCTTTCCAGGGTTGCTTTGGTGGTCAGTGGCTTTCTGGGACAGAGGGCGGCGGTGTTCCGGAGTAGAGTGTCAGTGGTTGGCGGCGTTCTGCGGTTGCCTCAGCAGTCGGCGGAGTTCTGGGGTTGCTTCGGCTCTCAGCGGCTTTCCGGGGCCCCTTCAGCTCTCAGCTGCTTTCCAGGGCAGAGTGTTGGCGGCTTTCCGGGGCCGCTTTGGCTCTCTGTGGCTTTCCGGGGCAGAGGGTCGGCGGCTTTCCAGGGCTGCTTTAGCGGTTGGCGGCTTTCCGGGACAGAGGGTCGGCGGCTTTCTGGGGCTGCTTCGGCGGTCGGTCGCGTTCCGGAGTAGTGTGTCGGCGGTTTCCGGGGCTGATGGTCGGCGGCTTTCCGGGCCACTTTGGCAGTTGGCAGATTTCCGGGGCAGAGGGTCGGCAGCTTTCCGGGGCCGCTTTGGCTCTCGGCGGCTTTCTAGGCCCGCTTTGGCGGTAGGCGGCTTTCTGGGGCAGTGTGTCGGTGGCTTTCTGGGGCTGCTTTGGCGGTCGGCAGCTTTCTGGGGCAGAGGGTCAGTGGCTTTCTGGGGCTGCTTCAGCGGTCGGTGGCTTTCCAGGGCAGAGTGTCGGCAGCTTTCCGGGGCTGCTTCGACGCTTGGCAGCAGTCCGGGTGAGAGTGTCGGCGGCTTTCCGGGGCAGAGGGCCAGCAGCTTTCTGGGGCTGCTTTGGCAGTCGGCGGCTTTTTGGAGTAGAGTGTTGGTCGGCGGCTTTCCAGGGCTGCTTCGGCGATCGGCGGCTTTCTGGGGCAGAGGCCAGCGGCGTTCCGGAGTAGAGTGTCGGTGGTCGGTGGCATTCCAGGGTTTCCTCAGCAGTTGGTGGAGTTCTGGGCCTGATTCAGCAGTCAGTGCCTTTCCGGGGCAGAGGGTCGGCGGTCAGCGGCTTTCTAGGGCAGAGGGTCGGTGGCTTTCCGGGGTTCCTTCAGTGGTCGGTGGCTTTCTGGGGCAGAGGGCAGCAGTGTTCTGTAGTAGAGTGTTGGTGGTCGGCGGCCTTCCGGGGTTGCCTTGGCGGTCGGCGGAGTTCTGGAGTTGCTTCAGCGGTTGGCGGCTTTCTGGGGCCAAGGGTCAGCGGCTTTCTGGGGTTGCATTGGCAGTCAGCGGCTTTCCGGGGCAGAGGGTCGGCAGCTTTCCGGGGCTGCTTCGACGCTTGGCAGCAGTCCGGGCCAGAGTGTCAGCGGCTTTCCAGGGCAGAGGGCCAGAGGCTTTCTGGGACTGCTTCGGCGGTTGGCGGCTTTTTGGGGTAGAGTGTTGGCGGCTTTCCGGGGCTGCTTCAGTGGCCGGTGGCTTTCCGGGGCAGAGGGTCGGCGGCTTTCCGGAGCTGCTTTGGTGGTTGGCGACTTTCTGGGGCAGAGGGTGGTGGTGTTCCGGGGTTTCCTCGGCAGTC
The DNA here is from genome assembly GCF_036370855.1 of Dromaius novaehollandiae. Lineage (NCBI taxonomy): Eukaryota > Metazoa > Chordata > Aves > Casuariiformes > Dromaiidae > Dromaius > Dromaius novaehollandiae. Next base: position 7,509,089 of record NC_088130.1, read on the forward strand.
GGTGGAGTTCTGGGCCTGCTTCAGTGGTTGGCGGCTTTCTGGGTGTAAGGGTGAGGCGGGGGCACTGCCTGGACTCCCAGCAGGGACGGATACACAAACACAAGGCATACGATGGTCGATATGGAGCATTTATTACCTCTGCGTCTGAACGGGGGTTCCCCGGCATTTTCCCGGTTGAGGCAATAATGGAGCGGGGGATCCCTGGCACCGCTTAGCGTCGGTCCAGGGTGAGGAACACCGGGGGGGGCACTAGATGAAGTTTTTATGTACCATACACATGCGCAGTAAGCATGTTGAGCTCATTGTTATTCCCGATTCAAAGCCCAGGTGCAGCGCCACCCTGGCACAGGCTCAACTACGTGACTATGGGTCAACATGCCCTGTTGATGCTCCTTTTCCCACGGAACGGTCTGGCTAGCTTCCATCGCCTATCTCCTCGACGTTCTTCCGCACTTTCCCATACACTCCACCCCCGCGATGGAAAGCTAGTTACAGGCCATCTCAATCCTCAGAAGAGCATGGGGTTTACAAAGTAATGAAATCAAAACATAACATAATACAAAGCAAGAGACAGACAAGAGTCCTCCTTGTATGAGGAGGCTGATATTCTCAATAGATGCCGATTCATCGGTGATGTTGAGACAGCACATCTCGGCGAAGTCATGATGTCTGTGGTTATCTCGCAGTAGGAGGCAGTTGATCCCTAGGTGGTTTTGCAGTGTTCCTTGCTACACTGCTCCCAACTCCTTATTTAAAGAGGCAATGGCTCTAGATGTCCAATTTAAGCCTTGAGCCAAAGCACAGGCAACATGCTCTAACTGTCTGCAATTATGTGCCACCACCCCTGGGATCCCAGCTAGGCTCAACAATAGGCCTAGAGCTTCTGATGAGAAAATAAACTTATATGGCGGTTACAAGTGGCATCTTAGGATATGCCACAGGGTCCTCCGCCGCTCCGTCATAAAGGGAGGAGCGCTTAAAGTAGCACAACCTACAGTGCATGGGCCACCTGTGGCGCTGGCCGGCACATATGTATATGCTGTAGTGCCACACAGAAGGAACTACCCTAATGGTAGCATGAGGTGAGCAGACGCATAAGTAATATCCATAGTGTCATTACAAATTGACTGCATATCAGTTACATTCTGCAGAACAGAGGCAGCATTTACAAAGCGAAAGCAAGTATCTGCTTTAGATATGTCAGCTGTATGGAAAGAGTAAGCCCAAGGTGTCAGCTTTTGGGAAACTACTCAAATCGTATAAATTCATGGGAGTAACAGAAATATCAATTTTTTGTATAACTCTGCAATACCACGAGTGGAGCTGGTACACCTATGTAACATGTAGTTAAGACATCATCCACTGATCGTCCTCCAGCAATACAGAAAGCAGAGAGGTTAGCTGATCTTTGTGCCAGCCAAATCCACGTATTTACATGGGAAGCTGGATGGTCTTGTAGATCAAGGGCATCTGTCGTGGTCAGCAAGAGGCAACATTCCAACGGCAACTTCCAGATGCCGGCGTGATAACCTGTTGATGGGAAGATAGAAAGGCATGGTATCGCCATCAGGAAGAACAAGAGCAGTGGCTCCTGGACCATCTGCTAAAACAGTGCCAGGCTGTTTTTCCTTTTGAGGAGTTAGTACCCACACACTGGCTAAAGAGTGTATTGAGGGTGTTTGCTGAACTTGGGGCACTGCGGCAGTGTGGGTCAGAATTCCTCGCAGTATGGGTGCTCCCTGTGAGACATTCACTGGCGTGGATACGGATACCTGGAAAGATAAATCTTGAGAAGAGGTCAATAAGAGTGGGGCTATTTTAACAGGTATCAAAGGTGTAAACAGCCATACACACTGTGAAGGGCAGTCAAGTCTTAAATGTAAGCTTATAACTCTTCGTTCAGTAATCATCAGTTGCTCAGGTGTATAGAATTCTACCTCCCCAGAGGCAAGTACGTGGGGGGCAATCCCCCCCCCCCTTCCATTACAGATAGCGAAGCAGGGATTGCTAGGGTCAGTTTGGCTTGTACTTGCTCAGGAGATAACGTCCCAAAAGGAGGGGCCTCTTGGACAGGTAATGGGTCTATTGGGGGAGCAAAGCCCACACCACAGCCAAAAGCTGGTTTTCCAGAGGTGTATAATTTGCTGTGGCCCCTTGCAGGGAACAGGACCAGAAACCTATAGGTTCCCATCTTGTGTGGGCACATTGCTGCCACAACCCCCAAGACATCGTATCCCCCATAACAGTTACCTCCATCTCGAAAGGTTGTCCCTCGTATGGAGTGACTAGTTTGGAATGTTGGACCACCGCCTCCTTGCACAGGTCAAAGGCTTGCTGCTGCTCTTTAGTCCATTGCCTCTGGCTACCCTTTTTTTTGGTCAAACGCTGTAGTGGCTGCATTAAATATGCTAAGTGGGGTATAAAGGTCCGCCAGAACCCCAAAAGGCCCCAAAAAGCTTGTAGTTGTTTTACAGCAGTGGCAACAGGGTATTGTTGAATAGTATTGCGCACTTTCTCAGGGATAGCTTTCGTCTGCCGCCTGCAGACTATCCCTAAGAATTGCACACTGATGTCCGGCCCCTGTACCTTCTCAGGGTTTACAGCGCTGTGCAACACTGTAACCTCTGCTCCTGTATCTACTAAAGCAAGCACAGCTACTTCCCCTCCCGAGCACCACCTAATTCGCAGGGGTACATATGGGCATCGGTCCCCTGGATGATATGCTGCAACCGACGCTCGGATTTTGGGGGACCCTCCTCCCCTTCATTGTTTCTTAGCAGGCAGCTTCCAAGGAGCACTGGGTGCAGGTGGGGGCGGTAGGCTGTGTCTGATATTGCTGATTAGCAGGTAACCGTTGCTTAAATAAGTCAGCAGTAGAAAGACCATTTATCTCATCATGTAATACCCCTGCCTGCAGCAAATCAGTCCACATCTGTCACCTCGTTAGCTTTCCACTCAATTTAGTAGTCCCTGCCAATCTTCTCACCTTGGAATCCCAAACTGCTCTCACTTGCCTAGTATCCAGTTGACCAACAAGTGCCAAATCCCTTATATTGTTTACCAAAGCCCCCACTGTAGCGGCTAACTCACCAGTGGACGGGTAAGCACCCACCACAGCAGCGCACAACCATTGATACAGTGAAGGAGCAACTACAGGATTACCGGAGCTATCTTGCACAGACATAAGCTGGGAGAGATAATACTGCACTTGAGCGTCTGTGGACAACAGGCTCATTAAATTCAGCTCCTCTCTTAACAACATTAATGATCCAGCCCCATTATCCCAGGCTCTCACCATCCACACTAGTAATAACTCCCCCAGTTGCTGCTGGAATGTGGTCAAAAACTCACGTAACTCCTTTGGTGTGTAAGTCCTTGTCTGCTCTACGGTATCCCTATCTATCTGTCGCTCCCCCCCGCATCTGAACAAGCGGCCGCACCCGAGCGTTAGCGGTTCTTGCTCGATATCAAACTCAATTTCTGAGTCAGATGAGGTACTCAAAATATTGCCATCCTGCTCCTCTGGGTCCCAGGAGGGTCGAGTTATAATCGCCCGCAGCTGAGAAACAGTAGCGGGCACCTTCCCATAACGCCCATGCCGCCTATTAGCCATCCGCAAAGCTAATCGCTCTACCCTATGGGTTAATTCCTGACTCTTTTCAGTTTGGGTCATAATCAACTCCTGTGCTACCACCTTCGCATCATGTAAATCTCCACTCTCCTTCTCCAGATCCTTTACTTGTTGCTGCAAAGATGATACCTTGTTATCTAAGGCTCGAATGCCTGTCAACAGTGCCCACCCTAATCGTCCGGCAGCTTCCGAGCTGCTTCCGATGCAGCATGGAAGGGTATAACCTGTAAAGCGGATTCAACCACCTTTGGGGTAACATTTTCCCCCTGTGCCAACTCTGGCCAGTCCTCGGGGACTGCCAGAGTGGCAAGCAATGCAGCCGCCAGCCCCCATGGCTCAGTCTGGGGCCATCCTGGCAGCCACAGGCGAGCAGTCCCTCCTTGACTCTCGCCCTCCCCCTTCACTCTCCTCAGCCACGGCATTGTCGTTTGTGTATCCTGCCGACTACGCCAAGTGTAAGGGTGAGGCGGGGGCACCGCCTGGACTCCCGGCAGGGATGGATACACAAACACAAGGCATACGATGGTCGATATGGAGCATTTATTACCTCTGCATCTGAACGGGGGTTCCCCGGCGTTTTCCCGATCGAGGCAATAATGGAGCGGGGGATCCCTGGCACCGCTGAGAGTCGGTCCAGGGTGAGGAACACCGGGGGGGGGCACTAGATGAAGTTTTTATGCACTATACACATGCGCAGTAAGCATGTTGAGCTCGTTATTCCCGATTCAAAGCCCAGGTGCAGCGCCACCCTGGCACAGGCTCAACCACGTGACTATGGGTCAACATGCCCTGTTGATGCTCCTTTTCCCACGGAACGGTCTGGCTAGCTTCCATCGTCTATCTCCTCGACATTCTTCTGCACTTTCCCATACACCGGGACAGAGGGTCAGCGACTTTCCAGGGCCGCTTCGGCTCTCGGCGGTTTTCCAGGGTTGCTTTGGCAGTTGGCGGCTTGCCAGGGCAGAGGCTCGGTGGCTTTCCGGGGTTGCTTCAGCGGTTGGCGGCTTGCCAGGGCAGAGCATCGGCGCTGTTCCGGGGTTGCTTCAGCTCTCTGCGGCATTCCGGGACAGAGGGTCAGCGGCGTTCTGGGGCTTCTTCGGCTCTCAGTGGCTTTCTGGGGCAGAGGGTCGGCGGTGTTCCGGGGCCGCTTTGGTTCTCGGCAGCTTACTGGGGCAGAGGGTCGGCATCCAGCAGGTTTCTGGGGCAGAGCGTCGGCTCTCGGCGGCATTCCGGGCCAGAGGGTTGGCGGTGTTCTGGGGTTGCTTCGGCGGTCGGCGGCTTTCCAGGGCAGTGTCGGCAGCTTTCCAGGGCTGCTTCGGCGGTCGATGGCTTTCCGGGTCACAGGGTCAGCGGTGTTCCGGGGCCGCTTTGGCTCTCGGCAGTGTTTCAGGGAAGAGCGTCGGCAACCAGCAGCTTTCCGGGGCAGAGCGCTGGCTCTCGGCAGCTTTCCGGGGCAGCGGGTCGGAGGCTTTCCGGGGCAGCTTCGGCGGTCAGCGGCTTTCTGGGGTTCCTTCGGTGCTCGGTGGTTTTCTGGGGCAGAGGGCAGCGGCCAATGGCTTTCCAGGACAGAGTGTCAGCGGATTTCCGGGGATGCTTCCTCAGTCGGTGGCTTTCTGGGACTGCTTCGGCGGTCGGTGGCTTTCCAGGGTAGTGTCGGCAGCTTTCTGGGGCCGCTTTGGCTCTCGGTGGCTTTCCGGGCCAGAGTGTTGGCGGCTTTCCGGGGCTGCTTCGGCTCTCGGCAGCTTTCCGGGGCAGAAGGTTGGCGGCTTTCCGGGGCCGCTTCGGCAGTCAGCGGCTTTCCGGGGCTGCTTCGGCTCTCGACGGCTTTCTGGGGTTGCTTCGGCAGTTGGCAGCTTTCCGAGGCAGAGGGTCGGCGGCTTTCTGGGGTTGCATCGGCGGTCAGCGGCATTCTGGAGTAGAGTGTCGGCGGTCGGTGGCTTTCCGTGGCTGCTTCGGCAGTCAGCGGCTTGCCGGGGCTGCGGGTCGGCGGCTTTCCGGGGTTGCTTCAGCGGTCGGCGATGTTCCAGAGTAGCATGTTGGCTGTTGGTGCCTTTCCAGAGCTGCTTTGGCGGTCGGCGGCTTTCCGGGACAGAGGGTCGGCAGCTTTCTGGGGCTGCTTTGGCGGTCGGTCGCCTTCCGGAGTAGTGTGTCGGCAGTCGGCGGTTTCCGGGGCTGATGGTCGGCGGCTTTCCAGGGCCACTTTGGCAGTTGGCAGCTTTCCGGGGCAGAGGGTCGGCGGCTTTCTGGGGCCATTTTGGCTCTTGGTGGCTTTTCAGGCCAGAGTGTTGGCAGCTTTCTGGGGCCGCTTCAGTGGTCCGCGGCTTTCCGGGCCAGAGTGTTGGTGGCTTTCTGGGGCCGCTTCGGCTCTCGGCAGCTTTCCGGGGCTGGTTTGGCTGTCAGCAGCTTTCCGGGACAGCTTCGGCAGTCAGCGGCTTTCCAGGACTGCTTCGGCGGTCGGTGGCTTTCTGGTGCAGAGGGTCGGCAGCTTTCCGGGGCCGCTTTGGCTCTCGACGGCTTTCTGGGGTTGCTCAGCAGTTGGCAGCTTTCCGAGGCAGAGAGTCGGCAGCTTTCTGGGGTTGCATCAGCGGTCAGCGGCGTTCCGGAGTAGAGTGTCGGCGGTCGGTGGCTTTCCGTGGCTGCTTCGGCAGTCAGCGGCTTGCCGGGGCTGCGGGTCGGCGGCTTTCTGGGGCTGCTTCAGCTCTCGGCGGCTTTCCAGGGTTGCTTCAGCAGTCGGCGATGTTCCGGAGTAGCGTGTTGGCTGTTGGTGCCTTTCCAGAGCTGCTTCGGCAGTTGGTGGCATTCCGGAGTAGAGTGTCGGTGGTCGGCGTTTTCCGGGGCCACTTTGGCAGTTGGCGGCTTTCCGGGGCAGAGGGTCGGCGGCTTTCTGGGCCCGCTTTGGCTCTTGGCGGCTTTCTGGGGCAGAGGGTCGGCCGCATTCCAGGGTTGCTTGGGCGATCGGTGGCTTTCTGGAGTAGAGAGTCGGCGGCTTTCCGGAGTAGAGTGTCGGCAGTCGGCGGCGTTCCAGGGTTTCCTCGGCAGTTGGTGGAGTTCTGGGCCTGCTTCAGCAGTTGGCAGCTTTCCGGGACAGAGGGTCGGCGGTCGACAGCTTTCCGGGGCTGCTTCGCCGGTCAACGGCTTTCTGGGCCAGAGTGTCGGCGGCTTTCCAGGGCTGCTTCGGCCCTCGGCGGCTTTCCGTGGCAGAGGCTCGGCAGCTTTCCAGGGCCGCTTCGGCTCTCGGCAGTTTTCCAGGGTTGCTTTGGCAGTTGGCTGCATTCCAAGGCAGAGGCTCGGTGGCTTTCCGGGGTTGCTTCAGCGGTCTGCGGCTTTCCGGGGTTGCTTTGGCGGTTGGCGGCTTGCTAGGGTAGAGCGTGGGCGACTTTCCGCGGTTGCTTGGGCTCTCAGTGGCTTTCTGGGGCAGAGGGTCAGCGCCTTTCCGGGGCTGCTTCAGCGTTCAGCGGCTTTCCAGGGCAGAGGGTCGGTGCTGTTCCGGAGTTGCTTTGGCTCTCGGTGGCTTTCCGGGGCAGAGGGTCGGCGGCCAGCAGGTTTCTGGGGCAGAGGGTCGGTTTTCGGTGGCTTTCCGCGGCTGCTTCGGCTCTCAGCGGCATTCCAGGGTTTCCTCGGCAGTTGGCGGCTTTCCTGGGTTGCTTTGGATTTCGGCGGTTGTCCGGGACAGAGTATCGGCGGCTGTCCAGGGTTGCTGTGGCAGTCGGCGGCTGTCCAGGGCAGAGCGTCAGTGACTTTCCGGGGCTGTGTCGGCGGTCGACAGTTTTCCGGGGCAGAGGGTCGTCGCTGTTCCGAGGCCGCTTTGGATCTCGGCGGCTTTCTGAGGCAGAGTGTCGGTGGCTTTCCGCGGTTGCTTCAGCTCTCGGCGACTTGCCAGGGTAGAGTCTCAGCGGCTCTCCTGGATTCCTTCAGCAGCTCTCCTGGGTTCCTTTGGCGGCTCTTGTGGGTAGAGTCTCAGCGGCTCTCCTGGATTCCTTCGGCGGCTCTCCTCGGTAGAGTCTCGGGCGCTCTCCTGGGTTCCAGCGGCAGCTCTCCTGGGTACAGTCCCGGCAGCTCTCCTGGGTTCCTGCGGCGGCTCTACTGGGAAGAGTCTCGGGCGCTCTCCTGGATTCCGTCGGAGGCTCTCCTGAGTTCCCTCGGTGGCTCTCCTGGGTAGCGCCCTGGCGGCTCTCCTGGGTTCCTGCAGCGGCTCTCCTGGGTTCCCGCAGCAGCTCTCCTGGGTAGAGTCTCGGCGGTTGTACTGGATTCCTGAGGCGACTCTCCTGGGTAGAGTCTCGGCATCTCTCCTGGTTTCCTGCAGCGGCTCTCCTGAGTTCCCTTGGCATCTCTCCTGGGGAGAGTCTCCGCGGCTCTGTTGCATAGAGTCTCGGCGGCTCTCCTGGGTTCCTTCGGCGGCTCTCCTGGGCAGAGTCTCGGGCGCTCTCCTGGATTCCATCGGCGGCTCTCCTGAGTTCCCTCGGCGGCTCTCCTGGGTAGCGTCCCGGCGGCTCTACTGTATACAGTCTCGGCAGCTCTCCTGCGTAGAGTCTTGGCGGTTCTCCTGGGTTCCTGCGGCGGCTCTCCTGGGTAGAGTCTCGGCGGTGGTACTGGATTTCTGCAGCGGCTCTCCTGGGTAGAGTCTCGGCGGCTCTCCTGGCTTCCTTTGGCGGCTCTCCAGAGTTCCCTCGGCATCTCTCCTGGGTAGAGTCTCCGCGGCTCTGTTGCACAGAGTCTCAGCGACTCTCCTGGGTTCCTTCGGTGGCTCTCCTAGGTAGAATCTCGGTGGCCCTCCTGGGTTCTATCGGCGGCTCTCCTGGGTTCTATCGGCGGCTCTCCTGGGTAGAGTCTCAGTGGCTCTCCTGAGTTCCTGTGGTGGCTCTACTGCGAAGAGTCGCGGTGGCTCTCCCGGCTTCCTTTGGCGGCTCTCCTGGGTAGAGTCTCGGCGGCCCTCCTGGGTAGAGTCTCGGCGGCCCGCCTGGGCTCCTTCAGCGGCTCTCCTGGGCAGAGTCTTGGTGGTTCTCCTGGGTAGAGTTTCAGCAGTTCTCCTGGGTTCCTGCGGCGGCTCTCCTGGGTAGAGTCTTGGCGGCTCTGCTGGGTTCCTCTTGCAGCTCTACTGGGTAGGGTCTCGACGGCTCTCCTGGGTAGAGTCTCGGCGGCTCTCCTGCGTTCCTGCGGCGACTCTCCTGGGTAGAGTCTCGGTGGTGGTACTGGATTCCTGTGGCGGCTCTCCTGGCTTCCTTTGGCGGCTCTCCTAGGTAGAGTCTCGGCGGCTCTCCTGCATTCCTTCAGCGGCTCTCCTGGGTAGAGTCTCGGCAGCTCTCCTGGCTTTCTCTTGCGGCTCTACTGGGTATAGTCTCGGTGGCTCTCCTGGGTTCCTTTGGCGGCTCTCCTGGGTAGAGTCTCGGCATCTCTCCTGGTTTCCTGCAGCGGCTCCCCTGAGTTCCCTCGGCGTCTCTTCTGGGTAGAGTCTTCGTGGCTCTGTTGCACAGAGCCTCGGCGTCTCTCCTGGGTTCCTTCGGCGGCTCTTCTGGGTAGAGGCTCGGCGGCTCTCCTGGATTCCTGTGGCGGCTCTCCCGGGTAGAGTCTCGGCATCTCTCCTGGGTTCCTTCAGCGGCTCTCCTGGGCAGAGTCTCGGCGGCTCTCCTGCATTCCTTCAGCGAGTCTCCTGGGTTCCTTTGGCGGCTCTTCTGGGTAGAGTCTCGGTGGCTCTCCCGGCTTGCTTTGGCGGCTCTCCTGGGTAGAGTCTCGGCGGCTCTGCTGGATTCCTTTGGCAGCTCTCCTGGGTAGAGTCTCGGCGGCTCTACTGGTTTCCTTTGGGGGCTCTCCTGGGTAGAGGCCCAGCGGCTCTCCTGGGTTCCTGCGGCGGCTCTCCTGAGATCCCTCCGCGTCTCTCCTGGGTAGAGTCTCCGCGGCTCTGTTGCACAGAGTCTCGGCGGCTCTCCTGGCTTCCTTTGGCGGCTCTCCTAGGTAGAATCTCAGCGGCTCTCCTGGATAAAGTCTCAGCGGCTCTCCTGAGGACAGTCTCGGCGGCTCTGCTGGATTCCTTTGGCGGCTCTCCTGGGTAGAGTCCCGGCCGCTCTCCTGCGTTCCTCTTGCTGCTCTACTGGGTAGGGTCTCAATGGCTCTCCTGGGTAGAGTCCCGGCGGCTCTCCTGGGTTCCTGCAGCGGCTCTACTGGGTAGAGTCTCGGCGGCTCTCCTGGGTTCCTTCGGCAGCTCTCTTGGGTAGAGTCTTGGCGGCTCTCCTGGGTAGTCTTGGCGTCTCTCCTGGCTTCCTTTGGCGTCTCTCCTGAGTTCCCTCGGCGTCTCTCCTGGGTACAGTCTCCATGGCTCTGTTGCACAGTCTCGGCGGCTCTCCTGGGTATAGTCTTGGCGGCTCTGCTGGGCTCCTGCGGCGGCTCTCCTAGGTAGTCTTAGCGGCTCTCCTGCATTCCTTCGGCGGCTTTCCTGGGTAGAGTCTCGGCCGCTCTCCTGGCTTCCTCTTGCGGCTCTACTGCGTACAGTCTCGGCGGCTCTCCTGGGTAGAGTCTCGGCAGCTCTCCTGGCTTCCTTCAGTGAGTCTCCTGGGTTCCTTTGGCGGCTCTTCTGGGTAGATTCTCGGCGTCTCTCCCGGCTTCCTTTGGCGGCTCTCCTGGGTCGAGTCTTGGAGGCTCTCCTGCGTCCCTTCAGTGGCTCTCCTGGGTAGAGTCTTGGTGGCTCTCCTGGGTTCCTCTTGCGGCTCTACTGGGTAGAGTCTCGACGGCTCTCCTGGGAAGAGTCTCGACGGCTCTCCTTTGTTCCTGCAGCGGCTCTACTGGGAAGAGTCTCGGGCGCTCTCCTGGATTCCCTCGGCGGCTCTCCTGGGTAGCGTCCCGGCGGCTCTCCTGGTTTCCTTTGGCGGCTTTCCTGGGTAGTCTCGGCTGCTCTCCTGGCTTCCTCTTGTGGCTCTACTGTGTACAGTCTTGGCGGCTCTCCTGCGTAGAGTCTCGGCGGCTCTCCTGGGTTCCTGCGGTGGCTCTACTGGTTTCCATCGGCGGCTCTCCTGGGCAGAGTCTTGGCGGGTCTCCTGGGTTCCTCTTGCGGCTCTACTGGGTAGGGTCTCGACGGTTCTCCTGGGTAGAGTCTCGGCGGCTCTCCTGCGTTCCTGCGGCGGCTCTCCTGGCTTCCTTTGGTGGCTCTCCAGTGTTCCCTCGGCGGCTCTCCTGGGTTCCTGCGGTAGCTCGCCTGGGTAGGGTCTCGGCCGCTCTCTGTAGGGGCAGACAGGGAGGGATTGGACAAGATAGAGTTAAGGAATCGAAAGCCTTGGGAGGAATAAATAGCACTATGTAGATAAGGGAGTAGCCGCACAGAATGAGAAGGAGTGATGATGGGAGCATGACCTTCGGGAAAGTACAACGTGGCGCTTACAAGGGGAGTGGAAAGTTCCATAGATCACTGTGGGAAGTACCGACCCGGGCTAGAGCATATATAAAGGGCTTGCTTGCTTGAATAAAGTTGATTCTGATCCAGCACATCGGAGTCCGTGAATCAATCCGCCACAAATGGCGCCCGAACAGGGAGCTGAAGACTGGCTCCGTCCAGGGCTATAGAAGCAGCAGATAGCTGAACCGGTGGTGGAGCCCAGCTGAACGGAGAAGCTGCTGAAAGGAGCCGGTGAACTGCTGAAAGGAAGCAGGAACTGAGCTGCTGAAAGCAAGCGGCGTTGCATGCGACAAAATTGCCTACCGCTGGACAGAGGTAAGCGTCCGGGAACGCGTGGGAGTTGTGGGAAACGGAATCTCCCCGCAAGATAGGTCCATGCTAAACATAATGCAAAAGACTTTGAAACAGCACGGCAGAGATATACCGCCCCCTGTGGAGGACTGGCTTGAGGGCAGAGGTCATGTGAAGACTGAACAACTAAAGGAAGCAGAACTAAGTGCATATCGCACACAGTTGATGTGAGCCAAGTCCCGTATGAGAGTAAAAACAGCTAGAGCCAAGGACACATTGTCCTTGGCTCCAAGGTGTTATCAATGATTAGTCCTGGGAACTTGCGGGTGATGTAATGCAGAAGTTGCTGGGTAAACCAAATTGCTGTTACCAATAAGGAGCTCAGCTTTTGCAATATGTATGAGCCTGATTAGTCCTATGCTATATAAAGAAAGACCACACCTAATAAAGTTGAAGTACACTGATCACTCATATTGAGCGTCTGGGTCTTCCCTCCGTCGGCTCCTCCCGTGCAAGTTTCCAACAAATGGCGCCCGAACAGGGACCCTGCCGGTCAGGGACTCGGTGATTAAAAACTCAGGAGTCGACAGAGTGCTAGAGACAGCTGGTCCTGCTGTGCTAAAAGCGACGAGACACAAAAGGGGGTCTACGTGCCAGAGCTACAGAGGAGGTGGAGAGGACACAAACAAAGGGGGTCCGTGCCCAGGACGAGACGGGGTCCTGCCAGAAAGTCTCGCCGCAGGTCTTGCAAAGGTTGCAACGGTAAGTGAGTAACCACGGCGCGACAAGCGGCTTATTATTTATTAAGATGCTTTTTAGAAAAGCGAGGTACTCAAGGAATAGAATGTCATAAGGAACTCTCAGGGCTATTAGCTTACGGAGTGGCTAAGGGGTGTTTTGTTAACCCAGATACCATGTTCGAACAAACTGAATGGAAAAAATTTGGGGACAAGTTGTTTGATGAAGTAATAAGTGACAACAAGACAGCAAAAAAGCTGATGAAGCCGTGGAGGGCAGTTACTAATGCTCTCGCACCTCAAAAAAAAAAAAAAAAAGAAAAAGGAAAAAAAGGAAAAAAAAAGAAAAAAAAAGAAAAAAGTAAAAAAAAGTAAAAAAAAGAAAAAAAAGTAAAAAAAAAGTAAAAAAAAAGTAAAAAAAAAAAAAAAAAAAAAAAAAAAAGAAAGTAGCTGCATCCGCCGCGGAGCGTTTGGGAAGCCCCGATGGGTTCAAGGAACCCCCGCATGCAGAGGTGTCCCCTGTGTCCCCATACCCATCACCCCCCTCGAACCTTTACTATTGCCCAGGGAGGGTCTGGGAACACAGGCCTGCCAAAAGGAGCAACATTGACCATGCGGCAGATCCCCCCTCCTCCCTCAGCGCCTCCCCCCCCTCTGTCTCTCCCCCCTCTCTCCCTCCCCCCCCTCTCCCCCCCTCTCCCCCCTCTCTCTCTCCCCCCTCTCTCTCTCCCCCCTCTCTCTCTCCCCCCTCTCTCTCTCCCCCCTCTCTCTCTCCCCCCCCTCTCTCTCCCCCCCTCTCTCTCCCCCCCCCTCTCTTCCCCCCCCCTTTTTTCTTCTCTCCTCCTTCTCCTCTTCCTTTGGCCACAGTTATCTGAGGACACCCATCTCAGGCTATCAATGTGAAATAAGTTTTTCTCTATGATATTAATGGTCAGAAACCACTAATAAAAGCAGTTTGAAAAAAAAAAAAAAAAGAAAAAAAAAAAGAAAAAAAAAAGAAAAAAAAAGAAAGAAAAAAAAAAGGGGGGTATCCCATCTTATATGGGAATAAAGCAGGGCCTGGAAGAGCCTTTCGGCTTGTTTATTGACAGAGTAGCCAATGCTATACAAGCAGCAGGGGTACCAGATTACCTGAAAGGGACTATCTTGAAACAATGTGCAATACAGAATAGTAACCCTTCAACGCGTAGTATTTTAGCCACGCTCCCGGGAACATGGACTATTGAGGAGGGGCTAGAAAGAATGGCGCAGGTACCTGTAGGACCGCAAGCTATGCTAGTAGAGGCGGTGAAACAATTAGGAGAGAGCATGAGAGAGCAAGCACAGGCGTTGCGGGATAATATGCAACAGAATCAAAGTCAGGTATTCGCTGCCCTTGCTCCTTTGCAAAACCCCGGCGGAAATACCCCCCCGATCGACGATCGGCACGAGAATGCCAAGCTAGTAGAGTATGGTGTCCCAACTGCAAAAGCAGCAAACATGATGGAGCGGCTTGCTGGAAGGCTGGCTCGGGAAACGCCCGGAGAAGCGGGACGAGCCGCCCCGCGACGACACAAAAGGCGGCCTTCACCACAACAACTCAGCAACCCCCGCAGTTAACACCACCACCTCAGCCGGCGCCCAGCTCCACTCCGAACGCCATGAACCCCTTTGTCTTCGACCAGCCACCAGAGGGAGTCTCGGACTGGACTTGGCAACAGCAGTAGACGCCACCTTATTGGATACAAAGCCAACAAGAATCCGGACGAATGTCTATGGACCAGTAATTATTAATCATGAGCCAGTAGGTGCCTTACTGATTGGAAGATCGTCCGCTACAATGAAAGGATTACAAGTTTTGACAGGATTGATCGACAAGGACTATTTCGGGGAAATACAAATTGTGGTTTCAGCAATGTTTCCACCTATGCACATACCACAAGGATCGAGAATAGCTCAACTTATTCCGCTTCCCCACCTGACTGAAGGGGTGGCACCAGCGAAAGTGCAACCACGAGGCTATGGTGCTTTTGGTTCCACTGGAAGTGCAGCATTACTGACTGTCGGAATGCATCAAAGGCCCCGACAAACCGTGACTGTAAAGTATAAAGAAGAATCTATACGCACTAATGCCTTATTGGACACTGGAGCGGATGTATCAATAATTAGCACTAAGATTTGGCCCCAACATTGGCCAACCCGAGAGACCAGCTCCACGGTAGCTGGAGTAGGCGGGGTCACCCTCGCCCGAAAATCATCGACGCTACAATGGACTATAGGGAACAAGGTGGTTAATTGCTCCGTTTCCATTTTACCCCTACCTGAAGGAGTGCAAGCATTAATAGGGCGCGATATCCTTGCCCAGATGGGTATGGTGCTTACCTCGGAACACCCTTTATAGCACCGGCCATTGCCTGGACTTTCCCAATCCCACTCAGCTGGAGGACTGATCAGCCTGTGTGGGCAGAGCAATGGCCGCTTAAACGGGAAAGTCTCATTCAAGCACATGAACTAGTAAAGGAACAGTACAAACAAGGTCATCTAAGACTATCTACCAGCCCTTGGAATACCCCAATATTTGTGATCAAGAAAAAATCCGGCAAATACAGACTTTTACACGATCTACGTGCTGTAAACAGACAGATGCATGACATGGGTGCTTTACAACCGGGGTTACCCAGCCCAGCAATGATCCCAGAAGGCTGGCACCTGCTAATCGTAGATTTAAAGGACTGTTTCTTTACCATAGCCCTCCATGAAGATGATAAACAGCGATTTGCATTTACACTCCCTGCTATCAATAGAGAGGGGCCAGACCAAAGATTTGAATGGACAGTACTACCGCAGGGTATGCGAAACTCACCAACCCTCTGTCAACTCTATGTCGATGCGGCACTTCAACCGTTACGTCAACAGTGGCCAGAGACCATGATATATCACTACATGGACGACATATTGTTGGCACAAAAAACCCCTTTTCTCCTGAACAAAAATTTGATCTAATCACACAATTAAAGAAAAAGGAACTTGTGATGGCCCCGGAAAAGGTACAGGAATCCAGCCCCTGGCAGTATCTAGGTTGGCATATTTCGAATGCCACCATCAGACCACAGAAATTGACAATCAGAACTGACATAAGAACACTCAATGATGCTCAAAAACTATTAGGAGACCTCCAATGGATCCGTCCGGTTGTCGGCATTCCTAATGAACTTTTAAATCTGCTACGCCCCTTGCTGAAGGGAACAGACCCAGCGGCTGCCGTCATGCTCACAGAGGAACAGCAACGGGTACTCCAGGAAATTGCATCGCTAATTACTACGCGTGCTACGCACCGATGCCTGGAAAATCAGCCACTTGATCTTACTATTTTATGTGGCCCACAATACCTAATGGGAGCCATTACACAACACAAAATAAAAATGGGGGAAAAAAGAGGGTTGGCGGAACCCATTGTACTAGAATGGATAGCACCACCGTTACAACCAAAACGAACTATTCAAGAAAAAATTTCAACGCTGGCCGAACTCATTAGGACACTCTTCGCCCCTGACTTACATGATCAGCGTTGGTCAAATCTGACTGCAGCAATCAGACATAGAAGAAGTGAGAATCGTCGAGGCAAGCGTGAATTGAAAAAACTAGGTTCAGATTGCGCTGATGATGTAGAATTATGGGGGCCTGCGGAAAGGTTTTTCTCCGCAGCTTTAGCTCCTAACGTTGCAGTTGCGCATGCCATGTCTAATTTAAATAAACTTGCTTGTTGGGCTGTTAAGCAATCAAATGTTACTACACAAATTCTCTCTGAAATGTCACAGGATATGGATAGCCTGAGACATGCAGTGTTGCAAAATAGAGCCGCTATAGACTTTCTGCTTTTAGCACAGGGACGCGGGTGTGAGGATTTTGAAGGAATGTGTTGTTTTAATCTTTCTGATCATGGACAGTCAATCCATGAGCAATTGAAATGGCTAAAGGACCACACCCAGAGAATCACCGTACAGTGTAATTGGTTTGATGATCTGTTTAGAAAGATGTTTGGTAATGTGAGTACCTGGATTTTGAGCTTGATCAAAGAAGGGCTACGTATTCTATTCATAATTGTATTAATTTTAATTGCTGTAAGAGTGATTTTTGGCTGCTTAACACAAAAGCTTGAACAATTAACTAAAAAGGTCTTTCTCGCACAAAATAAAAACGGGGGAATTGTGGAGGACTGGCTTGAGGGCAGAGGTCATGTGAAGACTGAACAACTAAAGGAAGCAGAACTAAGTGCATATCGCACACAGTTGATGTGAGCCAAGTCCCGTATGAGAGTAAAAACAGCTAGAGCCAAGGACACATTGTCCTTGGCTCCAAGGTGTTATCAATGATTAGTCCTGGGAACTTGCGGGTGATGTAATGCAGAAGTTGCTGGGTAAACCAAATTGCTGTTACCAATAAGGAGCTCAGCTTTTGCAATATGTATGAGCCTGATTAGTCCTATGCTATATAAAGAAAGACCACACCTAATAAAGTTGAAGTACACTGATCACTCATATTGAGCGTCTGGGTCTTCCCTCCGTCGGCTCCTCCCGTGCAAGTTTCCAACAGCCCCCCCCCCCACAAAATCTCCAAATGCTATTGGTGTGGGCACGCTCGAACTGTCCCGAGGTAAATTCCAGCACGGTTTATAGCCTCGGTACGTGGGACTCGATCAGGGTTAAGCTCTGGGACGCGGCAACAAGAAACGATAAGACGGCAGCAGGACTTTTAGCCCCTTGGCATACCATGCTTGAGACCCTGAAAGAGCATAGCAAGAAGAAAACACAGGGACCGGAGGCACCCGCAGCCCCCATAGCACATCCGTCAAGCGACATGGTGGTGGGGGCGGTGGGTGGATGGGACTCCCCAGGAAATGACCCAGACAATCCATTTGACCCAGGGCTGATCGATCTGGAACAGGAGCCGGACCTCTATCCGCCTCTTAACACACCTTGCTGTGTCCATCTTACGGCCCCTTCGGAACCACCGCCCCCTCAAGAGATGGGGCCGCCCGCAAGTGCCGACTGCCCACAACCCCCACACACACTGACCCGGCCTTCTGGGAAGGATCCATCGCCCCAGGGCCGCTTGGTGGGGCGTGACTACACTGGCCGGGCACGCCCACCGCCTGCCTTCCTTCCCTCCCTCCTTTCCTCCCTGCCTTCCTTCCCCTCCCGCCTGGCCCTTCCTCTCTCCGCCTGGCACCGCCTCCACCTGGTGCCGCCACAGCCGAGCAGCAGGAGGAGGAACATAGCGAAAGCGGAGCAAGCCTCAGCCTCGAACCGCAGCACGAGCTCAAATTCAAAGGGCCTTTCACAGATGGTGTCACCACAAACCTGAAGCTCGGCAATCCTACAGACAGAAACGTGTGCTTCAAAGTTAAGACCACAGCACCATGTAGATACTGTGTAAGACCTAACAACAGTGCAATTATCGATGCAGGAACATCAATTAATGTTTCTGTGATGCTACAGCCTTTGGACTATGATCCTAATGAGAAAAGTAAACACAAGTTTATGGCTTTAAAAAACAAAACAAACAAACGAAAAACAACCAACAGTCTATGTTTGCTCCAGCTGATACTTTAGATATGGAAGCAGCTATGGAAAGAAGCAAAACCAGAAGAACTCATGCATTTGAAACTTAGGTGTATGTTTGAGCTACCAACGGAAAATGATACGCCTCATGACATAGAAATAAATAAAATTGTATCCACAACTGCAACAAAGACAGATTCTTCTGTAATGTCTAAATCAATAAGTTCCTCTTTGGATGACATTGAAGTTAAGAAAGTAATGGAAGAATATAAGAGGCTTCAAGTAGAAGTTCAGAGGTTACGGGAGGAGAATAAACAGCTTAAGAAAGAAGATGGACTTTGGATGAGGAAGACACCCCAGACAAACAACCCAATATCTGCTTCTGCAGCTGCTGTCCAAGCCTTCACATTATTCAAGGCACAGCCTTTGAACGTTGTTGCTAACTCTCTTTACGTTACGGGCGTCATCCAGCGCCTGGAACGATCCTTTTTAAAAACTCTTACGAATCAACAATTGTTTCTTCTTCTGAAGGAACAACTGTTGTTTTTGTTGGAGCAAACAGAGCATGACTATTTTGTTTTACATGTTCGCTCTCACACCACTCTACCTGAGCCAATTGCCCAAGGCAATCGCGTTGCTGACCATTTTATGGCAGCTGTGCTGACAGCTAACACCTGTCAGCAGGCTAAATTGTCCCATGATTTCTTTTTTTTTCACCAAAATGCAAAAGCGCTACAAAAAACTTATCACAAGAGACCAGGCCCAAAACATTATTTGAAGTTGCCCTGATTGCCAAAATGTATCCCCGTTACCACCCTACTCAGGGACCAACCCTCGAGGCCTGCAACCCTGCAATGTCTGGCAGACAGACGTTACCTGTTATCCCTCATTCGGAAGCCTGAAATATGTCCATGTCTCTGTAGATACCCTTTCCCATTACGTTGTTGCTATTGCCCATGCTGGGGAAAAAAGCCGTGATGTATGTCGTCACTGGCTTGCCTGTTTCGCCACAATGGGGGTTCCCACTCAAATTAAAACTGACAATGGTCCCGCATACACTGCACAACGAACGCGGGCATTTCTTCAAACCTGGGGGGTCACTCATGTGACAGGAATTCCCCATTCCCCAACTGGCCAGGCAATAGTGGAACGTACCCATTGTACTCTAAAAGACATGCTTGAAAAACAAAAAAGGGGGAATAGCCCTGGTGCCTCCCCACAAGAGCAGCTGTGGAAAGCCTTATATGTTCTCAACCTCTTAAACTGTTATACGGACCAGAGTGCAGTTAATAAGCATTTCTCATGCCCTACAGGGTGAGAACAGCCTCGGGTTCACTACAAGAACCTGGAAATGGGTCAATGGAGTGAACCAGTAGACTTAATAACGTGGGGGAAAGGTTGTGCTTGTGTCTCCACAGGTAACGGGCCTCGTTGGATGCCTGCACGGCTGATTCGACCTGTTGACGCATCCCTCGAAACACCAAACGAGGACTGAGAGCCAGTTAAGATGAGCCCATGTCGGGACATTTTCTGGCAATATCTGCCTGCCTCGTGCAGGGTCAATATCTATTCATAAAAGCTTACTGCACCTACATGACCTCACTAATAAGTTGTAGATAGAATCAGAGTGGAACCCTTTTGAGGGACAGGACTGGACGTTAGGTTTGGGGTCGTGGGTTAAGAAGGTACTGGCGTGTGGTTTGTTAATCTTGCTAAGATTTCTAGCCCTTGCTATCTATCTCCCCTGCTTAATAAGCCTTATGCAGAGAATGACTCGAAGGGCTTTGCATCAAGTACTTGTTGTACAAATACACACTGCACTGGCAATATTTAGTTTAAAAACTAAAAAACATGGGAACATGACCTTCGGGAAAGTACAACGTGGCGCTTACAAGGGGAGTGGAAAGTACCATAGATCACTGTGGGAAGTATCGACCCGGGCTAGAGCATATATAAAGGGCTTGCTTGCTTGAATAAAGTTGATTCTGATCCAGCACATCAGAGTCCGTGAATCAATCCGCCACAGCTCTCCTGGGTTCCTGCGGCAGCTCTCCTGGGTAGAGTCCCGGTGGCTCTCCTGGGTTCCTTTGGCGGCTCTCCTGGGTAGAGTCTCGGCATCTCTCCTGGTTTCCTGCAGCGGCTCCCCTGAGTTCCCTCGGCGTCTCTTCTGGGTAGAGTCTTCGTGGCTCTGTTGCACAGAGCCTCGGCGTCTCTCCTGGGTTCCTTCGGCGGCTCTTCTGGGTAGAGGCTCGGCGGCTCTCCTGGATTCCTGTGGCGGCTCTCCCGGGTAGAGTCTCGGCATCTCTCCTGGGTTCCTTCAGCGGCTCTCCTGGGCAGAGTCTCGGCGGCTCTCCTGCATTCCTTCAGCGAGTCTCCTGGGTTCCTTTGGCGGCTCTTCTGGGTAGAGTCTCGGTGGCTCTCCCGGCTTGCTTTGGCGGCTCTCCTGGGTAGAGTCTCGGCGGCTCTGCTGGATTCCTTTGGCAGCTCTCCTGGGTAGAGTCTCGGCGGCTCTACTGGTTTCCTTTGGGGGCTCTCCTGGGTAGAGGCCCAGCGGCTCTCCTGGGTTCCTGCAGCGGCTCTCCTGAGATCCCTCCGCGTCTCTCCTGGGTAGAGTCTCCGCGGCTCTGTTGCACAGAGTCTCGGCGGCTCTCCTGGCTTCCTTTGGCGGCTCTCCTAGGTAGAATCTCAGCGGCTCTCCTGGATAAAGTCTCAGCGGCTCTCCTGAGGACAGTCTCGGCGGCTCTGCTGGATTCCTTTGGCGGCTCTCCTGGGTAGAGTCCCGGCCGCTCTCCTGCGTTCCTCTTGCTGCTCTACTGGGTAGGGTCTCAATGGCTCTCCTGGGTAGAGTCTCGGCAGCTCTCCTGGGTTCCTTTCGCAGCTCGCCTGGGTAGAGTCTCAGTGGCTCTTCTGGGTAGCGCCTCTCCTGGTTTCCTTTGGCGGCTCTCCTGAGTTCCCTCGGTGGCTCTCCTGGGTTTCTGCAGTGGCTCTCCTGGTTAGAGTCTTGGCGGCTCTCCTGGGTTCCATCGGCGGCTGTCCTCAGTAGAATCTCAGTGGCTCTCCTGGGTTCCTTCGGCGGCTCTCCTGGGTAGAGCATCGGCAGCTCTCCTGGGTTCCTTTCGCAGCTCGCCTGGGTAGAGTCTCAGTGGCTCTTCTGGGTAGCGCCTCTCCTGGTTTCCTTTGGCGGCTCTCCTGAGTTCCCTCGGTGGCTCTCCTGGGTTTCTGCAGTGGCTCTCCTGGTTAGAGTCTTGGCAGCTCTCCTGGGTTCCATCGGCGGCTGTCCTCAGTAGAATCTCAGTGGCTCTCCTGGGTTCCTTCGGCGGCTCTCCTGGGTAGAGCATCGGCAGTTTTCCTGGGTTGCTTTGGTGGTCGTCGGCTTTCCTGGGTTGTTTCAGCTGTCGGCAGCTTGTCTGGGTTGCTTCGGCTGTCAGCGGCTTTCCTGGGTAGAGCGTTGGCAGCTTTCCTGGCGTGCTTCGACTGTCGGCGGCTTTCCTGCATAGAGTGTCAGCTGTCGGCGGCTTTCCTGGGTCACTTCGGTGGTCGGCGGCTTTCCTGCGTAGAGTGTCGGTGCCTTTCCTGGGTTGCTTTGGCTGTCGGCGTCTTTCCTGGGTTGCCTCCGCTGTCGGCAGATTTCCTGGTTTCTTCCGCAGTCAGTGGCTTTCCTGGGTAGAGCGTCGGCGGCTTTCGTGGCTTGTTTCATCTGTCAGCGCCTTTCCTGGGTATGGGGTCGGTGGCTTTCCTGGCTAGAGCGCTGGCAGCTTTCCTGGGTGGAGCGTCGGCAGATTTCCTGGGTTGCTTCGGCTATCTGCAGCTTTCCTGGGTTGCTTCGGTTGTCGGCGGCTTTCCTGTGTTGCTTTGGCTGTCAGCGACTTTCCTGGGTAGAGCGTTGGCAGCTTTGCTCGGTTGCTTCAGCTGTCGGCAGCTTGTCTGGGTTGCTTTGGCTGTCAGGGCTTTCATGGGTAGAGTGTCGGCAGCTTTCTTGGCCTGCTTCAGCTGTTGGCAGCTTTCCTGACTAGAGTGTCAGCTGTCAGCGGCTTTTCTGCATTGCTTCGGCTGTCGGCGGCTTTCTTGGGTAGAGTGTCGGCGGCTTTCCTGGGTTGCTTTGGCTGTCGGTGTCTTTCGTGGGTTATTTCGGCTGTTGGCGGCTTTCCTGGGTAGTGTCAGCAGCTTTCCTGCTTTGCTTTGGCTGTCGTTGGCTTTCCTGGGTTGCTCTGGCTGTCAAGGGTTTTCTGGGTAGAGCGTCGGTTGCTTTCCTGTATTGCTTTGGCTGGGGCTGGGGCTGGGGCCCCAAAAAAGGGGCAAAGGAACCTATCCGGGGAAAGATATACCAGAGGGGTGGCCCATAAGCGCAGGGAAAGGGCAGAAGCAGTCACTGTACCGTGCACCGGTGATTTGACCATAGAGCTCTGATACGTATATATTCCTTTTTTTAGTCCCGATGTATTCTCTAGCTTTACTATACTTTTAGCTTTGTTATACTTGTAGTTTGTAGATTGTTTGGTGCTAATTGTTTAGTGTAGTCTAGCATCTGCTATATGTGTAGAACCACTTATCTCTAATAAATTCCTATACTTGACAAATGATGATCTCTCGAGTTCAGTGCAACTAATCCCGGAATCTGAAAGAATCCCGGATGCCCCTCTAGTGGTGTGTAACACCCACCTCCCACTTGCCTGAGAGCTCTGGGGGTTTCACCAGCTGTATGGCAAGGTTCAAGCTTTTTGGGGGAAAATTCCGGCGCTGGCATTGCTGGGTAGCGTGATATAGAAAACCCCCATCCGCCATCCTTCTTTTTCCCCTACTCGAACCCCAATCAGTAGATGTCCTTGACTTGGGAGGCTTCAATCCAACTGTTAAATTTCTGAGGCCAGCCATGCCACTTCACCAGTAGATGTTTCTTTCTTCCTTTCCCTTTTGTAGCTATGATGCAAATTTTGCTTGTAGTGGGCAGGGTCTTCCTGTTCTGACATTACTTCTGGGTAAAGCGGAAGGAGCATCTGGTCCTACCAGCCAATCACAGGGCAATATGAAAATACATGGGTCATGCCACTGTCAAAGATATCAGTTCCCTGCCATAAAATGTCAGCTGAAACAAAATGGCGGCCCCTGTGTATGTAGTGGGAAGGGACTTCCTGTTCTGATGTACTTCTGGGTAAACTGGAAGGGGCACCTGGTCCTGCCAGCTAATAACAGTCTGTGAACATGTAGAGCATGATGTTTTGCAAAATGGTGACACCCCCCACCCCCCGGGGAAAAAAGGGGCAAAGGAAACAGACCATGTGACTGCAAGAGGGGAGGGACTTCCAGGGCAAGTGGGACATGTGACAGCCAGTAGGGGCGGGGCTTCATTGGAAGTTTGGGGGCCATGGCACCTGTCACTTCTTATCTTGGACAAAAGTTGTCCTTATACTGCTAAACCTAAAAGATGGGCTGGCTAAATCCTAACCATGCTAGGGACAGACTAGCCTTCCTTCCTTCCTTCCTTCAAGATTTCTGTAGAGTAAAGGCAGAAGCAACCTTAAGAAACAGGTGAGAACCTGTGTTCAGCCAGACTGACTTTTTAAAAAAATACTGGTTAATATTTCTTTTAATTCAATTGGTTGGCTGTCTTTTCGATTCATTTAATAAATGACTTACTTCAACTCCCAGTTCAGCTTTTCAGCAGATCTTTTTTTGGCTTTAAATGCTCTAATTGAACACTGGAAGAATATCAGAAACATAAAAATATTAAATTCAGTCTGTGGATATTGCAATGTTAGCAAGAAGTGTATAAACTGTGGCTTCCATATTTCTTCTTCCATGAAGTTAATAAAAGTCATCATTACCATAAATTTCATTGCAGTTAAGCTTACTATATGTAAAGATAAATCTAATAAGATGCCGGGGAGGGATGTCAGGGAGCTTCCATGTTTGAGAACATCATAACCCACATGTTTTCATAGTGCGCCGTGATTGGCTGACTGCCACTTTTTGACACTGTCATACCCACTTAATCTTGGAACACCCTCTGATTGGCTGCCCAGTTCCTTTGGGCGAGGAAGTGCTCATATAAAAAAAAATATGCATTTTTTTATATGCATATCTATAAATACATATAAAAAGGAGTGTACAAATATGTATAAATATATACTTTATTTATTCATACATAGCTACACTTCATATATATATATAGAGAGAGTGCATATACAAGTGCATATATATATACACACATATATAAAGATATATAAATTTTATATATATATCCATAAAAGTGTAGGTATAAAATATATAAACCAGTCTTTCATAATAGATAATGAAATGAATAATTAAAATCAGTTTAAATGTGGAAAAAAAGTAATTAGATAAAAGTAAAAATCAGGTTTGCCCCCCCCCCACCTTACAAGTCTGCTGAACAAACCCTAACGTGTTTAGTGTGGGGCAAGTTCAATGGGTGAGGGTGACAAAAGGGTGAGCGGGGGAATGAACAATTTGGGATGATAAAGAAAAGTCCCAAAGGGATTGCTGAAAAAGGCCATGTGAACCAGAATGGGCAATGGGCCCATGAATTGGAAACTATGTTTCGAGCTAGGTTTCACAAATAGGGGAGGAGCTCCCTTTGCGCACAGCAGTGGGGGAGCTTACAGCTACTTGTAAGACCTTTACAGGGTGCAGGCCAGTGCTATATGTGTTTCTGTATCCTTAGTTTGACGATGACTTTATAGAACATTTTAAAAAATCTCCAGCTGACTACAGAGGAGGCAGAAGACAAAAGTGTGTTGTGAACTGTTTGTGTTCCTGCCCTGGCCTTCAGCAGTCAAAGAAAGAGCAAGGGGCATGGAAGGGACAGCAACACTCGAGGAAGAAAGGAAAAAGGCTGGAGATGCCTGACCGGCAACAAACGCCCCTCATACCCTGTTAATAAAATTTCTCTGTGCATGAGTTAAATTGATCGTCTGGTGTATCATCTCTTACTGACACATCAATGCCACGGCTTCTGTTAAAAGACATTTATTACGCTCCCAGGAAGGCGGGAAGCTTTGGGGGCATATATTCCTGTTTTGAAGACGCTAAAATGCGAATTGCCAATCTGAACCGGAGCAAAGTGGCAACCTGGCTTGCAAAGCAGGACCCTTACAGTTTACACAAGGCTGAAAAAAAGCACTTTAAAAGAAACAAGGTGATTGTGGCAGAGGTGGATGCTCAATGGCAGGCAGGCTTGGTGGACACGCGGCAGCTTTCCAAACAGAATGATGG
Organism: Dromaius novaehollandiae; assembly: GCF_036370855.1. Lineage (NCBI taxonomy): Eukaryota > Metazoa > Chordata > Aves > Casuariiformes > Dromaiidae > Dromaius > Dromaius novaehollandiae. The sequence goes on from NC_088130.1 coordinate 7,533,899, forward strand.
TGTGAATTACATCTTAATGGTGATAGACATCTTATCCAAGCATGCCTGGGCCTTTGGCCTAAAAGGCAAAACAGGTTCTGAAATAGCTGGGGCTTTTAAAACCCCTTTTAGCAGGGGGCACACACCTCAGAAATTACAGACTGACCGGGGAAAAGAATTCTGAAACCAGCCTTTAAACGACCTGTTAAAGTAGTATAATGTTCACCATTTTGTTACTAATAATGAAGTAGAAGCCTCTGTCATAGAGTGTTTTAACAGGACGCTCAAAACCAAGATGTGGAGATATTTTACAGCGTGCAACACTTTTGGCTACATTGATGTGCTATCGGAGTTTATAAAGAGCAACAATGATAGCTTCCACAGAACTATCAGAGCCAGGCCTGTGGACGTGAACCCTTTAAAGTCTGCGAGGGTTTGGAAAACCGTGTATGGGGATGTGTTTAAAATGAACAGCTGGTGAGGCCCCTGGAGCACTCAGCCAGATGGGAGGTGGGGCTGGCAGAAATACAGTACCTGCACAGCTGGAATAACATCAACGAAGATGCTATCTTTGAAATAGAAGGGTAAGACATGGGTAAGGCGCGGCAGTATACTTGCTGTTGGGTAAGGCATAGCTGTATACTTTGCAGAAAGGCTATTATCCATCCCTCTCATGTTGATGGAATGTATATTTTAACAGGGATGGCTTTCATTCACAGCTGCTCAGAACAATGTACCAAATCCAAGCTGGATTTGTTTGAAGTGTCCCCAATGCAAACTAGCATTGAGAAAAGCCTGTTTATTGAGGTGCCGCCACTTTCCACTATTGCTCAGTCTGCACCCCTGGACCTTTTCATAGCTGGGAATGGGGAAGATGACATAGATCTGAACAAAACTCTGCTGTAGCTTTGCTGCAAGATTGTAAAAGCTGGTGGGTCCAACCTTCGTGCAGGTGAGGCCATAGGACTTGTGAATTACCAGCTGGCCTCTATTGTCGGCCAGCTGGACATTGCTAGAGCAACAACTGCTGCCCCTACTGTGCCTCCATTCAGTTGCTTCTCAATTATAGCCACGACACGCTGTCCACGCACTTCTCCATGGGGCTATTCTACAAAAACACAGCCGGGCAGCAGGAAGTGGTCATGCTGGGATAGCTTCAGTAATCAGGGTTTTAGGCAACGCTCGGCTCTGATGGCCCAGAGTAGGAGGATCGAACTGTTGGGACCCCCCACAGCAATTCGTTCTTTCAAGACAAGCTTTTGTTGAATGACGTGGATGTAAAAATTAAGTTGACGCACAGCAAGGACAACTTTTGTTCGATGAGCTCCTCAGCAGGGGTCCTGCAAGCTGGAGGAAGCTGTTAACACAGCTACTCAAAATACGTTTCAGAAGACCCAGACCTGTATCTCTTGTAAAGATTTTCATAAATGTATTATGTAAATAAAACTTACAACCCAACTGAAGGGCTGTGTGTGTGTTCTTTAACCATTCCTCCCACCCAGCATGTTTTTTTGAATGGACACTACAGACAACAAAGTTGAAAGGTTTTATGATTATTTATTCTCAACAGTAAACTTTACAGGGTGAGGCACTGGGCTTTAGGTATCTTTCTCTTCGCATGCTCCATGGAAACCACAGGTGAGGCTGCCACTCCCTCCACCTCCCATGCTACATTTGAGGGCGGGGGTAAAGATGGGCTTTCAGAGGTCCTCGGGGGCTTGGGAATGCTGCCGGTGGCCCCTTCTGGGAGATATCCTCATTGTGAACTTGTGGGGGTACAGCCTCTAGCTCTACAGGGGGCTGCAGTAACTGGGAAGCCCCTCCAAGGGGATCATTTTCTGCCCTAGTAGGAGACACCTTCACTGGCCCATCAGGTTCAGAAGAGCAGTTTGCCTTTAAGGGCCCTTGTGGTCCTCGTAACCCCTTGCCAACAACACGCTTCTAGTGAAGCAAAATTCATTTAGCTTTCCTAATTAGCAGTCTTCATTGCAACAGTTTCTCTTCTTTCGCTAGCCTGAGAGCCAAGGCCCCAAAATTATCAGCACCATCAGCCCTTGTATGTCCTCCTTGCCTACCACTCCTCTGTACCCAATAATAATCGTGGTCTTTCAGCTCTGCAACACCCCCTTTGCTCTTACTGCTCCCCCTTGCTCTTTCTGCAGTAGCTGTGGTCTCTAAGAGCATGGGTCTCCTAGCTGCGCCCCAAAACCTGGGTCTTGCTGCTTTCTCAGTAGTCATGGTCTAACAGGACAGTCTTAAATTCATGCTTGGGCTTCTGCCTCTTGTTTGCAGTATCAATCTAAGGATAAGTGTGACCGCAAGGCGGGAAAGGGAGGGTTGGATACCGGCGTAGAGACACACTCAGGGTTCATGAGAGGTTAAACAGGATAGATTTAATAAAGGATGTACACTCCAAACTGCACGGGGAGCCCTGGGAACTGCGCAGAGGGGTCGCTGATGGGAGGCTGCTGGACGCACGGGTTGGACGCCCAGGCAGGACTCACCTCGTTGTATCCTAAGGGCCCCTTAAATCTACTAGAACTATTTTCTTATATCAGCTGTGCTAACCATGAGTAGCTACCAGCTGTGAAGCAGCTAGACATTGTTGACAAAACAGAATATGCATGCCTGGCCTTGACGGGAATTCGGTCAGTGTGTAGAGAGCACACTCTGGGGCTGCTATCACGTACTCTGCCAGTCACCTGACTCCTCGCCAGATCTTCCGCAGGTGTTCTCACTACAGTTAGATAATATTTCTTTGTTCTATTATTACCCCATAAACCAGTTTTGTCCAGGTCTGTGCTTCTTTTAACTGACCGTTGGTGAGTTGTTAATAGCCGTGGGATCTCCAGTGCCAAGCCTGTGCCCTATCTCTTATCATCCCATGCCTGTACTCTCTTCACTGCGTCCTGTATCTCCACTTCTCGAGGCCTCTGTAATCATACCAGGCCTGTATTTCTCTACACTGCATTGTGTTAGCTTTAAATAGCTCATTCTACATAGAATAACTGCTTGTTACTGCTATCTATATAAAACTATGGTTGTACCACACAAAGATAAATAAAAGTAAAACAAATTAGCCATAGACACCTGGTCAGAGAAATTGCTGTCACAGCTAAATCAAGTAAAACAAAGCTACGGGCAGGTCAAGAAAACTTCAGCCAGAGCAAGCCTGACAAGCCTCAGTCTTGAGGCTTTGCAAACTCAGTACAAAGCTTATGTCATGTTACTAGCAATGGCAATACTGTATTACAGGGCTACGCCGTTACAGATTGCAAATGTCTTTGTTTCAAAATCCAGATGCTACCACCAATGACAGGGAGTCACTTTCCCACTCCATTTGGACTGAGTCCTAGCTTGGGGGGGGGGGGTGTCTCCATTTTGGCTTAGCTCATTTTCTCCTTTCTAGCACTTGATGTTTACCCATTCCATATAGCCAACAACTCAGTTATGTTTTCTCCTTTTCCACTTTGCTTTGTGAAGCCTAAACCCAGAAAACAATCCAGTGGAGGAAAAGTAAATGTTTTCCATCACAGAATCACAGAATGGTTGAGGTTGGAAGGGACCTCTGGAGATCATCTAGTCCAACTCCCCTGCTCAAGCAGGGTCACCTAGAGCACGTTGCCCAGGACACTATCCAGACGGCTTTTGAATATCTCCAAGGATGGAGACACCACAACCTCTCTGGGCAACCTGTGCCAGTGTGCGTGTGTGTCCAGTTTGCTTAAGTGATCCCTAACCCGATCCTCCTCCACCAAGAAGAAGTCTTCCATTCTCCAGACTTCCTCCCTGGTCTCCAGGGCCTGGGATTCCTGAGGGCCAGTCTTACCAGTAAAGACAAAGAGGCAAAGAAGGCATTCAGTACCTCAGCCTTTTCCATGCCCTTTGTTGCCAGGGCCCCTGCCCCATTCAGCAGCGGGCCCACATTTTCCCCTAGTCTTCCTTTTGCTACTGATATATTTAAAGAAGCCTTTCTTGTTGTTCGTGACATCCCTCGCCAGATTCAACTCCAGATGGGCCTTGGCCTTCCTAGCCCCATCCCTGCATACTTGGACAACATCCCTATATTCCTCCCAGGTTACCTGTCCCCGCTTCCACTCTCTGTATACTTCCTTTTTATGCTTGAGTTTTGCCAGGAGCTGCTTGTTCGTCCATGCAGGTCTCCTGGCCCTTTGCTCGACTTCCTGCTCATGGGGATTGACCATGCTTGAGCTTGAAGGAGGTGATCCTTGAATATCAACCAGCTTTCTTGGATCCCCCTTCCCTCTAGGGCCCTAGCCCATGGGATTCTTCCAAGCAGGTCCTTGAAGAGGCCAAAGTCTGCTCTCCTGAAGCCCAGGGTTGTGATCCTGCTTTTTGCCCTGCTTCCTCCTCGCAGGATCCTGAACTCCACCATCTCATGGTCACTGCAGCCAAGGTTGCCCCCGACCTTCATGTCTCCAATCAGCCCTTCCTTGTTCGTAAGCACGAGGTCCACCAGAGCACCTCTCCTCGTTGGCCCCTCCATCACCTGTATCAGGAAGTTGTCATCGATGCTCTCCAGGAACCTCCTGGATTGCTTGTGCCTCTCTGTGTTGTTCCTCCAGCAGATATCGGGGTGGTTCAAGTCCCCCATGAGAACCAGGGCCTGTGAACATGAGGCTACTTCCAGCTGTCTGCAGAAGGCCTCGTCTACTTCCTCTTCCTGATCAGGTGGCCTGTAGCAAATACCCACAACAGTGTCACCCATGTTAGTCTGCCCCTTAATCCTTACCCATAAGCTCTCAGTCAGCCCATCGTCCACCCCTAGGCAGAGCTCATTCTAGGTGCTCTCTCACATAAAGTGCCACTCCTCGCCTTCCTGGCCTGTCCTTCTTAAAGAGCCCGTACCCATCCCAATGAGCTCATACCCCTGCAACTGCACACAGATCTCTCCTGTCTCCTGTTTATTCCCCATGCTGCATGCATTTGTGTACAGGCACTTCACAGAGGCATCCAGAAGGGGTGCGAGAGGTTTCCCCAGTCTTGTCTTGTAGGCACTTCCTTGCCTGCATGCAAATGCTTCAGGTGCCCCCACTCCCGTCTAGGGGGAAGCCTAGTTTAAAGCCCTCCTTACTAGGTTGGCCAGCCTGTTGGCAAAGACACGTGTGCCCCGCTTCGTGAGGTGGATCCCATCTCTCCCAAGCAGATGTCGATCTTCAAACAGGGTCCCATGGTCATAGAAACCAAAACCCTGTTGCTGACACCAGCTGCGCAGCCAGTTATTGATTGGCAGTATCCGTCTACTGCTCCTTACATCCTTCTCCCTCACTGGCAGGATCGAGGAGAAAACCACCTGGGCCCCCATACCCCTGACAACTGCCCCCAAAGCCCCATAGTCATGCTCGATACATTTCAAGTTGCCCTTGGCAGCTGTAAGGGTGAGGCGGGGACACCGCCTGGACTCCCAGCAGGGATGGATACACAAACACAAGGCACACGATGGTCGATATGGAGCATTTATTACCTCTGCGTCTGAGCGGGGGTTCCCCAGTGTTTTCCCAATTGAGGCAATAATGGAGCGGGGGATCCCTGGCACCGCTGAGCGTCGGTCCAGGGTGAGGAACACCGGGGGGGGGGGGGGGCGGGCACTAGATGAAGTTTTTATGTACCATACACATGCGCAGTAAGCATGTTGAGCTCATTGTTATTCCCGATTCAAAGCCCAGGTGCAGCGCCACCCTGGCACAGGCTCAACTACGTGACTATGGGTCAACATGCCCTGTTGATGCTCCTTTTCCCACAGAACGGTCTGGCTAGCTTCCATTGCCTATCTATCTCCTCGACATTCTTCCACATTTTCCCATACACTCCACCCCCGCGATGGAAAGCTAGTTAGAGGCCGTCCCAATCCTCAGAAGGGCATGGGGTATGAGGGCAAGGGAGTTTACAAAGTAATGAAATCAAAGCATAACATAATACAAAGCAAGAGATAGACAAGAGTCCTCCTTGTATGAGGTGGCTGATATTCTCAATAGATGCCGATCCATCGGTGATGTTGAGACAGCACATCTCGGCGAAGTCATGGTGTCTGTGGTTATCTCGCAGTAGGAGGCAGTCGATCCCTAGGTGGTTTTGCAGTGTTCCTTGCCGTACTGCTCCCAACTCCCTGTTTAAAGAGGCAATGGCTCTAGATGGCCAGTTTAAGCTTTGAGCCAAAGCACAGGCAACATGCTCTAACTGTCTGCAATTATGTGCCACCACCTCCAGGATCCCAGCTGGGCTCAACAATAGGCCTAGAGCTTCTGCATGAGAAAATAAACTTTTATGGCAGTTACAAGCTGCATCTTAGGATATGCTACGGGGTCCTCCGCCGCTCCATCATAAAGGGAGGAATGCTTAAAGTAACATGACCTACAGTGCACAGGCCACCTGTGGTGCTGGCCGGCACATATGTATATGCTGTAGTGCCACACAGAAGGAACCACCCTAATGGTAGCATAAGGTGAGCAGACGCATAAGTAATATTCGTAGTGTCATTACAAATTGACTGTGTATTGGTTACATTCTGCAGAACAGAGGCAGCATTTACAAAGCGAAAGCAAATATCTGCTTTAGATATGTTAGCTATATGGAAAGAGTAAGCCCAAGGTGTCAGCTTTTGGGAAACAATACCCAAATCGTAGAAATTCATGGGAGTAACAGAAATGTCAACATTTTTTAGGAAAGTGTCACTCTGCAATACCACGAGTGGAGCTGGTACACCTATGTAACACATAGTTAAGACATCATCCACTGATCGTCCTCCTGCAATACAGAAAGCAGAGAGGTTAGCTGATCTTTGTGCCAGCCAAATCCACGTATTTACATGGGAGGCTGGATGGTCTTGTAGATCAAGGGCATCTGTCGTGGTCAGCAAGAGGCAACATTCCAACGGCAACTTCCAGATGCCGGCGCGATAACCTGTTGATGAGAGGATAGAAAGGCATGGTATCGCCATCAGGAAGAACTAGAGCAGTGGCTCCTGGACCATCTGCTAAAACAGTGCCAGGCTGTTTTTCCTTTTGAGGAGTTAGTACCCACACACTGGCTAAAGAGTGCATTGAGGGTGTTTGCTGAACTTGAGGCACTCCGGCACTGTGGGTCAGAATTCCTCGCAGTATGGGTGCTCCCTGTGAGACATTCACTGGCGTGGATACGGATACCTGGAAAGATAAATCTTGAGAAGAGGTCAATAAGAGTGGGGCTATTTTAACAGGTATCAAAGGTGTAAACAGCCATACACACTGTGAAGGGCAGTCAAGTCTTAAATGTAAGCTTATAACTCTTTGCTCAGTAATCCTAAGTTGCTCAGATGTATAGAATTCTACCTCCCCGGAGGCGAGTATGCGGGGGGCAATCCCCCCCTTCCATTACAGATATCCGAGCAGGGATTGCTCGGGTCGGTTTGGCTTGTACTCGCTCAGGAGATAACATCCCAAAAGGAGGGGCCGCTTGGACAGGTAATGGGTCTATTGGGGGAGCAAGGGGCGGGGGGTAGCCCGTCTGGCTCAGACAATAGGGGCATTTGCTCAAAACGTACTTCCCCTAACAAGGTTGCATGTGGGGTACTCATGTTCTTTCTCCCACCTTAAACTGGACTTGTAGACAGTGTCTCCATTTCCACTGAGTTGCAGCTTGGGCCACCCCTACATGGGTCCTGACTGTATCATCCGTCACCCATGCCTGAATGGGGAGGGGGGTGTGTACAGTCACCGGGTCACATCCTGTAACCCGTTCAGTATCCTGCAAAGCCCACACCACAGCCAAAAGCTGTTTCTCCAGAGCTGTGTAATTTGCTTTGGCCCCTTGTAGGAAACAGGACCAGAAACCTATAGGTTCCCGCCTTGCGTGGGCACATTGCTGCCACAACCCCCAAGACACCATATTCCCCATAACCGTTACCTCCATCTCGAAAGGTTGTCCCTCCTGTGGAGTGAATAGCTTGGAATGTTGCACCACCACCTCCTTGCACAGGTCAAAGGCTTGCTGCTGCTCTTTAGTCCATTGCCACTGGCTACCCTTTTTTTTGGTCAAACGCTGTAGTGGCTGCATTAAATATGCTAAGTGGGGTATAAAGGTCCGCCAGAACCCGAAAAGGCCCCAAAAAGCTTGTAGTTGTTTTACAGCAGTGGCAACAGGGTATTGTTGAATAGTATTGCACACTTTCTCAGGGACAGCTTTTGTCTGCCCCCTCCAGACTATCCCTAAGAATTGCATGCTGATGTCCGGCCCCTGTACCTTCTCAGGGTTTACAGCCCACCCCCACTCCTGTAGGGTCTGAATATCTCTCCCCAGTAACACGTCGATCCCCAAGAGGTACTCACAAATCGGTGCTAATAAAACTGGGGTAAATTTTATTTTTTTCGGCCGATTATTAACATAACTACTGCCTGTACCGCTGGGGTGGTCGATCCTTCCAACCCACATATATGGACAGTGGCCTCCCCATAGCTACCGCGCTATGTAGTACGGTAACTTCTGCCCCAGTATCTACTAAAGCAAGCACAGCAATTTCTCCTCCAGAGCACCAGCGCATTCGCAGGAGTGCATAAGGGCTTTGGTCCCCCGGATGCCAAGCCGCAACGGATGCCATATTGCAGGGGACCCGCCTCCCCCTCATTGTCTTTTGGCTGGCAATTTCCATGCTGTGGCTGGAGCGGTAGGCTGCGTCTGATATTGCTGATTAGCAGGTAACCGCTGCTTAAATAAGTCAGCAGTAGAAAGACCATTTATCTCATCATGTAATACCCCTGCCTGCAGCAAATCAGTCCACATCTGTCACCTCGTTAGCTTTCCACTCAATTTAGTAGTCCCTGCCAATCTTCTCGCCTTGGAATTCTGAACTGCTCTCACTTGCTTAGTATCCGGTTCACCAACAAGTGCCAAATGCCTTATATTGTTTACCAAAGCCCCCACTGTAGCAGCTAACTCACCAGTGGACGGGTAAGCACCTGCCACAGCAGCGCACAACCATTGATATAACGTTGGAGCTACAAGAACATTTCCTGCCCCATCTTGCGCAGAAGTTAATTGGGTAAGATAATACCGTAGTTGGGCATCAGTCGATGAGGGGCTCATTAAATTCAGCTCCTCTCTTGCAAGAGCAAGCGATCCAGCACCTGCATCCCATGCTCTCACTAACCAGGCTAACAAAGACTCCCTGGGCTGCTGCTGGAAAGCAGTTAAAAACTCACATAACTCTTTTGGCGTATAAATCCTTGACTGCTCTACAGTATCCCTATCTGTTTGTCTCTCCCCCTTCAGTTGCACAAGAGGTCAGACCTGGGGAGTAGTCAGTTCTCCTCCTAATCCAAATTCAACCTCCGAGCCAGAGGAAGTACTCCAAATATTGCCATCCCACTCCTCTGGGTCCCAGGAGGGTCGAGTTATAATCGCCCACACCTGAGAAACAGTAGCGGGCACCTTCCCATAACGCCCGCAGCGCTTATTAGCCATCCGCAAAGCTAGCCGCTCTACCCTGTGGGTTGATTCCTGACTCTGTTCAGTTTGGGTCATAATCAACTCCTGTGCTACCGTCCTCGTGTCACACACATCTCCACTCTCCTTCTCCAGATCCTTTACTTGTTGCTGCAGAGATGATACCTCGTTATCTAAGGCTCGAATGCCCATCAGCAGTGCCCACCCTAATTGTCCGGCCAGCTTCCGAGCTGCTTCCGAAGCGGCACGGAAGGGCATGACCTGTAAAGAGGCTTCAACCGCCTTTGGGGTAACACTTTCCCTCTGTGCCAACTCTGGCCAGTCCTCGGGGACTGCCAGTGTGGCAAGCAATGCAGCCGCCGGCCCCCATGGCTCAGTCTGGGGCCATCCTGGCAGCCGCAGGCGAGCAGTCCCTTCTTGGCTCTCGCCTTCCCCCTTCGCTCTCCTCGGCCACGGCATTGTCGTTTGTGTATCCTGCCAACTACGCCAAGTGTAAGGGTGAGGCGGGGGCACCGCCTGGACTCCCGGCAGGGACGGATACACAAACACAAGGCACACTATGGTCGATATGGAGCATTTATTACCTCTGCGTCTGAGTGGGGGTTCCCCGGCATTTTCCCGGTTGAGGCAATAATGGAGCGGGGGATCCCTGGCACCGCTGAGCATCGGTCCAGGGTGAGGAACACTATGGGAGGGGCACTAGATGAAGTTTTTATGTACCATACACATGCGCAGTAAGCATGTTGAGCTCATTGTTATTCCCGATTCAAAGCCCAGGTGCAGCGCCACCCTGGCACAGGCTCAACTACGTGACTATGGGTCAACATGCCCTGTTGATGCTCCTTTTCCCACGGAACCGTCTGGCTAGCTTCCATCGTCTATCTCCTCGACATTCTTCCGCACTTTCCCATACAGCAGTATCATTGGTGCTCGCATGGAAGAGCAGCAGGGGGTAATAGTCAGAGGGGCGGACAAGCTTCGGCAATCTCTCCACAACATCCCGCATCCAAGCCCTCGGCAAGCAGCAAACCTCTCTAGACAGAAGGTCAGGTCAGTAGATGGGTGCCTCTGTCTCCTGCAGCAGGGAGCCAGCCACTACAATCACGCTCTGCTTCTTCCGGGTGCTCCTGCATGGGGCAGCCTATGTTGGCCCAGATGCTTCACTTGAAACCACACCCAGCTCCTCCTCAGCTTTGAGGGCAGCGAACCTGTTCATCAGCTGCAAGCCTCCAGGAGAAGCAGGAGCTTTCCTCCTGGTACGAGTAGTCACCAGCTTCCAGCCTTCGCCTTCCTCAGAGTTACCACTTACTGTCCTGCAAGGCACAGACTCCGTGTGTGTCTCCATTGCCATTGGCAGTTGGGGCTCTTGAAGCTGTAGGGTCTCTGAGAATATCCCCTCTCTCTCTCTCTCACTCATCCTCTCTGATGTTACACAGCCTGCTGACTTCCTCCCATAACTCTTTTACCTGGCGACACAACTCATCAACAGCAGCACACCTTCTGCAGCAAAGATGACCGTCAGCCCCAGCCTCACGGAGAGGCTTCAGGCACTCCCTGCAGCCTGAGACTTGCAGGGCTGCATCTTCCGTTGGAAGGTCTGTCTGGATGGAAGCCTCCAACATGGCAGAGACAGCAACTCCAACAGCTACTGGGGAATGCGCCCTGTGGCGTCACAACCATATCTGAGAAAGTGTATGCTATTGAGAATGGAGACGAGGATCCCTTCTTTGCACCCTTCTACATTCTCAGTCTTCTGCTTCTTATTTGCAACAGCAACCTAAGGATAAGGAAGTACATATAACACAAGCCTGTACCCCATAGTGGTTTTATACGTGGCTGTAAGGGTAAGGCGGGGGCACCGCCTGGACTCCCAGCAGGGACAGATACACAAACACAAGGCACGCTATGGTCGATATTGAGCGTTTATTACCGCCGCGTCTGAGCGGGGGTTCCCCAGTGATTTCCCGATTGAGTCAATAATGGAGCGGGAGAGTCCCTGGCACTGCTGAGCATCGATCCATGGCGAGGAATGCTGGGGGGGCACTATATGAGGTTTTTATGTACTATGCACATGCACAGTAAGCATGTTGAGCTCATCGCTAATCTCGATTCAAAGCCCAGGTGCAGCGCCACCCTGGCACAGGCTCAGCCACATGATTATGGGTCAACATGTCCTGTAGATGCTCCTTTTCCCACGGAATGGTCTGGCTAGCTTCCATCGCCTATCTCCTCGACATTCTTCCGCATTTTCCCATACAATAGCTTTAAGCTCCCCCAAAGCCATGGGCAAAGGAAGCTCTCACCACCACCTGCCCTGTCTGTGTGAAACTTACCTCAAAACATAGTTTCCATTTCACGGGCCCATTGGCCAGTTCTTCTCATTTGCAAGGTCTTATTTGGGAATCCCTTTGGGGCTTTTCCTTACTGTCCCCACGCACATGTTCTTCTGAAGTTGGCTTTTTTGTTCTGGTTTTCCATTTTCGCAGATAGTGTTGCCTCTGTCTTGCTCCAAAAACCAGGCTTGACAGCCTCCGAAAAAGCTAAGGTGTACATAGCCACTCTTCAGAAGTACTTGGCACACCTGAAGCAGAGCCATAAGAAAAAGAGGAAAATAACTTGTTTTTCCAAAACAAAATGAGACAGAAGCGGGAAACTGCCTCGAGACCCCTGAGGACCCATACCCTGTTGTTCAGGAAGCGTTGGATAATGTGCATCAGACACATCTCCCAGGCTGTACTGGGCAAGTTGGAAACACCGGCAAAGCAGGAGGGCTCGGGGCTTGTTCATATTCAAAGAAAAAGCTTAAAAAAAGGGGAGATATGTCACATTCCCAGAGGGAAGGCCCCTCTCAACCCCTTAAAAGAAAAAGGACGGTTGGTGCCAGGCAACATTCTAGCCAGGACTAGAAGAAAAACAACAACAACAACAAGCCATGCCGAACAGTGCAAAGGAAATGGGAAACCCAGAGAAAGAGGGCCTGTTCTACTGCTAAAAAAGGAGATACATTTTAAAAAGGATGCCTTTTGTTCACAGCTACTCAGAGGAATGTACCAAATCCAAGTTGGGTTTGTTCGAAGTGGCCCTGACGCAGACCAGCATCAAGAAAAGCCTGTTTATTGAGGTGCCTCCACTTTCAGCTATTGCGGAGTCTGCGCCTCTGGACTTTTTCATAGCTGGGAATGAGGAAGATGGCACATATCTGAACAACACTCTGCTGTACCTTTGCTGAAAGACTGTGAAAGTTGATGGGGCCGACCTTGGTGCTGGAGATGCCATGGACCTGATGAATTACCTGTTGACATCTATTTTCAGCCAGCTGGATGTCATGCTGGGGGACTGGCTTATAAACCAGAGCAACCACTGTTACCCCTACTGCGCATTCATCAAGTTGCTTCTCAATTACAGCCGTGACACACTGTCCACACATTTCTTCATGGATCTGTTCTACAAAGACATGGCTGGGCAGCAGGAAGCGGTCACAGTGGACAACATCGGTAATCAGGGGTTTAGGCAACGCTCGGCTCTGATGGCCCAGAGTAGGAAGAGACTTCTGAGACCCCCTCCACAGCGATCTGTTTTTTCAAGACAAGCTTTTGTTGAAAGGCGTGGATGTAAAAATTGTAGTGATGCATAGCAAAGCCAGCTTTTGTTTGATGAGCTCCCTGGCAACAGGGGCCTGTAAACTGGTTATCATCTATGCCTCACTACTTGCAAACCAGGTGTGGGTGGCACCCGGGGTGTGTTTGGGACACACTGAGGCTTTGCTCATGGCTAATGCAAAATACTCTGTTGATTGGGTGGGCATGAAAGTTTTCAGCATACCGGCTGGCAGCCATGTCAGCAACCAGGAAAGCTTGTTTATGGGACAACTGTCCAAGCTTGTTGTTATTGGGTTTGTGGCTAATGATGCTTTTAGTCGCAATTATGCCAAGAACCCTTTCAACTTTAAGCATTACGATATTAACTTTATGGCCCTTCACATGGATGGTGAACAAACCCCATCAGAACTGCTGCAACCCATTTTTGAGGATGGCTGCTGTGTGAGAGAATACATGCAGCTCATTCAGACAATTGGCAGCCATATGAAAGATCATTCCCTGCTGGTGGACAGGGAAAAGTTCACCCGTGGCTATATCCTCTTTGCCTTCAACCTGTCTCCAGACCAAGAACATCCACTATTCCCCAATGAAAACAAGGAACCTGAGAGCAGAAATACACTTTGCCAGGGCTCTGACCACTACTGTTAATACGATTATGTACGGCCTCTTTGACAACATGATAGAAAGAAACTGGACAAGACGTGCTTTTCAACTGCATGTGAAGATGGACACCAAGCAGCTCTCCTGGTTTTTTTGGCAGACCTCTGTGCTAAAGAATAATTTCTAGGCATGTACCTGAGCAACTGGCTCCCTAAGGCCCCTGTTTCTCCAAGACTAGCGAGCATGGTTGTGAATATGCATCCGTATAACTGGCCTGGAGAGCATTAGCTGGCAATTTTCCTGGCAGATCAGAACCGTGCAGAGTTTTTTGACTCATAGAGCTGCCCCCCCCAAACAGCACTCTCTTTCCTGAAAGCATCATGTCCTTTTTAAAATGGAATGCTGTGGACATCACTTTCCAGAGGAAGCAGCTGCAACATCCCCTCTCTATGGCCTACGGATACCACCGTGTGATTTTCCTACATCACCGTAGCAAGGGACTATTTTCTGAAAAAAATTCAAATCTGTATTCTAATGATTTAGTACAAAATGACTGCATGCTGATGTGGTTTGTAAAAAATGAATATAGAGCTCTCACCATGACTGGGGCTACTAGAAATAGGTTTCAAGAGACCCAGACCTGTATCTCTTGTAATGATTTTCATAAGTGGGTTTCATAAAAACATTCCAACCTTTACACACTCTCAGGCTAGAAGCGACATGAGTCTGAAGGATGCCTCGGACTAAATAGGGCAGGCTGGATCCCTTGATGACCATTCCTTTGTGCACAAAATCCCCCTGGTTGGCCCAAGAAGAAATATGCTTGCATTGCCCCAGTTTACCTAGGAGCACTCGTGCATTCTTCCTATGCTGGGGATGCATGTTATACAATACCCTGAGCAACAGGGTCGGTCTCCTCATTAGTCTCGGAAGGCTTTACCACCTCTGTCTCATTTTGTTTCGGAAAAACGAGTGTTAATTTCCCCCTTTCCTGATTGCTCTGCTTCACATGTGCCAAGTACTTTTGAAGTGTGGTGGTATGCATCTTAGCTTTTTTGTATGCCATCAAGCCTGGTTTTTGGAGAATGTCCCTCATCTCAGCATCCAAAGAGTGGGGCACATCAGCACCAATGTCTTCCCTGGGTAGCGGCGGCATCCTTAGCTGCTCCAGCTGGTTTGCAGGGACCAGATACAGATTTTCTGCATATTCCATCACTGCTTAAGCAAAAGCCCCGTGATGAGCGGAAGAGCAAAACTTAGAAGGGGGCCAATAAAACCTCCGGCTTGCTTCACCAGCAGCTTCTTTCTTTTGAAGGACATACTTTTACTGCTCAGGCTGTTGATGAATTCGTGCCCCTTTTTCAGCGCATGTATCTGGTGGGATGTTAATGGAATGTTCCTTTTTAAGGTGTTCAGGACGATTTCAGAAACAGCCTTTATAAGGTCATCAGAAGCAGTGCAGCGTACGGCTTTCCTCAGCCAGGGGGAGGAATGAATTGACAGCTCCAGGAGGGACAGGTTACTCTTCAGACAGTGAGACATCATGCTCTCGAGCCTATCCTGATAGTAACGCAGGGCCATTAGGCCAGCTCATCTCTATTTATCGCTGAAGGCTGATCTATTTTTAGTTTTTCAATATATAAATGGCCAACTGCTCTGGCAGGAAAAACCTGGTTCTTAGTCTAAAAGCCTCTAGTGCACAAGCATTTAAATTGACAACCAGATACCCATATGGTGACTTAGTAGTATCTTCAAATGCTTCTAAAAAGAACCAGGCCTTGCCAGGATACATCTGCCTGGCTAGGGACACAAACTGGAGTTTATCCCAGGGGTTCTTAAATAACACCCTATATTTTGTGTTGAGGGCAATGATGTGGCTCTTTTTACCCTACCAAAAAACATTCTGGACAATGTACAGGATGCTAAGATTCCTGTGATGCACATACTCAGTAAAAGCTTTCTCAATTTTGTCGCTCTCACAAGCAGAGTTCATCAAATGATCAATCACAGCCATGTTTACTTTGTTAGGGGGAAATAAGCGGTGATCGATAAGACTTTCAGGTTAAGTCCTCCACAAAGTTGATAAAAGGATATTTACAGAGCAATTCCTGATACAACGGTTGCCAACAACTGTAACACCACATGACATTCCCAGGCATAACAGAAAGCAAGTGGTCAGCATTCTCCAAAAGACTTTTTACAAACTTAAAAAATAACTTTTCCCACAGTTGCTAGGCCCTGCCAGAATAGCAGAAAAGGGGTGCTTCCAGCGCATGGCCATGATAAAAAGCTATAGGGGAGGTTTTTTAATTTTTTATTCAGTACCCTTTGGTTGTAGATCACCTTCTGCATCTTCAGAAGGGGCCTGGTTTCTATTGCCCACTTCTTGTTCCTGAAGATGAATCTATCTATCTATCTATCATGATCTTTTTAGGGTCATCACTGTCTGGATTTTTGCCATAGCCCAACACAAGGTCCCTCAACACCTCAAAATTGATCTTTTCCCCGTTCGTTGCATTTAGAGTGATGCCTTTAACTTTTAAATAACACTTCTCCCTGGACTGCAGGTAGCCGTAGGATTTTGGTCCTGATGACACAAACTTAGTAATGTGCTTCTCTGGCGGCCATCAGGGCTCTGAGTGCTCCAATAGGCCTTACTTGCTCTGACCAGCCTCACCTGGGACCTCCACCCATGCACCCTCTGCCCATTGATCCAGAAGCTCCATTTAAGCTTGGGCCTGGGCCTTCTGTCCGTGAATGACCTATGTTGTAGGTCTATTTGTTTTAAGTTCTGTGTCTAGCACTGTCTCTTGGGCTCATGTTGTAACCTTGTCTCTGACCCTGTCTCCTGGATGGACCTTGGACTTACGTTGTAGTCTTGTTTCCAGTCCTGTCTCTGGTCCCTTCTCCTGTTTTTCCTGACTGGGCTCCCTGGATGGACTGTGGACCTGATTAATCAATCACCTTGCTTTGTCTGGGACCATTGATGGAGCTTGTTATTTGCACTCTGCCTTGCCTATGCTGTTTGGATGCTGTGGGACCACACCCTGGTTGGTGAGGGCACTGCCTGTGCTGTGGTCACCCTCAGCTCCTTCTGTCATGAAGCAGCACTGCTCTTGCTGCTTCCTGACAGGGGCAACTTGCTCGTCAGCTCACCTAAACAATCACTGAGCAGGGGGTTCCGGTTGCCTGGGTGACTCTCAAATAACGCAGACTCCCTGACAGACGCATCGTAAGCCAGAGAAAATAGGCAGCCATTGAGCTCGTCTGGTTCTCTTACAATGGTGGTGTTGGAAAGTTGGATCACCATCCAAATTTACCCCACAGAGAACTTAAAAACAGGTGATTTGGTGTTTTGTGGGGGTTTTCTTAATATGCTCAAGCTGCAAAACAACATTTTCTTCCTGAAATCTTCAATGTAGTTAGCTTGCTTGTTCAGCATCTGTGCACCAGGCTGGGTAGCCTGAAGCTTTCTACTTCTGGTGGAGGTGTAGTTTTATATGATCTGAGGAAAGACTGCTATCCCTCTGTTCAAAATGCCAAACCTTGTAGATTTCACAGCCCCTGTATCCCTTTCTCCAGAGCCTTTTTCAGTTCTATGGTAAGCCAGGTAGCCACAAGGGCTCTTTCTTCATCATTGTGGGTGCAGTGTGCCAGATGGGTTTCTGCACAGGTGTGGCACAAGGGAAGCAATAGCTTGCTGTTTATCCTCATAGGAAGCATGGGGAAAAAGAGCCCTTGAGATGGGTGCACTTTTATTTTTGGCCATCCTGATATGGCTGTCAGGGTTTCTAAAGTATGAAAAATAACTTTGGGATGTCCAAGATGGTATTGTTTTGTTTTGTTGATAAAGGGATAGAGACTAGTAAAGTCATAGTCATGTATCTTTTCATTGGGGGCTGCTTTGTAATACAGACAAATGGCATTGATCCCACACCCGAAAGGAGCGTCTCTGGGGATCAGTGGCGTGGGCAGTTTGGTCCTGGCTAAGAACTCTGTGAGCTCCCCATCCGATTTTCCTCACGGCAGCTCATTCATGCTCCCATAAAGATCTGGCGTTAAAGCCCGCTCTCTTCAGATGGTCCATCTTTTACTGTGTCATGTAATACAAATACCCAAAGGTGGCTGCAGCCACAGGGTTCCAGTCATTTTCATGGCAGCATTCGATACAGCCGTGGAAAAAGCACCTGTTAAATTTGAAAGCTGTCAGCACCCTGTCAATGACCGCATAGCCATCCAAAGATAGATTTAATGAAGGACTTTTACACTCCAAACTGCACAGGAAGCCCCGGGAACCACACGTAGGCGTTGCTGATGGGAGGCTGCTGGACGCACGGGTTGGACGCCCAGGCAGGACTCACCTCGTTGTATCCTAAGGGCCCCTTAAATCTGCTAGAACTGTTTCCTTATCTCAGCTGTGCTAACCTTGAGTAGCTACCAGCCAGGAAGCAGCTAGATATTGTTGACAAAACAGAATATGCATGCCTGGCCTTGATGAGAATTCAGTCAGTGTGTAGAGAGCACACGCTGGGGCTGCTGTCATGTACTCTGCCAGTCACCTGACTCCTCGCCAGATCTTCCACAGGTGTTCTCACTACAACCACCCTCATGTTTTTTTTTTTTTTCCTCATATCTAATTGGAATTTCCAACTTGTGTCTGTTGCCTCTCATCCTATTGCTGTGCACCCCCGAGAATAATCTTGCTCAGTCTTTGCTGTACCCTCTGATCAGGTAGTTGTAGACAGCAATAAAGACTCCCCTTAGCCTTTTCCTCTCCAGGCTGAACAAACCCAGTTCTCTCAGCCTCTCCCCATATATCATGTGCTCCAGCCCCCTGACCATCTTGGTGGCCCTCTGATGGACTCGCCTCCAGTATGTCAGTATCTTTCTTATAATGGGCAACCCAAAACTGGACACAATACTCCAGATGCAGTCTCACAGGTGCCAAATAGAAGGGAGGGATCACTTCCCTGTACCTGCTGGCTCCACTCTTTCTAATACAGCCCAGGATGCGATGAGCCTTCTTTGCTGCAAGGGCACACTGCTGACTCACATTCAACTTGTTCAACAGGACCCCCAGGTCCTTTTCTGCAGGGCTGCTTCCTAGACATTTGGCCCCCCCAGCCTGTACTGGTACATGGGGTTATTCCATCCCAGATGCAAGATTTGATATCTGCTTTTGTTGAACTGCATGAGGTTCCTGTCAGCCCATTTCTCCAGCCATTCCAGGTCCCTCTGAATAGCAGCCCTGCCCTTGAGCATACTGACTGCTCCCCCTGATTTGGTGTCATCTGCAAACTTGCTGAGAGTGCACTCCGTCCCGCCATCCAGGTTGTTAATAAAAATATTAAACAGTATTGGTCCCAGTATTGATCCCTGAGGGATGCCTCTAGTTACTGTCTGCCAGCTGGACTTTGCACCACTGATCTTTGAGCCCAGCCAGTTTTGCACCCACATTATCGTCCACTTATCCAGCCCATGTCTCACCAATTTGGTGACAAGGAGACTGTGGGAGACTGTGTCAAAGGCCTTGCTGAGTCCAAGGTATAAAATATCCGCTGCCCTTCCCTTGTCCACAGCACCAGTCACCTAATCAGAGAAAACAATAAGATTGTTTGGGCATGATTTGCCCTTTGTAAATCCATGTTGGTTGCTCCCAGTCACCTCCTTTTCCTTCATGTACTGGGAAATAGCTTCTAAGAGGATTTGCTCCACAACCTTCCCAGGGACTGAGGTTAGGCTGACTGGCCTGTAGTTACCTGGATCCTCCTTCTTGAAGATGGGTGTGACATTTGTCTTTTTCCAGACATCAGGAATCTCCCCCAATTGCTGTGGCCTTCCAAAGATTAGGTAGAGAGCAGCCTCACAATAACATCAGCCAGCTCCCTCAGCAACCTCGGGTGCCTCCCATTTGGTCTCATGGACTTGTGTATGTCTAATTTGCTTAAGTGATCTCCTAGTCTTTCTTCCTCTACTGTGAATACTGCTTCACTCCCCCAGACTCTGCTAGTAGTCTCAGGGACCTGGGAGGCCTGAGAGCAAACCTTACCAGTGAAAACTGAGCCTTTTCTGCTGATGTACTTATAGAAACCTTTCTTGTTGCTCTTGTAACCCTGTAGCCCTGTAATGTGGTATTGCCATTGCTAGTAACAGGGCACAGGGTTTGTACTGAGTTTGCAAAGCCTCAGGACTGAGGCTTGTCAGACTTTCTTTGTCTGAACTTTTATTGACATGCCTGCAGCTTTGTTTTAACTTCATTTAGCTGTAACAGCAATTTTTCTCCTGACCAGGTGATTATGGCTAATTTGTTTTATTTATCTTTGTGTGGGACAACCATAGTTTTATAATAGATAGCAGTAACAAGCAGTTATTCTATATAGAATGAGCTATTTACAACTAACACAATGTAGTGTAGAGAAATACAGGCCTGGTACGATAACAGAGGCCTCAAGAAGTGGAGACACAGGATGCAGTGTAGAGGAGTACAGGTATGGGATGATAAGAGATGGGGGCACAGGCTTAGCACTGGAGACCCCACAGCTATTAACAACTCGCCCACCAGTGGTCAGTTAAAGAAATGCAGACCTGGAGCTGGACAAAACTGGTTTTAGGGGTAACAAAGAGAACAGAGAACAAGTAACTAATATACACAAAACACACCATACATAGTATATTCAGATGTAATGTGGAGTTGCAGACCAATGAAGAGAGGGCAAGGTTTAAAAGTGCGTTAGCAAACATAAAAATGACCCCAAGGGGATTCTAGAGTGAGGAAGAAGAAACCATCAACATTATATTAGGACCTTATAATCCAGAGGAGCACTGGAAGGGTGAGCATAACACCAGGAAAAAGGGTAGAAACTAAGTGTGTGTATAGCAATTTTAACTGTATTATTATTGAAACTTTTTCTGCATAAAAGTATTCTTTTTCTGTAATAATTAGATCTGGATTAATAATGATTCTTGGATTAGACTGTTAAGATTCCAATTATACTAACAAATTCTTGTCTTTATATCTAAGGCGTGTTTCCTCTTTGCCTATAAACAAGATTTGGAGCATAACAAATTGGTGCAGAATGCAGGCAGCCCTTCTGTGAGCCCTTACAGCATTTTGGCAGACAGCCCTTCCTTCTGTATACAGCTTATGGTAATCACAGAAGACCAGGAATGCAGTTAATGTATGTTTCTATGGTCCTGGCAAGTATCTTGTTTAAAGTAAACAATTGATTTACGGGCAGCCTAAGCAGACCTTTTAAAGGACTTGCTGAAAATCTAAGAGATGGTGAAGAAAAAGCTTTGAGCCAGTGTAACCCAGAGGTATAGGGTTTTCTGCCTCCGTAGTAGGGGATAGGCATTTCAAATTTACAGAGGGGAGAAAGCCCCTATCAGATTCAAATTTATAGAGGGGCCAATAAGGCTTGGAGGGGTTAAAAAAACCCTATAAGAGGGGATAAAACCCCTACTAGATCGGTCTCTGTGGCTGACTTTGTATAGGACCTCTGTGAAATGCTCTCTGCTTCTTTCTCACAGCCTGGTTGCATCCCAATTTTTGGGCAGGCTTTTCTGTAAAAAGTAAAAAGCCAAGGACACCTATAAGAGAGCCAAGAAGGTAAAAAACCAAAGCAAAATACAACACCACAATTGAGAGCAAAGGCACACCATACTAATCACAGAATAAACACATACACGCACAGACACATGCACATGACTTGACACCTTTTTAAAAGAAATGACAGAGTTTAAATGACCAAGTTTAAATTTTTCTCCCTCAAAGCTTTAAAATGTGCAGGAGTGGGGGCAGCGTGGTTAGTAGCAAGGACAACTTTTATCCAAGATAAGAAGTGTGACAGGTGCCCCACCCTCCCACTTCTAGTGGAAGCCCCCCCCACAGGTGGCCACATGTCCCACTTCTCTTTTTATTTATTAAGTCATTTATGAATTCATTTTACGATGATTCATTTATGTCACAGATTAAGACAAGACATTCCTAGATCTCCAATTCTTAGATCTGGCTATTTCAGTATTGAGGGTGCAGTATCCCTAAGTTATGGCCTATGACCCCATAGGGTTAAGCTCTTTCCTTATCACTACATCTATTTGTTTTTCCCCAGTAACCAGACAGCTTTCATTTATACCCTTCTAACAGAAGAAGAGAAAAACAGGCACTGTACTATAGCTCCCATCACTGGCACATGACAAGAGAAACAGCCAGCCTTTCCAAAGCCTGCAAAGGAGATAGAAAGCCTCATGGGAGACAATATTCAAGCCTCCTTACAGAACAAAGAAAACCAGAATGGGTCTCTCCCTTTTGACCATTAGCTACTATAGTGTCCATGCCATTTGAAAGTAGACAGCCTGAATGACAAGCAACAAGATGTTTCAGAAGGCTTTCCTTACTAAGCCATGCCAGATGCAACTTGCGAGTGGAGGACAAAATATTTAGAGACAAACACAGAGAGGTGATAGTGCAAGGAGTGGGACTAGCAGCACTTGTGCAGGGAGAACATTCCTGTAATGCTTATATGTAAGCCAGATGATAGGCAACTTTAATTTGTTTCCACGAGCAGTCAAGGGGAGATTCTTCATAGTGGTTAGTGAGAAGGAACAATATGTCCTCCCAGACAGTTATTCCAAAGTCAGGGCACAATGTCAGTTTGTCAACAAGCCACATCAGCTTGCTAAAATACAATACTGAGGAGACAGGAATCACCTGTCTTCTAGGCAGGTGATTCAAATTATTGGCTATGGCTAGAGAACAAGTAACATTAAGTCCACATGCAATCTACTTACAGTATTACATGGATTTAATCAGGAAATCTGTTTCTACTACAACTACCCGGGAAACCTAGAACCTTTTCCAAAGTGAAGAGCTACTTCACTTTGGAAGTAGTCCTTCCAAAGTATTCCTTCGAAGTATCCAAAGTATTCCTTCACTCATTTATGCAGAACTTGAGAATTCAATTTCAAGTGATAATTTTTGCATTTACCTTAGATGAGCTAAAGTGCACATTGTGTTTTGGCTGTTACAGAGCTAGAAGTAACTTTACTAAAATTTGTACAATTCTTCTAGAACTAGTCCAACAAGAACATCTATAGAATAGAATAATTGAGGTTGGAAGTGACCTTTGGCGATCGTCTAGTCCAGCCCCCCTGCTCGAGCAGGGTCACCTAGAATAGGTTGCCCATGACTGTGTCCAGTCAGGTTTTGAATTTCTGCAAGGATGGAGACTCCACAACCTCTCTGGGCAACCTCTTCCAGTGTTTGACCACCCTCACAGTAAAAAAGGTTTTCTTATATTTAAATGGGATTTCCTGTATTTCCATTTGTGCCCATTGTCTCTTGTCCATTCACTGGATACCACTAAGAAGAGTCTGACTCTGTCTTCTTTACACCCTCCCTTCAGATATTTATGAACGTTGATAAGATGCCCCCTGAGCCTTGTCTTCTCCAAGCTAAACAATGCCAGCTCTCTCAGCCTCTCCTCATATGACAGATGCTCCAATCCCTTAATCATTTTAGTGGCCCTTTGCATGACTTGCTCCAGTATGTTCATGTATTTCTTTTACTGGGGAGCCCAGAACTGGACACTACTCCAGATGTGGTCTCACCAGTACTGAGTAGAGAGGTGGGAGCACCTCCCTTGACCTGTTGGCAACACTCTGCCCAATGCAGCCTAGGATGCTGTTGGTCGTCTTTGCCACAGAGGCACAAGACTGGCTCATATTAACTGGTTGTCCTCCAGGACCCCCAGGGCTTTTCATGCCAAGCTGCTTTCCAGCCGGTTGGCCCCCAGCCTGTACTGGTTGTCATGGGCCTGCAGGCAAAGGTGGGCCACATGGATAGCACAGCCCTTACACACCACAACTGGTGCATGGGGTTATTCCTCCCCAGGTGCAGGACTTGGCATTTCCCTTTGTTGAACTCCATGAGGTTCCTGTCTGCCCATTTCTCCAGCCTGTCAAGGTCCCTCTGAATGGTAGCTCAACCATATGGTGTATCAGCCACTCCTCTTGCTAAGGTCGAGATAAACAACATCAAAATGTTGAATGAAATGGTTTCCGGAAGGATTTACTCCATCACATTCCCAGGGATTGAGGTGAGGCTGACCGGCCTGTAGTTCTCCGGATCCTCCTTATTGCTCTTCTTGAAAATAGGAGTGACATTTGCTTTCTTCCAGTCCTCTGGAACCTCCCCCGACTGCCATGAACATTCAAAGATAATGACATCGGCCAGCTCCCTCAGCACTCGTGAGTGCATCCCGTCAGGGCCCATGGACTTGTGTATGTCCAGTTTCTTTAAATGTTTCCTAACCTGATCCCCCTCCACCAAGGGTAGGTCTTCCTTGCTCCGGACTTTCTCACTGGTCGCAGGGACCTGGGATTCCTGAAGGCCGGTCTTACCAGTAAAGACCAAGGTGAAGACGACACTGAGTACCGCAGCATTTTCCCTATCCTTTGTCACCAGGGCCCCTGCCTCATTCAGCAGCAGGCCCACATGTTCCCTACTCTTCCTTTTTCCTGCTGATAAACCTGTAGAAGTCTTTATTGTTGCCCTTCACGTCCCTCACCAGATTCAACTCCGAGTGGGCTTTGGCTTTCCTAACCCCTATCCCAGCGTCTTTATATTCCTCCTGGGTCACCTGTCCCTGCTTCCACCTCCTGTATTCTTCCTTTTTATGTTTGAGTTTAGTCAGGAGTTCCTTGTTCATCCATGCAGGCCTCTTTTTTAATTTTTAATTAAGGACTTACTTACACGCCAAGCTGCACAGGGAGCCCCAGGAACCGCGCAGAGGGGTTGCCAACAGGAGGCTCCTGGACGCACAAGTCAGACGCCCAGGCGTGACTCAACTCGCCATATCCTAAGGGCCCCCTTAAATCTACTAGAACTATTTCCTTATCTCAGCTGTGCTAACCTTGAGTAGCTACTGTCCGGGAAGCAGCTAGACATTGTTGACAAAACGGAATATGCATGCCTGGCCCTGATGGGAATTCAGTCAGTGTGTAGTTTCACACGCTGGGCCTGCTCTCACATACTCTTCCGGTCACTGACTCCTCGCCAGATCTTCCGCAGGTGTTCTCACTACACATGGGATGCTTACCAGTACATCCCTTGAAGAGGGCAAAGTCTGCTCTCCTGAAGTCCAGGGTTGTGATCCTGCTTTTTGCCTTACTCCCTCCTCTCAGGGTCCTGAACTCCACCATCTCATGATCACTGAAGCCAAGGCTGCCCCCAGCCTTCACATGCCTGACCTGTTCTTCCCTGTTTGTAAGAATCAGTTCCAGCAGAGCATCTCTCTTTGTCAGCTCTTCGATCACCTGTGTCAGGAAGTTTTCATCGATGCACTGCAGAAACCTCCTGGATTGCTTGTGCCTTGCTGTCGCCCCTCCAGCAGATATCAGGGTGGTTCAGGTCCCCCAGGAGGGCCAGGGCCTGTGAACATGAGGCTTCTTCCAGTTGCCTGAAGAAGGCCTCATCTATTTTGTCTTTCTGATCAGGTGGTCTGTAGCAGACACCCACAACAATGTCACCCATGTTGGTCTGTCCACTAATCCTGACCCATAAGATCTCACTTGGCTCATCTGTCCCAAAGCATTCCTCCATGCATTCCAGCTGCTCTCTCACATAAAAGACAATTCCCCCTCCTCAACTTCCTGGCCTGTCCTTCCTAAAGAGCCTGTATCCATCCACTGCAGCACTCCAGTTCTGTGAGCTATCCCACCACGTGTCTGTGATCCAAATGAGATTGTAGCCCTGTAACTGCATGCAGACTTCTAATTCCTCCTGTTTGTTCTCCATGCTGCGTGCATTAGTGTCCAGCCACTTCACAGAGGCATCCAGTCATGCTGATTTCCCAGAAAAGGTGTGAGAGGTTTCCCCATAATGCTGCCCTGTAGGCACTTCCTTATTTATGTGCATAGGCTTGCGGTAACCCCACTTCAGCCCTGTTTTGTTGATTACAAGGTCCCTTCTGTTCACGTCACCCTGCATCCTTTGCTTGCCCATCCAGTCCACCACTTCCTCACTTGACTGTGGGTCATCCTCTCCCTCCCCCGTCATTCCTAGTTTAAAGCTCTCCTCACCAGATTGGCCAACCTATTGGCAAAGATGCTTTTCCCCCACTTAATCAGGTGGATCCCATCTCTTCCAAGCAGTCCTTGATCCTCAAAGAGGGTTCCATGGATGCACTCATGGCCCTGACAATCAGGAACACAGTACAAGAAAAAAAAAAAAAAAAACTCATTTGAGTTTCAGAACTATAGCTGCAGCCTACAATCACAGAATGTGAAGGGGCTCCATATGCCTGGAAAGTGTTAAATTTCATGCTTGAGAATACTAGATTCTGTTAAGTCTGTTATGACATTTTAAATTTACCAAGTTCTATTGGCATGTTACTTGTCTCTAAAATTAGCTCTGAAATACTCATCCTGCTCCATCTATGAAACAGAGAGCTCTGTTACAGTCTTCATCAAGGTGTCCAAGCTGCAAGAGCATGTTCTATGTTGACATTTGAAGCTTTCAAGTTATGTCCTGTATCTATGTCTGAATATGGCATTATCATGAAACAGTGGGCTGAGTGAAGAACCAGCATCACTGCCATTACTGAAGCCATTATATTTTAAATAGTAAATATGAAGGCTAAACATTGTAGGGACCTTAGAGAACAGGAAGAAAAATAGTTGCAGTGACTTCAGAGTCTGGCCTTTTTTGGGTGAGAGGTCCTGAATTCAAATGGGAAAGCCTGTCAGATTTTTTTACTGGGGAGGATGCTATGTTTTCATCTCTTCTACTTAAGTATTCAGAGCTATTAAGACACATGAATCCTGACAAGGGTCACAGTTAAAACTGATGTTGCATGTACAGTAAAGCAGCTCTTTACATAGAGAAACAATGACACCCGGTGGACATTGGCTGCATATATACAAATATTTCTCCTTTATCGTGTCATACTTTCCCTCACCTTAGCACGGCATTTGATAGAGATGTGGTGAATGTTTCTTTTAACAAAAATCAAACAAGGTTTTATCCTAAATAGCAATTTGGAAGAAGTTAGGAGGCAAATTCAGCACTATATATTGCAAGACAAGCCATAACCAGGTTTGACATGCTCTGAAGAGCATGTGCAGTTTGCACCTTAAATGAACTATTGACCTGACAAATTTGAGAATTAACTAGCCATTCATATATGAAAATACTTCACATGTGGATGAGAAGGGTCAGACAGTTATTTTTCCAAACAAAGCAGAAGTTGCAGAATTTGATCAAATCACACTTTGAACTTCCTCCTTTGGAGAGATTAAGAGCAAGTAATTTCAGATATGCATTTTGACAGCAAGAAAAATTAATAATCAACCATAGTCATCTTAAAGTTCATCTTTAAAGTTAAATCATCCCTATCGCCCTCTCAGTATCGTGGTGTAAGCCAATAAAGCTTACATTCAAAAACATTTTTGTATTCCTCCATTAAATGTACTCACTGGGTATTTGCCACTGAACAGCATCAGAATAACACTGCATGAGCTAAGGATGATTCAATAGATGTTTAACTGTGATCCATTTGGGGTCCATCTAGTGGGCAATAAGAATCAGTGTTGTTACTTAAGTCACTGAGAGGAACAGAGAAGACATTTAGTCTGTTGCCCAAAACTTTAGGGTTAGTAACAATTCAAGTAAAAAACAGTAGTATTTCATAACATAAGGAATGTCAAATAGCTGAATTGCAAAGATCAGTTACAGAACCTGTAGTTGACAATAAACATTCAGGGAATATTTAGCGTTGGTCATATTGACCAAATGTAGCCCAAATGAAGTTACATTTATCAAACATGCATATACAAAGCAGCTGATTCTTATTTATACTGCAAAATTATCTTCTGAATACAAGTTGCATGGACACTGAAACAGCTTTGTTTGCAACATGATTTATATACCACATTATAGTATCTAGAACCACAGCCCTTTCAGCAAAGGGCCATGTTAATCTTTTCTTGAAAGATTTTGAAGAACTAAACTTTTTGTTTAGAAACTAAGTGTTTTCTAAGCATGTGTCAATATACAATTTTGAGCTGTGAAATAGCATTTTAAAGAGGTATCTGATTAAAATCAATGGCTTTACCTGAAGCGTCTGGTGGAGTGGTGTACTGCTAGGAGAAAGCCACTTTGGAATGTCATATTTTCCTCTCTGCAGGAGAGAAAGTTGTTTCAGAATGAGCTTTGGCCAGTTGGTTTTAACCTTAAACACTACAGTTAAAGTTTTTAAAGTAATAGTTCATAAAAACGACTAGCGTTTAAGCATGCTTGTTGTTCCGCTTATGGTTTTTCCAAAAAAAATGGGCATCACTATATCATCCAAGTAATTTCATAGAGCAGCTTTCACTAACATACTATTATATTAGCAAATCAAATTTAGCGCTTTCCTTACTATCGGTGCATTTCTGAGTGAGTTTTCAGGTACTGAGCTTGCATAAAATTTTCATCTCAATCCACTTTTGTAGATAACCTGTACCCTATCCAATGCATTGTTTCATCATATCAGTGATCTTTTAAGAGTGCAAACATGTTGGAACAGGAACTGTTGATACAGTATTAGTACTCTGAAATCTGAATATTAATTGAAGGTACTATTTTAACTAGTATTTTTAGAAGTCTATTTAAAACTTGGAATTATACTAGCTCCAAACTATTGTTAGACAACAGCAGGTGAGTAAATCACAGAAAGCCATCAGGATTCATTAAGTACAAAGATATCACATCTTGCTGTGCCTGTATTGTGAGACCCTTGATGCCAAGGGAGTATGTAGAGATTTGTAACAGAAATATTAAGATCAGTATAAATGAAGTAGGAATGCAAATGTGTGTGAAAGCACTAGAAGAAACAGCAGAAGCAAGAGGTTAAAAGGAATGCTATGTGTTAATTGCTACAGAGTACTATATGTGTGATTTCATTCAAATGAAGAGTAAGAACAAGCTGACCTAAAGATAAGGTGTCAACAACATGAAGAACAGGACTGGAGCCATGAAATACACAGATAGGGAAAATAAGAGAACTGTGCAATTCAGGAATTGCCTAAGGCTAATGAGGGATGAAACAAAATAATGAGGCAAAAGATCCCAAACAGCATCTACTCCTAAGGGGTATCAAAGATCTGGCCAGTATCATTGTTGCCAATCAAGAACCCCAGAGATGTGGTGAGGACTTGATAACCAACATCCCTTGTCCTGGTTCACACACAAGTGATCCTGGCCAAACCACTTGGGCACACACGTCTTGGTGCTTGTGAGTACATGGGTGTGAGAGTATGAATAAAGTCAGCTCACTTAGAGATTTTGTTAAATAAAATCACCTCCCCCTTCCAGACGTTCTCACATTGAATTTTGTTACATTGATTTCCTACAAGTATACCAGAAAGGAACTATATGCCTACCCTGTTCTTAGACTCTTTCCTAAACACCTGCTATCAGATAGTCAGTTAGAATATTAGGCAAAATGAACCTTTGTTCTGAGGCAGCACAACTGTTTAATGTTACAAAGATTCTGATACTAAAAATAAAAAAGCCTCAACATTTAGCTATTTTCTCCATAGACAGGTTACCTCTAGCCTTAAAGTTTCTGTCAGGGCTCAGAGCACCGTCACCGCCACCCCCCCCCCCACCCCCCACCCCCCCCCCCCGCTCTTTTTAGGAACTCAGAAGAGCTACTGTTAAAGAACCTCCTTTTAGATAGTTCAAGTGACTTGTATGCAATTGTACATGATCATAGGATCACAGAATAATTCAGGTTAGAAGGGACCTCCAGAGGTCCCTAGTCCAACTTCCTGCTCAAAGCAGGGTCAGCTATGAGGTCAGACCAGGTTGCTCAGGGCTTGATCCAGTCGGGTCTTGAAAACCTCCAAGGATGGAGACTACACAACCTCTCTGGGCAACCTGTTCCAATGCTTGACTGTCCTCATCATGAAAAAGTTTTTATATCCAGTCTGAACCTCTCTTGTTTCAACTTTTGCCCTTTGTCACTCATCCTCTCACCATGCACCACTGTGAAGAGCCTGACTGCATCTTCTTGATAACCTCCTTGTAGGTATTTGGAGGCTGCTATTAGGTCCCCCCAAGCCTTCTCTTCTCCAGGCTGAACGAGTGCAGTTCCCTCAGCCTCTCCTCACAGGGCTTGTGCTCCAGCCCCCTGACCATCTTGATGGCCCACTGCTGGACTTGCTCAAGACTGTCAATGCCTTTCCTATATTGGGGGGCCCAAAACTGGATGCAGTATTCTAGATGTGATCTAACAAGCGCTAAGTAGCAGGGGACAATCACTTCCCTCAATCTACTGGCTATGCTCCTGTTAATGAAGCCCAGGATACCATTGGCTGCCTTTGCTGCTGGAGCAAACTGTGGGCTCATGCTCAGCTTGCTGCCTACCAAGACCCCTCCAGGTCCTTTTCAGCAGAGCTGATCTCCAGCCAGTCAGTTCCCAGTCTCTATTGTTACAAGCCTGTCTTTCTTCCCAGGTGCAGAATTTGGCATTTGTCATTGTTGAATTTCATAAGGCTCCTGTTCATCCATTCCACCAGCCTAGATTCCTCTGAAAGGCAGCTCTGCCCTCGAACTTAATGACTGGACCACCCAATTTGGTGTCCTCTGCAAACTTGACACTCCATTGCCTTTTCCAGATTGTTAGTAAAGATGTTAAACAGGATGGGTCCCAGGAGAGACCCCCTCTGGTACTCCACTTGTCATGGGCATCCATGTAGAGTAAAAATAACCGCTACCCTCTGAGCCCAAACATTGAACCATTTTTTTTTTTACCCCTCTAGTTGTCCACCCATCCAGACCATAACATACAAGAATATTGTGGGGGACAGTGTCAAAAGCCTTGCTAAAGTTGAGGTAAATGGCATCCACTGCTCTCCCCTCATCTAGTCATTTTATCATAGATGGCAATCAGGTTGGTCAAGCATGATTGCCCCTTAGTAAATCCATGCTGACTGTTCCCATTCACCTTCTTCTCTTCCACGTGCTCAGAAATGCATTCCAAGAGGACTTGCTCCATGATTTTCCCAGGGACCCAAGTGAGGCTGACCAGCCTATAGTTCTCTGGGTTGAACTTTGGGCCTTTTTTGAAGATGGGTGCACCACTGTCACAGGCAAAGCAGTCTCGACTCGGGAAATTTCACTTAATTTAATTTCTTGCCAATTAACACAAACTTTTAATTACTGATTCGAGTACTGAGAAAAAAACAAACACAACAACAACACCAAATTAAGCAAACACCTAGGGAAACACCTTTCCTCCCCCTTCCTAGTCTCAGCTTCACTTGTTTTCACTGCACATTACACTCAGTTCATCCCAATTCCTTCGGTGAGGTGACAGGTGGCACAGGAGGTTGGGGTCAGTGCGCAATGGTTTCTTTCTGCTGCTCCTTGCTTCTTACTAATTTTCCTCTGCTGTTCTGGCGTTGGTTTCTCCATGGGCTGCAGTCCCTTTGGGGGTATCCCTGCTCTGGTGTGGGTTGCCCACAGGCTGCAGTCCCCTCAGAGATGTATCTCCTCTGGCATGGAGCATCTCCTTCCCAGAGCATGTCTCCAGCCGTGTCCCCAACTACGTCCCCCGCCACGTGTCTCCTCCTATGTCTCCTGCCCCTAGAGGCTGCCACTCTTTCTTAAATATGTTTGGGCAGAGGAGCCATGCGCTCCTCTGATTGATTGAAGTTTTGTTGCGCAATGGGTTGTTTACATCCATTTCAGAGCTGGCTGGAACCATCTGTGACTGGCCCAGGGCAGTTCATGACCTCCTCCCACACAGGGCACCCCTGCAGCCCTCAGCTACCAAAACCCTGCCATTTATGCCCAATACATCCCACCTCTGTGGAACACATATTTAACAACTGTTTGAATATACATCCATTATAAGCTCTACTTCAATATCATCACAATCTTAATACACATGCATTATAAACTCTACCCTTTGTCCCAGACAATAGGGATTGACATTGTAACAATGTGTACATACACTCAGTAAGACTCCACCCCGCACCCCTGGGAACCAGATTATTGGGGTTAACATCATACCAATCTCAACATATACTCATTACAAATGTCAGGCCTTCTCCCTGCAAAACACATAACCAAGAACATAGTTTATGAGGTAAAGTAAGATTACTCTATTTATCATAATGTGGAGGACAGACAAGGCACTGTTTACTCCAAAGGCCTGCTGAAGAGGGGAAGGTATCACTGTTCACAGATGGGGAGCGGGACCGGGCGTAGGCCGGGTAGTCTCTCCCTGCTTGTGGATAAATGCCCCAGCCTGTGCAGGGTATGATAACAATGCCTTTGTCACCACCTCCACTGTTATCTGCCACCAACCACTTGCGGCCTAAACTAATGTCAAGAGCCTGACCCATATCAAAGCTGCCCCATAAATCAAGTGAAAGGGGATTTGATACCTACAACTACATGCTGATCAGGCATGAGGGCTCGTGATAGGGGCCTCCACTCTTTAGTTCTCTAAATCTGAAGAGTGGAGACCTTTGTCGCGAGTTTTCATTGATTTCCTTCCCCTTTTCCCTTCCCTTTTGAAAACCCAGCCAGCGGGTTGGGCCCAGAAGAGTGTATCAGAGTGATATAGGTTCTGGCTACTGATATAGGGAAGCCAAGAAACCTAATCGCAAAAGACATATGCCATAGAAACATATAAAATGTGGCAGTAACAGCAGTTTTGTGGAGCTCCCTCTCAGCTGGTCTGGGACCCCTTATTGCGTTCTGCACCTACTCGTGACCTCACCCAACGTGGAACAGGTCGTATTACCCCTGCTTGCTCTGTATGTATTGTGGCGTGTTTTATCTTTATCTTGTTAAATACGGAACTTGCTATATTGTTTAAACTCTTTTGCTTAAGGATACTGGTACATGTAATAAATATCTGGAATCTGATAACCGCCTGGCTGTTTGGTCAGTGAAGCGTGAAAGGAAAATACACGTCACCCCGCTGGCCACGAGCGGCATCCGTGACACATATGCAACAGCACACATTTCATTGTCCCGTTTCCAAAGGCCACCCAGTAAATAAACCCTGGTCCTCAGGCAATAGGGACCCCTTCTTCAGGGATTTCAACTGCTGCAGGATGAAAGACATGAGCCCGCTTCCTAATCCAAGTGTCCTCAGGGCTGGCTGGTACTCTATCACCTGACTGAGCTCAAGGCATGTCATTTTCTGCATGGCTACTATGACAGGTTCCCAGCTTTGCACCAACTAGCCCCACAGCTACCTGGAGGTGAGATACCCATCCCCTGAGATTCCCTTTCCCTAGGGCTGCTTTAAAGTTTGGTGGATGATGCCATGGCAGATGGTAGGGCTGTGTTTCCACGCCTGGGGCAGCCGGTTCCAGGTGTATTGCACACCATTCCAGGTGAAGGCAAATTGGAGTCTCGCTTCTTTGCCCAGAGGGATTGAAAATAAACCATTTGCAACATCAGTTGTAGACTATATCTGGCATAGTCTTTGGCTTCTAGCTCATACAAGAGCTGCAACATCTGGAACTGCAGCAGCTAACGGAGGCATGACTTCATTCAAAGCTCTAAAGTCTATTGCTAACCACCATTCTCTAGCAGGCTTCCATACTGGCCGAACAGGACTGTTGTAAGGTGACTCCATTTTTGAGACCACACATTGTTTTTCCAGGGAATCAATTAATTTTTGGACTGCACTAATGTCCCCTCGGTCAGTTTGATACTGCTTTTGGCAAATTACTTGGTTTGCCAAGGGAACAACAACTGGGTCTATCTGAGCACATCCAACAATGTTGGGGTAGGTAGGGAGTCCCAGGGAGTCCTGAAGCAGGTTCTCTCCTGTGCAAACCACGCTGCCTATTCCAAAAACCCAAAGCCTTCCTGTCCCGTACGTCCATCTACGGTGGTCAAGAAAGTCAATCGTGAGGATGGCTAGGGCAGTAGGGCCAGTAGCAACAGGTAGGGGGTTACCAATCGTGTCTATTCAAACTGAGGCTCCCTTCCACTAGAGCTAGGCATATCTCTCCTCCAGTTACTCCATGAATGACTACTCATTTATCACTGCTACTAGATGAGGGCAATAAGATGCACTGAGCACTGGTATCCACTAGGACACGATGATGTTGAGGAAAAGGGGTGCCTGGCCACCTTACCCAGATAGTCCAATAAATTCAGTTATCCCCATCTGCTGCCAGGCCAGAGGCAGGTCCCCACTAATGCAGTAAATTCAAATCAGTTGTCAGAACAATATTCAGTCCAGAGATGGGGACAGGAGAAGGCAAGGGTTTAACTGAGTTCTGACTCTTCCCCTGTGCTCACAGTTCCTTAGCTTGCAGTGCTCAATCTCTAAAGGGCCTTCCATCCCACATTGTCATATCCTCTCCCTTTTCTTTCAAGAACATCCATAAGTCCCGGTGTATAGGAGGGAGGCATGCAGAATTCCCATTCTTTCCTGATGTTTTTCCTGAGCTTGACCATACTACTGGATCCTCGGTATTATCCTTGACCATGCTGCTAATCTTTTGCCATTCTTCCGCATGCTCCCTCCAGTATGGTACATATAGGTCACTCCTTGATCAACAGGGCATCCTACCAGGTTATCAGGCAATACTGGAGGGGGCATTAGTAACTGTGCCTAGCCATCAGAGTTTTCAGGCCATGGCATCAGTGATCACCACCTTTTGGGGGGTTCCCCCTCCTCACCTGTAAACACACTCCAGCAGCCCAAGCAACTTCAGTTGATTGCACCCTTCTTCCCAGTCCTTCCACGGGGATATTTAATTTGCAGGACCGGGCCACTACTCAACAGCTCATCCCAAAGCCCTCCTCCATTGTGCAGGGCAGTGCTTACAAGTGGCACAGTCCCCAAACTACCTAGAGGTCTGCTCTCTTGAGCCATCAGCTATATCCCACCAGCTCTGCTTTCCCAGCACTGCCGTAGCCACTACAGGGGCATCTCCCTGGGACAGTGGCTGTAGGTGCCCCACATTTCTTTAAATTGACTCTGAGTAAAGGACCACTGAGTGGTCACACTCTGGGGAGCAGCACTCCTATTTTCATAGGTCTGCTTAATCACTGCAACTGGAGCAGCCTGAAAGGGCTCTGTTTTTAATCTACTGAAGTCCTCAATTTCCCCATCCCAGCTGTCAGGGTCCCACTCCAGGGCAGTCACTTTAAGCTCTCTAGCTGCTCCTCCAGCAGCCTGGGCTGCTGGGAGGGCAGCTGGAAGGGCAGCTTTCAATTTGGCCACTTCAGTGCTACTAGCTGCTAACTTCTGACCAAGGGTCTTGCTTTCACTTGATAGCACCTCCATTAGCAGGACATTACTCTGACAAAGACCGTCAGCTAGTCTCTCCAGCTCTGCTGAGTGGTCCCAATATCTCTGGAGCCCCGCTGGAAGCACACAGTAAGCCCCAGCACACCCCTCACAACAGAGCAGCACACTGCTCGCCGGCGGTTTCACAGGTGCCACAGCCCCTCTGCAGCTCCCAGACTAGTGTTTTCAGATCCTGCACATGGAGATTTTCCAGGCTCCAGGCTACTCGGGCGTGGACTTGAAGCAGGAACCGTCCCATTTCTTCCCAATCGCCTTCCAATCTGACAAGAACTTTCTTGGGTCCCTTCAGGACTCTCCTGTTTACACATTGTTTACACAGTTTCCCACCTGTTTACACGTTGTTCCCACCTATCCCCCTCCCCCCAGACATGAGGGCACACCACTTCCACCACAACAGAACACCACAATACAAATGCCCAATACCAGAATCAAGGCTCATTCTGGAGTTTCAAATTCACCGTAATCATTCAGTTTCCAGGCCATGCCAGGTCCTGGTGTTGCCCACATTCTCCACCAATTACTGTCACAGGCAAAACAGTCTCGACTCAGGGAATTTTACTTAATTTATAACCAATTGACACAAATTTTGAATTACTGATTCGGGTATTGCTGTCACGGAATAGCCAGAATACAGTTTAGGTTCAGGTCAGAGCAGAAGCAGTTTATTACTATAGCTACAGGGGAGAGCACAGAGCAGCAGAGAGATGGCTGCTGCTGCTATGAACTCCGCCCTAATGAGGCAGTTACAGAGTTAATATACCTTTGGGTTATATGACTTGTCCTGCACAGGACTACAGGCGTGTGGATAAGCAGGAAAAGGGAGTGAATCACTTCAGAAGAGGAGGCTCCAACAATACAGATAGTACATTCTTTTATAGACAATACATTCCTTCGACAGCTGGGAGCACAGACTTCAGCAAGGCCATTGCAGATATTTTTTGCTAGATAGACCTGCAAAGGCCTATGAGGCATTAACCATTTTACTTCCACATTGCTAAACAAAGAAGACATAAACAATTAAACAAACCCTTAGGGAAACACCTTTCCTCCCCCTTCCTAGTCTCAGCTATGTTTGAACAGAGGCACCATGTGCTCTTCTGATTGGTTGAAGTATTGGCATACAATGGGTTGTTTACATCAGTTTCAGAGCTGGCTGTGGCTGGCACAGGGCAGTTCATGACCTCCTCCCACACAGGTCGCCCCTACAGCCCCCTCCTAATGAAACCCTGTAATCTCATTGGGATCACAGAGATGTGATGGGATAGCTCACATGACTGGAATGCTGTGATGGATGGATACAGGCTCTTTAGGAAGGATACACCGGGTAGGCGACGAGGGGAAGTTGCCCTTTATGTGAGAGAGCAACTGGAACACATGGAGCTCTGCCTGGCAATGGGTGAGGGGCTAGCTGAGAGCTCAGACAATTGGAAGAAGCGTCATGTTGGCAGGCCCTGGTCCTCATGGAGGACTTGAACCACCCTGATATCGGCCGGAGGGACAGCACAGTGGGGCACATGCAATCCAGGAGGTTTCTGGAGTGCATTAACAATAACTTCCAGACACAGGAGCCGATGGGGAGAGGTGCTCTGCTGGACCTCATACTTACAAACAAGGAAGGACTGGTCAGAAATGTGAAAGTCAGGGACAGCCTTGGCTGCAGCAACCATGAGATGGTGGAGTTCAGGATCCTGCGCAGAGGGAGCAGGGCAAAAAGCAGGATCACGACCCTGGACTTCAGGAGAGCAGACTTTGGACTGTTCAGGGACCTGCTTGGAAGAATCCCATGAGAGACAGTCCTGGAGAGAAGCGGGGTCCAGGGCAGCTGGTTGATTTTCAAGGATCATCATCTCCAAGCTCAAGAATGGTCCATCCCAATGTGCAGGAAATCAAGGAAAGGCGCCAGGAGGCCTGCATGGATGAACAAGGAGCTCCTGACTAAACTCAAATATAAAAAGGAAGCATATAGGAGGTGGAAGCGGGGACAGCTGACCCAGGAGGAATATATATCCCTGTCCAAGCATGCAGGGATGGGGTTAGGAAAGCTAAAGCCCACCTGGAGTTGAAACTGGCAAGGGATTAAAAGGGCAACAGGAAAGGCTTCTACAAATACAGAAGCAGGAAAGGCTAGGGAAGGCTAGAAAGGAAAGCTAGGGAAAATGTGGGCCCACTGCTAAATGGGGCAGGGGCCCTGGTGACAAAGGGCACAGAAAAGGCAGAGGTACTGAATGCCTTCTTCGCCTCAGTTTTTACTGGTAAGTCCAGCCTTCAGGAATCCCAGGCCCCTGAAACCAGAGGGGAAGTCCAGAGCAATGAAGGCTTACCCTTGGTGGAGGAGGATCAGGTTAGGGAACATTTAAACAAACTGGACATACACAAGTCCACGGGCCCTGATGGGATGCCCCCACAAGTGCTGAGGGAGCTGGCCGATGCCATTGCGAGGCCACTCTCAATTATCTTTGAACAGTCATGGTTATCAGGAGAGGTTTCAGAGGACTGGAAGAAAGCAAATGTTACGCCTATCTTCAAGAAGGACAAGAAGGAGGATCTGGGGAACTACACACTGGTTAGTCTCACCTTGATCCCTGGGAAGGTAATGGAGCAACTAATCCTGGATACTATTTCCAGACATGTGAAGGACAGGAAGGTGATTGGGAGCAGTCAGCATGGATTTATTAAGAGGAAATTGTGCTTAACCCACCTGAAAGCCTTCTATCATATGACTGGCTTGGTGGATGAGGGGAGAGCAGTGGGTGTTGTTTACCTTGACTTTAGCAAGGCTTTCAACACTGTCTGCCATAAAATCATCATAGACGAGCTGATGAAATATGGGCTAGATAAGTGGACAGTGCAGTGGATTGAAAACTGGCTCAACTGCCGGGCTCAGAGGGTTGTGATCAGTGGCGCAAAGTCCAGCTGGAGGCCAGTCACTAGTGATGTCCCCCAGGGCTCGATACTGGGGCCAATGCTGTTTAACATCTTCATTAATGACCTGGATGATGGGGCCAAATGAACCCTCAGCAAGTTCTCAGAGGATACAAAGCTCAAGGAGTGGCTGATACACCAGAGGGCTGAGCTGCCATTCAGAGGGACCTCAACAGACTGGAGAAATGGGCAGAGAGGAACCTCATGGAGTTCAACAAAGGGAAATGCCAAGTCCTGCACCTGGGGAAGAATAACCCCATGCACCAGTACAGGCTGGGGGCCAACCAGCTAGAGAGCAGCTTTGCTGAGAAGGACCTGGGGGTCTTGGTGGACAACAAGTTGAACACCCTTGTGGCAAAGAAGGCCAACGGTATCCTGGGCTGTATTAGGCAGAGCATTGCCAGCAGGTCAAGGGAGGTGATCCTTCCCCTCTACTCAGCACTGGTGAGGCCACATCTGAAATACCCTGACACTATCCCACAGACTGACTCCCTGGATTGACCTCGGACCTGCCTCATCATTATGGACTTTCCTAGCGATCACTGGACTGTGTCTTTCCGTGGTTACTGTCTCCAGACCTGACCCCGATTCTGACTTGCTGACTTGACTTCCCAGGTTGGCCTTGGACCTACCTTGTCACTATGGGCTTGGCTGATGCTATGGCCCTCTCAGCTGAACCTAACTACCATCACCGGACCTGCTCTGCCTGCCTTGCTCAGGTACTGTGGGACTGGGCCCTTGTTTGTGAGGCCACTGCTTCTGCCTGCCTTGTTATCATGCTCAGCTGCCCTCCCCTTAGGGACATCCTGCTCTTACTGCTTGCTGACACAGGGGATCTAGTGACCAAGAACATGGAAAATGCTGAGGTACTCAATGCTGGTTTTGCCTCAGCTTTCACTGGTAAGGTCTTTCTTCAGGCCTCCCAGGTCCTTGAGCCTAGTGGCAGTCTTTTTTTTTTTTTTTTTTTTTTTGATGGAGGGGCAGGGAGTTGTGAAGCATTAATTACCCACTGCAGAGGTAGATTGAGTTAGGGAGCAGTTAAGCGAATTGGACTTACACAAGTCCATGGGACCAGACAGGATCTGTCCAAGGGTGCTAAGGGGGATG
Source organism: Dromaius novaehollandiae (assembly GCF_036370855.1). NCBI lineage: Eukaryota > Metazoa > Chordata > Aves > Casuariiformes > Dromaiidae > Dromaius > Dromaius novaehollandiae. The sequence goes on from NC_088130.1 coordinate 7,572,882, forward strand.
GCTGATATAATTGCAAGGCTGCTATTAACTTTTAAAGGCCTTGACGATAAGGGGAGGTTCTTGATGACTGGAAAAAGGAAACATCACTCCCATTTCAAGAAGGGCAAGGAGGAGTATCTGGGCAACCACAGGCTGGTCAGCCTAACCTTAATCCCCAGGAAGGTTATGGAGCAAATCTCCCTGGAATCCATGTCTAGACACGTGACTGACAGGAAGATGATTGGGAACAGTCAGCATGAATTTACCAAGGGCAAATTGTGCCTGACCAACTATCGTAGGCATAACAGTCTTGACTCAGGGAATTTAATTTATTGCCAATTAACATAAACTTTTAATTACATTACAGTAGTTATTACCTGTGGAGGTTCACTCTTGTCTTGTTGATCAAGTTCACTGTAACCTCTGGAAGATCCAGAATACAGAGCCTCTCTTATATGTGGTATTACTTATAGAGCTGTATTAAAACAACATCTAACCAGGTTCTGAGAGGAAGTATGCTATGACATTGTGTAACTTAAAGAGAATGATTGGGTCCCAGAAAACTGCCTTTTCACTATATACTGTTTAGTCAATGAGGTAGATGCACATGCTGCTTAGTTTGGAACATTCACATTTCCTGAAGTTTTAGTGAGGGTTTGACTTCTCCACTGATCTGATAGATTTCTCTTCATACATATCTTCATGGGCAGTGATAGTCTGTAGTGCAGCTGATAACTTTTCTATGGACAGAATAGTTGGATGGAACCTTGGCGTAGATGCTATCAGGGCCCTGAGTGTACCAACAGGCTCTGCAGCCTCATCCCTTTCCCCACCTCTTAGGGGTTTAGCTGCCAGTGTTCAAGGTCAGCTCTGAATAGGGTCATCCAAGGGGGACCCATCACTCATAAGACCATTCCCCTTCAGGTAACCATGGCACCCATACACTCCGAAATTCTGTCCTTCCCCATCTTGCACACCCCTCCTCTTTTCTGTCATCCTTGGGCTGCCAGGGTTACAGAAGTACAGCCTGTCATTGACTGGAAGATGAGATCCTTGTGCTTCCCTGCAGGAAGGAATTACCTAGAGCCTGAAAGCAAGAGCCTGCCATGGGCTTTCTCAGGGAGTGCTTCTTCCACCACAGCACCCCATATAGGTTGGTCCAGAGATTCCCATGCTCTACACCATGCGAGCAGTTGTCTGGCTGCACAACTGCAATGGCCTTGTTTGCTGTTGCAAGCCCTACAGCAACCCCCAGAGGACTGCAATTGAGGAATGTAGTCACACCATAGCCACACCAAGTACGATGCCCCCAGATCAGCAGCCCTGCACAGCACCAGATCTTGGGGAATCTCTGCACCGCCACATTTCTGCCCAGTCCTGCAAATCTGACTCTCCCAGTGTTACAAGACAACCCTGGGAAGCTCAGAAAGAATGTTTGAACTAGGTAGATTAGGATAACTTCTATCTCTATTTTCTAAAAAGAAGCATTCTTTAATCAAGGGCATCCTAGAACTGCTAAAGCCCTAAAAGATCCTTAACTGAAGATCTTGGGACTTGAACTGCAAATTATTGAACTGAAGCTGTCTAGAGGTAGTCACTTAGATAAAACTTGCTTAGCATGAGTAGCTAAATTTGCTGAAGCCTTAGGCCGCGCTCCTAGTTCAGTAAGAAAGGGCCCCAGAGCTGGTGCAGGCTGGAAAGATAAGGGAGTTACAAGCAGTCTGCATTCCTGTGCCCCACACTCCGAAAGGGAGGATATCAAGGCTTTGAAATAAGGCCTGCTTGGGTGCCAGGACCTTGGGAAACAAAGCCTCCTCTCACTGCTGAAACAATGTTAATTAAGGGGTCTGGACTATCTCCCCCTCGTCAGGACCTTGGGAGATAACACCTAATGTCCCTGCTGGGGCAGTGTTAATTGCTGGAATTACTATCTCCCCCTCGTCAGGATCTTGAGAGACAGGGGTGGGACCCGGGGAATGAAGAAATCACTAACCAATCAGTGTAAAAGGGAAAATTGCAAACCTGGCAATTTGTTTGTATAAATGCTACTTGAAAAGTTGGAGGGGGGTGCTTGATTTGTGGGAAACCACCGAGCACCCAGGCTTGCGCAACTCTGAAATAAGCAAATGTCTCTCCTGAGTGTGTAATTATTGGCTTATTGCACACCGGGCAACAAATCCGCTTTTCGGACAACACCAGGACCATATCTCAGCATTGGCCATTAGATACTTCCCCCCCCACACCCCTCAAACAATACTCCCAAAGGAGTACAGTGACTTGGCTGATGCCTTTGAGAAGAAGGGGGTGGAAACACTGTTGCCCCATCACCCATATGACTGCTCCATTGACCTGCTCCCAGGAAAGGAGGTGCCCATTGGGTGCATCTATGCTTTGTCACACCCTGAATTAGCAGCCCTTGAGGAGTACCTCAAGGAGAATCTGGCATGTGGGTTCATCTGCCCCTCCACCTTCCCTTCCAGGGCACCCATAACTTTTTGTTGAAAAGAAGGATTGGGGGTCTCTGGCCATGCACAGATTACAGAAGGCTGAAGGATATGGGCTGGATAAGTGGACGATAAGGTGGGTGGAAAATTGTCTGGACTGCCAGGCTCAAAGAGCTGTGAACAGTGGTAGAAAGTCCAGCCAGCAGCCAGTCACTAGTGGCGTCCCTCAGGAATAAATCCTGGGACCAATACTGTTTAATGCCTTCACTAAGGACCTTGATGATGGGATGAAGGACACTCTCAGCAAATTTTCAGATGACACCAAATTGGGGGGGAGCAGTCAATACACTGGAGGGCAGGGCTGCTAGTCAGAGGGACCTTGACAGAAATGGGAGAAATGGGAAATGGAGAAATGGGCTGACAGGAACATCATGAAGTTCAACAAGAGCAAATGAAAAGTCCTGCACTTGGCATGGAATAGCTCCATGCAACAATACAGGCTAGGGGCCGACTGTCTGAGAAGCAGCTCTGCAGAAAAAGACCTGAGGGTCCTGGTGGACAAGTTGAACATGAGTCAGCAGTGTGCCCTTGCAGCAAAGGAGGACAATGGCATCCTGGGCTGTATTAGAAAGAGTGGAGCCAGCAGGTCCAGGGAAGCAATCTTTCCTCTCTATTCAGCACTTGCAAGACTGTATCTGCCATACTGTGTCCACTTTTGGGATTCCCATTACAAGAAAAACATTGACCTACTGGAGCGAGTCCAGCAGAGGGCCACCAAGCTGGTCAGGGGGCTGGAGCACATGATGTGCGAGGAGCAGCTGAGAGAACTGAGCCTGTTCAGCTTGGAGAAGAGAAGGCTAAGGGGAGACCTTATTGCTGTCTACAACTATCTGATTGGAGGATACAGAGAAGATGGAGCAAGACTCTTCTCAGAGGTGCACAGTGATAGGACAAGAGGAAATGGACAGAAGTTGGAACATGGGAAAATACAATTAGATATTAGGAGTTTTTTTTGTTTTGTTTTATTTTGATGAGAGTGGTCAAATACTGGAACAGGTTGCCCAGAGAGGTTGTGGGATCTCCATCCTTGGAGGTGTTCAAGCTATGATTGGACACAACCCTGAGCAACCTGATCTAATTAGACTTGCTCTGTGCTGGGGGGTTGCCTAGATGACCTCTGAGGGTCCCTTCCAACCTAAATTATCCTGTGATTCTATGAGATCCCTGTTAGCCCATTTCTCCAGCCTGTTGAGGTTTCTCTTATAGTCCTGCCTTCTATTGTACTCATCACTCCTCCTCTCCCCATTTGGTATCTGTTAACTTGCTGAGTGTACACTCCATCTCATCATCCAGGTCATTAATAAAGATAAATAATATCGGCTCTAGTATTCACCCTGAGGAACATCACTAGCACCTAGCAACCAGGTGGGCTTTGTTCTGCTGATCACAGCCCTGTGAACCCGATGGTCTAGCCAATTTTCCACCCACTTTATAGTTCACTTATTCAGTCCATATCTCACCATTATAAATCATTCCATCTTGAACTGTAAATTTCAGTCTAAAATTAATTATTAGCCAGCTACCTAGGATGCTTTTCTGTGTAGGCTTTTAATTGTATACCTTCAACACTAATTTCTTAACCATCTGATTCAATTGCATGTCAATCAGTTCAAGTTACTCTTCCTAAAACTGCTCTGAAATATAAATTAGAATTCCAAGAATTATCAATATTGCACATTAGAGCACGAATTGTGAAAAATGGTACTGAATATGAATGTGATTTCTGTGATCATGGTTTTCTAAACATAATGATAAATTTAAGGGGGAGGTTCTCTAGGATCAGTGGAATTTGTGCTATGAAGGTGTTTACTCTTTACTGTTTGAAGTAGTGTCCCAGGTTTAATTACAGCTGGTAAAATGCTGTCATTAAGATGTGCATCATGCATGGACAGATGGATCTTTTCACAAATGTCTACACAATGCAACAACCCGTTAGTTCCACTAGAGTACGCAAGACATACTTCACTTGGCTGTATGTATGTACTGTAAGTGAATACAAACTGAATCTGCTGAAATATCTGACCAACAAAGTTCTCCAGCTGGGACTGGTCTAGTGTGTATGAAACTAAGCCAGTAGAACCTTTAATGTAGTCCATTTGTCAATTTGATGTCACAAGCTTAAGCATAATATACTACCTTATTTCAAGCAGCTTGAAATACAAGGATATTCAAAAAAACCTAACAATGGCATGAATTTCTTCTGGAACATAGTAGCCAAGATATCCTGTTCAGTGATTCATAAAGTAATGGCACATAATTTCAATTACAATGTCTGGCTACTAAATTCTTGGCTGCTGTTAACGGGTGTCTGATAAGGGCTTCATAGTAAATCATCATAGTATGTCTGGTAGCATGCCAGGAAGCTCTATTTCTGCTTTCATCAGTGTCATGGGGGAATTTAGGGAGTGAGACAGTGGCAAGAACAGAACCATACCACTCAGCAACATAAAATCTAAGATTTATTTACTAAGCAGGACAGGTATAGCAGGTGGATAGTGATTTCTATTCTACAACACACTCACACCAAGCAAGGCCTACGGTCCAGTTTTGACCGGTGCCAATGACTCGGGGAATAAGGCACTCATTCCAGCTGATCAAGGGGTCCAAGTCCTGCCTGGCAGCCTGGGCTTTATACATAGCGGTTCCACCTTGGGTTCAGCCTTCTGCACAGTGTTGAATGTCCCTGGATGTATTCCCCCAAGGAGTTATTGTGTTCACTATTTATTGCTTTCTAACTTAGATGGACAGCATAAGCTGCCAATGGCCATATTGGTCATGCCACCAAGGCAAATTTCTTTGACTTTCTCCATATCCAAAACCAATTAGCTGTTGTTACCTGGGTTACTATCACCTTCTTGCCTTCCCACCCCAAATGTGTTGCAAGGATGTAAAGCCATTAAGAGTTCACCTGTGCTTCTTTGTTTCTTTCCCATGTATACCTCAACCATTAAAGCAGGGCAGATGTAGTCAAGATCTCATTTTGTCTGAGCATTGCATTTGGGCAGGCTTCACCCTGTGACATTTTACCCCTTGGCTTATGCTGACTATTGATGCTTCATATACACACACACGCACACACACACATGCACACACACACACACATGCATATATATATATTTATATATGTGTGACTGTTTAGCAGTAAGCGATATGATGGGGTCAATGTGGTTAATACAATGACTATGCAGCAATAACCTGAGACTCTTGTGAGTGCAGTACTTGTCCCACAGATGCCTATCTCCTGGCTCAACCACAGCAATCGATCATTCAGCAACTAGGCTGTGCTGTGGCAACATCTACTCGTGCCTCACAAGCTTTTTAAAGGGTGTGGATCAGCCCACCTGATAAGATGCTGCAATTAGTGTACAGTACACCATGTGTAAACACATAAAATCAGACATTATATAATAACACAGTATAAGCAACACTACAATTGTATGTAACTTTAAGTGTAGCAGTCCTGTGGCCATGGGACACCATCCAAGGAAAATATTTTCTCGCAAACTATGTAAAGTACTTTCCAGTTGTGAAGCAATATGAATGATCTGTTCTGCGTGCTGTTGAATGGCAAAGTTGACTGCACCTTGATGGTTCAGTTCTTGATGGTTCAGCTCCTGTTCCAGACATGAGTTGCTTCCCATACTATCTGTTGTTCATGTAGTAGGTGGTCCCATGCAGCCCCTATAACATTGGGGGCATCCCATACAATAGAGTCTCAATTGATAACAGTCATCTGCAATTTTTGCTTTTTGGTTTTATATACAGTCTCATTAATTATTACAAAAGTTACATTTTACTTGCATTCTCAATTTCCCACTCCAGAATTATTTACATTTTTTTTTATGTTATCTTCCCATTCTATCACAATCATAGATGCAATACACAAAGAACTAGTCTCATTGGTGATAATTATCATATGCTCTTGCACTTCGGATAGGTTTTAGAGTTTGCTTCTTTTAACACAAGGAGGTTTAGATGTACAATAGGCCCATGACATACCCATTGGGTAGTATTCCACTGTTCACAACCTTGGTGATCAATAACCCTTCTATCATTGTTTACCTATTTACCCAGTTGTTGGCTGGTTTACAAATTCCCTTTTATTCCTACTGGTGACATAGTGAAGGGGGTAGACAAGCTATTGTTTAAGCTTTTTATCAGAGGGAGAGTTTCTTGCTGTGAGTTTAGTCTCCCACTGCTCTTGATTCACAACCACAGGGAACATCCATGTTCTAGGACTGAGCCCCAACAAATCTGGAGCTGCTTCCTACCACTGTGTTTAACTATTGTGTTTCAGTCCTTATAGGACAGCAGTGTGCCATGGTTGGTACCACCCCGCCTGAGCATAGGTACTGAAGGTTTTTTTGTGGTTTGGCCGAGATCTTGGGGGGAGGGTGAATTCCCCAGCAATCCAAGTCTCTTTCAACATTGTGCAATGTTTTTTAAATACATAAAGTGATTCTCATACATACACACATGCACACACACACACACAACATGCATAGACATTATATTTGTATATTAGTGATCTGTTTGTTAATAGTGATCACTATTAAAAATAGGAAGTATGCCTGTCCTCAGCAAGAGAAACAGACTTTCTATTGTTTGGAGATACCTTTAAATGGGATTCATTTAAGTTTCTAATTTTTCTGTCTTTATTGTCATCCATGGCAACTGATATAAAAGGAAGTCTTGTTTTCTTTTTCATATATGCATATATAACAATAAAGCAAAATAAAAAACAGTGAAAGCAAAGCTAAGCAACATATATTTATCAATATTCATAGGACTGGAATGGATTATTTATTCTTCTGTGCTGCCTATGGAAGACAAATAAAAAAAGATTGTTTTTTAATAGTTATTTTAGCTATCCAAGCTGAAACAGCTCCCTCAGTAGGAATCTCTGGTGGTATTAGGAGTTTGCTCAGTAGAATTTCTGTTTCTCTATTAGCAGTATAAAGATAACTTTTATCCAAGGTAAGAAGTGACAGGTGTCATGCCCCCCAACTTCTGATGGAAGCCCCACTCCTACAGTTAGTCAGATGTCCCACTTGCCCCAGAAGTTCCTACCCCCTTCCAGCCATGTGGTTTGTTTACTCCGTCTATTTTTGCCCCTGGGGTTTGCCTCTCTGTAAAATGTCATACCCCATGTGTTCGCAAACTGCCCTGTGATTAGCTGGCAGGACCAGCCACCTCTTCCACTTTACCCAGAAGTACATCAGAGCAGGAAGTCCCCTACCACTACAAACACAAGGGCCACCATTTTGTTTCAGCTGCCCTTTTTATGGCAAGGAGCCATCATTTTGAAAAATGTGTTAACCTGTGTGTTTTCATACTGCTCTGTGATTGGCTGATGGATGTTTCTCGACACCATAATACCCCACGTGTTCTCAGGCAGCCCTTTGATTGAATGGCAGGACCAGCCACCCCTTCCTGTATACCTCAGAAGGGCATCACAGCAGGAAGTCCTCTCCCACTAAATACACAGGGGCCACCAGGTTGTTTCAGCCTCCGTTTTATGGCAAGGAGCCACCATTTTTGAAAATGTCATGACTGACATGCTTTCATATTGCCTTGTGTGATTGGCTGGCAGGACCAGCCATGCCTTCCCGTGTACCCGGAAGTATGTCAGAACAGGAATCCCCTGCCCACTACATATGTAGACGCCACCATTTTTGACAACATCATACCCCACATGTTTTCATACTGCTCTGTGATTGGTTGGTTTCCATCTTTTGACACTGTCATACCCACATGATCTCAGAGCACCCTCTGATTCACTGCCCATTTCCTTTGGACCAGGTAGTGCTCATATAAAAAAATATATACGTGTGTGCGTGTGTGTGTATATTTATATATATAAATTATATATAATATGCATAAAAGCATTGGTATAAACTGTACAAAACATTCTTTAATAAGAGATAATGAAATAATTAAAGTTTAAATGTGAATAGAAAGTAACTAAACAAAAGTAAAAGGCAGGTTCTGGGCCCCCCACTTTGCAAGGCTACTGAACAAGCCCTAACATGTTTGGGGTGGGGGGAAGTTCAAGAGGGCAGGGGGCACCAAAACTGGGAGGGGGGGACATGGACAAGTTGGAACATGCCCGAGGGCTACGGACCCATCCTAGGAGACCCACCAAGGGGCCCTCTGCACAACCTCTGCCACGTACAAAGAAGAAACCAATCCTGTGAGCCAGACAGAGAGGCCCCTGCATCTAGCCCCAAACCACCAGGATGACCATGCAGTATTACTGAGGCAGCCTTTGAGCTTTGCACTGTGCTGCAAGACACAGGCAGCACTGTCCACAAAAATGGAAAACGAGAAACAAAATGCCAACGTCAGAGGAACATGTGCATGGGAACATTAAGGGAAAGTTGCAAAGGGATTCTTGAAAGCAGACCATGCAAACCAGAAGAACAGGCCCATGGGGCCCGTGAATCAGAAACTATATTTCGAAGTATCACACAGAAAGGGTGGGTGGTGGTGGGAGCTGCTTTTACCCACAGCTGTGGGGGAGCTTAGAGCTACTTGTAAGACCACTGTAGGGTGCAGGCTTGTGTTTCTGTGTTTCCTTATCCTTAAATTGATGATCCTATAGAAAGTTTCAAAAAGCTCCAGCTGACAGACTGAGAAGGCAGAAGACAAAAGTGTGTCCTGATCTGTTTGCATTCCTGTCTGGGCCTGCAAACGTCAAAGAAAGGAGAATGGGCATAGAAGGGACAGCTCTGTTTGAGGGAAAAAAGGGAAAAGGCTGGAGAAGCCTAACCAGCAACCAACTCTCCTCATACCCTGTTAATGAAGTTTCTCTGTGCATGAGATAAACTGATTGTCCAGTGTTTCATTTCTTACATGTGTGTAGTAGCAGTGTGTCAGCAGACATGTCAATGCCACAGCTTCTGTTAAAAGAGGCACTATGTTAACAGCACTTCTGTTAAAAGAGTTACTATGCTCCTGGGGAGGTGGGAAGCTTTGGGGCTATAAAGCCCCTTTTTAAAGCCACTAAAAGGTGAATTGCCAATCTGAACCGGAGCAAAGCGGCAACCTGGTTTGCAAAGCAGGACCCTTACAGTTTACACAAGGCTGAAAGAAAGCACTTTAAAAGAAACAAGGTGATTGTGGCAGAGGTGGATGCTCAATGGCAGGCAGGCTTGGTGGACACGCGGCAGCTTTCCAAACAGAATGATGGTGTGAATTACATCTTAATGGTGATAGACATCTTATCCAAGCATGCCTGGGCCTTTGGCCTAAAAGGCAAAACAGGTTCTGAAATAGCTGGGGCTTTTAAAACCCCTTTTAGCAGGGGGCACACACCTCAGAAATTACAGACTGACCGGGGAAAAGAATTCTGAAACCAGCCTTTAAACGACCTGTTAAAGTAGTATAATGTTCACCATTTTGTTACTAATAATGAAGTAGAAGCCTCTGTCATAGAGTGTTTTAACAGGACGCTCAAAACCAAGATGTGGAGATATTTTACAGCGTGCAACACTTTTGGCTACATTGATGTGCTATCGGAGTTTATAAAGAGCAACAATGATAGCTTCCACAGAACTATCAGAGCCAGGCCTGTGGACGTGAACCCTTTAAAGTCTGCGAGGGTTTGGAAAACCATATATGGGGATGTGTTTAACATTAAAGAATCTGGGCCTCTGCTCAAAAAGGGAGACCGCGTCAGGGTGTCTAGAACAAAAAGAGATTTGAGAAAGGTTAGGAGCAGATGTTCACAGATGAAATTTTCATAGTAGCCTCCCAAGTCCAGGGCATCCACCGAGGCTGGAGCAGGGGTAAAAGAAGGATGGCAGAAAGGGGTTTCTATCCAGCAATACCAGCACCAGAATCCTCCCACAAAACACCAACCACTTTACCATACAGCTGGTGAGGCCCCTGGAGCTCTCAGCCAGATGGGAGGTGGGGCTGGCAGAAATACAGTACCTGCACAGCTGGAATAACATCAATGAAGACACCCTCTTTGAAATAGCGCTGCAGGGTAAGACATGGCAGTATACTTTGCAGAAAGGCTATTATCCATCCCTCTCCATGTTGATGGAACATATGAACCATCTTATTAACCCCCCCACAACAAAGCTTCAACTGTCAAGTCTCCAGCAGTAGTCCTGGTCTATGATCCTGTCATAAGGAAAACAAAGCTTAAAAAGGATGAAAGTCCTTACACTTTTTCTACAACTGGGGATCCAGCACATATTTTGGGAGCTTTTCCAGGGGTTGCTGCTAAGAAATTTCCCTTTGTGGTGGACATCACTGGAGGGTTTAACTTGCTTTACCTCTGTATGGATCTTGTAGAGCATCAGCTTGTCCAGGAGGTTTTGGTTCCATTATTGCATTGTGTTCCAACTGACGATAATAACGAGGTTGTTACAATGACATTTGATAAGCCGCACTATGTGACAGTAAACCACCAGCACATCAACACGATCAGCATTGAAAAAAAGACGGACCAGAACAAGCGTGTCTCATTTCTTTGTGAAGCTGCATCTTCGGCCCCAGAAGTCTCTGATATTTTAAGAAACCACGCAAAAATGGTAGTGGTAAAGAATTCTGGAGACCTGGCATTGTACATGAATTATTACAGAGCCCAAGGCAGCAGTGGTCTCCCTAGTTTTCAAGGTGTTCCTGTGATGTATGGGGCAGGCGTTGGAGGTATATTCCATAGCCTATTTAGAAAGGCCATGCCATGGTGTTTTGAAAAGGGGTTGAAAATTGGAAAGGAGCTATATTTTAAGAGGGATGGCTTTTGCTCGTGGCTGCTCAGAAGAATGGACCAAATCCAAGCTGGATTTGTTTGAAGTGTCCCCAATGCAGACCAGCATTGAGAAAAGCCTGTTTATTGAGGTGCCTCCACTTTCCACTATTGCTCAGTCTGTACCCCTGGACCTTTTCATAGCTGGGAATGGGGAAGATGGCATAGATCTGAACAAAACTCTGCTGTAACTGCTGCAAGATTGTAAAAGCTGATGGGTCCAGCTTCAGTGCCAGTGAGGCTGTGGGACTAGTGAATTACCCGTTGTCCTCTGTTTTCAGCCAGCTGGACATGACACTGGTTGACCAATTGAAAAGCCAGAGCAAAAACTGCTACCCCACTGCGCCTTCATTGAGTTGCTTCTCAATTATAGCCACGACACGCTGTCCACGCACTTCTCCACGGGGCTATTTTACAAAGACAGACGGGCACCAGGAAGTGGTTATGCTTCAGTAATGGCTTTAGTAATCAGGGTTTTAGGCAATGCTCGGCTCTGACGGCCCAGAGTAGGTGGATCAAACTGTTGGGACCCCTCCACAGCAATTCGTTCTTTCAAGACAAGCTTTTGTTGAATGGCGTGGACATAAAACAAGGTGAAGCGTAGCAAAGCCAGCTTTTGTTTGATGAGCTCCCTGAGAGAAGAGGCCTGCAAGCTGGTCATTACCTATGCCTCGCTGTTTGTGATGAAAGTGCGGGTGGCAACTGGGGTGCATTTGGGACATGCTGAGGCGTTACTTATGGCCAATGCTAAATACCCGGTGGACCGGGGGGGGCATGAAAGTGTTCAGTATACTGGCCGGCAGTCCTGTCAGCAACCAGGAAAATTTGTTTCTGGGACAACTGCCCAAGCTTGTTGTTATTGGGTTCATAGATAATGGCACTTTTAGTGGCAATTATGTTAAGAACCCTTTTGACTTTAAACATTATGATATACATTTTGTGGCCCTGTATGTGGATGGTGAACAAACCCTGGCAAAACCACTGCAGCCTGATTTTGAGAATGTCTGCTGTGTGAGAGAATACATGCAACTCGTTCAGACGATCAGCAGCCACATGAAAGATCATACCCTGAGTAGTCCCATGGATATACCCTGTTTGCCTTTGACCTGTCTCCAGACCAAGAATGCACTGATTGCTATTCCCTGATTAAAACAGGAAACCTGAGAGCAGAAATACACTTTGCAGGGGCCTTGACCACCACCATTAATATAATTGTGTATGGCATATTTGACAATGTGATAGAAATAAGCTGGAGGAGACATCTGCTTTTTGACTACATGTGAAAATGGACACTGAACAGCTCTCCTAGCTTTTTGCAGCAGACCGCTACTACAGAGAAACATTTCTAAGTGTATACCAGACCGACTGGCTGCCTATGGCCCATGTTTCTACAAGACCAGTGAGCATGTTTGTGAATACGCATCCACATAACCAGCCTGGAAAGCATTGGCTGGCAATTTTCCTGGCAGATCAGTACTGCGCAGCGTTTTTTGACTCGTACAGCTCCCCCCCAAACAGCGCTCTCTTTCCTGAAATCATCATGTCCTTTTTAAAACGGAACACTACGAACATCACTTTCCAGAGAAAGCAACTGCAACATCCTCTCTCTACATCCTGCAGATACCACTGCGTCTTTTTCCTACATCACTGTAACAAGGGCCTACCTGTTGAACCGCTTTTAAAACTGTATTCTAACGATTTAGTACAAAGCGAACAGATGGTGGTGCATTTTACAAAAAATGAATATGGAGCTTTTCCTGTTAACACAGCTGCTCAAAATATGTTTCAAAATGCCCATACCTATATCTCTTGTAATGATTTACGTAAATGTATTATGTAAATAAAACATGAAACCCAACTGAAGGGCTGTGTGTGTGTTCTTCCCTCTGGGAATGTGACATATCTCCCCTTTTTTTAAGCTTTTTCTTTGAATATGAACAAGCCCCGAGCCCTCCTGCTTTGCCGGTGTTTCCAACTTGCCCAGTACAGCCTGGGAGATGTGTCTGATGCACATTATCCAACGCTTCCTGAACAACAGGGTATGGGTCCTCAGGGGTCTCGAGGCAGTTTCCCGCTTCTGTCTCATTTTGTTTTGGAAAAACAAGTTATTTTCCTCTTTTTCTTATGGCTCTGCTTCAGGTGTGCCAAGTACTTCTGAAGAGTGGCTATGTACACCTTAGCTTTTTCGGAGGCTGTCAAGCCTGGTTTTTGGAGCAAGACAGAGGCAACACTATCTGCGAAAATGGAAAACCAGAACAAAAAAGCCAACTTCAGAAGAACATGTGCGTGGGGACAGTAAGGAAAAGCCCCAAAGGGATTCCCAAATAAGACCTTGCAAATGAGAAGAACTGGCCAATGGGCCCGTGAAATGGAAACTATGTTTTGAGGTAAGTTTCACACAGACAGGGCAGGTGGTGGTGAGAGCTTCCTTTGCCCATGGCTTTGGGGGAGCTTAAAGCTATTGTATGGGAAAATGCGGAAGAATGTCGAGGAGATAGGCGATGGAAGCTAGCCAGACCATTCCGTGGGAAAAGGAGCATCTACAGGACATGTTGACCCATAATCATGTGGCTGAGCCTGTGCCAGGGTGGCGCTGCACCTGGGCTTTGAATCGAGATTAGCGATGAGCTCAACATGCTTACTGTGCATGTGCATAGTACATAAAAACCTCATATAGTGTCCCCCCAGCATTCCTCGCCATGGATCGATGCTCAGCGGTGCCAGGGACTCTCCCGCTCCATTATTGACTCAATCGGGAAATCACTGGGGAACCCCCGCTCAGACGCGGCGGTAATAAACGCTCAATATCGACCATAGCGTGCCTTGTGTTTGTGTATCTGTCCCTGCTGGGAGTCCAGGCGGTGCCCCCGCCTTACCCTTACAGCCACGTATAAAACCACTATGGGGTACAGGCTTGTGTTATATGTACTTCCTTATCCTTAGGTTGCTGTTGCAAATAAGAAGCAGAAGACTGAGAATGTAGAAGGGTGCAAAGAAGGGATCCTCGTCTCCATTCTCAATAGCATACACTTTCTCAGATATGGTTGTGACGCCACAGGGCGCATTCCCCAGTAGCTGTTGGAGTTGCTGTCTCTGCCATGTTGGAGGCTTCCATCCAGACAGACCTTCCAACGGAAGATGCAGCCCTGCAAGTCTCAGGCTGCAGGGAGTGCCTGAAGCCTCTCCGTGAGGCTGGGGCTGACGGTCATCTTTGCTGCAGAAGGTGTGCTGCTGTTGATGAGTTGTGTCGCCAGGTAAAAGAGTTATGGGAGGAAGTCAGCAGGCTGTGTAACATCAGAGAGGATGAGTGAGAGAGAGAGAGAGGGGATATTCTCAGAGGCCCTACAGCTTCAAGAGCCCCAACTGCCAATGGCAATGGAGACACACACGGAGTCTGTGCCTTGCAGGACAGTAAGTGGTAACTCTGAGGAAGGCGAAGGCTGGAAGCTGGTGACTACTCGTACCAGGAGGAAAGCTCCTGCTTCTCCTGGAGGCTTGCAGCTGATGAACAGGTTCGCTGCCCTCAAAGCTGAGGAGGAGCTGGGTGTGGTTTCAAGTGAAGCATCTGGGCCAACATAGGCTGCCCCATGCAGGAGCACCCGGAAGAAGCAGAGCGTGATTGTAGTGGCTGGCTCCCTGCTGCAGGAGACAGAGGCACCCATCTACTGACCTGACCTTCTGTCTAGAGAGGTTTGCTGCTTGCCGAGGGCTTGGATGCGGGATGTTGTGGAGAGATTGCCGAAGCTTGTCCGCCCCTCTGACTATTACCCCCTGCTGCTCTTCCATGCGAGCACCAATGATACTGCTGTATGGGAAAGTGCGGAAGAATGTCGAGGAGATAGACGATGGAAGCTAGCCAGACGGTTCCGTGGGAAAAGGAGCATCAACAGGGCATGTTGACCCATAGTCACGTAGTTGAGCCTGTGCCAGGGTGGCGCTGCACCTGGGCTTTGAATCGGGAATAACAATGAGCTCAACATGCTTACTGCGCATGTGTATGGTACATAAAAACTTCATCTAGTGCCCCTCCCATAGTGTTCCTCACCCTGGACCGATGCTCAGCGGTGCCAGGGATCCCCCGCTCCATTATTGCCTCAACCGGGAAAATGCCGGGGAACCCCCACTCAGACGCAGAGGTAATAAATGCTCCATATCGACCATAGTGTGCCTTGTGTTTGTGTATCCGTCCCTGCCGGGAGTCCAGGCGGTGCCCCCGCCTCACCCTTACACTTGGCGTAGTTGGCAGGATACACAAACGACAATGCCGTGGCCGAGGAGAGCGAAGGGGGAAGGCGAGAGCCAAGAAGGGACTGCTCGCCTGTGGCTGCCAGGATGGCCCCAGACTGAGCCATGGGGGCCGGCGGCTGCATTGCTTGCCACACTGGCAGTCCCCGAGGACTGGCCAGAGTTGGCACAGAGGGAAAGTGTTACCCCAAAGGCGGTTGAAGCCTCTTTACAGGTCATGCCCTTCCGTGCCGCTTCGGAAGCAGCTCGGAAGCTGGCCGGACAATTAGGGTGGGCACTGCTGATGGGCATTCGAGCCTTAGATAACGAGGTATCATCTCTGCAGCAACAAGTAAAGGATCTGGAGAAGGAGAGTGGAGATGTGTGTGACACGAGGACGGTAGCACAGGAGTTGATTATGACCCAAACTGAACAGAGTCAGGAATCAACCCACAGGGTAGAGCGGCTAGCTTTGCGGATGGCTAATAAGCGCTGCGGGCGTTATGGGAAGGTGCCCGCTACTGTTTCTCAGGTGTGGGCGATTATAACTCGACCCTCCTGGGACCCAGAGGAGTGGGATGGCAATATTTGGAGTACTTCCTCTGGCTCGGAGGTTGAATTTGGATTAGGAGGAGAACTGACTACTCCCCAGGTCTGACCTCTTGTGCAACTGAAGGGGGAGAGACAAATAGATAGGGATACTGTAGAGCAGTCAAGGATTTATATGCCAAAAGAGTTATGTGAGTTTTTAACTGCTTTCCAGCAGCAGCCCAGGGAGTCTTTGTTAGCCTGGTTAGTGAGAGCATGGGATGCAGGTGCTGGATCGCTTACTCTTGCAAGAGAGGAGCTGAATTTAATGAGCCCCTCATCAACTGATGCCCAACTACGGTATTATCTTACCCAATTAACTTCTGCACAAGATGGGGCAGGAAATGTTCTTGTAGCTCCAACGTTATATCAATGGTTGTGCGCTGCTGTGGCAGGTGCTTACCCGTCCACCGGTGAGTTAGCTGCTACAGTGGGGGCTTTGGTAAACAATATAAGGCATTTGGCACTTGTTGGTGAACCGGATACTAAGCAAGTGAGAGCAGTTTGGAATTCCAAGGCGAGAAGATTGGCAGGGACTACTAAATTGAGTGGAAAGCTAACGAGGTGACAGATGTGGACTGATTTGCTGCAGGCAGGGGTATTACATGATGAGATAAATGGTCTTTCTACTGCTGACTTCTTTAAGCAGCAGTTACCTGCTAATCAGCAATATCAGACGCAGCCTACCGCTCCAGCCACAGCATGGAAATTGCCAGCCAAAAGACAATGAGGGGGAGGCGGGTCCCCTGCAATATGGCATCCGTTGCGGCTTGGCATCCGGGGGACCAAAGCCCTTATGCACTCCTGCGAATTTGCTGGTGCTCTGGAGGAGAAATTGCTGTGCTTGCTTTAGTAGATACTGGGGCAGAAGTTACCGTACTACATAGCGCGGTAGCTATGGGGAGGCCACTGTCCATATATGTGGGTTGGAAGGATCGACCACCCCAGCGGTACAGGCAGTAGTTATGTTAATAATCGGCCGAAAAAAATAAAATTTACCCCAGTTTTATTAGCACCGATTTGTGAGTACCTCTTGGGGATCGACGTGTTACTGGGGAGAGATATTCAGACCCTACAGGAGTGGGGGTGGGCTGTAAACCCTGAGAAGGTACAGGGGCCGGACATCAGCATGCAATTCTTAGGGATAGTCTGGAGGGGGCAGACAAAAGCTGTCCCTGAGAAAGTGTGCAATACTATTCAACAATACCCTGTTGCCACTGCTGTAAAACAACTACAAGCTTTTTGGGGCCTTTTCGGGTTCTGGCGGACCTTTATACCCCACTTAGCATATTTAATGCAGCCACTACAGCGTTTGACCAAAAAAAAGGGTAGCCAGTGGCAATGGACTAAAGAGCAGCAGCAAGCCTTTGACCTGTGCAAGGAGGTGGTGGTGCAACATTCCAAGCTATTCACTCCACAGGAGGGACAACCTTTCGAGATGGAGGTAACGGTTATGGGGAATATGGTGTCTTGGGGGTTGTGGCAGCAATGTGCCCACGCAAGGCGGGAACCTATAGGTTTCTGGTCCTGTTTCCTACAAGGGGCCAAAGCAAATTACACAGCTCTGGAGAAACAGCTTTTGGCTGTGGTGTGGGCTTTGCAGGATACTGAACGGGTTACAGGATGTGACCCGGTGACTGTACACACCCCCCTCCCCATTCAGGCATGGGTGACGGATGATACAGTCAGGACCCATGTAGGGGTGGCCCAAGCTGCAACTCAGTGGAAATGGAGACACTGTCTACAAGCCCGGTTTAAGGTGTGGAGAAAGAACATGAGTACCCCACATGCAACCTTGTTAGGGGAAGTACGTTTTGAGCAAATGCCCCTATTGTCTGAGCCAGACGGGCTACCCCCCGCCCCTTGCTCCCCCAATAGACCCATTACCTGTCCAAGCGGCCCCTCCTTTTGGGATGTTATCTCCTGAGCGAGTACAAGCCAAACCGACCCGAGCAATCCCTGCTCGGATATCTGTAATGGAAGAGGGGGATTGCCCCCCGCATACTCGCCTCCGGGGAGGTAGAATTCTATACATCTGAGCAACTTAGGATTACTGAGCAAAGAGTTATAAGCTTACATTTAAGACTTGACTGCCCTTCACAGTGTGTATGGCTGATTACACCTTTGATACCTGTTAAAATAGCCCCACTCTTATTGACCTCTTCTCAAGATTTATCTTTCCAGGTATCCGTATCCACGCCAGTGAATGTCTCACAGGGAGCACCCATACTGCGAGGAATTCTGACCCACAGTGCCGGAGTGCCTCAAGTTCAGCAAACACCCTCAATGCACTCTTTAGCCAGTGTGTGGGTACTAACTCCTCAAAAGGAAAAACAGCCTGGCACTGTTTTAGCAGATGGTCCAGGAGCCACTGCTCTAGTTCTTCCTGATGGCGATACCATGCCTTTCTATCCTCTCATCAACAGGTTACCACGCTGGCATCTGGAAGTTGCCGTTGGAATGTTGCCTCTTGTAACCACGACAGATGCCCTTGATCTACAAGACCATCCAGCCTCCCATGTAAATACGTGGATTTGGCTGGCACAAAGATCAGCTAACCTCTCTGCTTTCTGTATTGCAGGAGGACGATCAGTGGATGATGTCTTAACTACCTGTTACATAGGTGTACCAGCTCCACTCGCGGTATTGCAGAGTGACACTTTCCTAAAAAATGTTGACATTTCTGTTACTCCCATGAATTTCTATGATTTGGGTATTGTTTCCCAAAAGCTGACACCTTGGGCTTACTCTTTCCATATAGCTAACATATCTAAAGCAGATATTTGCTTTCGCTTTGTAAATGCTGCCTCTGTTCTGCAGAATGTAACCAATACACAGTCAATTTGTAATGACACTACGAATATTACTTATGCGTCTGCTCACCTTATGCTACCACTAGGATGGTTCCTTCTGTCTGGCACTACAGCATATACATATGTGCCGGCCAGCGCCACAGGTGGCCTGTGCACTGTAGGTCATGTTACTTTAAGCATTCCTCCCTTTATGATGGAGCGGCGGAGGACCCTGTGGCATATCCTAAGATGCAGCTTGTAACTGCCATATAAGTTTATTTTCTCATGCAGAAGCTCTAGGCCTATTGTTGAGCCCAGCTGGGATCCTGGAGGTGGTGGCACATAATTGCAGACAGTTAGAGCATGTTGCCTGTGCTTTGGCTCAAAGCTTAAATTGGACATCTAGAGCCATTGCCTCTTTAAACAGGGAGTTGGGAGCAGTACGGCAAGGAACACTGCAAAACCACCTAGGGATCGACTGCCTCCTACTGCGAGATAACCACAGACACCATGACTTCGCCGAGATGTGCTGTTTCAACATCACCGATGGATCGGCATCTGTTGAGAATATCAGCCACCTCATACAAGGAGGACTCTTGTCTATCTCTTGCTTTGTATTATGTTATGCTTTGATTTCATTACTTTGTAAACTCCCTTGCCCTCATACCCCATGCCCTTCTGAGGATTGGGACGGCCTGTAACTAGCTTTCCACCACGGGGGGTGGAGTGTATGGGAAAATGTGGAAGAATGTCGAGGAGATAGATAGGCGATGGAAGCTAGCCAGACCGTTCTGTGGGAAAAGGAGCATCAACAGGGCATGTTGACCCATAGTCACGTAGTTGAGCCTGTGCCAGGGTGGCGCTGCACCTGGGCTTTGAATCGGGAATAACAATGAGCTCAACATGCTTACTGCGCATGTGTATGGTACATAAAAACTTCATCTAGTGCCCGCCCCCCCCCCCCCCCGGTGTTCCTCACCCTGGACCGACGCTCAGCGGTGCCAGGGATCCCCCGCTCCATTATTGCCTCAATTGGGAAAACACTGGGGAACCCCCGCTCAGATGCAGAGGTAATAAATGCTCCATATCGACCATCGTGTGCCTTGTGTTTGTGTATCCATCCCTGCTGGGAGTCCAGGCGGTGTCCCCGCCTCACCCTTACAGCTGCCAAGGGCAACTTGAAATGTATCGAGCATGACTATGGGGCTTTGGGGGCAGTTGTCAGGGGTATGGGGGCCCAGGTGGTTTTCTCCTCGATCCTGCCAGTGAGGGAGAAGGATGTAAGGAGCAGTAGACGGATACTGCCAATCAATAACTGACTGCGCAGCTGGTGTCAGCAACAGGGTTTTGGTTTCTATGACCATGGGACCCTGTTTGAAGATCGACATCTGCTTGGGAGAGATGGGATCCACCTCACGAAGCGGGGCACACGTGTCTTTGCCAACAGGCTGGCCAACCTAGTAAGGAGGGCTTTAAACTAGGCTTCCCCCTAGACGGGAGTGGGGGCACCTGAAGCATTTGCATGCAGGCAAGGAAGTGCCTACAAGACAAGACTGGGGAAACCTCTCGCACCCCTTCTGGATGCCTCTGTGAAGTGCCTGTACACAAATGCATGCAGCATGGGGAATAAACAGGAGACAGGAGAGATCTGTGTGCAGTTGCAGGGGTATGAGCTCATTGGGATGGGTACGGGCTCTTTAAGAAGGACAGGCCAGGAAGGCGAGGAGTGGCACTTTATGTGAGAGAGCACCTAGAATGAGCTCTGCCTAGGGGTGGACGATGGGCTGACTGAGAGCTTATGGGTAAGGATTAAGGGGCAGACTAACATGGGTGACACTGTTGTGGGTATTTGCTACAGGCCACCTGATCAGGAAGAGGAAGTAGACGAGGCCTTCTGCAGACAGCTGGAAGTAGCCTCATGTTCACAGGCCCTGGTTCTCATGGGGGACTTGAACCACCCCGATATCTGCTGGAGGAACAACACAGAGAGGCACAAGCAATCCAGGAGGTTCCTGGAGAGCATCGATGACAACTTCCTGATACAGGTGATGGAGGGGCCAACGAGGAGAGGTGCTCTGGTGGACCTCGTGCTTACGAACAAGGAAGGGCTGATTGGAGACATGAAGGTCGGGGGCAACCTTGGCTGCAGTGACCATGAGATGGTGGAGTTCAGGATCCTGCGAGGAGGAAGCAGGGCAAAAAGCAGGATCACAACCCTGGGCTTCAGGAGAGCAGACTTTGGCCTCTTCAAGGACCTGCTTGGAAGAATCCCATGGGCTAGGGCCCTAGAGGGAAGGGGGATCCAAGAAAGCTGGTTGATATTCAAGGATCACCTCCTTCAAGCTCAAGCATGGTCAATCCCCATGAGCAGGAAGTCGAGCAAAGGGCCAGGAGACCTGCATGGACGAACAAGCAGCTCCTGGCAAAACTCAAGCATAAAAAGGAAGTATACAGAGAGTGGAAGCGGGGACAGGTAACCTGGGAGGAATATAGGGATGTTGTCCAAGTATGCAGGGATGGGGCTAGGAAGGCCAAGGCCCATCTGGAGTTGAATCTGGCGAGGGATGTCACGAACAACAAGAAAGGCTTCTTTAAATATATCAGTAGCAAAAGGAAGACTAGGGGAAAATGTGGGCCCGCTGCTGAATGGGGCAGGGGCCCTGGCAACAAAGGGCATGGAAAAGGCTGAGGTACTGAATGCCTTCTTTGCCTCTTTGTCTTTACTGGTAAGACTGGCCCTCAGGAATCCCAGGCCCTGGAGACCAGGGAGGAAGTCTGGAGAATGGAAGACTTCTTCTTGGTGGAGGAGGATCGGGTTAGGGATCACTTAAGCAAACTGGACACACACGCACACTGGCACAGGTTGCCCAGAGAGGTTGTGGTGTCTCCATCCTTGGAGATATTCAAAAGCCGTCTGGATAGTGTCCTGGGCAACGTGCTCTAGGTGACCCTGCTTGAGCAGGGGAGTTGGACTAGATGATCTCCAGAGGTCCCTTCCAACCTCAACCATTCTGTGATTCTGTGATGGAAAACATTTACTTTTCCTCCACTGGATTGTTTTCTGGGTTTAGGCTTCACAAAGCAAAGTGGAAAAGGAGAAAACATAACTGAGTTGTTGGCTATATGGAATGGGTAAACATCAAGTGCTAGAAAGGAGAAAATGAGCTAAGCCAAAATGGAGACACCCCCCCCCCCCAAGCTAGGACTCAGTCCAAATGGAGTGGGAAAGTGACTCCCTGTCATTGGTGGTAGCATCTGGATTTTGAAACAAAGACATTTGCAATCTGTAACGGCGTAGCCCTGTAATACAGTATTGCCATTGCTAGTAACATGACATAAGCTTTGTACTGAGTTTGCAAAGCCTCAAGACTGAGGCTTGTCAGGCTTGCTCTGGCTGAAGTTTTCTTGACCTGCCCGTAGCTTTGTTTTACTTGATTTAGCTGTGACAGCAATTTCTCTGACCAGGTGTCTATGGCTAATTTGTTTTACTTTTATTTATCTTTGTGTGGTACAACCATAGTTTTATATAGATAGCAGTAACAAGCAGTTATTCTATGTAGAATGAGCTATTTAAAGCTAACACAATGCAGTGTAGAGAAATACAGGCCTGGTATGATTACAGAGGCCTCGAGAAGTGGAGATACAGGACGCAGTGAAGAGAGTACAGGCATGGGATGATAAGAGATAGGGCACAGGCTTGGCACTGGAGATCCCACGGCTATTAACAACTCACCAACGGTCAGTTAAAAGAAGCACAGACCTGGACAAAACTGGTTTATGGGGTAATAATAGAACAAAGAAATATTATCTAACTGTAGTGAGAACACCTGCGGAAGATCTGGCGAGGAGTCAGGTGACTGGCAGAGTACGTGATAGCAGCCCCAGAGTGTGCTCTCTACACACTGACCGAATTCCCGTCAAGGCCAGGCATGCATATTCTGTTTTGTCAACAATGTCTAGCTGCTTCACAGCTGGTAGCTACTCATGGTTAGCACAGCTGATATAAGAAAATAGTTCTAGTAGATTTAAGGGGCCCTTAGGATACAACGAGGTGAGTCCTGCCTGGGCGTCCAACCCGTGCGTCCAGCAGCCTCCCATCAGCGACCCCTCTGCGCAGTTCCCAGGGCTCCCCGTGCAGTTTGGAGTGTACATCCTTTATTAAATCTATCCTGTTTAACCTCTCATGAACCCTGAGTGTGTCTCTACGCCGGTATCCAACCCTCCCTTTCCCGCCTTGCGGTCACACTTATCCTTAGATTGATACTGCAAACAAGAGGCAGAAGCCCAAGCATGAATTTAAGACTGTCCTGTTAGACCATGACTACTGAGAAAGCAGCAAGACCCAGGTTTTGGGGCGCAGCTAGGAGACCCATGCTCTTAGAGACCACAGCTACTGCAGAAAGAGCAAGGGGGAGCAGTAAGAGCAAAGGGGGTGTTGCAGAGCTGAAAGACCACGATTATTATTGGGTACAGAGGAGTGGTAGGCAAGGAGGACATACAAGGGCTGATGGTGCTGATAATTTTGGGGCCTTGGCTCTCAGGCTAGCGAAAGAAGAGAAACTGTTGCAATGAAGACTGCTAATTAGGAAAGCTAAATGAATTTTGCTTCACTAGAAGCGTGTTGTTGGCAAGGGGTTACGAGGACCACAAGGGCCCTTAAAGGCAAACTGCTCTTCTGAACCTGATGGGCCAGTGAAGGTGTCTCCTACTAGGGCAGAAAATGATCCCCTTGGAGGGGCTTCCCAGTTACTGCAGCCCCCTGTAGAGCTAGAGGCTGTACCCCCACAAGTTCACAATGAGGATATCTCCCAGAAGGGGCCACCGGCAGCATTCCCAAGCCCCCGAGGACCTCTGAAAGCCCATCTTTACCCCCGCCCTCAAATGTAGCATGGGAGGTGGAGGGAGTGGCAGCCTCACCTGTGGTTTCCATGGAGCATGCGAAGAGAAAGATACCTAAAGCCCAGTGCCTCACCCTGTAAAGTTTACTGTTGAGAATAAATAATCATAAAACCTTTCAACTTTGTTGTCTGTAGTGTCCATTCAAAAAAACATGCTGGGTGGGAGGAATGGTTAAAGAACACACACACAGCCCTTCAGTTGGGTTGTAAGTTTTATTTACATAATACATTTATGAAAATCTTTACAAGAGATACAGGTCTGGGTCTTCTGAAACGTATTTTGAGTAGCTGTGTTAACAGCTTCCTCCAGCTTGCAGGACCCCTGCTGAGGAGCTCATCGAACAAAAGTTGTCCTTGCTGTGCGTCAACTTAATTTTTACATCCACGTCATTCAACAAAAGCTTGTCTTGAAAGAACGAATTGCTGTGGGGGGTCCCAACAGTTCGATCCTCCTACTCTGGGCCATCAGAGCCGAGCGTTGCCTAAAACCCTGATTACTGAAGCTATCCCAGCATGACCACTTCCTGCTGCCCGGCTGTGTTTTTGTAGAATAGCCCCATGGAGAAGTGCGTGGACAGCGTGTCGTGGCTATAATTGAGAAGCAACTGAATGGAGGCACAGTAGGGGCAGCAGTTGTTGCTCTAGCAATGTCCAGCTGGCCGACAATAGAGGCCAGCTGGTAATTCACAAGTCCTATGGCCTCACCTGCACGAAGGTTGGACCCACCAGCTTTTACAATCTTGCAGCAAAGCTACAGCAGAGTTTTGTTCAGATCTATGTCATCTTCCCCATTCCCAGCTATGAAAAGGTCCAGGGGTGCAGACTGAGCAATAGTGGAAAGTGGCGGCACCTCAATAAACAGGCTTTTCTCAATGCTAGTTTGCATTGGGGACACTTCAAACAAATCCAGCTTGGATTTGGTACATTGTTCTGAGCAGCTGTGAATGAAAGCCATCCCTGTTAAAATATACATTCCATCAACATGAGAGGGATGGATAATAGCCTTTCTGCAAAGTATACAGCTATGCCTTACCCAACAGCAAGTATACTGCCGCGCCTTACCCATGTCTTACCCTTCTATTTCAAAGATAGCATCTTCGTTGATGTTATTCCAGCTGTGCAGGTACTGTATTTCTGCCAGCCCCACCTCCCATCTGGCTGAGTGCTCCAGGGGCCTCACCAGCTGTTCATTTTAAACACATCCCCATACACGGTTTTCCAAACCCTCGCAGACTTTAAAGGGTTCACGTCCACAGGCCTGGCTCTGATAGTTCTGTGGAAGCTATCATTGTTGCTCTTTATAAACTCCGATAGCACATCAATGTAGCCAAAAGTGTTGCACGCTGTAAAATATCTCCACATCTTGGTTTTGAGCGTCCTGTTAAAACACTCTATGACAGAGGCTTCTACTTCATTATTAGTAACAAAATGGTGAACATTATACTACTTTAACAGGTCGTTTAAAGGCTGGTTTCAGAATTCTTTTCCCCGGTCAGTCTGTAATTTCTGAGGTGTGTGCCCCCTGCTAAAAGGGGTTTTAAAAGCCCCAGCTATTTCAGAACCTGTTTTGCCTTTTAGGCCAAAGGCCCAGGCATGCTTGGATAAGATGTCTATCACCATTAAGATGTAATTCACACCATCATTCTGTTTGGAAAGCTGCCGCGTGTCCACCAAGCCTGCCTGCCATTGAGCATCCACCTCTGCCACAATCACCTTGTTTCTTTTAAAGTGCTTTCTTTCAGCCTTGTGTAAACTGTAAGGGTCCTGCTTTGCAAGCCAGGTTGCCACTTTGCTCCGGTTCAGATTGGCAATTCGCATTTTAGCGTCTTCAAAACAGGAATATATGCCCCCAAAGCTTCCCGCCTTCCTGGGAGCGTAATAAATGTCTTTTAACAGAAGCCGTGGCATTGACGTGTCAGTAAGAGATGATACACCAGACGATCAATTTAACTCATGCACAGAGAAATTTTATTAACAGGGTATGAGGGGCGTTTGTTGCCGGTCAGGCATCTCCAGCCTTTTTCCTTTCTTCCTCGAGTGTTGCTGTCCCTTCCATGCCCCTTGCTCTTTCTTTGACTGCTGAAGGCCAGGGCAGGAACACAAACAGTTCACAACACACTTTTGTCTTCTGCCTCCTCTGTAGTCAGCTGGAGATTTTTTAAAATGTTCTATAAAGTCATCGTCAAACTAAGGATACAGAAACACATATAGCACTGGCCTGCACCCTGTAAAGGTCTTACAAGTAGCTGTAAGCTCCCCCACTGCTGTGCGCAAAGGGAGCTCCTCCCCTATTTGTGAAACCTAGCTCGAAACATAGTTTCCAATTCATGGGCCCATTGCCCATTCTGGTTCACATGGCCTTTTTCAGCAATCCCTTTGGGACTTTTCTTTATCATCCCAAATTGTTCATTCCCCCGCTCACCCTTTTGTCACCCTCACCCATTGAACTTGCCCCACACTAAACACGTTAGGGTTTGTTCAGCAGACTTGTAAGGTGGGGGGGGGGGGCAAACCTGATTTTTACTTTTATCTAATTACTTTTTTTCCACATTTAAACTGATTTTAATTATTCATTTCATTATCTATTATGAAAGACTGGTTTATATATTTTATACCTACACTTTTATGGATATATATATAAAATTTATATATCTTTATATATGTGTGTATATATATATGCACTTGTATATGCACTCTCTCTATATATATATATGAAGTGTAGCTATGTATGAATAAATAAAGTATATATTTATACATATTTGTACACTCCTTTTTATATGTATTTATAGATATGCATATAAAAAAATGCATATTTTTTTTTATATGAGCACTTCCTCGCCCAAAGGAACTGGGCAGCCAATCAGAGGGTGTTCCAAGATTAAGTGGGTATGACAGTGTCAAAAAGTGGCAGTCAGCCAATCACGGCGCACTATGAAAACATGTGGGTTATGATGTTCTCAAACATGGAAGCTCCCTGACATCCCTCCCCGGCATCTTATTAGATTTATCTTTACATATAGTAAGCTTAACTGCAATGAAATTTATGGTAATGATGACTTTTATTAACTTCATGGAAGAAGAAATATGGAAGCCACAGTTTATACACTTCTTGCTAACATTGCAATATCCACAGACTGAATTTAATATTTTTATGTTTCTGATATTCTTCCAGTGTTCAATTAGAGCATTTAAAGCCAAAAAAAGATCTGCTGAAAAGCTGAACTGGGAGTTGAAGTAAGTCATTTATTAAATGAATCGAAAAGACAGCCAACCAATTGAATTAAAAGAAATATTAACCAGTATTTTTTTAAAAAGTCAGTCTGGCTGAACACAGGTTCTCACCTGTTTCTTAAGGTTGCTTCTGCCTTTACTCTACAGAAATCTTGAAGGAAGGAAGGAAGGAAGGCTAGTCTGTCCCTAGCATGGTTAGGATTTAGCCAGCCCATCTTTTAGGTTTAGCAGTATAAGGACAACTTTTGTCCAAGATAAGAAGTGACAGGTGCCATGGCCCCCAAACTTCCAATGAAGCCCCGCCCCTACTGGCTGTCACATGTCCCACTTGCCCTGGAAGTCCCTCCCCTCTTGCAGTCACATGGTCTGTTTCCTTTGCCCCTTTTTTCCCCGGGGGGTGGGGGGTGTCACCATTTTGCAAAACATCATGCTCTACATGTTCACAGACTGTTATTAGCTGGCAGGACCAGGTGCCCCTTCCAGTTTACCCAGAAGTACATCAGAACAGGAAGTCCCTTCCCACTACATACACAGGGGCCGCCATTTTGTTTCAGCTGACATTTTATGGCAGGGAACTGATATCTTTGACAGTGGCATGACCCATGTATTTTCATATTGCCCTGTGATTGGCTGGTAGGACCAGATGCTCCTTCCGCTTTACCCAGAAGTAATGTCAGAACAGGAAGACCCTGCCCACTACAAGCAAAATTTGCATCATAGCTACAAAAGGGAAAGGAAGAAAGAAACATCTACTGGTGAAGTGGCATGGCTGGCCTCAGAAATTTAACAGTTGGATTGAAGCCTCCCAAGTCAAGGACATCTACTGATTGGGGTTCGAGTAGGGGAAAAAGAAGGATGGCGGATGGGGGTTTTCTATATCACGCTACCCAGCAATGCCAGCGCCGGAATTTTCCCCCAAAAAGCTTGAACCTTGCCATACAGCTGGTGAAACCCCCAGAGCTCTCAGGCAAGTGGGAGGTGGGTGTTACACACCACTAGAGGGGCATCCGGGATTCTTTCAGATTCCGGGATTAGTTGCACTGAACTCGAGAGATCATCATTTGTCAAGTATAGGAATTTATTAGAGATAAGTGGTTCTACACATATAGCAGATGCTAGACTACACTAAACAATTAGCACCAAACAATCTACAAACTACAAGTATAACAAAGCTAAAAGTATAGTAAAGCTAGAGAATACATCGGGACTAAAAAAAGGAATATATACGTATCAGAGCTCTATGGTCAAATCACCGGTGCACGGTACAGTGACTGCTTCTGCCCTTTCCCTGCGCTTATGGGCCACCCCTCTGGTATATCTTTCCCCGGATAGGTCGCACCACGCTTAAGCTGCGCCGGGATGATTCATGTTCTCCCTGGCAGTTGGCGTCAGGGGCATCCCCACTGATGGGTGGGTTGTCGGGTCCGCAGGCCAGCTGATGGTGGGTCCAAGTCCACACACAGAGGTACATGGCTTACTTTCTTTTATCTTTTCTTTGTTCCCAGGCTCAGTCCATTATCCAATCAAATAATGCCAGACCATAGTTACACAGCAGTTGTATTGTTACAAGACAACCCTGAGAAGCTCAGAAAGAATGTTTGAAGTAGGTAGATTTGGATAACTTCTGTCTTAGGTAGAATTTGCTTAGCATGAGTAGCCGCACACTTGCTTAGCATAAGTAGCTAAATTTGCTGAAGCCTTAGGCCGTGCTCCTGGTTCGTTAAGAAAAGGCCTCAGAGCTGGTGCAGGCTGGAAAGATAAGGGAGTTACAAGCAGTCTGCATTCCTGTGCCCCACTCTCCAGAAGGGAGGATGCCAAGGCTGAGAAATAAGGCCTGTTTGGGCGCCAGGACCTTGGGAAGCAAAAAGCTTCCTCTCACTGTTAAAACAGTGATGATTAAGGGGTCTGGATTATGTCTTCTTCCTCAGGGCCTTAGAAGATAACACCTACTGACCCAGCTGGGGCAGTGTTAATTAATTGACCAGGACCTTGAGAAGCAGGGGTGGGACCCAGGGAAATGTGAAGAAATCATTAACCAATCAATGTGAAAGAGGAAGGAAGTCACAAATATGGCAAATTTGATTGTATAAATGCTACCTGAAAAGTTGGCGGGGGGGGGGGGGGGGTGTGCTCGATTTGTGGAAAGCCACCGAGCACCCAGGCTTGCGCAACTCTGAAATAAATAAACAAATGTCTCTCCTGAGTGTGTAATTATTGGCTCATTGCACACCGGGCAATGAATCCGCTTTTCGGACAACAGTTTTCTGGCGACCCAGATGGGACTCTCGCTGTAAAGCCTTGCCCAGATCGTCTTGCCAGTTCCGGCGGGGAGACACTGCTCATCGGACTCCAGCGTGCACCGACCGTTTTGTTCGGGGACTCCGTGAGCACCCTCCCTGGTCGGAACAGGTAAGCGACTCAAAGGTGCAACGCAGTAATTATTAAGAGACATTGCATAAAGGGTATGATACAAGGGTAATTGGTTGTGGTAACCAAAGGTAAGCTTTGTACACGTTTGGACAGTGACGACTGGAGTGTACGAAAGCGTATTTGGTAAGAACGTTCTTTTAAGGGTAATAATATGGGAACAGGACAATCTGTGGGGGTATCCTCCTGTTCTCCTTTAGGATGCATCCTGAAACATTGGAGTAAGTTTGGTGGGAATCCTTTAACAAGGAGAAAATTAAAGGAATACTGTACTCAGTGGTGGCCAATGTATAAACTGGAGGATGAGGAAAAATGGCCAGAAATGGGAACGCTAAACTATAATACAATCTTGCAACTCATGTTGTTTTGCAGAAGACAGAACAAATGGGATGAGGTCCCATATGTAGATTTGTTCTTCTCTCTGAGAAATGATCATGAAACTAGAAAAAAATGTAAGCTGTTGATCTCTGATTCAAATGTGTTAATGATGATGGGAAACAAAGAGAAAATGTCTCGGTGTTGCTCTGCTTGTAGCATTGGGAAAAGATGTTTAAAAGCGGGTGATGAGGAAGAGGATGTACAATTATTGGTCTCTCCGGAAAGAGATCAAGATAGTGTCGATAGCAGAAATAAGGGAAGTGAGGCATGTAGCCCGATTGCAGGCAGAACTCGGGCTACTTGGGCTCAACATCCCGCGATTCAGGCCCCGCTGCGTCAAGCAGTCGGACCAGACGGGATGCCTGTGTATGTGAAGGTCCCTTTTTCAACTACAGATTTAATGAATTGGAAGGAGTCTGCCGGGTCGTACCGAGAAAATCTAGAAAAGATGTATCAATCCTTTAAAATGATAATTGAGAATCATAATCCAGATTGGCAGGATTTACAGGTGCTTTTAAATACTTTGCTTTCACCTGAGGAGAAAAGAATGGTATTAGACAAAGCTCAAGAGGAGAATGAAAGACAAAATGCCAGAGACGGACCAGACCGTTTTATGCCGGCCCAGGAACCGGGTTGGGATCAAAACACAGGGGCAGGCAGGTTAATGACTAAACAGTACCAACAGTTAATATTATATGGGGTAAAGCATGGAGTACCTAGGCCCAAAAATATTGCAAAACTATATCAAGTTGCACAGGGTAAGACTGAGGATCCCTCTGCATTTTACGAGCGGTTATGTGAAACTGCCCGAAAATGGACAGACTTGGATCCCGAGGACGAAGCAAATAAAATGACTTTTACTACATTATTTGTAGGACAGTCAGCACCAGATATAAGGAGAAAGCTTCAGAAAGTAGATGGTATGTCGGGGATGTCAATATCGCAATTAATAGAAATTGTATATAAGGTGTACAATAACAGGGAAGAAGTAGAGAGAAAGGAAAAACAAAAGGAGAAACTGAAAGATAAGGGGCAAAATGCTGCAATCTTGGCAGCTGCATTTGCCCGGGCACAAACTCCCTCTCAGGGAAGGGGATTTCCAAAAGGACAAGGACGTGGAAGAGGGTATAGAGTAGGAGGGAATTTGGGAAATAGAATTCCACTGAGGAGAGATCAGTGTGCAATTTGCAGGGGGAAGGGGCACTGGAAAAATGAGTGCCCGAAGAGACAAACAGATCATTGGAAACCTGAGTCTGCATCTGTTCCAGAGGCAGATTTGCTCATGATTGGTACAGAGGATTCAGACTGACGGGGACCGGGGGTTGAGGAATTGGATTCCCCAGCCGAACCCCTGGTTTCAGTAAAGCTGGGGAACGAAACAGTTAAATTTTTAGTAGACACTGGAGCAGCATACTCAGTACTAAAAAGCTGTAAGGGACCAATGAGTAAATTCTCTATGCCAGTAATTGGGGCCACGGGAAAGCGAGAGGTCAAACCTTTCTGTCAACCAATTAAATGTGAAATAGGAAATAAGGTGTTAACACATGAATTCTTATATATGCCAGAATGCCCATTACCCCTAATGGGGAGGGATTTACTGAATAAACTGGGGGCACAGATAACCTTTGATCAAAACAAAGTTAAGGTGCACATTCCACAAAGTAACGCCTGGAAGGCACAAGCATATATGTTGCAGAAAGCACTGGATTCCGAACAGGTGGAGGATGGACCAAGCGAAATTCCCTCTGAAGTAATGGACGCAGTAATCCCTTTTGTGTGGGCAACGGAGAAACCTGGAAGAGCCAGATGTGCAGAACTGGTAAAGGTGGAATTAAAACAAGGAGCCAAACCGGTAAGGCGAAAACAGTATCCCATGAAGTTAGAGGCCCGTGTTGGACTGGAGCCTATGATTAATAATTTCTTAAAGTATGGACTGTTGCGAGAATGTCAATCCGAGTACAATACTCCAATCCTGCCTGTAAAAAAGAGAAAAGAAAAGAGAAAAGAAAAGAGAAAAGAAAAGAGAAAAGAAACCTTTATGTACATGAGAGAGGGCACCAGGCTTTGGGAGTGCTTGTACAGACTTTAGGAAATTGGAAAATACCTGTGGCTTACTTTTCAAGACAGCTGGATAAAGTGAGTGCAGGGTGGCCAGGATGCCTCAGAGCAGTTGCAGCTGCTGTGCTGTTAATACAAGAGGCACGAAAATTGACGTTGGGACAAAAAGTGACTGTTTATGTGCCACATGCTGTTGCAGCAGTTTTAGAACAAAAAGGGCATCACTGGTTATCCCCGAGTAGGATGGTGCAGTACCAGGCAGTGATACTTGAGCAAGAAGATGTAACCATGAAGGTGTCTAATACCCTCAATCCGGCATCTTTATTACCATTTCATGAAGGGGGAGGTTGGCTCATGACTGTCTGCAAACTATTGAGCGAGTATATTCCAGCCATCCAGATTTGAGAGATGTTCCATTGCAGAATCCAGACTGCGAATTATTTACCGATGGGAGCAGTTTTATAATAAAGGGAGAAAGAAGGGCTGGATACGCTGTTGTCACTTTGGAAGGAGAAATCGAAGCAAGATCGCTACCAGCAAATACATCCGCCCAGAAAGCAGAACTGATTGCTTTAGCCCGGGCTCTGGAATTATCAGAGGGAAAATGGACTAATGTGTTTCAGAAGAAGCCCCCCCCCCAGGGGAAGTAAAAAGGGGCTTCATGCCTGGGGATTACTGGCAAATTGATTTTTCTGAATTACCAAAATGTAATGGATATAAATATTTGTTGGTAATTGTTGACACCTTTTCAGGATGGCCTGAAGCTTTCCTGTGTCGTACCAATAAAGCCAGGGAGGTAGTAAAAATGTTATTAAAAGAAATTATACCAAGATTTGGGGTACCAGAAGGGTTTTCTTCAGATAGGGGACCTCATTTTATAGCAGAAATAGTACAGCAAATCTCAAAAATACTACAAATTAAATGGGACTTACATACCCCCTGGAGGCCACAATCCAGTGGAAAAGTGGAAAGAATGAATCAAACAATTAAGAGACAGGTAGGAAAATTGTGTCAGGAGACTCAGATGAAATGGACTGATGTTCTACCTCTGGCATTATTAAGAATCAGAATAACCCCAAGGGTTAGGGAGAAAGTTAGTCCATTTGAGATTCTGTATGGTAAACCTTACACTGTAAATTTAACTGGAAATGAAATTCAAATGCACGTTAAGGGCGATCAAATTTTAAGTGATTATCTCTTGTCTATGGCAAAGGTTCTTACTTCTCTCCGTAGGTACATCCAGTTAAGATCTCCTGTACTTTTAGATTCACCTGTACATTCATTCCAGCCGGGAGATCAAGTGTATCTTCGGACCTGGAAGGATGAGCCATTGGTAGAAAAGTGGAGGGGACCGTATCTTGTACTGCTAACAACAAATACTGCTGTGAAACTGCAGGGAATTGATTCCTGGATCCACTACACCCGAGTGAAAGCAGTACCTCGAGAGACGTGGAAAGCTGAACAAGTTCAACCTTTAAAGTTGAAAATATATAAAGATATATGAGTTGTATTGGAAGCGAATCGGTTTTAAATTTAGATTGTATTCAGGGAAGAATTGCTTTAATCTGTTTGTTAGGAATAGGGTTAATATTGTTGTTACGGTATCTATGGTATCTGTGTAAAAATGATGTTCTCCTTAATAACCAGGGGAGAAATGTGGTGGTTAGTTTTTCTAAGTTACCTGAGCCAAACAATTAAAGGGAATCAGGAAGGATTTTGGAGTCACAATCTCCATTTGGAAGTAATTACGAAATCTATGAAGATAATTAACCAGAAGGATTGCTGGGTGTGTACCCACTTCCCTGAACATTCCAACAAGGGCTTCCCCCTAATTGGAGTGCCTCTTAATTTTTCCTTTATGGAATTTATGAAACAGATAAGAAATGATAGTGATCAAACGAAATATGATGAAACAACCGAACAGGAATGGGAAGTCCAGAGTGTGACAGGAGATTATTATCAATGTATCCGAAGATGTAATAATAGTAATAGATGGTGGGAGAAAACTGTACTTTATGGAAAGCAACCGATCAACTGTACTGGAGCCATTAAGATAGGAGGTTATAAAAATTGCTCTCATATACCTGAAATAGGTTATAAGTGGCCAAGTAAGGAACTAAATGGGTGGCATGTTCCGAAAGGTAGTGGATGGTATTGGTTGTGTGGGAACAAGGCATGAAAAGTGCTACCTCCTAATTGGTCAGGGACGTGTACTTTAGGGGCAATAATCCCTAATGTTACTATAAGAAAAGAACTGAGTAATAAATATCAAAAATCCTGGCTAAGAACATTCATGAGGAGACAAAAGAGGGTCAATAATCCTTTAATAGATCGACCTACTAGGTTTCAGTCATTCGTAAGGTGGCTGTTTCCACAATTGGGAGTGAGTGAACTTGAAAAAGCAATAGTAAATATTTCAGCAGTTATCGAAAAAAAATAGGGAATAAAACCTCTGATGCCATTGCAGCTTTACAAGAGGAGGTTTCAGAAATTGCTAAAATAAGCACCCAAAACAGGATGGCTCTAGATATGTTATTGGCATCTCAGGGAGGAGTATGTACAGTAATAAACACTAGTTGCTGTGTATATGTGGATCAAAGCGGGAGAATTTCTACCGATCTAAATGAAATCTGGAAGCAGACTGAAATCTTACATGAGGTTCAGAAAGATGATACTTCTTTCGTATTTGAAGAAACATGGAAATGGTTGACTTCCTGGTTCCCTGATGTGAGCTCATGGGTTAAAAAAATGTTTAAAAATTTTAGGATTGGTGTTAGTAGTTTTTGTATGTGTTTATGTAGTGATTCAATGTATTTCTAAGTGTTATATGAAACTAATATGGGAGAGATTTTAAAAGAGTGAGACTAATATGAAAATGATCATATAAGTCTCAAAGGGGGGAATTGTTACAAGACAACCCTGAGAAGCTCAGAAAGAATGTTTGAAGTAGGTAGATTTGGATAACTTCTATCTTAGATAGAATTTGCTTAGCATGAGTAGCCGCACACTTGCTTAGCATAAGTAGCTAAATTTGCTGAAGCCTTAGGCCGCGCTCCTGGTTTGTTAAGAAAAGGCCTCAGAGCTGGTGCAGGCTGGAAAGATAAGGGAGTTACAAGCAGTCTGCATTCCTGTGCCCCACTCTCCGAAAGGGAGGATGCCAAGGCTGAGAAGTAAGGCCTGTTTGGGCGCCAGGACCTTGGGAAGCAAAAAGCTTCCTCTCACTGTTAAAACAGTGATGATTAAGGGGTCTGGATTATGTCTTCTTCCTCAGGGCCTTAGAAGATAACACCTACTGACCCAGCTGGGGCAGTGTTAATTAATTGACCAGGACCTTGAGAAGCAGGGGTGGGACCCAGGGAAATGTGAAGAAATCATTAACCAATCAGTGTAAAAGAGGAAGGAAGTCACAAATATGGCAAATTTGATTGTATAAATGCTACCTGAAAAGTTGGGGGGGGGGGGGTGTGCTCGATTTGTGGAAAGCCACTGAGCACCCAGGCTTGCGCAACTCTGAAATAAATAAACAAATGTCTCTCCTGAGTGTGTAATTATTGGCTCATTGCACACCGGGCAATGAATCCGCTTTTCGGACAACAGTATGAGCTCAGTAACAGTGTGCATGTCAACAGATAACCCCAGGTCTGGTTCTTATCAGTCTGAGCTGCCTTCTGCGGTTTGACCCTTGTACAGGTTTGATTCTTGTACAGAGTGATTCTTGTACAGGTTTACCAACAGGTCATCTAGTGGAAAAACTCCACAGTGCCTGGATGCTTACGGTGTGAGTCTGCGGTGTCACAAAAATCTCCATCAGGTGTCACTTCTACTTTGCTGACTTAGTTTGTTCAGCAATCACGGGGTCGTTGGAGGGTGTGCCACTGGGCTACGGCAACCTCACAGTATGGTGACTGCAGCCGTGGTACACCCGGGGTTCGTTAACTCTTGGGGAGCACCCCGGAGCAAACCCCTCTTCTATAGGCTACACCACCCTGAGTCCCATGCTTGCCTGTGCGGCGCGTAACAGTGGGGCTGGCAGAAATACTATACCTGCAAAGCTGGAATAACATCAGTGAAGATACCACCTTTGAAATAGCGGTGCTGGGTAAGACATGGCAGTATACTTTGCAGAAAGGCTATTATCCATAGCTTTCCATGTTGATAGAACATATGAACCATCTTATTAACCCCCACAACAAAGCTTCAGCTGTCAACTCTCCAGCGGTAGACCTGGTCTATGATCCTGTCATAAGGAAAACAAAACTTCAAATAAATGAAAATCCTTACACTTTTTCTACAAGTGGGGATCTAGCACATATTTTGGGAGCTTATCCAGGGGTTGCTGCTGGTAAATTTCCCTTTGTGACAGACATCACCGGGGGCTTTAACTCACTCTACCTCTATATGGATCTTGTAGAGCACCGGCTTGTCGGGGACTTTACAGTTCCATTATTGCGCCGTGTTCCAACTGGCGGTAATAACAAGATCATTATGGTGAGATATGATAAGCCACACTATGTGCCAGTGAACCACCAGCACATCAACACATTCAGCAAAGAAATAAAGACTGACCAGAACAAGCATGTCTCATTTTGCTTTAGAAGGTGATTGTGAAGCTGCATCTGTGGCCTTGGAAGTCTCCGATATTTTAAGAAAACATGCCAAAATGGTAGTGGCAAAGAATTATGGGGACCTGGCTTTGTGCATGAATTATTGCAGAGTCCAGGCCAGCAATGGTCTCCCTGGTTTACAAGGCATTTCTGTGATGTATGGTGTGGGCATTGGAGATATATTATGTAGCTTGTTTAGAAAGGCTCTACCGCTTTTGAAAAGGGGTTGGAAATTGTTAAGCCACACATTAAAAGTGCCACTCAAGACTTTGCAAAAAATGTGTTTGGATGCATTTCCAAGGGTATCTTGGACAAAGTGGAAACACTAGCAAAGCAGGAGGGCTTGGGGCTTGTTAATATTTGAAGAAAGAGCTTTAAAAGAAAGAGCGCCACGTCACACCCTCAGAGGGAAGGCCTACCCCAGTCCTTTAAAAGAAATAGGATGGGAGGCACCAGACAACAGTTTGGCCAGGACAAAAAGAAGAAAAAGAACAGCTAGCAAGACTGAATGGTGCAGAAGAAACATGTTTTCACATGACCATCCTTTTGCAAAAATCCTATAAAAACTCTAAAGACCAAAATGCCAGTGAACCTCACCACGTTCAGGATGTGCACAGTGTGCCATGGCATGACTAGAGGTCTGTCCAATGCTGTATCAACTCGGGGTTCCCAGTGTCAGAAGGGATGTAAGATTTTATAACTTGCTGTCATCTTTTCCGAAATGTTAATAAAATAGGTATCTTTTTTGAGAGTGTTTGTGCTTTTCTTGTTGGGATCCAAAAAGAACCAGCACCTCCTGGTGCAAACCATATGGCGTAGTTGGCAGGATCCCAGTAAGAAATGCCTTTCTGGAAAAGGGATAGTGGAGAGCAGCCAGAATGGATAGCCAGCTGGCCCCACGTGTGGGCATGGGGGACAGCTGTGCAGCGTCTGGCCTGGGTGACCACCCCAGTGAGTTGGGAAACCGAGAAAGAGTTAATCAGGATGTCCCACCTCAGCTGAAATATTAACTTGTCTCCAAAAGCAAGGGGTGGGAAAAGGAAAAACTCAGCAGGATTTGCATTGTATTTGGTTGTTACTAACATGCTTGAAATGAGCGTGGGAATGTTTTGACCAGATAGAAGAGTTGCAAAAGACACATAAGATATGGGAAGAACTAGTGAGGGTATCCCAGCAACAAGAAATGCTGATGCAGGAACATGCTGCTGGCCGTGCCATCCAGGGGGAGGGTGGGCACTGTGTGGTTTGTAAGCAGCAAGTACAAGGCAAATTTTGGGATCCTGGAATGTGGGACCATTAGTCATGAACAAAGCAAAGGGGCCCCCTGAGCAACATCATCATACAGTCTTGGTGTGAGATTACACCCAGGGAGAATTGCTGAAACTTACTGGCAAAAAAAAGGGGGAGAGACTAAAGCAGTGGCTAATGTGAATGAGTGAGTGTGTGACATAATCCTATAAAGGAGAGCCCTCCAGCAGGAGAGTGTGTGAGCATGTGTGTTGGTGTGCTGCATTATAATACTGATAACCATTATGCTTCAGGGCAGCAGACACATGGATCAACTGGCTGGTTGGGGTCTCCTGTTCTGGTGGGAGTCTCACTGGAGATCCAGTGCACCTGTAACCCTTATGCCTTCAGGCAGCAAGCACAGATGCCTACCAGCTGGTTGGAGTCTGCCATGCTGGTGGGACTTCACTGAGGATTTAGTGTGCCTGTAACCACTGCATTTCTGTGGCAGCAAGTGCACGGGTCTGCCAGCTAGTTGGGGTCTTTTGTGCTGGCAGAGCCTCACTGGAGATCTAGCGTGCATGTAAACATAACTGTTAAGTTTAAACCCCACACCACAGCTGGGTTCGATCCTTGGCCAACTTGTAAATGAGCTTGAACCTGACCTAGGTGTTCAAATGAAAAGGCAGCAGCAGGCTGTGGGAGGGAAGGGGTGGGTTGAGTCTCCTTCTGTCCTGAAGTCCTCCCTGCTTGGCTGCTCCATAACAGCTCAGTTGTGAGCATTCACAAATCCTCAGAGGACAGTCCCTTCGTGAGGGGATGGGGGATTCATCCTTTTGCAAGTGTACTCAAAATGTTATGGTTGATGATCAAACTGTTTAACACTCACTTAAGGAGTATATTCAGGAACACCCCAACTATTGGACCAGCAAACCGTATTAGTCATACAGCAGGCAAAGGCTTGAGGAAAATAGGCTAAGGCCAAACCCTCTCTACTCTGCTCCCTGGAAGTTGGAAAAGCAGTTACATAAGAAATAAGCAATTGCAAAAGGATTTCCTCACTTAAAAATAAAAGTTGATCTATATGGGGAAACAATCAAAACTCCCAGTTGTGTTGAAAACCATACCTTTGGGAGGAAAAAGGTACAAATCTTAACTCTATTATTATCCTGTGAAAGAAAATAACACCCATTGCTCATGGGGTGAATGCAGAAAGAAAATGAAGTGATAAACAGTTGCTTACAGGAATGGTGAACAGAGACAAAAAAATTAAATGTTGGAGAGGTGGAAGTCAAAGCTCCTGGAGAAGTGATAACTGATGCATGCTGTCCCATTGCAAAGGCTAATCACAAGAATGTGAGAAACAGATAAGAGCCCTAGGAGCACAGTTACAAAACAAGAAAAGGCCTATAATGTGAAGAGCCAGCATCTCTAATCATCAAAACTGTTATAAGAAACCAGAAGGGGCTGGAAAATGTCCCAAGATGTAGTAAAAATCTCTGATCATAAAGAAAAAAATCAGTGTAAAGAAACAGTTCAAACTTAAGTAATAGATGGACGTAACCTTGAGTAATCTTAAGAGGAATGGTTTCAGCAGTCAGTTAAAGCCAAACTATAACAACCTAATGGCCTCAATAGGTCTTTTTGTTTTGTTGTACAGGGCGATCCTCTGAAGAACAACAACTTGAGAAAAAGCAGCCAGACATAGTAATAGAATTGTTGGTTTCAGTAATTTTTTTTAAACAAGCATGTAAGTAACAGAATGAATCTAGGAACCAGAACAGAAGCAACATTAAAGGAAGATGGCATAGATAAGTATTAGAGTATACTCATACCTGTCTGATAACCCAGCTTAACAGCTGTATTCTAGTGCTTCTAAAAGTTAACCCTATATAATGCATGATCCTAAGTAAGGTGCTAACACCTTTCCTTGAAAGAGAAGAAGACAGTACAATCCATGCATAAATATAACAACTGTTGATTTAAGCTAAAGTGTAAAGTTGGTCTGCTTATTATAGAGAAGACAGGGAGAGAGAGATGGGGAAAAAAAAGTGACCGAGTATGACTGCAAGGTGGGCAAGAGAGGGTTGAATATCAGTGTAGAGAGAGAGACTCAAGGTTTGTGAGGGGTTAAACAGGATAGATTTAATAAAGGACTTGCACTCCAAGCTGCATGGGGAGCCCCGGGAACCGCATGGAGGGGTTGCTGATGGGAGGCTGCTGGATGCACGGGTTGGCGCTCAGGTGGGACTCACCTTGTTGTATCCTAAGGGCCCCTTAAATCTACTAGAACTATTTCCTTATCTCAGCTGTGCTAACCTTGAGTAGCTACTGTCCAGGAAGCAGCTAGACTGTTGGCAAAACAGAATATGCATGCCTGGCCCTGATGGGAATTCGGTCAGTGTGCAGTTTCACACGCTGGGCCTGCTACCACGTACTCTGCCAGTCACTGACTCCTTGCCAGATCTTCCGCAGGTGTTCTCACTACACTGAGTGTACTAGAAGCTCCTATGAAGGGAAATATTCCAGCTTTGGGAACAAAGATAACTGTTAATAACAATCTTTTGTTAATCTTATCTTCAATAGGTAACACAGAATACTGATCTATGTACGTTATGTGTGTGCATATGTGTGTGTATTTGAGTATCTCTTTATGTATTTACAAAAGATGCTGCACAATGTTGCCAGAGATGAATTGCTGACAAACTTGCATAAATCTTTCTATGAGATCTCGGCCTAACTACAAGGCCTTTGATATCTCTGCTACCCTCTTCATCATGTCACCAGAAAGACTAACGGGATTCATAAAACAGTCAACAAATGAGTAAATAGGTAAACAATCATAGAAGGGTTATCAATCACCAAGGTTATGAACAATCAAATACCATCCAATCATGAACCTATTGTACATTAAAAAAAAAAAAAAAATGTTCTGCTTGGAATAGTACCCTTAAAGCTGCAGGGCTGCTACACATGAAAACACATCCAATTGTAATGTTTATACTAATTGTGTTAAGTATTGTCTAACTTTAGGTGGTTACATGTAGTGTGCCTCCTGCCAATTACAACACCCCTTTGGAGGACTGACCCATCTGCTCCAGAACACCTGTGAGACAAGAGCAGCTGTTGCCACAGCATGGCCTCATCAGAGAGGAGTCAGTCACTGTGGCTGAGCTGGGAGATGGGTGCCTGTGGGCAATATCTCACGGGAGGTTTGGGATATTGCTGTATAATCATACATATTACACTCAACAACCTAGTGTGTCTGTCGTGCAGACTTACATGGACCCCTAACATGGGCCCTCCCTGGACTAAGAGCAGGTGGTTTTCTAAACAGCATTCTTTGGTCCACAAGAAATTTAGAAAGTAGCATACAATCATTGATAGAAGCTGAAAAGCAACATGATGTTGTAGAAATACAAGTGTTACATCAGAATCAACACATCATCCAAGCCGCAAGGCAAGTAGCTACTACTGCTGCTGTCCAATGGTGGGACATCTTTGGTGGTTTTAGCTTCAGTGCCACTGCTATTGTACACCTTGTATTTTTGCACCCAATATTTGTTTCACTTGTCATTACTCTTGCATTATTAATTATAGTAATCACTTTGTATAGAAGAGTCTTTCTAGTAGCCAAAAAGCTTATTGATGTAACCTGCAAATTGCAATATCTTTAGGCAAGGCCAACTCTATGTGGATCAAGGGGTGGATCTTAGTGGTCCTAGCAGGAAGACTATTGTACATCAAGGAGTCAGTGATTGGCATAGCAGTTCGACCTGAGTAGACACAGGCCTGTGCTGTGCTGCACATATCACTTGGCCACTGGATAAACTTAGCCAGCTAATCATAACAAAGAAGCCTGTGGGCAGCTACCACTTGGCACCTGGTGATCACACCATCGGCACATCCTCGTCTTTATCTTCAAGTGAAGCAGCATGTTTTCATGTAAACATCCTTTTGCTCAACAGTAGAAATGATGAATAGAGTTGTTTACTTCTAAGAAAATCCTATAAAAACTCTAAAGACCACAATGCCAGTGAACCTCAGCACGGACAGGATCTGCAGGGTGTGCTGTGCCCTGACTAGAGGTCCATCTGATGCTGTACAACTTGGGTTTCCCAGAATAAGAAAGGACATAAGATTATCTATGCTATCCCCTTTTTCCTTCTTGTGTTATCTCCAATAAATGGTATTTTAATCAATACTTTATGGAGTCTGAGTGTCTTTCTTACTGGGATCCATGAGGAATACTTGAACCAGTGTACTACACCAACACCACTGAGCACACAGCCCTCCTCTGTCCCACGTGACAGCAAAGATGGCTGGGAAGGACATCAACCCAAGAGAAGCAAATGTGCTGTGAGCCCAGCAACAACAGGAGGCCTTGATTGCTAGTCTCGCCTTTCGTAATGTCTAGGGTGAATTTATTACCAAGCAATGCTTTATAGCCCTGTTAGGAACAAGAAACTGTCAATTTTCCATTCTATAAGATAACTGCAAGTCTCATCTGGCCAGCCCTTGTCCCTTTTGGAATTAATCCATGTGCTGCCTGTGCTTGATTGGAACTGTGAGAATCCAGAGAAAGGCTCAAGACTCCTGACTCCCCACATTCCTTCCCTACCTAGGAAATAGTTATGTGAGCCCTTGACTGAATGTGTGCTGCAGCTTACTCTGTTTGCCTAGCTCACAAGGCAGATTACATAATCACTTCCCTCAATCAACTGGCTATGCTCCTGTTGATACAGTCCAGGATGCTGTTATCCTTTCCTTACTCCCAGGGTGCAATGCTGACTCATGTTTAGCTTCCTGCCCACAAAGACTGCCAGGGACTTTTCAGCAGAACTGCTACCCAGACAGTCAGTCCCCAGCCTGTAGCATTGCTGGAGGTTAGTCCAGCTCGGGTGCAGGACTTGGCATTGGTCCTTGTTGAATTGCATGAGATTCCTGTCAGCCAGCCCATTCCTCTAGCCTGTCTAGGTCTTGCTCCACGATTTTCCCAGGGACTGAAGTGAGGCCGACCAGCCTGTAGTTTCCTGGACTGTATTTCTTGCCCTTTTTGAAGATGGGTGAACACTTGCCTTTCTCCAGTCATCAGGGACCTCCCCTGATCTCCATGACCTTTCAAAGATGATTGAGAACAGTTTCATAATGACATCAGCCAGTTTTCTCAGCACCCTTGGATGCATCCCATCAGGTACCATGGACTTGTATGGGTTGAGATTTCTCAAGAGATCCCTGACCTGATCCTTTTCCACTACTGGTAGTTCCTCTCCTTCTTGAACCCTGCCCCTAGGCACGAAGGCCTGGGAGACATTGTCAGCGAAGCCTGAGGTAAAGAAGATATTGAGTACTTCAGCCTTATTTGCATCTGCTGTCACTAAATCACCCACCCCATTCAGCAGTGGGCCCACATTTTCTTTTTTCATCTTTTTACTGCTAGTGTAGCAGTAGAAGCTCTTTCTTTTGCCCTTGACATCCCTTGCCAGTCTCAACTCTAGTTGACCTTTGGCTTTCCTAACACCGTCCCTGTGTGCCCTAGCAATGTTTCTATATTCCTTCTTTGTAGCTTGTCTTTGCTTCCACCTCAGTCATGAGTTCCCTGCTTAGCCAAGCCAGTCTCCTGATATATCTTCTCATTTTCCAGAGTATTGGGATGTCCCGTTCTTGTGCTTGGAGGAGGCTGTCTTTAAAGACCTGCCAGCTCTCTAGAGCTCCTTTGCCCTTCAGAGCAGACTCCCACAGGATCCCACCTACCAGTTTCCTGAATAAGCAAAAGTCTACTCTCCTGAAGGCCAGGGTGTGTGCTCTGCTACTTGCCTTCCTCATTCCCCTCAAGATCTTGAACTCCACTACTTCATGGTTGCTAGAGCCAAGGCTGCCATTGATTACCATATCCTCAACCAATCCTTCCTTGTTTATGAGTAACAGATCCAGCTGCGCATTACGTTGGTTGGCCCATCCAGCACCTTTGTTAAGAAGTTTTCCCCCCCAACACCCTACAGAAACCTCCTGGATTACTTCTGTCCCACTGTGTTGCCCTTCCAGCAGATGTCAGGGAGGTTAACGTCTCCCAGAAGAACTAGGGCGTGTAATCTGGAGACTTGCTCAAGTTGTTTAAAAACCACTTTGTCCACTTCCTCACACTGATCAGGTGGTCTGAAACAAACTCCAACCACGACATCACCCTTACTGACCTCTCCTCTCTTCCTGACTCTCAGCAAAAAAAAAAAAAAAAAAAAAGCTTAGAAAAAGCTGCTTTTTCATGTAAAGCCCCCCCCTTTTTCATTGCCTTTCTTTCCTAAACAGCTTGTATCCATCCATCACAGAACTCCAGCCATAAGAGATATCCAAGGTGGATGCACCCCAGAGCCTGGGCCAGCTGTCAGACCTGCCTATCACTCTGGAGGGGCACCTGACAACATGCCGAGGGGAGCATGCCCAGACCCTCAGAGTAACTCTGCAATGTTTTATACCACACCCCCTCCCTTGCTACCCCCAGCAGAGGAGCCCATGGAGGTACTCCTCACCCCAAGAGTGAGGACACAGGCAGAGGGGGCATGTTTTCACTGTAGCAAGAAAGGCCATCATGCTGCCACCTGCCCCAACAAACCCCTTGCTTCCTCAGTGCTGGGAAACCCTCTGCCCCGACCACTGCAAAGGAGGCACAGTTGGGGGTGGGGGGGATGCATTTACTAGCACCCTGCTTCACAATACCCCTCACTATCTATCACCCTCCTGAGTGGGTGCACCATTCAAACCTCTGCTCTGGTGGACTCTGAGTTTGCACAGCGTGCCTGGGTTCCTACCCAACCCCAACTCAACCCAGGTCACTGCTATACATGGGAGAATCACCCAAGGGAGGTCCATCACCCATGAGACTGTTCCTCTTTGGGTAACCATGGCATCTGGACACTGAGATTCTGTCCTTCCCCATCCTGCACAC
The DNA here is from genome assembly GCF_036370855.1 of Dromaius novaehollandiae. NCBI lineage: Eukaryota > Metazoa > Chordata > Aves > Casuariiformes > Dromaiidae > Dromaius > Dromaius novaehollandiae. The sequence goes on from NC_088130.1 coordinate 7,617,499, forward strand.
CCCTCCCTTTTTTCCTGTCATCCTAGGGCTGCCCTGGTTACAGAAGCACAACCCTATCATGGACTGGCAGTTGGGATCCTGTTGGAAACTTGCACGGGAGGAGCCGACGGAGGGAAGACCCAGACGCTCAATATGAGTGATCAGTGTACTTCCACTTTATTAGGCGTGGTCTTTCTTTATATAGTATAGGACTAATCAGGCTCATACATATTGCAAAAGCTGAGCTCCTTATTGGTAACAGCAATTTGGTTTACCCAGCAACTTCTGCATTACATCACCCGCAAGTTCCCAGGACTAATCATTGATAACACCTTGGAGCCAAGGACAATGTGTCCTTGGCTCTAGCTGTTTTTACTCTCGTACGGGACTTGGCTCACATCAACTGTGTGCGATATGCACTTAGTTCTGCTTCCTTTAGTTGTTCAATCTTCACATGACCTCTGCCCTCAAGCCAGTCCTCCACAGGATCCTTGTGCTTCCCTATGGAAAGTAGGCACTGTGGGGGGATGCTCCCAGCTTCCCCACACACACAGTTAGTGCCAGTCACAAGCAGTCTGCATTCCTGTGTTTCATGGCTAGCCCTGCATACAGACTAAAGCTCCAAAAGGGAGGATGTCAAGACTTTGAGATAAGGCTTGCTTGAGCACCTGAAAATCCATGCATACCCGCCTTCTGACTGGGGAGAACGCCTCCTCAGCCTCTGGAAGAAGGCTGGCTCATTTACATTTACTACTTACGCAGCTGACTGCAAATATTCCTGGCCTGCACACCGCTGGAATGACACCACCATTTGTACTGATGATTATCTTAGTAGCAAGGTTTCTAGACCTTGTTCTTCTCTCCCTTGGGGGCTAGCAGTTGACACTAGTGACTGGGACCGAGGGGATCATTCTGTCCTGTGGTCAACAATGCCAGATAGCATACCTTGGTGCGACCTTCCAAGTTCGGCTCGAGTTGTGAAAGTGCATGCCACTACCAGTATAATAATGATACCTGCCCTGGAGACCCTCGAACAGTGAACTTCAGCAAAAACTGTGGTGCTGATTGCACCTGGGGGAATGGGTTCGGATGTGCATTTCGTTCCTGTGCATGGTTCGTCTCTAACAATCCCAGAGGATCTCCATGGAGACCCCTGACCTCGTGGATATTCCCAGAGGAAACTCGTACCTGGAACTGTTTGGTTAATTTTGACGCCACTTCACCCCGAGATCATTACCTTCTATGTTATCCTCCAATTGCACGAGCTGTATTCCAAGGTCGATTGTGTTTTAACTATTCAACACTGCATACTCCGCATCTGTATCGCATTGGCGATTACCCTGATTTAGGTAAAAAGATGGTCTCTGGCCCGCTACCAATACCAAATTGTAATTTTGCTAATGTCCTTGCTCTGAAAGGCATGGCCTGGGCTTGTAACAATCAACATCTTTATAGCACTCTCCCTGCCTCGTTAGGAGGAGTCCAATGTACCCTAGTAGCACCGCTTTTGTGTCCTGAAAGCTACTATCCATGGATACCATCTGCTCCTTTAGTCATGGGAGTTCGTTCCAAAGAGGCACCTACCCCTCTTTGGCGCGACCTCTCTTGGGGAGACCAAATCAAAAAGAAAATAGCGTGGGTATTTGAGGGACTTTTCGCTTGGTATTATGGCATTACAAGAAACCGTGTATCAATAGCTGAGCTGTCAGAACAACTCGAGCTATTAGCTAATGCTTCCACTCGGGGAGATGAGCTCCTCAACGAACAGTTACAAGCCACCACTAAAATTGCAAATAGGTTAGCCTTAGATTCAATGTTATTGCGACATGGTGGAGTATGCACGTATATAAACATGTCAGCAGAACAATGCTGCATCTACATCCCAAATGTAACTGAACCACTTTCCAGCCAAATCAAAGTCATGTGCAAGGTCGCAACTGATTCAGCCCATACCCGGGGAAGCCTATATGATTCCTGGTTTGGACACTTAATGGGATGGATAGGACTAAATTTTCAAGGATGGTTGAATAGTTTACTGCAATTTATATTATCTATATTGCTATTATCTATTGCAATTTGCATTGCTTTTGGATGTATCCATCGTATTATTGAACATTCAGTATTACAAATTAAATATGTGCGCCTAAAATCAACAGGCCACGTACGTGAAACCCTAGAAAGTGACACTGTTACAACTATCTATACCCCTGTGTGAGTGAGAGGTGTCCTCACCGCAACTACACAGTATGGAAGGTGTCGATGGAGTCGAGGGGTGGGAATGTGGGGGGATGCTCCCAGCTTCCCCCCCCCCCCCCCCATTTGGTGCCAGTCACAAGCAGGCTGCATTCTTGTGTTTTATGGTAAGCCCTGCATACAGACTAGAGCTCCAAAAGGGAGGATGTCAAGACTTTGAGATAAGGCCTGCTTGGGCATCAGGACCCTGGGAAACAAAGCCTCCTCTCACTGCTGGGGCAATGTTAATTAGGGTGGTCTGGAATATCTCCTCCTCTTTGTTTCTCAAGGTCCTGGCACCCAAGCAGGCCTTATCTCAGGGTCTTGACATCCTCCCTTTTGGAGTGTGAGGCACAGGAATGCAGACTGCTTGTAACTGGCACCAGATTGGGGGGGGGGGGAAAGCTGGGAGCATCCCCCCACAACCCCCAACACCAAAGCCAAAATAAAAACCCCCCCAACACCAGAACCAAACCCCCAAACACCATCACCAAACCAGAAAACCCAAACACCCCACACAAATACCCCCAACACCCCGCCCAAAAAAAATCCCACCGCCAACACCAAACCAAATAGCCCACAAGGCCAATGCCAAACCAAAAGAAAAACCTTGCCCCCAAAAAATCCGAAACGAAAACCAAAGCAAAAAAACCCAACACACAAATCAAACAACCCCCATCACCAAAACCAAACCAGAACAACTCCCCATCACCCCACCCAAGCAAACCCCAACACGAAAAGCAAACCAAACATCCCCCACACACCACCCAAAAAAGCTCCCAAACCAAAAAAACCCAACACCAAAACCAAACCAAAAGACCCCCAACACCTGAACCAATTCCCCAAAACCCCCAAACACCAAACTGAACCCCCCCATACCTGACCCCCAAAAAACTCCAACACCAACACCAAACCCCCCCAACTGCAAACAAGCCACCCAAAACACCAACACCATCACTGACCCAAACACCCAACATCCAAACAAAACTAACTCCCCCACACCAACACGCCCCCCCAAAAAACCCAACACCCCCCCAAACAAAAAAGCAAAACACCCCCCCCAAAAAACACCCAACACCCCCCCAAAAAAACCCTCCCAACACCAAAACCCCCCAACCAACCAAAAAACAAACCAGGAAACCCCCAACACCCAAAACCACCCCAACACCAAAACTATCAAACAGCCCACCCAAAAAAAACCCAGCACGAATGCCCCACCCAGAAAGCCCCCAACATGATCAAAAAATCCCTAACACCCCCTACCAAACCCATAATCCTCCAGCACCCCATTGCAAAAAAAAACTCACCAAACAACCCTCAACACCCCACCCAAACACTCAACACCAAACCAAAACACCCCAATACCAAACCAAAATATTCCCAACACCCCACCCAAATAACCCCCAACACCAAAGCAAAAAAGCAACACCAATACCCCATCCAAAAACCCCTAACACCAAAACTGCCTCCACAAAAAAACCACACCCACCAACCCCCCAAAACACCCACAACCCCCCCCCCCCCAAAAAAAACCCATCCCCCCTGTATGGGAAAGTGCGGAAGAATGTCGAGGAGATAGGCGATGGAAGCTAGCCAGACTGTTCCGTGGGAAAAGGAGCATCAGCAGGGCATGTTGACCCATAGTGACGTAGTTGAGCCTGTGCCAGGGTGGCGCTGCACCTGGGCTTTGAATCAAGAATAACAATGAGCTCAACATGCTTACTGCGCATGTGTATGGTACATAAAAACTTCATCTAGTGCCCCCCCCCCGGTGTTCCTCACCCTGGACCGATGCTCAGCAGTGCCAGGGATCCCCCGCTCCATTATTGCCTCGATCGGGAAAACGCCAGGGACTCCCCGTTCAGACGCAGAGGTAATAAATGCTCCATATCGACCATCGTGTGCCTTGTGTTTGTGTATCCATCCCTGCCGGGAGTCCAGGCGGTGCCCCCGCCTCACCCTTATACCCCCCCAAAAGCACCCCTCTCCAAGAAAACCCACCCCAGGGAAACTGCACACCCCAAAAGAATACCCCACCCCCAAAACACCCCTGGCAAAACAAAACAAAACAAAAGAAACAAAAAACAAACAAAACTCGCCTAAAAACACACCCCCCAACTCCCCCTAAAAAAACCAACCTGCCAACCCCCCCCAAAACAGCTCCCAAATCCCCCTAAAATAAAACCCTCACCCCCAACGCAACCCCACTCCCCAAAGCTCCCCACCTATCCCCCAAAACCCAACCACCCCCAAAAAACACCATCCCCCAAAACAATCCACCCAAAAACACCCCCCCAAAACGCTAAAGCACAACCCCCCAAAAATCCCACTCCAAAAAACTCACCCACAACCCCTCAAAAACACCCCAACCCACTAAGAAAAAAACCCAAAAACCTAGCTCCCCAAAAGAAATAACCTAACCGTCACCCACCCAAAAACCACCCCACTAAACCCTCCACAGAAAAATCCCCACCCCCAAAGCCTCTCCCAAAAAAGCCCCACCCCACCAAAACCACCCCCCCAAAAAGCCACCCCAACCCCCCCAAAACCTCCACCCCCAAAAAACCCACTCCCAAACCACCCCACCCCAAACACCCCCACAAAAAAACACATCCCAAGCCCCCAAAAAACCCACCCCACAAAAACCATCCCCCCAAAAACACCAACCCTCCAAAAAAACACCCACCCCAACCCCCAAAACATCCCCATGCCGCCAAAATATGAACCCCCAAAAAACACCCCAAACCCCCCAAATATCCCCATCCCACCCCCAAAAATCCCACCTCACCAAAACTGCCCCCCCAAAACAATCCCCCACCCCCAAACCCCCTCAAAAAAAATACTTACCCCTAAATCCCCCCCAAAAACCTGCCACCCAAAAAAATGCCCCTTGTAAAACCCCACCCCCCAATAAACCCACCGCTAAGACTACCTCCCAAAACCCCACCAAAACAGCCCAAAAAACCACCCCCAGCCCCCCCAAAACCCCATCCTACCAAAACCACCCCTCAAAAAAACCTCCACCCCAACACCACCCCCCAAACTCCCCCCACAAAAAAAACCCAAAAAACCCACCCCCACAAAAAAAAACCAAAAAGAACCCCCACATCTCCAAAACTGCCCCCCAAAAACATACCCCACCAAAATAGCCCCCCAAAAAACTCCACCCCACCAAAATCCCTCTCCTGAAACCCCCCCACCAAAACCCCCCCAAAAAACACCCGTCCCTCCAAACGGAAAAAAAAAAAAACCACACACCCAGAAACCCCAAACACAAAACCCCCCCACCCCACCCCCAGAAGCCCCCAAACAACAAAGGAACCCCTCCCCCCCCCCCAAAAAAAAAAGCCCACCAAAAACAGGTTTAGAGCAGTAACAAAGAGCAAGTAGCCAACATATGTTAAATACACCATAAACCATAAATTCAAGATGTACCATGGACTTGCAGACCATGGAAGAAAAAAACCCAATATTTAGAACATGTTAGCAAACAAAAACAATTCCAAGCAAATCCTAGAGGGAAGAGGAGGAAACCATCCACACCATATTCCTCCCAGCAAAGGACTTGGAACGCTAATGACTTGTCATAACACCCCCCCACACACACTCCTTACTGAAGCCATCAATCTTAGGACTCAGAGGGGGAGAGGAAGGGTCAGCATAACAGCAGAGGAAAATGGCTAGATACTAGGAAGTGTGCATATAACAATTTTAACTGTATTATTATTAGAGACTTTTTATTTTTCTTTCTTTTTGTAACAGTTAGATCTAGACTAACAATAATTCTTTTGTTAGACTGTTAAGATTTCAACTGTATTGACAATAAATTCTTGGCTTTACATATAAGGTACGTTTCCTTTCTGCCCATAAGGAGATTTTAAGCACAACAGACACCGGGAACAAACTTAAGACAGCTAGCAGGCCACATGGTCCACCCACCTGTGGTATCTTAGACGAGGGCCAAGGATGTACAGGATGAATACCACAGCAAAGTCATACCTAAGCTTGGACACCAACCCCCAGACCACTCAAGGAAGAGCATCTTTGCCAACAGGCTTGCCAACCTGGTGAGGAAGACTTTCAAGTAGGTACATTGGGGGATGGTGATAACAGCTTGCAGTTAAGCAAGGGAATGGAAGTCAGTGTGTTAAGTAGATGTGGCAAGAGGATGGAAATAAGAGAGCCCTCAGGAAAGATAAAACAGGCTAAAGGGGGCCCACTTCAAGTACCTGCACATAAATGCACAGGTCCTACACAGCCCAAGAGCTATGTTCCTCAGTGTTCAGCTCAGGACTCATGAAGGCCTGAGCTAACAATCAGCCAGTAACAAGAGCAAGACTGCTCCATGAGGGAAGGACAAGCCAAGAGCAACCATAGCACAGGCAAGAGCAGTGCCCTCATCAACCACAGTACAGTCCCACAGGATCTGAGCAGAGCAGGGGTAGCAACAACAGTTTCCAGCACAAACACCAGGCAAGGCAAGATAACTCAGGTCCAGGGTCCACACAGCAAGCCCAACTAGGAGCAGCAAAAGATAACACCTGAATCAAGACTACAACATAGACCCAAGTTTCATTTATAAGACAGATGTACCTACAATACAGCTCAAGCAGAGACTAGGGACCCACACCTGAGCTTAAATGGAGTTCCTGGACCAAAGGGCAGAGGATGTGTGGGTGGAGGTCCCAGATGATGCTGGTTAGGGCAATTAAGGCCTATTGGCAACATTCAGGGCCCTGAAAACTTGTGGGTCAGACTTAAAGGAGAGGCTACTAAGGATGATATTATGGTGGGAGCTTGTTACAGACTACCCAATCAGTCAGGAGTGGTTAAGGTCTTTGTTAAGCAACTTGAGGATGTCTCCAGATCACAGACCCTGTTTTTTATGGGAGACTTTAACCTTCCCGATATCTACTGGAAGGGCAACATAGCAGGGTGCAAGCAGTCCAGAAGGTTTCTGGAAGGTGTTGGGAACAACTTCTTAACATAGATGCTAGATGGACCAACCAGAGGTAACACTCTTCTGGATTTACTACTTATAGAGAAGGAAGAATTGGTTGGGGATTTGATAATTAATAGCAGCCTTGGCTATAGTAACTATGAAATAGTGGAGCTCAAGATTCTGAGGGGAATGAGGAAGGCAGGTAGCAGAGTATAGACCCTGGACTTCAGGAGAGCAAATTTAGGCTTATTCAGGGAACTGGGATGTGGGATCCCATGGGAGGCAGTTCTGAAGGGCGAAGGAGTTCAGGAAAGCTGGCAGGTCTTTAAGGACAGCATATTCCAAGCACAAGTATGGTCCATCCTGATACTCAAGAAAATAAGTAGATGCATCAGGAGACTGGCTTGGCTCAAGAGGGAACTCATGATGGAGCTCCAATGCAAAAAAGCAGTTTACAGGAGGTGGAAGCAGGGACAGGCTACAAAGGGGGGGGGGGGGGAGGAGATATAGAAACATTGCCCAAGCATGTAGGGAATTCTGTCAGGAAAACCAAAGCTCAACTAGAGTTGAGACTTGAAAGGGACATCAAGGGCAACAAGAAGAGCTTCTACTGTTGCATTAACAATATAAGAATCAGCAAGGAAAATAGGTCTGCCACTGAATGGAGCAGGTAATTTAGTGACATCAGAGGCAAATAAGGCTGAGGTGCTCAATACCTTCTTTGCCTTAGTCTTCACCAACAAGGTCTCCCAGGCCTCTGTGATTAGTGAAAGAGTTCTTCTCATTGAACCATCAGTAGTGGAAGAGGATTGAGTCAGGGATCTCGAGTAATCTGAACCCATACAAGGCCATGGGACCTGATGGGTATCAAGGAGCAGCTGCTCTGCCAGGGCAGGCGAGCCAGGAGCCAAGGGCAACAACAAGGCAAGCAGGGGCAGTGCCCTCACTGACAGGATGCAGTCTCACAGCACCCAAGCAAGAAGAGCAGAGCAGGTCCTGTGATGGCAACCAGGGCCAGGCAAGTCTGTAGTGATGAGGCAGGGCTGAGGTCGAGCTAGGAAGCCAAGTCAAGCAGGTCAGAATCAGCAAGGTAGAAGGCCAGGCACAGCATACCTACAGTGTAGCTCAGGCAGGGACCCAGGCCAAGGGCCTGAGCTTAAATGCAATTCCCAAATTGGGGGGGGGGGGGGAAACCAAGGCTTCTCCCAGCTCTGTCTTACACCTTAGTTGTCTTCCCAGCTGGCCTTCAGCACAGGCAGCCAAACCCATGTGTGGGGTGAGGGTTGCAGAGCCTGTTGGGGCACTCAGGACCCTGACAGTTTCATTTGCATGAAGGGAGGGGAAATGTAAAGAAGGAAACACTGTTAGGTGTGGTTTACACATCACCACCATCACCCATCTTCTCTGATGTGGGCTGAGGCACATTCACATACATACCTTTGAATTCCTCTTTTACAAGCTCTAGGTGGTAAACACTGAACTTCCTGCATCACTGGGATAGCACCTAGCTCCAAGCTAACATGAGCTTTCACTCACAGCAGAAACATTTCTCTATGCTCTTGTGCACCAACATTTCTCACTGCTGCAAAATGACCTTCAACAGCTCTTGTTTCAGTCTCTGCCCAAAACCAGGCAGCTGTTCAGCCATATTAAGTCCCAAGAAATGCTTTCTTCATGCCTGGCTTCTGACTCTCTAGAAAGACTGACAATTGATCGAATCCAAAATTATATTCTCAAACAGTCACAAATATTTCATTCAGTAGAGATTGTGTTGGATTGCCTTCTTCAGCAACTCCAGAAAAATAGGATCAATTTTCTTTCTTCTATAAAGGACTGAAACTCAAGCTGACAGAGCCATAACAAGTGCTGTGCAGAGTTTGGCATAATTCTGTTCCAGTTCTTGCAATGGAAACTGCCAGAGAATTACCAGGAGTAAGATATCGATATTGCTTAGCCTACATTATTTCCTCATTCCAACAGTTAATTCTTCCATGGTAAAAGAAATACTCTCTCAGAGAGAGTATTATGGCTCTGGGCTGTAGCATCCCTGGAAGAAGGGCTCCTTAGCATGACACTGTTTCTTATTCTCCTAATGAGCCACAAAGTTTACTTATCACAACTCAAAGCACTTGGGGAAATACTGTCAGGTGATTTCCCAGCTCATCTCCCCACCCACAAGGATCTCCAAACATCAAAAGGTTTATTTTAAAAACACAGAACTCCTCTTATAATGGAAGTGAAACTAAGAACTCAGTAAAATCTTTGAGGAAGTGTGTGTGGCATTTAGGGAAGTGTTAGGTATAGATATAAAGGAAGAGTCACAGACTGATACCCTCCTAATAATCTTGCTTCTTTTGAGGTTCCAGTAACTGTTCATACAAGCCAATTTCTCTCTTCCAGTCCATAGTGGATACCCTTTCCAGGGGATACCCCCCCCCCACAAAGCACACACATGCACGCACGTGCACACACACACACACAGGGAAAAGCAAAGGAATGAAATTTGACAGCTTATGTTATATCAGCCAGACACAACAATCTAAGGGTCTTTTTTGGCCTTTGGTCTTTGAACCATTATTCATGTATTGTCTGTCTCATGTAAAGCAGGAGCAGGTGTATGATCTAGTTGAAGTCAACAGCAGATAATGGAAAAAGCCTTTAAGTGTTCACAGTACTGCACAACTTAAGCCCCCCTAACTAGAAAACCATCACTGCTCAATATTTCCTGTTCTGTATTTGCAGTTGCACTCATTAAGTATAAGTAATAGCACAATAATAATAGCACAATCTGCCATGCCACAGAGAAAGTGTCATGTTACTGTATGGTAAAAATCCAAAATATTGTGGCTGAGCCTTTCAAGGTTGCAACAAGATGAGCAAATTAACAACTATTTCAGAAATAGAAGAGAAAAATCAGTTCTATTGCTAGTTAAAAGTCACTAAGAAACTCAGGAAAACAGCCTTTCTTCACTGCTTTTTCCTATAAAGCACAGGGGCTATTAAAAAAACAAAAACAAACAAAAAAAAGAGAGCAAAATACTGATAATACCATCCCTAATGTCTCATTGACAAGAACCAGCTCTTGCATATTGCTGGTTGACTACTCCTCAGTAATTTTGATGCTAAGGAGGTAAGTGATGTCCCTTTCTCACTGGTGTCTAATTGTCATTAACAGGATATTTCTGTTACCTACAGAGCACAATTATTTTTTCCCGCTCTTTGTTTACCCAGGATCCCTTGTGGCAGAACACTTTGTAATGATGGTGCAAATAATTTCTCACTTTTCCTGGTTGGTCAGCATATCCAAGTGAAGACTACCTTATATATTACTTGGTCAGTTTATAAAGTCATCATGAAATGAAAGTGTCATCCCACCCATTCCTTTTTTATAATTCTTCTGATGTGTGTTACGTTGATATCTCTTCAGGTTCAACAAAAAAATGCTAAATTTTCCCCATTCACATCTTCAGCATAAGGTATATGAATTATCCATATACTTTTTGAAAGAGTTAAAGACTTAACTGAAATAATGAGTAGGTCTTTTGCAGAAATAAATTTCACCATGAGGTTCTCTAAAGAACACCTAAATAAAGCATATACTTGCATTAAATCCTTCAGATCACTAGCTCTGAAGCAGCTCATTGGGGTAATATTTCTTCAGGAGAAACTCTCAGATGATTTGTTAAGTGCTATAAAAAAAGCTATGAAAAAATTGATTTTTATACAGTGACTATGAGTAAACAATGGACAGTCAAGTCAACCTTAGGGTGATTTTGGGACAGCAGCAACTTGGGTGAGAATTTATTGTTAACCATTGTTTCAGGCATTGATGGCTTTAATGCTTTTTAGCTGGTGGGGATATCAACAGAAAAATTTGTAAGAGTTGTGTGTGTGCATACACATGTAACAGAATTAAGAGAACAATATTGTACAAAATAAGTATAGGTTATTTATTATCAAGATAATACTAATAAGATGAGAATATTTAGTTGTTATATATTGTAAAACAAAACAAAAAAGGCCATTTCCTTGTAAAGAATCTTGTAACTTTCTCCTATGTGCCCCTTTTGATATTCAGCCCAAGTTACCACATGCCTGCCTCTGCAAGTTTGGGGATAGCCAGCAAAATCCTCACTGAGGGATACTGTGCAGGTGTGTGAATGCACAAGAACTCTGTAATAAGTTTACTGAACTTGTTTTATAGTGCAAAAAAATCTTTGTTCAACTTCACCATAGACAGGAAAATTGAAGCACACAGTTATACAATAAATTCTCACCACCCACCTCACAGATGAAATCATAAGACAGCTGGGGTGTTAGGACCATCTTTCTCCTATGCACTGCTTTTCATGCTAAGCCCAAGATGCTGCATGTCTGTCTGCAACTTTGGGTATAGCCAGCAAAATCCCCACTGAGGGCTACTGCACAGATACAATATACTTTCCATTCTGGTGTGTTGTGATGCCAAGCTTAGTGCTGGCATATGTACTGTCCACACTCAGTGCAAGAGGGAAATAAGAATAAAAAAATTTTACTGAGGGTTATAAAGTTCTGGTGGGGATGGACCCTCATTATCCCCAAGGTAAGAGCCATCCCTGGTTGCAAGTGTCATAGGCTTAAATGAAGTATAGGACTTCTGATTCAATCCTGTGCACGTGTGCATTAGAGTGATAAGTAGATGCCATGATGTGTAGACTGAACCACAGAATGGTTGAGGTTGGAAGGGACCTCTGGAGATCATCTAGTCCAACCCCCCCTTGCTCAAGCAGGGTCACTTAAAGCACATTGCCCAGGACCGTGTCCAGATGGCTTTTGAATATCTCCAAGGATGGAGACTCCACAACCTCTCGGCAACCTGTTCCAGTGCTGTTACTCTCACAGTAAAGTTTTTCCTCATGTTCAGACAGAACTTCCTGTGTTTCAGTTTGTGCCCGTTGCCTCTCGTCCTGTCGCTGGGCACCACAGAAAAGAGTCTGGCCCCATCCTCTCTACACCCTCCCTTCAGATATTTATAAACATTGATGAGATCCCCCCTCAGCCTTCTCTTCTACAGGCTGAACAGGCCCAGCTCTCTCAGCCTTTCCTCATAGGAGAGATGCTCCAGGCCCTTAATCATCTTAGCAGCCCTTTGTTGGGCTCACTCCAGTAGCTCCATCTCTCTTATCCTGGGGAGCCCAGAACTGGACACAGGACTCCAGGTGTGGCCTCACCAGGGCTGAGTAGAAGAGGATCACCTCCCTCGACCTGCTGGCAATGCTCTTCCTAATGCAGGCCAGGATACCATTGGCCTTCTTGGCCACAAGGGCACATTGCTGGCTCATGCTCAGCTTGTGGTCCACCAGGACTCCCAGGTCCTTCTCTGCAGAGCTGCTTTCCATCTAGTCAGCCCCCAGCCTGTGCTGGTGCATGGGGTTATTCCTCCCCAGGTGCAGGACTCTGCACTTCCCTTTGTTGAACTCCATGAGGTTCCCCTCTGCCCATCTCTCCAGCCTGTTGAGGTCCCTCTGAATGGCAGCACAGCCCTCTGGTGTCTCAGCCACTCCTCCCAGTCTTGTACCATCAGCAAACTTGCTGAGGGTGCACTCTGTCCCTTCAGCCAGGTCATTGAGGAATAAGTTGAACAGGATTGGACCCAGTATTGACCCCTGGCAGACACTGCTAGCTACAGGCCTCCAACCAGACTTTGTGCCACGGAGCACAACCCTCTCAGCTCTGCCAGTCAGCCAGTTCTCAATCCACCTCACTGTCTGCTGATCTAGCCCGCACTTCCTGACCTTGCCTATGAGGATGTTATGGGAGACAGTGTCAAAAGCCTTCCTGAAGTAAAGGTAGACAACATCCACTGCTCTCCCCTCATCTACCCAGCCAGTCATTCCACCATAGAAGGCTGTCAGGTTGGTTAAGTATGATTTCCCCTTTGTGAATCCATGCTGACTACTCCTGATCACCTTCTTGTCCTTCATGTGCCTGGAAATGGCATCCAGGATGAGCTGCTCCATCACCTTTCCAGGGATGGAGGTGAGGCTGACTGGCCTGTAGTTCTCTGGGTCCTCCTTGCCCTTTTGGAAGAGTGGAGTGACATTGGCTTTCTTCCACTCCTCAGGCACCTCTCCTGATTGCCATGACCTTTCAAAGATGGAGAGTGGCCTTGCAATGACATTGGCCATTATGTGTGGAATCATGCATAATACACATAAGAAAACCTACACAGAAGTAGCATAACAAGCAGCACACCAATCAGACAATCACAAGGAAGTAGCTGAGCATCAATCTGCTTGAATCATGCCATATAAACATACAAGTGGTGCCCAAAAGTTTTGGGACTGTACCACAGCTGACATCAAGGCCCAAGAACAGAGACTTCTGAGGAGACATCTGGCACCAATGAACCTACGTACCCCATGAACCACAGCCTGTGTGAAGCTGTTGCTTGGTAGCAAGTATGTTCATCCCCCTCTTAGTGTTATTACTTTTAATAAAAGTGGCTGTTCTCAAACACTGGTGTGAATGATTCCAGGTCCCACTTGCAACAAGGTTTGCAACACCATGTTCCCTTGAACTCATATCAATGCCTGCCCCAGGCAAGGCAAGTGTTCTAAAAATGTTCTAAAAAAGTCCCTTTTTATAATTTTTTTTCATAGCAATCTCTTGAAACTTTTGAAATTGCATATCAGAATATGGTGGTGTGGATTGTTCTTCACCATTTCATAGTTTTCCTGTGCTCACCAGCTAGTTTAAGCTAACCTTACCACAAAACTGTGAGCATTTCATGACTGCATTTCTCAGCAAATGGACACATAGTGGTGAAAATCTCTACATCTGTCCAGTCACTTTGTAGTAGTAGCCTTATCAAAGAATGGAGTCATCAAATAAACCCTCCTCCTCCCAGACTTTTGCACACAAGTTGCAGGAGTTCTTTAATCCTTATTTCAAGATCCCACTTTTATCACCCAAATATCTACATGGTTTTAGGAAAGAGGGGAAAAAAATAAAAGACTTACTACTGTGGGGCAGTGTGATGCACCAATAGAGGGGCGTCCAGGATTCTTTCAGATTCCAGGATTAGTTGCACTGAACTCGAGATCATCATTTGTCAAGTGTGATATTTTATTAGAGCTAAGAGGTTATAACAAAGCTAACAGTATAGCAAAGCTAAAAATATAACAGAATTGAAAATAGATATATCTATCAGAGCTCTACAGTGAAGTCACAGATGTATAATATAGCAGCCACTCTCACCCTTTACTTGAGGGCCACCCCTCTGGTATAGTTTTCCCTGGATTCTCAAACAGCAGGTGCACAGTACAGCAACCATTCTCACCCTTTATGGGCTACCCCTCTGGTATAGTTTTTCCTGGATTCTCCTCACTACGCTGTTGAGATCAGGGGCATCCCTGCTGATTTGGGGGGGGGGGGGGGGGGGGGTGTCCTCTCATCCGCTGTTGAGATCAGGGGCATCCCTGCTGATGGGGGGGGGGGGTGTCCTCTCATCCGCAGGCCAGCTGACAGTGAGGTGAGTCCAGAACAACCTATGTGGCTTACTCTTTTATAGCCAGTCAAAACAATGCTAGCCCACAGCTATACAAAAGCTGTATGGCTCTAGTCAATCACAGTGTGCACATCAACAGATAACCTAGTGCTCAGCCCACAACAGTACTCAGTTGATAACAATATGCCCATTAACAGGTCATTCTGTGGGGAATTCCACAGCACCTGGATGTTTACGGTGCGAGTCTGCAGTGTCACTTCTCCTTTGTCTGGGCTTGTCAATCATGGGGTCGTTAGAGGGTGCACCCCTAGGCGACAGCAACCCCGCAGTGTGGTGACTCCAGCCGTGGTGCACCCGGGGTTCGTTAACTCTTGGGGAACACCCCAGAGCAAACCCCTCTATGGGCTGCACCATCCTGAGTCCCACACTTGCCTGTGTAGCATCTGTCAGGCAGTCAGTTCTGAAGGCCCTGAAATTACAAGACTGTATAAAAAAATATTAATTACACCAAAGATATCAAACTTTCACATACTTATCACAGATTCTCATCACAGCGTTAGCTTTAACAGAAGTTACCTTCTCAATACAGTGTAAAATTAATCAAGATTAAAAAGGTGGATTAAAAGGCCATTGTTCAATGCCAAACTATTATCTATAATGAATTTACTCTAAGATGACAGTCACCCTAATACTAATTTGTTACAGTGATGAGACTGTTGGCAAGTTCATGAAGCCTCCAGAGCAGAGGTCACACTTACTGCTCAATGTTTTCATGTACAACCCTACCTCTTTCCTGAAGGAAGGATTAGGGAATATGATTCTTTTTTCAGTGCTTCACATGAAATACAAAAAATACCTGTATCAGCTCTCTGACACATGTACATACATGACAATTCTTGTTACACAAAGGGTGTTGAGAGAGGTTCACTGAGACAGGTTCACATACACAAAGATTTATCAGCAGGGTCCATAGCTGATGGCATTCATCAGCTCTAACGATGAAAACTACTTTAGAAAGAAAATAAAGCAGAGGAGAGAGGAAAAAAAGAGTGGAAAGGGAAAACAATCCCCAGTGGCCAGCTGGGAAGAGCAGCAACAGGGTCCCAGATGAGCCTCCCCTTCAGAGGAGGGGTGGGGGGTGTCTCTCTCCAGTACAGCAGGTGGCAATGATAAAGATAACAAGAAGGATGATTATTTTCACCATGCTTTCTTCTTAGTACTATGCACTTTTTATTTGGACCTGCTCAAACTCCCTATTGGTTGTTCCTATTTATGATGCTATTGCACCTAATTAACATACTCCTATCAGTGCTAAGTGTTGCACATTGATTGTTAAGCTTCTGTGCACACGTATTATTGAATAGTTATCAAGTAGCTGAATGACTTATCTACTTTGTTGTGCACTATATTTGATTTTCTCCAATATAAACTAAAAGCTACAAACAAGAGATAAGGAAAGTAGGTGCCAGAGGACAACCAACTATCTTTACAGTCCCAGACCATGAGGGTTTCATATGGCTCAAGGGAGGGGAGGAGGGGGGAGAAGAAGATTTACTGCGTGATTCCACAACTTATTTTAAAGATCTAAGTTTACTACACAAGTTACAACAGTACAAAGCAACAATTCTTATCAACAGAAACTTAATTCAACTAGAACACTCATTTTCCAATGCTAATTGATCTTACCCACGCGTTGCCTGAGCAGCCAACGTACACTCAATCCCAGGGAAGTAACTGCATGAGGGCATCCCCGTCCCGAGGGGATCCACAAGTTGGCAGACCCACTGTCACCCACAAAGAGCCAAAGACAGACTCCAGGGCCCAACCTACTTATACCCTTCAGGGGAAGGTGGAGGTGGAGTCGCGAGGCCAGTTGCAGTCCCTAGCTCTTGGCTGCTGCAGGGTTCAACCCCCCTCCATCGTTGTTATGACGATCGCACCCACAGTCATGGGGTGGGGGGGATAGCCGAACACCCCCAGCAGCAGGCTAGCTGCCTTGAGCACTCTTCAGCACTGGAGAAAGAAGTTTGAGTGACTGCGAATGACTGCTTTACTCTTGCAGTGGTGGTCCCAAAGAGAGATCCCATAGCTGAGATAAGAAGGAGTTAATTCCAGTCACCAATGATTAACACTGCCCCAGCAGTGAAAGCAGGTGTTATCTCTTAAGGTCCTAGCAATAAGAGGAGGTTTTGTTTCTCAGGGTCCTGGTGCCCAAGCAGGCCTTATTTCAAAGTCTTGGCAGAGTGTGAGGCACAGGAATGCAGACTGCTTGTAACTGACACCAGATGGGAGGGGAAGCTGGGAGCATCCCCCCACAGTAGGGGAGAGAGGGGTGATTCTTATGCCAGTAGTGGTTGCTTCCCGTGAGAACCCACCAGAATTATCAACACTATTGGGGTTTGCAAGTGCAACGCTGTGAGAAAACAATGCAAGAATAACAGCATGAGAAAAATAAAGGATACTGCCACAGAGGCTATGGAAAACACTGCCTCAATGGCTCAGCTGAAAGTTTACAGAGATGCAAGTGAAAAGCAGGCTACAGAGTTGCAAATGAAGGCACTTAGCATTACTAAGGCTGAGGCACTAAGGCACCCTAAGGCACTATGCAACACTCCACCCTTTGATTCCCCTAAGGGAATCACAGTAGTACAGTATACTGACCATGGAGGGTGTTCTGAAAGCATTCAGGGTTGCAACCTGGTCTGTCATCCTGGGTGGCCACCCACCCAGTAATCTGCTCTTGCCTACTCAAGGGGTGAGAGAGCAAGTGCAATACAAATTTTCTATTCCTTGTGCTGTTACTAATATGCAGCAATATAGCCATGAACATATTAGGGCTAACACTATAACAGACATTAGCAATATTATGATTGGGTTTAAGGCTAAGTGTAACAGTTCAGAAGTTGAGGATGACCATCTACTGAATATGCAATACCAGTGAGAGGCTAATGTTTTTCATATCTGGGGTGGCTGTGCAAATAATTGTTCTGGCATGGTGAATGACTTAGATTGTGGTCATGTGCTGGTGCTGTAATTCATTCAGCAATTTCTGCATTACTTGCCAGAAGTGATTTTCCATCTTTGAGCACATGATCCCATACAGCTCCTACTGTATCAGGAAAGTCCCATTGAGTTGCATTCACAGTCATTGATTGGTTCCATTGTTCTACCACTTCAGTGAGGTATAATGCCATTATCACACTTGCATTTCCACAGCATTCCTGAACTCCATGGTTAGGGTCTGCTAGGCTTACACTGCTGTCCTCACAGGTAACATTCCAGCTGTCTACCACACACAGTGCCATTACCCTTTTTATTACTACTGTGAGTTCCTCCAGCATGGTTGATACACATGCTATTACTAGGGTGCAGTCATCATATTCACATGGCTCCTTAAGATGAACTATGGGTCTGTGACACACCCATTGCTATGGTTGCCATTTTTCACTCCCCCAGTGGAGTATGATACAGCCAAATCTATCTACCCATTTTCCCACAGGGTGGCTTGTCCATAGCTGCCCATTTAATACATAGGTTAAAAAGGTGAATGGTATGATGGTGATGTTTGCCTTTTCCTTTTGTGGAGAGACAAGCTCCATAACTAACTCAGCTCTCTGCATTTGGCAGTTAACCTGACTGATTTGTCCCCAGTCTGCTGTTTCACACAGCTTTGACCACAGGCCAATTGAGTTTCCATGGCTAACCAATCTTGTTCCATTGACACCACACTGCAAGAGCAGTTTGGCAATCCCCACCCCTTGTGGCCATAATCAGTTCCATTAAAATGCAGCAGGTATAGTTCCGTGCTTGGATTTGCACTGCTGATAGCCTTGGTGATTTGTCTAGCACTCTGATCTCATCGTTTCCCTGGGCTTGTATGACCTGATTAGATGATTGTCCAGCCCGACTGATTTTGTCACTGAGGGCTTTGGTATTTCAGGTGTTGAGGGTTGCTCTCCCTATTTCTAGTCCTCCTAGCATAGTGCCTACATCTCATTGACATCATGGATGGATCCACCTATTTATCCAGGCTCCTGCCTCTAATAAAGTTACAGTAATTGGGCAAATAATAACACATTCCATGGACATGACACATACCATGGGATGCATATATGGTAGTTGACTCCCACCATTAGCGCCTTTCCAGGAGTATGGAATACCACAATAGGAGCTTCTTTTCCTTGGTTGCTATTTACTGCATGGGACCTATTAATAGTCATCTGCCATTCCACTGCACATTCACTGTATCCAGACTCTGCAGTCTTAATGGTGAATTTAAAAGACAACCCAAAGGGGCCATAGGCCCAGAGAGAGACTATGGTAGCTGGCTCTTCCAGAGTAAAATAATGCCAGCACCCAAGATATGCTGGTTGGTAGACCACATGCTTTTTATTGATTTTAGTAGTTGCTGAAATTTGGATAGATCCATTGGACCCATTAATTAATTTACATCCTACCCTTATCTTTTGTCCCAATTCTCCCATGAGAGACCAGGTTTGAGTGGGTTCATCCCATCTCCAATCATCCTTCAAGCAGGTCATTGTGTTACTTATGACCACAATAGCCAAGTCTTTATTCTTTGGGGACTCCATTGAACCTGTGTGTTTTTGAAGAAACCACGGGTTGCTCTGGTATCTAAATTTTTGGACATTGTCACATTTTTATACCATTCATTTAAAGGATTCTCTGGGCTATACTGTTATATTTTGACATTCCTGTGTGTTGGGTATCAGGAGTGACCCACGGCTAGTGGAGTCTCAATTGTAGGGAACGGCGATCGGAAGATCTCGCGATGGCACGGAAAGAGGAAGGAAGAGGAAGGATATGACGTAGAGATAGCAGTATGCTTGTAGGTATATAAGCAAATACATGCGTACAATAAACGCCATTTGCAGCATCCTCATATTGGTGTCAGTGCTCATTGGCCCGGAGGCTGGGGGAGCCTCCGTGCCGTCTCAGGCGAACGGGAGAGTGTCGCATCAGAAGGCGACAAGTGGTGACCCCGACGTGATAGCTGAGACGGCGGACCGCAGGCGGTCGAGAGGATCCGGATCATGGACGCGGTACTTAAGGTTGTACGCGTGGGTGCCCGGGAATGGGTGCTCTCTATGAGAGCGAATGCAGTTGCGAACTGCATCGGGCGGCTCCTGAAAGATGGAGCGATAGTTAGACCAGGGGACATTTTTTCCCCTTCTAACTGGGAGAAGTGCACTCGTGCACTTGCTCAGAGAGCTATGGCCACTAAGAAGGCCGCAGAGCTTAAGACGTGGGGAGATATAACGATCATTTTAGAAAGGACTAGGGAGGAGCTTGAGACCTGGCAGGCTGCCCGCGCGGCGCTACACATGTCCGCGGAAATGGCAACACAGACAGCAGCAAACGCAGAGGAGCGAACGGAGGCGATAGAGGGAGAGGCGATAGTAGGGGATGAAGTGAAAACGGAGAGTGTGGAAACAGACATAAAGGAGGAGGCGGTTAATCAAGATCCAGAGCAGGGAGAGGGGGAGGCAAAAACTCCAGAGGCTTACCCAATAACGCCCTCTTCTCCGCCTCCGCCGCGGTATCCGTGGAAAGAAATGAGGGCGATGGAAGGGGGAGAACTAGGAGAACCAGGAGACCTTTGTGGAGACCGAGATATGAAAAAGCCAGAGGCGGGTAGAGGAAAAGAAAGCAAGGTGAAAGTAAAGGAGGCAGAAGAAAAGGAAAGACTGCTTATAGTGGATGATCCCCGAGACTGGCTACCGGGGGCCATGATTCGGGTGCAGTGGGAGGACGAAAGAAAAGAAGCAGGGGAAAGACCAGAAGCAGGGGAAAAACCGAGGGTGCCGCACCCGGGAAAAGATGGCGCTGGCCGAGAGAGGAGTGGGCGTCGACCAGCATTGCAGGAGGAGGAGACTGAAGACTCAGGTACAGACACTGACTCCTTAGAAGGAATAACAACGAAGATGCAGCAACTAGGGCGGAGTTCCCCGCGCAGTCAGAGGCGGGAGGAAAAAAAAGGGAGGAAAGTTACAAGAGATATGGAGCAGATGTTTATGCTGCTTACAGCTCTGGAACAAGAAATAGCTAAACAAAGAGGGCTATTAGAGGCAACAGCTAAACAAAGAGGGCTATCAGAGGCAGCAGCTAAACAAAGAGGGCCATCAGAGACAGCAGGTTCTGCCCAAGCGGGAGGGGGAAAAGAAATTCCCCTAACAGACTGGAAACTGATAGCGACGGAATGTGCCCTGAGTGGCCTCAAGTTTCGTGCGCCAATAGGGGCCTTCCCAGTACGAATTGCCCCGGGGGGGGGGGCAGTGGAATGGATGCCCCTCGATCCAAAGACGGTACAACAGCTATTGAAAGCAGTGCAAGAACAGGGCCTGCGACACCCGGTGACACAGACATTGCTGGACGCGGCGCACGCGGGAGGCCTAATACCGTGGGATTGTCGCGCCCTCGCGCGACTGGTTTTATCACCCACGATGGTCCTTATGTGGAAAGAAGCGTGGACCTCGCGCTTACAGCAGGCGTTGATGGCCGCACAGGCAGACCCGCAGAACCCACTGGGCCAATCCACCCTAATGCGGTTAAGAGGAAATGATGCGGCCATGGCTACACCCCAGCAGCAGGCAGCGGGCCTGACACCTCGGGAGATACTGGTGACAACAGAAGCATCTCGAAAGGCCTTTGATGATATTGGGCCACTGGTGCAGCAGGCAGAGCCATGGACGACTGTGAAGCAGAGAGTGGGAGAGCCGTTTGACAAGTTTTGTGACAGGCTACAGGCAGCAGTAGAACTTGCATCTTTACCAGACGCTGCAAAAGGAGCGGTGATGTTGGAATGTATCAAACAACAGGGCAACGAGTTGACAAAAGAAATCCTAAGAACAGCGCCTAAGGAAGCAAGTCTAGGGCAGACGATCAAGTACGTATTAGAACACCGGGACAAGACCACAGCCTTACAGATTGCTGCAGCAGTTATGGCAATGCCGGAGGTTAGAGCTAGAGGAGGTCCAAAAGGAGGCCCATGCTTTGGCTGCGGGCAAATGGGCCATTTGAGAGCACAGTGCACGAATAAGGGAAGTTACGCGCGCCCAACAAGGGGTATGGGGAGCCTTACATGCTGGGCCTGTGGAAAACCAGGACACAGAGCACGAGATTGTCGGCGGTCGGGAAACGAGAAGCGGGGAGGGCAACTAGGGGGCCACCCCTCCCCGGTGAGCCGGCTTCAAGTAGCCCCTGTCAACAACAACACACCGCTGATGGACAGCTCCAGCGACCAAACTCCGAAGGGAAACCCCGCGTGGCCCTGGTCTTAGGGTGTGAGAAGAGACCCCGAGTGAAAGCGCATCTGATAGGCCCACCAGGGGCGGGTCCTCCTAGCATCCCCTTAATAATGATGCTAGATACGGGGGCAGATGTTACATGTGTGCCCTCGTGGTTGTGGCCATCGAGTTGGCCAGCAAAAGTGGCAAGCTCGTTAGATGGAGTGGGAGGCAGGGCAGAGGCTATGATTTCTGAAACCGATATCACAATTGTATTGGAGGACCCGGATAGGCCTGCTCAGATCATCCGTGTGCGGCCGTACATAACTGCCATAGGGGAACCATTGTTAGGGCGAGATGCCTTATTGCAAAGCGGCTTTCACCTGACAAATTTAGGGTAAGGGCCACTGCCTACCTCCTCGGGGCTCATTTCGCTGTCCCGCTGACATGGTGCTCCAATGAGCCTGTGTGGGTAGAGCAGTGGCCATTGACAGCAGACAAATTGGCGGCTGCCCGACAAATAGTAAGTAGAGAATTAGAGCAGGGACACCTGGAGGAAAGCCACAGTCCCTGGAACACTCCTATATTTGTGATACACAAAAAGGATAAGTCTAAATTTCGATTACTGCACGACCTACGAGCGGTAAATCAGCAGATGGAAGCGATGGGTGCCCTCCAGCCAGGGTTGCCACTACCATCAGCAATACCAAAGAATTGGCCAGTGGTGGTGATGGATATCCAAGATTGCTTTTTCTCTATACCATTAGCCCCTCAGGACAAAGCTCGATTTGCCTTCACACTGCCCTCAGAGAATCTGCAGGAGCCAGCAGCGCGATATCAATGGACAGTCCTCCCGCAGGGCATGAAAAATTCGCCTACGATTTGTCAGGCGGCAGTAGCTAAGGTATTGCAGCCGGTAAGAGCGCAGTTCCCGCGCGCGCTTATCATCCATTACATGGACGACCTCCTAATAGCTGCAGAGACCCAGCAAGAAACCGATCAGGCAGAACAGGCAGTAATTAACTGCCTAAATGAAGCGGGATTGTACGTCCAGAAAGCGAAGACGCAAAGGGGAGAATCTGTCGACTATCTGGGAACCACCATCCTCCCCAGAGCTGTGGTCCCACAGCCGATAAAGCTCAATAAAGAGATACGGACGTTGCATGATGTACAGCAATTGGTTGGAGCTCTCCAATGGCTGCGAGGGCTGATAGGTATTCCCAAGGAGTGGATGGAGCCACTGTTCGAGTTGCTCAAGGGCCACAAACCATGGGAACCGAGGCAGATGACACCGAACGCGTTAGAAGCCCTCCGAAAAATAGAAGATCTCATGGCAAAGGGCGGAGTAACGAGATACGACCCGGCCAGACCAATCAATCTGTACGTGGCAGTTACAAGAACAGGAGCCATAGGCGTTCTAGGACAAGGGACACCGGAGCGTCCGGAAGTCGTATGGTGGATAGTGTCGAACCAAATAAGTACGGCATACGTCACAATCGTAACAGCGTTGGCACAGATGATACAGAAGGGACGAACCGCCACCGTTCGGCACTTCGCGAAGGAGCCTGAGTCCATTTACCTGCCGGTAAAAAGGAATCAATGGGACAGCGTGGTCCAGAAACAAGATAGTATAGCAATAGCTTTAGAAGGATTCCCAGGAACAATCAGATTATCACCTGTGCTGGAGATGTATACACACCTCACCGTCCTTCGGCCCCATCTGAAAGCCCGAGTGCTACAGCGACCTGCACCAGGGCGCACAGTGTTCACCGACGCGTCATCGGTGACCAGGGCAGCGGTTGTTGTGTGGCAAGATCAAAAGGCCCAATGGCACCGAGTGAAGATCAGCGAGCTGGACAGTAGCGTACAGCATTTAGAGGCCCGAGCTGTGGCGCAGGCATTGCAAATGTGGCCAGAAGAGCATTTGAATGTAGTGACAGACTCCATGTTCGTCTTTAAATTGTTACACAACATGTCATTACCCGGATGGGCCGGATCGCCCATTGCGCTAATGCTAGAAGAAGCCCTACAACAACGGCGGGCCACTGCCTCTGTTATTCATGTTCGGAGTCATGAGGCAATCCAAGGAGTATACCAAGAAGGCAACAATAAAGCCGATCAAGCGGCCAAAGGTGTGTGGACAGTCGCAGAAGCAAGGCAGGTGCACGACCTTCTCCATGTTGGTGCAAAAGCACTGGCAAAAAGCTGCAACATCCCCCTCACCACGGCTCGTGAAGTGGTTGCGGCTTGCCCGTATTGCCAAAAAACCCCCCTGTGGGGCGCCGGCATCAACCCCAGGGGGCTGAAAGGAAACCAAATATGGCAAACGGACTTCACAATGTGCCAGCGACTTCGACCACGGCCCTGGCTGGCTGTCACAGTAGACACACACAGCGGTATCATCGTTGCGACCCAACATAAACGAGTCACAGCGCGGGCGGCACAGTTGCATTGGCACACGGCAATGGCCTGGCTGGGTACCCCAGAAACTATTAAAACAGACAACGGCACGTGTTTCACAGCGCAAAGCACGAGAGAATGGGCCGTACGCTGGGGAATTAAGCTAGTGCACGGTATTGCCTATAATAGCACAGGTCAAGCCATTGTCGAGCGAGCAAACCGCACTTTAAAGCAAAGGATCGAGATTCTTGGGGAGGGGGAAGGATATACACAAAGAATCCCCGCGCACAAACAATCAGAAATAATTATGCGCGCCTTATTCGGTCTGAATCAGTTCATCAGGGGGGAGGAGAACAAGACGCCAGCGGAAAAGCATTGGGTGGTCCGAGCGACGCACGAGGGACCAGACGTAAAGGTTCGAATCCCGGAAAAAGGGGAATGGGAAGAGGGGTGGCAGCTGGTAACCCAAGGACGAGGGTATGCAGCGGTCAGGCAGGGAGAAATGGTAAGATGGGTCCCTATGAAGTGGGTACGCCCAGACCTCAGGGCAAGGACAAGACAGGAAGCAGAGAGTCAGGTGAATTAATGAATGTCTGAGTTTTATTGCAGGGGAGGACCACCCTGAAAAGCTGATGATCCCTTCTAGCAGCAAAGACAGCAGACAGGAGAAGAAGAACAGATGAGAAAAGGCGCGTGAAACCACAAGAAGAACGCGTAACCAGAAAACCTGAGAAGATGGCAGGGGGGAGCAACCCAAGTAGCTCTCCTCGTAGCGATGCTGGGACTGGGACTCCAAGGGGTGAAAGGCGAACCAATGTTAGCGAAATGGGGTAGTAACAATCTATGGCTCACCTGACAAACCGGACAGGAAATAAGCAATTTTGCCTGATGTTGGTGGGTACGGGGCAGCCCTTTTAAGACATGCTTAATAGGGGTCCCATTGAATTTGACCGTAGACCTACCAAAGCTGAGAGAGCATTGACACGCTGAATGCGTCATTGCCCTGGGACCCGCAAGAGCTTGACCTTCTGGGTTCAGTAGTGGTAATTGGCTTGGGCTAGGACCATGGGCCAGGCAATTACTAATAGAAGAGTTGCACCTGCTACTGATGCTTGTGCTAGGTATATTAGTATATAGACTAGTGTTTAGATGCTTGGTAAGACAACTGCTAGAAAAGGGGTGGTCCCACCCACACCCACACTATGAACGCTTAACCCGCGACACGGCAATTTAAAGCAAATAGCATAGTCAAAGCATGGGGAGGGGGAGATGTAGGGAACGGCGATCGGAAGATCTCGCGATGGCACGGAAAGAGGAAGGAAGAGGAAGGATATGACGTAGAGATAGCAGTATGCTTGTAGGTATATAAGCAAATACATGCGTACAATAAACGCCATTTGCAGCATCCTCATATTGGTGTCAGTGCTCATTGGCCCGGAGGCTGGGGGAGCCTCCGTGCCGTCTCAGGCGAACGGGAGAGTGTCGCATCAGAAGGCGACACTCAATGATAACTGCCTGATGATGAAATAGAAGAGGTGTTCCTTCAACATATTTGCACCAATGATAGGTTGGTAAATGTGGTGGATTGATTCACGGACTCCAATGTGCTGGATCAGAATCAACCTTATTCAAGCAAGCAAGCGCTTTATATATGCTCTAGCCCGGGTCGGTACTTTCCCGAAGGTCATGTTCCCATCATCACTCCTCCTCATTCCGTGCGGCTACTTCCTTATCTACATAGTGCTATTTATTCCTCCCAAGGCTTTCGATTCCTTAACTCTATCTTGTCCAATCCCTCGCTGTCTGCCCCTACATCTCCCCCTTTTTTATTTTCTAAACTAAATATTGCCAGTGCAGTGTGTATTTGTACAACAAGTACTTGATGCAAAGCCCTTCGAGTCATTCTCTGCATAAGGCTTATTAAGCAGGGGAGATAGATAGCAAGGGCTAGAAATCTTAGCAAGATTACCAATCCACATGCCAGTACCTTCTTAACCCACGACCCCAAACCTAACGTCCAGTCCTATACCTCAAAAGGGTTCCACTCTGATTCTATCTACAACTTATTAGTGAGGTCGTGTAGTTGCCATAAGCTTTTATGAATAGATATTGACCCTGCACGAGGCAGGCAGATATTGCCAGAAAATGTCCTGACATGGGCTCATCTTAACTGGCTCTCAGTCCTCGTTTGGTGTTTTGAGGGATGCGTCAACAGGTCGAATCAGCCGTGCAGGCATCCAACAAGGCCCGTTACCTGTGGAGACACAAGCACAACCTTTCCCCCACGTTATTAAGTCTACTGGTTCACTCCATTGACCCGTTTCCAGGTTCTTGTAGTGAACCCGAGGCTGTTCTCGCCACGTAGGGCATGAGAAATGCTTATTAACTGCACTTTTGTTGTCCGAAAAGCGGATTCGTTGCCCGGTGTGCAATAAGCCAATAATTACACACTCAGGAGAGACATTTGTTTATTTATTTCAGAGTTGCGCAAGCCTGGGTGCTCAGTGGTTTCCCACAAATCAAGCACACCCCCCCAACTTTTCAAGTAGCATTTATACACACAAATTGCCAGATTTGCGACTTTCCCTTTTACACTGATTGGTTAGTGATTTCTTCATTCCCTGGGTCCCACCCCTGCTCCTCAAGGTCCTGATCAATTAACACTGCCCCAGCTAGGTCAGTAGGTGTTATCTCCCAAGGTCCTGAGGAAGAGGACATAATCCAGACCCCTTAATCAGCACTGTTTCAACAGTGAGAGGAGGCTTTGCTTCCCAAGGTCCTGGCGCCCAAACAGGCCTTATTTCTCAGCCTTGGCATCCTCCCTTTCGGAGAGTGGGGCACAGGAATGCAGACTGCTTGTAACTCCCTTATCTTTCCAGCCTGCACCAGCTCTGAGGCCCTTTCTTACCGAACTAGGAGCGCGGCCTAAGGCTTCAGCAAATTTAGCTACTCATGCTAAGCAAGTGTGCGGCTACCCATGCTAAGCAAATTCTAAGATAGAAGTTATCCAAATCTACCTACTTCAAACATTCTTTCTGAGCTTCTCAGGGTTGTCTTGTAACACTTTGGTCCGTATAATGGTCTAAGAGGTTGAGAACATATAAGGCTTTCCACAGCTGCTCTTGTGGGGAGGCACCAGGGCTATTCCCCCTTTTTTGTTTTTCAAGCATGTTTTTTAGAGTACAATGGGTACGTTCCACTATTGCCTGACCAGTTGGGGCATGGGGAATTCCTGTCACATGAGCGACCCCCCAGGTTTGAAGAAATGCCCGCGTTCACTGTGCAGTGTATGCGGGACCATTGTCAGTTTTAATTTGAGTGGGAACCCCCATTGTGGCGAAACAGGCAAGCCAGTGACGACATACATCACGGCTTTTTTCCCCAGCATGGGCAATAGCGACAACGTAATGGGAAAGGGTATCTACAGAGACATGGACATATTTCAGGCTTCCGAATGAGGGATAATGGGTAATGTCTGTCTGCCAGACATTGCAGGGTTGCAGGCCTCGAGGGTTGGTCCCTGAGTAGGGTGGTAACGGGGATACATTTTGGCGATCAGGGCAACTTCAAATAATGTTTTGGGCCTGGTCTCTTGTGATAAGTTTTTTGTAGCGCTTTTGCATTTTGGTGAAAAAAAAGAAATCATGGGACAATTTAGCCTGCTGACAGGTGTTAGCTGTCAGCACAGCTGCCATAAAATGGTCAGCAACGCGATTGCCTTGGGCAATTGGCCCAGGTAGAGTGGTGTGAGAGCGAACATGTAAAACAAAATAGTCATGCTCTGTTTGCTCCAACAAAAACAACAGTTGTTCCTTCAGAAGAAGAAACAATTGTTGATTCGTAAGAGTTTTTAAAAAGGATCGTTCCAGGCGCTGGATGACGCCCGTAACGTAAAGAGAGTTAGCAACAACGTTCAAAGGCTGTGCCTTGAATAATGTGAAGGCTTGGACAGCAGCTGCAGAAGCAGATATTGGGTTGTTTGTCTGGGGTGTCTTCCTCATCCAAAGTCCATCTTCTTTCTTAAGCTGTTTATTCTCCTCCCGTAACCTCTGAACTTCTACTTGAAGCCTCTTATATTCTTCCATTACTTTCTTAACTTCAATGTCATCCAAAGAGGAACTTATTGATTTAGACATTACAGAAGAATCTGTCTTTGTTGCAGTTGTGGATACAATTTTATTTATTTCTATGTCATGAGGCGTATCATTTTCCGTTGGTAGCTCAAACATACACCTAAGTTTCAAATGCATGAGTTCTTCTGGTTTTGCTTCTTTCCATAGCTGCTTCCATATCTGAAGTATCAGCTGGAGCAAACATAGACTGTTGGTTGTTTTTCGTTTGTTTGTTTTGTTTTTTTAAAGCCATAAACTTGTGTTTACTTTTCTCATTAGGATCATAGTCCAAAGGCTGTAGCATCACAGAAACATTAATTGATGTTCCTGCATCGATAATTGCACTGTTGTTAGGTCTTACACAGTATCTACATGGTGCTGTGGTCTTAACTTTGAAGCACACGTTTCTGTCTGTAGGATTGCCGAGCTTCAGGTTTGTGGTGACACCATCTGTGAAAGGCCCTTTGAATTTGAGCTCGTGCTGCGGTTCGAGGCTGAGGCTTGCTCCGCTTTCGCTATGTTCCTCCTCCTGCTGCTCAGCTGTGGCGGCACCAGGTGGAGGCGGTGCCAGGCGGAGAGAGGAAGGGCCAGGCGGGAGGGGAAGGAAGGCAGGGAGGAAAGGAGGGAGGGAAGGAAGGCAGGCGGTGGGCGTGCCCGGCCAGTGTAGTCACGCCCCACCAAGCGGCCCTGGGGCGATGGATCCTTCCCAGAAGGCCGGGTCAGTGTGTGGGGGGGTTGTGGGCAGTCGGCACTTGCGGGCGGCCCCATCTCTTGAGGGGGCGGTGGTTCCGAAGGGGCCGTAAGATGGACACAGCAAGGTGTGTTAAGAGGCGGATAGAGGTCCGGCTCCTGTTCCAGATCGATCAGCCCTGGGTCAAATGGATTGTCTGGGTCATTTCCTGGGGAGTCCCATCCACCCACCGCCCCCACCACCGTGTCGCTTGACGGATGTGCTGTGGGGGCTGCGGGTGCCTCCAGTCCCTGTGTTTTCTTCTTGCTATGCTCTTTCAGGGTCTCAAGCATGGTATGCCAAGGGGCTAAAAGTCCTGCCGCCGTCTTATCGTTTCTTGTTGCCGCGTCCCAGAGCTTAACCCTGATCGAGTCCCACGTACCGAGGCTATAAACCGTGCTGGACTTTACCTCGGGACAGTTCGAGCGTGCCCACACCAATAGCATTTGGAGATCTTGGGGGGGGGGGGGCGGTATATCTCTGCCGTGCTGTTTCAAAGTCTTTTGCATTATGTTTAGCACGGACCTATCTTGCGGGGAGATTCCGTTTCCCACAACTCCCACGCGTTCCCGGCTGCTTACCTCTGTCCAGCGGTAGGCAATTTTGTCGCATGCAACGCCGCTTGCTTTCAGCAGCTCAGTTCCTGCTTCCTTTCAGCAGTTCACCGGCTCCTTTCAGCAGCTTCTCCGTTCAGCTGGGCTCCACCACCGGTTCAGCTATCTGCTGCTTCTATAGCCCTGGACGGAGCCAGTCTTCAGGTCCCTGTTCGGGCGCCATTTGTGGCGGATTGATTCACGGACTCCGATGTGCTGGATCAGAATCAACTTTATTCAAGCAAGCAAGCCCTTTATATATGCTCTAGCCTGGGTCGGTACTTTCCCGAAGGTCATGTTCCCATCATCACTCCTTCTCATTCTGTGCGGCTACTTCCTTATCTACATAGTGCTATTTATTCCTCCCAAGGCTTTCGATTCCTTAACTCTATCTTGTCCAATCCCTCACTGTCTGCCCCTACAGGTAAACAGCAATTGGTGCTTATGCCCATATGCTGAAATATGAGAGTTAATAATAGGTTCCTGTACCCATACATGAGTTAGCAGCTCTGTCTGAAGGTCATCTCACCTGAGTGTAATGGAAATTGTCAGAAGCTGTTACAGGAAAACACGCCAGTAGAATTGCAGTTAACACAACACTCACCTTAGCTGTGAGTGACCCATTGTGGTGTCTTGGTGTTAGCCTGAAAGAAATCCAGGCCTACCCAGTTGATAATGGTAAAAGGGCCCATCTGTTCCCCTTCCAATATATGGGAACTTTTCCCAAATTTTAATAACATTACCTCATTGCTTGTTTCCCATAGAGTTTGTTCATTTTGCACTTGTGCATTTACACATTATTGTGCTTTGCTAAATGCTGCTCAGACATCATGCTTTTCCTCTTCCTTTGTGTTGATAACTTCTTTAACCCATTCACAGATGTCATTATCAGTTTCTGAACTTGGCTCATAGTCTGGGTTGGTCATGAGAATCATTTGGTGACCAAACAAAATCTCATAAGGTGACCATGGGGTTCATAGCTGTCATCTACCGTGAAGCACAGCTAGGATGAAAGGAAGCCAATCCACCTAGTTTTCACTGATTTTGTAACTGTCTGCCTTAAGGCTTGTTTGATGGTTTGATTGATCTGTTCAACTTGGCCAGAGGATTGTGGGTGATAAGACACATGCTTCAGGTGATAGATGCCAAAAGCCTTAAGTACCTCTTGGACCACTTGTGCAGTGAAATGAGATACATGATCTGAATCAATAGTTGCAGGGGTTCCTTATCGACAAAATATTTCATTTACCACCTTCTTAGCTGTGGCCCTTTTCAGTGGGAAGGCCTCCTCCCATCCTATTACCAGCATGTATTGCCATTCCTCTCAAGTACATGGCAATGGCCTGATATAATCAATCTGGAGTTGGTTTCATGGCCATTGAGGGAATACTGGAATTGGGTCTCCACCTTTTGCTTTTGTTTGCTAGCACATTAAGCATCCACATATACAGTTCTTTACATCATCCTTATCTCCTTCCCAGCCATCAAGTTGTCATACTCAATGTAAAGTTCCTTTTTCTCCCTCATGGAGCCAGTGATGACACTGTGCTACACTTTTCATTTTTTTCCGTTGCAGGGGAGGTGATCCAATGTAGCTTCATATCTACCCTGGTATACCCCAGGGGTCAATACTGGGGCCAATACTGTTTGACATTTTCATTAATGACCTAGATGATGGGACAGCGAGCACTCTCATCAAGTTTGCAGATGATACCAAATTGGGAGGAATGTTTGATACGCCAGATGGTTGTGCTGCCATTCAGAGGGACCGCAACAGGACGGAGAAATGGGCTGAGAGGAACCTCATGCGATTCAACAAAGGGAAATGCCAAGTCCTGCACCTAGGGAGGAATAACCCCATGCACCAGTACAGGCTGGGGGTTGACCTGCTGGAGAGTAGCTTTGCAGAGCAGGACCTGGGGGTTCTGGTGGACGAGAAGATGAACATGAGCCAGCAGTGTGCCCTTGTGGCAAGGAAGGCCAACAGCATCCAGGGCTGCATTAGGAAGAGCATAGCCAGCAGGTCGAGGGAGGTAATCCTCCTCCTCTACTCAGCCCTGGTGAGGCTGCATCCGGAGTGCTGTGTCCAGTTCTGGGCTCCCCAGTACATGAAGGCCATGGACATACTGGAGCAAGTCCATCAAAAGGCCACCAAGATGATTAAGGGCCTGGAGCATCTCTCATACAAGGAGAGGCTGAGAGAGCTGGGATTGCTTAGCCTCAAGAAAATAAAGCTCGGGGGGGTGGGGAGGGGAGCTTATCAATATGTATAAATACCTGATGGGAGGGAATAGAGGATGAAACCAGACTCTTCTCAGTGGTATCCAGTAAGTAGACAAGAGGCAATGGGCACAAGTTGAAATATAGGAAATTCCACTTAAACATTAAAAAAAAAAACCCTTTTTTACAGTGATGGTGGTCAAACAGTGGAAGACATTGCCCAGAGAGGTTGTGGAATATCCATCCTTGGAGATATTCAAAACCCAAGTGGACATGGCCCTGAGGTACCTACTCTAGTTGACCCTGCTTTGAACAAGGGGATCAGACTAGATGATCTCCAGAAGTTCTTTCTGTAGCAGAAATGCAGAAGATATTTGTTATCAGGAGCTAGTGGCCTTGGACAAAGGTCCGACAACATGTTTAGTGCTAGTTAGCTCTGTATAAACAGAATGCAGGTGCATGTTATATAAGCTGTTTATTGTGGCATACGACGACACGGACCTCAGGTAGGGTAGTGCAAAAGATCCTTTATTGAAAACACAATGACTGGTTATATAGCGATCAAGCTCAGCCACTCCTCCAAGTATCTCCTTGGCATTGTGGCATCTTGTGATAGGTAGGAAGACGTCTTCTGATGCCTGGCAGGCAGGCAGGACAGTCCAGCAGGACAGGCCCACCGCAGCTGCTGGCACGTAGGCAGGAAGGCACATGATCACTAGCAACTCTCGTGCACACATTCTGGCCACAAATCATAGTTACCACATCATTACTTTCTGCCTTAGAGATTCTCTGCTGTCTTACACAGCATCATTCAATCTTGGTCCCCAACAGTTTATGTAACAAAGAAGGGATGTAAAAACAGCATGTGATGGAATAAAAGCGGAGAAACCCCTGTCAGCTTGAGCCTCAGTACAGACAGGACTGCACAGTGTGCTGTACACCAGAAGAGGGGTCCGTCTGATGCCATCACCTTGGGGCTCCTGGCATCAGAAGGGACATAAGATACCATCCAACTTAATTGCTACCATCTATCAATTGCTCCTTTTGTATCAGTAAACAACCTCTTTTGTAAACAACCTCTTTTGCTCACATCCTGGACATGGTGTGTTGTTTCTTCGAATCCTCCTTGTCTGTCTGTGGAGGACTGGCTTGAGGGCAGAGGTCATGTGAAGATTGAACAAATAAAGGAAGCAGAACTAAGTGCATATCGCACACAGTTGATGTGAGCCAAGTCCCGTACGAGAGTAAAAACAGCCAGAGCCAAGGACACATTGTCCTTGGCTCCAAGGTGTTATCAATGATTAGTCCTGGGAACTTGCGGGTGATGTAATGCAGAAGTTGCTGGGTAAACCAAATTGCTGTTACCAATAAGGAGCTCAGCTTTTGCAATATGTATGAGCCTGATTAGTCCTGTGCTATATAAAGAAAGACCACACCTAATAAAGTTGAAGTACACTGATCACTCATATTGAGCGTCTGGGTCTTCCCTCCGTCGGCTCCTCTCGTGCAAGTTTCCAACAAATGGCGCCCGAACAGGGACCCTGCCGGTCAGGGACTCGGTGATTAAAAACTCAGGAGTCGACAGAGTGCTAGAGACAGCTGGTCCTGCTGTGCTAAAGGCGACGAGACACAAAAGGGGGTCTACGTGCCAGAGTTACAGAGGAGGTGGAGAGGACACAAACAAAGGGGGTCCGTGCCCAGGACGAGACGGGGTCCTGCCAGAAAGTCTTGCCGCAGGTCTTGCAAAGGTTGCAACGGTAAGTGAGTAACCACGGCGCGACAAGCGGCTTATTATTTATTAAGATGCTTTTTAGAAAAGCGAGGTACTCAAGGAATAGAATGTCATAAGGAACTCCCAGGGCTATTAGCTTACGGAGTGGCTAAGGGGTGTTTTGTTAACCCAGATACCATGTTCGAACAAACTGAATGGAAAAAATTTGGGGACAAGTTGTTTGATGAAGTAATAAGTGACAACAAGACAGTAAAAAAGCTGATGAAGCCGTGGAGGGCAGTTACTAATGCTCTCGCACCTCAAAGAAAAAAAAAAAAAAAAAAAAAAAAAAAAAAAAAAAAAGGTAGCTGCCGCCGCCGCGGAGCGTTTGGGAAGCCCCGATGGGTTCAAGGAACCCCTGCATGCAGAGGTGTCCCCTGTGTCCCCATACCCATCGCCCCCCTCGATCCGAACCTTTAATATTGCCCAGGGAGGGTCTGGGAACACAGGCCTGCCAAAAGGAGCAACATTGACCATGCGGCAGATCCCCCCTCCTCCCTCAGCGCCTCCCCCCCCCTCTCTCCCCCCCCCTCCCCCCCCCTCTCCCCCCCCTCCCTCCCCCCCCTCTCTCCCCCCCCCTCCCCCCCCTCTTCCCCCTCTCTCTCTCTTTCCCCCCTCTCTCTTCCCCCCCCCCTCCCCCCCCTCTCTCTCCCCCCCCCCCTTTTTTCTCCTCTCCTCCTTCTCCTCTTCCTTTGGCCACAGTTATCTGAGGACACCCATCTCAGGCTATCAATGTGAAATAAGTTTTTCTCTATGATATTAATGGTCAGAAACCACTAATAAAAGCAGTTTGAAAAAAAAAAAAAGAAAAAGAAAAAAGAAAAAAAAAAAGAAAGAAAGAAAAAAAAGGGGGTATCCCATCTTATATGGGAATAAAGCAGGGCCGAGAAGAGCCTTTCGGCTTATTTATTGACAGAGTAGCCAATGCTATACAAGCAGCAGGGGTACCAGATTACCTGAAAGGGACTATCTTGAAACAATGTGCAATACAGAATAGTAACCCTTCAACGCGTAGTATTTTAGCCACACTCCCGGGAACATGGACTATTGAGGAGGGGCTAGAAAGAATGGCGCAGGTACCTGTAGGACCGCAAGCTATGCTAGTAGAGGCGGTGAAACAATTAGGAGAGAGCATGAGAGAGCAAGCACAGGCATTGCGGGATAATATGCAACAGAATCAAAGACAGGTATTCGCTGCCCTTGCTCCTTTGCAAAATCCCGGCGGAAATACCCCCCCCTGATCGACGATCGGCACGCTGCTACCGATGCGGCATTGTTGGTCATCTTCGCAGAGAATGCCAAGCTAGTAGAGTATGGTGTCCCAACTGCAAAAGCAACAAACATGATGGAGCGGCTTGCTGGAAGGCTGGTTCGGGAAACGCCCGGAGGAGCGGGACGAGCCGCCCCGCGACGACACAAAAGGCGGCCTTCACCACAACAACTCAGCAACCCCCGCAGTCAACACAACCACCTCAGCCGGCGCCCAGCTCCACTCCGAACGGCATGAACCCCTTTGTCTTCGACCAGCCACCAGAGGGAGTCTCGGACTGGACTTGGCAACAGCAGTAGACGCCACCTTATTGGATACAAAGCCAACAAGAATCCGGACGAATGTCTATGGACCAGTAACTATTAATCATGAGCCGATAGGTGCCTTACTGATTGGAAGATCGTCCGCTACAATGAAAGGATTACAAGTTTTGACAGGATTGATCGACAAGGACTATTTCGGGGAAGTACAAATTGTGGTTTCAGCAATGTTTCCACCTATGCACATACCACAAGGATCGAGAATAGCTCAACTTATTCCGCTTCCCCACCTGACTGAAGGGGTGGCACCAGCGAAAGAGCAACCACGAGGCTATGGTGCTTTTGGTTCCACTGGAAGTGCAGTATTACTGACTGTCGGAATGCATCAAAGGCCCCGACAAACCGTGACTGTAAAGTATAAAGAAGAATCTATACGCACTAATGCCTTATTGGACACTGGAGCGGATGTATCAATAATTAGCACTAAGATTTGGCCCCAGCATTGGCCAACCCGAGAGACCAGCTCCACGGTAGCTGGAGTAGGCGGGGTCACCCTCGCCCGAAAATCATCGACGCTACAATGGACTATAGGGAACAAGGTGGTTAATTGCTCCGTTTCCATTTTACCCCTACCTGAAGGAGTGCAAGCATTAATAAGGCGCGATATCCTTGCCCAGATGGGTATGGTGCTTACCTCGGAACACCCTTTATAGCACCGGCCATTGCCTGGACTTTCCCAATCCCACTCAGCTGGAGGACTGATCAGCCTGTGTGGGTAGAGCAATGGCCGTTTAAACGGGAAAGTCTCATTCAAGCACATGAACTAGTAAAGCAACAGTACAAACAAGGTCATCTAAGACTATCTACCAGCCCTTGGAATACCCCAATATTTGTGATCAAGAAAAAATCCGGCAAATACAGACTTTTACACGATCTACGTGCTGTAAACAGACAGATGCATGACATGGGTGCTTTACAACCGGGGTTACCCAGCCCAGCAATGATCCCAGAAGGCTGGCACCTGCTAATCGTAGATTTAAAGGACTGTTTCTTTACTATAGCCCTCCATGAAGATGATAAACAGCGATTTGCATTTACACTCCCTGCTATCAATAGAGAGGGGCCAGACCAAAGATTTGAATGGACAGTACTACCGCAGGGTATGCGAAACTCACCAACCCTCTGTCAACTCTATGTCGATGCGGCACTTCAACCGTTACGTCAACAGTGGCCAGAGACCATGATATATCACTACATGGACGACATATTGTTGGCACAAAAAAAACCCTTTTCTCCTGAACAAAAATTTGATCTAATCACACAATTAAAGAAAAAGGAACTTGTAGTGGCCCCGGAAAAGGTACAGGAATCCAGCCCCTGGCAGTATCTAGGTTGGCATATTTCGAATGCCACCATCAGACCACAGAAATTGACAATCAGAACTGACATAAGAACACTCAATGATGCTCAAAAACTATTAGGAGACCTCCAATGGATCCGTCCGGTTGTCGGCATTCCTAATGAACTTTTAAATCTGCTACGCCCCTTGCTGAAGGGAACAGACCCAGCGGCTGCCGTCACGCTCACAGAGGAACAGCAACGGGTACTCCAGGAAATTGCATCGCTAATTACTACGCGTGCTACGCATCGACGCCTGGAAAATCAGCCACTTGATCTTACTATTTTATGTGGCCCACAATACCTAATGGGAGCCATTACACAACACAAAATAAAAACGGGGAAAAAAGAGGGTTGGCGGAACCCATTGTACTAGAATGGATAGCACCACTGTTACAACCAAAACGAACTATTCAAGAAAAAATTTCAACGCTGGCCGAACTCATTAGGACACTCTTCGCCCCTGACTTACATGATCAGCGTTGGTCAAATCTGACTGCAGCAATCAAACATAGAAGAAGTGAGAATCGTCGAGGCAAGCGTGAATTGAAAAAACTAGGTTCAGATTGTGTTGATGATGTAGAATTATGGGGACCTGCGGAAAGGTTTTTCGCCGCAGCTTTAGCTCCTAACGTTGCAGTTGCGCATGCCATGTCTAATCTAAATAAACTTGCTTGTTGGGCTGTTAGGCAATCAAATGTTACTACACAAATTCTCTCTGAAATGTCACAGGATATGGATAGCCTGAGACATGCAGTGTTGCAAAATAGAGCAGCTATAGACTTTCTGCTTTTAGCACAGGGACGCGGGTGTGAGGATTTTGAAGGAATGTGTTGTTTTAATCTTTCTGATCATGGACAGTCAATCCATGAGCAATTGAAATGGCTAAAGGACCACACCCAGAGAATCACCGTACAGTATAATTGGTTTGATGATCTGTTTAGAAAGATGTTTGGTAATGTGAGTACCTGGATTTTGAGCTTGATCAAAGAAGGGCTACGTATTCTAGTCATAATTGTATTAATTTTAATTGCTGTAAGAGTGATTTTTGGCTGCTTAACACAAAAGCTTGAACAATTAACTAAAAAAGTCTTTCTCGCACAAAATAAAAACGGGGGAATTGTGGAGGACTGGCTTGAGGGCAGAGGTCATGTGAAGATTGAACAACTAAAGGAAGCAGAACTAAGTGCATATCGCACACAGTTGATGTGAGCCAAGTCCCGTACGAGAGTAAAAACAGCCAGAGCCAAGGACACATTGTCCTTGGCTCCAAGGTGTTATCAATGATTAGTCCTGGGAACTTGCGGGTGATGTAATGCAGAAGTTGCTGGGTAAACCAAATTGCTGTTACCAATAAGGAGCTCAGCTTTTGCAATATGTATGAGCCTGATTAGTCCTGTGCTATATAAAGAAAGACCACACCTAATAAAGTTGAAGTACACTGATCACTCATATTGAGCGTCTGGGTCTTCCCTCCGTCGGCTCCTCCCGTGCAAGTTTCCAACATCTGTCCAATAGTCAAACAAAACACTTGGCCTAGTTGGCCCGATTCAAGAGGAACAATGCTTTTCTGGAGGTGGTGAAAAGAGGACATAAGGTGGATGCTGGATGGGCCTCACACACAGGCGTGGAGGGCAGTGACACACTGTATAGCCCAGGTTACCCCCCCTCCCCCCCACGGTGAATTGGTATATGGAACTCTTGTCTGCACCAACCCCTGTCAAAATAGAAAAGGCATTGGAAAATCGGGGAGTTTGGTGAGGAAACACACAGGCAGATAAGTAAAGCTTGTGGTTGTTGTTAACTGCCTTGCAGCAAGTGTGTGAGTGTTTGGAGAAAGAAAGGCAGCAAAGTCAAAAAAAATGGAGCAATAGATAGAAGAGTTACGAAAGACTTAATAAGATATGAGAAGTACTAACATGGGTATATCATCAAGAGACGTTAGCAAAGTAGCATACTGCTTGCCATGCTATCCAGAGGGCAGGGTAGGCAGACTGTGGTTTGTAAACAGCAGGTAAAGGCAAAGGTTGGGATCCTGGAATGTGTGATGGGACTGTTTGGGATTCTGATAGTTGGACAGAGGGTTCTGACTTAGAAGACCCTCCAAATACTGCAATAAGCAGGAAGGTGAGACCATTAGTTCTGAACAAAGCAAAGGGCCCCCCCTGGGCAACCTCATCATATGATCTTGGTGCGAGATTACACCCAGGGAGATTTGCAGACCATTACTGAAACTTACTGACCAGGGGAGAAACTCAGGCAATGGCTAACATGAGAGAGCAAGTGTGTGAGATAATCAAGTAGGGTAAAAGCTCTAATCTTGCTGGTTCTTAAATAAAACCCAGTATTGAGATCCACTATGGGTTGCCATTTACTCTGCCTTGCCCATGACAGAAAATGGTGTCAGAAGTGAGATACTGATGGTTTTGAACTTCGAGATCACAGCCTATTAACGGGTCCCCCCCCCCCCCCCAGCAGTAGAGCATGTGTGTGTCTGCGTACGGCATTATAATACTGATAACCATTATACTTGTAGGCAGCAGGTGCACAGTCTACCAGCTGGTTGGGGTTTAATCGAGCCAGTGGGGGGCCTAATCAGGGATTTTGTGTACCTGTAAGCGTTAATCCTTTGGGGCAACAGATGCATGGATCGACCGGCTGGTTGGGGTCTCCCATGCTGGTGGGGCCCTCACTGGAGATCCAGCATGCCTGTAACCCTTATGCCTTTGGGCAGTAAGCACACGGGTCTACCAGCTGGTAGGGGTCTGCCATGCTGGCGGGGCTTCACTGAGGATTTAGTGTGCTGGTAACCACTATGCTTCTGGGGTGGCAAGTGCATGGGTCTGCCAGATGGTTGGGGTCTTTCGTGCTGGGAGGGCCTCACCAGGGATCTAGCATGCACATAGACATAACCATTACACTTAAACGTCACACCACAGCTGGGGTTTGACTCTTGGCCAACCTGTAAACTAGCTTGAACCTGACCAAGGTGTTCAAATGAAAAGGCAGCAGCCAGCTATGAGGGGAGGGGGGGGATTCCCCTGTGTCCTGAAGTCCTCCCTGCTTGGCTGCTCTGTAACAGCACAGCTGTGAGCATTCCCAAATCCTCAGGGACAGAGCCCCTGTGTGAGGGGATGGGGGGATTCATCCTTTTGCAAATGTACCCAAAGTGTTACAATTGATGATCAAACTGCATAACACTCACTTAAGGAGTATATTCAGGAACACCCCAACTGTTGAACCAGCCAACTGTATTGGTCATAGAGCAGGCAAAGGCCCAAGAAAACAGGCTAAAGCCAACCCCCCTATACTCTGCTCCCTGGAAGTTGGAAAAGCAGTTACATAAGAAATAAGCAATTGCAAAAGGATTTCCTCACTTAAAAATAAAAGTTGATCTATATGGGGAAACAATCAAAACTCCCAGTTGTGTTGAAAACCATACCTTTGGGAGGAAAAAGGTACAAATCTTAACTCTATTATTATCCTATGAAAGAAAATAACATTCATCACTCATGGGGTGAATGCAGAAAGAAAATGAAGTGATAAACAGTTGCTTACAGAAATGGTGAACAGAGAGGGAAGAGTTAAATGTTTGAGGGGTGGAAGTCAAAGCTCCTGGAGAAGTGATAACTGATGCATGCTGTCCTGCTGCAGGGGCTAATCACAAGAATGTGAAAAACAGATAAGAGCCCTAGGAGCACAGTTACAAAACAAGAAAAGGCCTATAATGTGAAGAGCCAGCATCTTTAATCACCAAAACTGTTATAAGAAACCAGAAGGGGCTGGAAAATGTCCCAAGATGTAGTAAAAATCTCTGATCATAAAGAAAAAAAAATAAGTTCAAACTTAATTAACAGATGGATGTAACCTTGAGTAATCTTAAGAGGAATGGTTTCAACAGTTACAGTTAAAGCCAAACTATTAACAACCTAATGGCCTCATAGGTCTTTTTGTTTTGTTGTACAGGGCGATCCTCTGAAGAACAACAACTTGAGAAGAAGCAGCCAGACATAGTGGTAGAATTCTCCATTTCAGTAATTTTTTTTTTTAAACAAGTGTGTAAGTAAAAGAATGAATTTAGGAACAAAAATAGAAGTAGCATTAAAGGATGATGGCATAGATAGGTATTAGAGGATCCTCATACCTGTCTGATAACCAAGCTTAACAGCTGTATTCTAGTGCTTCTGACAGTTAACCCTATATAATGTATGATCCTAACTAAGGTGCTAACACCTTCCCTTGAAAGCAAAGAAAGAGAAGATGGTAAAATCTCTGCATAAATATACAAACTGCTGATTCAAGCTTAATCGTAAAGTTTGTCTGTTTATTATAGAGAAGATGGGGAGATAGCAGAATGAAAATAAGGAAAAAAAAGTGACTGAGTATATTAGAAGCTCTTATGAAGGAAAATATTCCCGCATGGGGAACAAAGATAACCATTAATAACAATCTTTTGTTAATCTTATCTTCAATAGGCAACACAGAAAACCAAGTATCCCATTCCAATCTTATAGATACTGATCTATGTATGTTATATGTGTGTATTTATGAATATCTCTTCATATACTCACAAAATATGCTGCACGATGTTGGCGGACATGAATTGCTGACAAACTTGCATAAACCCTCTGTAGTGAGAACACCTGTGGAAGATCTGGTGAGGAGTCAGGTGACTGGCAGAGTACATGACAGCAGCCCCAGCGTGTGCTCTCTACACACTGACTGAATTCTCATCAAGGCCAGGCATGCATATTCTGTTTTGTCAACTATGTCTAGCTGCTTCCTGGCTGGTAGCTACTCAAGGTTAGCACAGCTGAGATAAGGAAATAGCTCTAGTAGCTTTAAGGGGCCCTTAGGATACAGCAGAGTGAGTCTTGCCTGGGTGTCTGACCTGTGTGTCCAGCAGCCTCCCAGTGACCCCTCTGCACAGTTCCCAGGGCTCCCCACATGGTTCAGAGTGTAAGTCCTTTATTAAATCTATCTTGTTTAACCCCTCAGGAACCTTGAGTGTCTCTCTATGCCAGTATCCATCCCTCCCTTTCCCACCTTGCAGTCACACCCTCCTATGAGATCTGGGCCTAACTACAAGGCCTTCGATATCTCTGCTACTCTCTTCACCATGTCAC
The DNA here is from genome assembly GCF_036370855.1 of Dromaius novaehollandiae. Taxonomy (NCBI): domain Eukaryota; kingdom Metazoa; phylum Chordata; class Aves; order Casuariiformes; family Dromaiidae; genus Dromaius; species Dromaius novaehollandiae. Next base: position 7,659,268 of record NC_088130.1, read on the forward strand.
CAGAAAGACTAACAAGGGATTGGTAAAACAGTCAACAAATGAGTAAATAGGTAAACAATCATAGAAGGGTTATCAATCGCCAAGGTTATGAACAATAGGATACCATCGCAAGCCTATTGTACATATTAAAAAAAAAAAAGTTCTCCTCAGAATATTGCCCTTAAGGCTGCAGGGCTGCTACACATGAAAACATATCCAATTGTAATGTTGTTTATACTAATTGTGTGGTTGCATGTAGTGTACCTCCTGCCAATTCCAACACCCTATTGGGGGACTGACCCACCTGCTCCAGAACACCTGTGAGGCAAGAGCAGCTGTTGCCACAGCATGGCCTCATCAGAGAGGAGTCAGTCACTGCAACTGAGCTGGGAGATGGGTGTCTGCAGGGCCAGCTACTGCACTCGCAGGAGGTTTGAGATATTGCTGGATAGTCATCATATTAACCACATTGACCTCATTACAGTGGGTCAACACTATCCAAGGGGTGGAAAATCATAGCCTGAAGCCTACCCAAAAGCACCATCCAGATGAAAAGGCCTCACAAAAATATTAAGATTAAGAAGTAAACCCCTTAACTCTAGGTGTGAAGTACTGTGCAATGAGTTACAGCAGGTAAATGAATTAATAAATCAGACTACAAGTTCCATATGCAAAATATTACCTGTAGAACACATGCCAAAAATACCTCTGCCTTCTTGTATACGGCTGACTGGTTGTCCTGCATCATGCTGAATGACGTCAACATGTGGAAGGGGAACTGGCAACATTAGAGAGCCTTTAATTGGAAAGCATGGGCCTTAAATCACATGAAACTTAACAGAACCAATGTGTACTAGTTTATTATGTTTAAGAATGTAATTACTTAATATCTAAGACTTAAAAGATCTCCAGGATGTGTTAAATATGAATGAGTTGACAGCATTGAAGGAGCTTTGCCTAAATCTATGTAGAACTAGAATGATGGGATGGGGCATGATAATCCTACTGTATTATCAACTCTTTCTTCCTCCACTGTGGGTGCTGCTTCACTCCCACAGCCCCTGCTAGTACGGGCTGTGAGAGTGTTAATCTTGTTACAGTATTCTCCGAGGTGGAAGCGCTGTACCTTGTCTTGAATGTAATGGACCATTTCAGGGAAGGAAGGCATCTGATTCCTAGCACTCTCCTTTTCACTTTTACCAGGAAACATTCTCAGCACCCGCTGGGCTTCTCTATGTACCTCCTCCCGCCTTTCAGAAGAAAAGAGGAGAAATAGAAGTTATTTGCACAGATGACCAATAAGAACCAAATCTTAGGGGGAACTGGAGAAAGAGAGAAAAGGGATTTTAAAAGGAAGTGACTTTTTAAAGCAAATCCCCCCCCCCAGATAGAGGAAAAACAAACAGCTGTTGATCTTGGAGGTGGAGTGGGGGTGGTAAGAACTGCTGCTGAGTATTTGAGAGGGTTTTTTTTCCTCCTTAGTTATACAATAGTAAAAGAGATCAAAACTTGAGCAATTAAGATGAGTTGAAATGAACACTTGAATGGCAGGGACAGACAATTGCAAGTTAAATGATTTTGTGACTTAGTCACCTATCTCTCAGCTGAGTGCAGCAACTCTTCACACATGCACATTGCTAACTCTTGGCAAATACAAGCTAAAAACAGGCTACCTTAAGCTGCCAGGAAAAAAGGCATTTTTGTCACTGTGAAGGTGACTTAAATTAATGCATTTTTATCTTGCAGTTCCAAAAGATTATTAACATGCGCTGCTTTACTGACAGCGGTTCATCTGAAATTGAAAAAGCCATGAAAGAGAATGCAGGCCAAGGCACAGCGCAAGGCTGAGTAACGGTTCTCTGCAGGACTGTCAAGAGCGTCACTATGTAAAGCCCAATTTCCAAGCTACTGCACACAATTGTCTCATACACACACACACACACACACACACACACACACACGTATATATATTTGGGTGAAAATGAAAAGTTAACACATGTTAAACTTACGGATCTCCTGCAGCTAACAGTAGTAAGTATCTGGAAGGGATGTGATCTGGAGGGAATACTGTGCTGGCATACTTCACGGCCACCTGACGTACTTGGACTTCAGACTGAAAGAAAATAGAGACAAACATATCACTGAATTAGGATTTTAAACAAACACTGTAATGACCTGCACTGTTGTAACTGACCAATCCAGCTGTATTCCCCTTTGATAATAGCATCATGCCCCAAACTCTTTGGACATTTTTCAGACACCCTTCTTGCTAATTCTTCAAATAGCAGGAAATAGGGAAAAGAAAAGCCACTAGTTTCTTGCATGTGATTCCCAGAAGTGTGACTGTAGTTGCACATTTAGTACTCCATGTTGTGTATAAGCCAGGATCTCTCTAATCCTTACACATTTCAGCTGCCCCATGCAAGCAGTCTTGAAACAAAGAATGAGACAAGATCAGTCCACAGAAAACAGAACTGTGAATAGGAGCAGCACAATCAAAGGTGGAAAAGAATCATTAGCTTAGTGAGGCCATCCTCCCTACTGGGTCTAGACAATCTCAAAATGGTGCTGCCTTGACACCTAGATCTCAAGAGCACATGAGCAAATCAGTCATCACTATGAAGATACAGCTTACATAGTTATTTGTGTAACCACCAGGAACACAGATACCTATGCAATCACACCAACTCCCCATGCGAACATGCAGTATGCAACAGTGAGTTATTCTGAAAACCTAAGCCCAGACATCTGGGAAATTTTGATACAAGAACAAGTTGCTCCATAAAGTAACAGAGCCAATGAAGCTTGGTTTCCTGGGGATTTGTGTCTCAAAGCTGAGCAACAGAGCCAATGAAGCTTGGTTTCCTGGGGATTTGTGTCTCAAAGCTGAGCTTGGGGAAGGGGGGGGGAGTTCCTCAGTTACCTAAAAAAATTGAAATCATACTGCAGGTTTTCTTTTGCAGAAGGAACAATCCTTTCCTCCAACCTCCTACTTTCACAAAGCTTTTTAGCAAGATATACTTGAAGCCTCTGCTCCTCTGTCAAGTTTTTTTTTTAGGGGGAAGCTATATATGCAGCACAATTGCAGAAGCTTTGTTTCTTTAGGAAACCAGCCTAAACATGGAAAACCGCACTGACATCTTTATTCCAGCCTCTGCACCTCATTAAAATTATTTAATCTCAGCCCACAGAAACCTCCACACACAGATCCAGTAATACACTCAGTAAGAGAGAACAGTTCTAACAGCACAGAACAGTAAGTATCAGAAAACACTGAGCAATAAACCTTAATTTTGACTCCATTAAAAATACCTTTATTAGGTATGAAGCCACAAGAGCTTCCATCAGAGTATGCTGGGCTCCTTCCAAGCTGCTATATGCTCCAACCATCATAGACAAGGCCTCCTGAATAGCGAGCCTGGTATCAGCCTCTTCCTGCAATACAAAACAAGAATTTTCTGTTAGTTCATGTCACTGTGTGTTGTAAAGTAAGCAAAACTGGCATGAGTTATTAACCTTCTCCCAAAGCCCCATTAGCACCTACCTTACATAAGGCTTCAAAAAACTGCTGTACCAGAGCTATATCCTTGGCAAAGAGCTGAGGCATTCGGCTGAAACAAGATATTTGCTTTTATGCAGGTTTTATTTTTTAAATTTAGATGCTCCCCATTTCACTGGTCTTCCCCTCAATCCCCCACCTTACCTGTCAGATAGAGCCAACACAGAAAGCTTGCTCTACCTTGTCCACTTCCACCATGGGACTAAGTGCCTGTCAGCTTAGCTCAGAAATCAAGATATTCTATGGACAGTCAATTAGATCAACATCATAGAGGTCGGTGTCTGAACTTGTCTAGCTTCAGGCCCTCTAGTCTTTGCTGTACATTTCTTAAACTTATGTTTCTGACAATCCAGAAAGCAGAGCCATTTTTTAAATTCTGTGCATACATTCAGGAGCTGCCATTAACCAATCCTAGTATAACAATCAGCTAACTACATACTTCATTTTACACCTCTGGAGATATCACAAGAGGAGTGCTGTTCTCTGCATGGTATGCTCAGTTGCAAAATTGCCATGTGGCACAAAGCTTGCTGCTGACAAATTAACAGATTGCTCTGGAAAAACTACTCAACATCTCATTACTTAAAATGCAGTTCAGTTACCCGGAGAGTTTTCCAACTGCTGAATACGCCATTGACAACAGTTTGGGATCCTTGAATGATAAAACAATAAACATTGGGTCAGCAAAAAGAGCTATAAGAAAACACATACATGTACATCTATCCCTTATAATTACACCTTTACTTTAAATCCTGTCGCCAAAGCTCTTAAAGAAGATTTTATGGACATGTAAAATAAAATAATTATATCCTGGAGTAAAAACACCACATGAGTGAAAAATGGATGGACTGTGGGTTTTTTCCCAGAAAAAAACCCTGAACATTACAGACGGTAACAAAATAAATAAATAAATAAATCTGCCTTCTGGTCTTTGTTAATTGTATTTTTCAAGGGGGAACAGCTAAAGAGATTTGGCAGATATATGAAGTGGTAGGCAAGTGGCAGAAACCTTTCACTGACTCCAAACAGCAGTTTCACTCAAAGGAAGCTGTCTGTGCAGTGGATCCTGGAAATGACCGATAGAGCATATTTAAATAAGCGTTTAGTCCCCTCAAACACTCCTTCTCCATGCCCTTCACATTGGCAAGGAAGGCCCACACCTCCAAACACCAGCTCAGGCCAGTAGGTCACATCCAGATACCAATGAACCAAGAAGGGGATCAAAGCTGCATAAGTAAGAGGAGGTTTGCAAAAGTCAGGCCTTGGTAAAATATCTTAGGGAATAAAAGTAACATAAATTTGCTTTCTTAATAGCCTTGTGAAGACCTATATCCTCTTTTTGGCTGGACTCATATTTTCGGTGTCTGGCAATACCCTTCCATGTGCCAATAGCCACACTGGATAAAAAGGAGAAAGATGCTACAAGTAGGCCTAAACAGCTGCTTAGCAAAATGGGGTACGCACCCAGAACTGAGGCCCTTATGTATTTCCAAAGTAATCAGTAACAGCAGCTGAATGCTACCCTGGCTCCACTCCTTAGATTAACAGCGCTATGATGTACTGAGACATTGCAAACAGTGTCCAAGCACCTATGCACAGCCATTTGAATAAATAAAACATGGTTTTGCTATAGTGGCTTTTTAAAATATTTACCTCTTCCTCTCCTACAAGCCTCCTCATTAAAGTGCTGCCCTTTGACAGTCATTTAAAACAACTACAAATAGATTTGTCAGTTCACATCATAAAGATCTTGGTCTTTGTTTTTTATTTATAGAAATAAATATGACTTCACAATAAAGATCCTTTCAACTCACCTCTTTGTATTCATCGATCAGCTTTGTAAGTCCATTTAAAAGCATCGGGCCTAAGGGCTTTATTTTACTTTCTGGACAACTGAAATTAAAAAGACCACCAAAGAAAATATTGACGCATTCTTTGTACCTCTTAAAAAAATCTCTGCTGCCAATATCATTTTTTCTCAGCTTTTGCAAGCACACATACAATAACCCAAAACACTTACTTTCCCCTGGAACTATTTTAAAAGATTAAGGGGGGAAAAAAAAGAACAATTGCCAAAGATTTTAATATTCTTTCGCTTAGCTCAGTTCTATATTTAGTAAGCAGAACTGTCTCTAAGCAAATGGGTTGAAAGAACGGCATCCATTCTCAATTACTTACATGACACAAATATGATGCACGAACTGCAGGGACAGAATTCTGAGTTTTGCATTTGTATTTGCACCAAAGAGCCCATCATAAACCACCTGGCCAGAAGAAAGGAAGAAAGAGCACATTAGACAGTGACTGGCTTCATTTTGAAAGGTTTTCTATTCCCCTTTCCTCTCCAAGCACTGCTATTAGTAGCTAAGTTTCAATTCCCTCCCTAAGCATTGGAGAAACTGCATTGCCAAGTTGACAGCTTTGAAACATAGCCTTTACCTGAATGTTAGCTGGGAATGTTTCTGCAGCTTGTCTGGACCGCAGAAGATGAGGAACAATCTTTAATTTAACACGGGTGCTGACAGGTTCTCGTTTCAGTTCTGGTTTCAGAACAGTTCCCTGTCAAAAACAGAATTGAAGTAACAGAGTATTTCTTTGGATATCAGTACTTCTAACTTAGAATCACAGAATCATAGAATAATTTAGGTTGGAAGGGACCTCCAGAGGTCATCTAGTCCTACCCCCTGCTCAAAGCAGGCCGAATCAGATCAGGTTGCTCAGGGCCATGTCCAGTCAAGTCTTGAACACCTCCAAGGATGGAGATTCCACAACCTCTCTGGACAACCTGTTCCAGTATTTGACCTGTGGAGGACTGGCTTGAGGGCAGAGGTCATGTGAAGATTGAACAAATAAAGGAAGCAGAACTAAGTGCATATCACACACAGTTGATGTGAGCCAAGTCCCGTACGAGAGTAAAAACAGCTAGAGCCAAAGACACATTGTCCTTGGCTCCAAGGTGTTATCAATGATTAGTCCTGGGAACTTGCGGGTGATGTAATGCAGAAGGCGTTGGGGTAAACAAAATTGCTATTACCAATAAGGAGCTCAGCCTTTGCAATATGTATGAGCCTGATTAGTCCTGTGCTATATAAAGGAAGATCACGCCTAATAAAGAGGAAGTACGCTGATCACTCATATTGAGCGTCTGGGTCTTCCCTCCGTCGGCTCCTCCCGTGCAAGTTTCCAACAAATGGCGCCCGAACAGGGACCCTGCCGGTCAGGGACTCGGTGATTAAAAACTCAGGAGTCGACAGAGTGCTAGAGACAGCTGGTCCTGCTGTGCTAAAGGCGACGAGACACAAAAGGGGGTCTACGTGCCAGAGTTACAGAGGAGGTGGAGAGGACACAAACAAAGGGGGTCCGTGCCCAGGACGAGACGGGGTCCTGCCAGAAAGTCTCGCCGCAGGTCTTGCAAAGGTTGCAACGGTAAGTGAGTAACCACGGAGCGACAAGCGGCTTATTATTTATTAAGATGCTTTTTAGAAAAGCGAGGTACTCAAGGAATAGAATGTCATAAGGAACTCCCAGGGCTATTAGCTTACGGAGTGGCTAAGGGGTGTTTTGTTAACCCAGATACCATGTTTGAACAAACTGAATGGAAAAAATTTGGGGACAAGTTGTTTGATGAAGTAATAAGTGACAACAAGACAGCAAAAAAGCTGATGAAGCCGTGGAGGGCAGTTACTAATGCTCTCGCACCTCAAAAAAAAAAAAAAAAAAAAAGAAAAAAAAAGAAAAGAAAAGAAAAAAAAAGAAAAAGAAAAGAAAAAAAAAGAAAAAAAAAGAAAAAAAAAGAAAAAAAAGAAAAAAAAGAAAAAATAAGAAAAAAAAGAAAAAAAGGAAAAAAAAGTAAAAAAAAAACAAAAAGAAAAAAAAACAAAAAGAAAAAAAAAAAAAAAGAAAGAAAGTAGCTGCCGCCGCCGCGGAGCGTTTGGGAAGCCCCGATGGGTTCAAGGAACCCCCGCATGCAGAGGTGTCCCCATACCCATCGCCCTCCTCGATCCGAACCTTTACTATTGCCCAGGGAGGGTCTGGGAACACAGGCCTGCCAAAAGGAGCAACATTGACCATGCGGCAGATCCCCCCTCCTCCCTCAGCGCCTCCCCCCTCTCTCCCTCCCCCCCCCTCCCTCCCCCCCCCTCTCCCTCCCCCCCCCTCTCTCTCCCCCCCCTCTCTCCCTCCCCCCCTCCCTCTCTCTCTCCCCCCTCTCTCCCTCCCCCCCTCTCTCTCTCCCCCCTCTCTCTCTCCCCCCCTCTCTCTCTCCCCCCCCCCCTTTTTCTCCTCTCCTCCTTCTCCTCTTCCTTTGGCCACAGTTTTCTGAGGACACCCATCTCAGGCTATCAATGTGAAATAAGTTTTTCTCTATGATATTAATGGTCAGAAACCACTAATAAAAGCAGTTTGGAAAAAAAAAAAAAAAAAAAAAAAAGAAAAAAAAAATTCGGGAACAAAAGGGGAACCAACCCGACAGATGTTGGATTATATTTGGGGGACAAATATATTGTTGCCGGGGGACATACGCAGCATAATGAAGTTAATACTAACACAGCATCAGCAGCTGCTGTTTAACGCGCATTGGCACGCAGTATGCCAGGAAGCGGTAGCTGTTATAAGGGCTCCAGGGGACCCGTTGTATGGAGTAACGTTAGATGAGTTGATGGGGATGGGCGCGTATTTCCGCTTAGAAGCGCAGGCCCTGCTGGGACCAGATAAAGCTAAAGAATCAATGAAACTAGCAAGGCGGGCGCTTGATCAATTAAAGGAGCCAGGGGGTATCCCATCTTATATGGGAATAAAGCAGGGCCGGGAAGAGCCTTTCGGCTTGTTTATTGACAGAGTAGCCAATGCTATACAAGCAGCAGGGGTACCAGATTATCTGAAAGGGACTATCTTGAAACAATGTGCAATACAGAATAGTAACCCTTCAACGCGTAGTATTTTAGCCACGCTCCCGGGAACATGGACTATTGAGGAGGGGCTAGAAAGAATGGCGCAGGTACCTGTAGGACCGCAAGCTATGCTAGTAGAGGCGGTGAAACAATTAGGAGAGAGCATGAGAGAGCAAGCACAGGCGTTGCGGGATAATATGCAACAGAATCAAAGACAGGTATTCGCTGCCCTTGCTCCTTTGCAAAATCCCGGCGGAAATACCCCCCCGATCGACGATCAGCACACTGCTACCGATGTGGCATTGTTGGTCATCTTCGCAGAGAATGCCAAGCTAGTAGAGTATGGTGTCCCAACTGCAAAAGCAACAAACATGATGGAGCGGCTTGCTGGAAGGCTGGCTCGGGAAACGCCCGGAGGAGCGGGACGAGCCGCCCCGCGACGACACAAAAGGCGGCCTTCACCACAACAACTCAGCAACCCCCGCAGTTAACACAACCACCTCAGCCGGCGCCCAGCTCCACTCCGAACACCATGAACCCCTTTGTCTTCGACCAGCCACCAGAGGGAGTCTCGGACTGGACTTGGCAACAGCAGTAGACGCCACCTTATTGGATACAAAGCCAACAAGAATCCGGACGAATGTCTACGGACCAGTAACTATTAATCATGAGCCGATAGGTGCCTTACTGATTGGAAGATCGTCCGCTACAATGAAAGGATTACAAGTTTTGACAGGATTGATCGACAAGGACTATTTCGGGGAAGTACAAATTGTGGTTTCAGCAATGTTTCCACCTATGCACATACCACAAGGATCGAGAATAGCTCAACTTATTCCGCTTCCCCACCTGACTGAAGGGGTGGCACCAGCGAAAGAGCAACCACGAGGCTATGGTGCTTTTGGTTCCACTGGAAGTGTAGTATTACTGACTGTCGGAATGCATCAAAGGCCCCGACAAACCGTGACTGTAAAGTATAAAGAAGAATCTATATGCACTAATGCCTTATTGGACACTGGAGCGGATGTATCAATAATTAGCACTAAGATCTGGCCCCAGCATTGGCCAACCCGAGAGACCAGCTCTACGGTAGCTGGAGTAGGCGGGGTCACCCTCGCCCGAAAATCATCGACGCTACAATGGACTATAGGGAACAAGGTGGTTAATTGCTCCGTTTCCATTTTACCCCTACCTGAAGGAGTGCAAGCCTTAATAGGGCGCGATATCCTTGCCCAGATGGGTATGGTGCTTACCTCGGAACACCCTTTATAGCACCGGCCATTGCCTGGACTTTCCCAATCCCACTCAGCTGGAGGACTGATCAGCCTGTGTGGGCAGAGCAATGGCCGCTTAAACGGGAAAGTCTCATTCAAGCACATGAACTAGTAAAGCAACAGTACAAACAAGGTCATCTAAGACTATCTACCAGCCCTTGGAATACCCCAATATTTGTGATCAAGAAAAAATCCGGCAAATACAGACTTTTACACGATCTACGTGCTGTAAACAGACAGATGCATGACATGGGCGCTTTACAACCGGGGTTACCCAGCCCAGCAATGATCCCAGAAGGCTGGCACCTGCTAATCGTAGATTTAAAGGACTGTTTCTTTACTATAGCCCTCCATGAAGATGATAAACAGCGATTTGCATTTACACTCCCTGCTATCAATAGAGAGGGGCCAGACCAAAGATTTGAATGGACAGTACTACCGCAGGGTATGCGAAACTCACCAACCCTCTGTCAACTCTATGTCGATGCGGCACTTCAACCGTTACGTCAACAGTGGCCAGAGACCATGATATATCACTACATGGACGACATATTGTTGGCACAAAAAACCCCTTTTTCTCCTGAACAAAAATTTGATCTAATCACACAATTAAAGAAAAAGGAACTTGTGGTGGCCCCGGAAAAGGTACAGGAATCCAGCCCCTGGCAGTATCTAGGTTGGCATATTTCGAATGCCACCATCAGACCACAGAAATTGACAATCAGGACTGACATAAGAACACTCAATGATGCTCAAAAACTATTAGGAGACCTCCAATGGATCCGTCCGGTTGTCGGCATTCCTAATGAACTTTTAAATCTGCTACGCCCCTTGCTGAAGGGAACAGACCCAGCGGCTGCCGTCACGCTCACAGAGGAACAGCAACGGGTACTCCAGGAAATTGCATCGCTAATTACTACGCGTGCTACGCACCGACGCCTGGAAAATCAGCCACTTGATCTTACTATTTTATGTGGCCCACAATACCTAATGGGAGCCATTACACAACACAAAATAAAAACGGGGGAAAAAAAGAGGGTTGGCGGAACCCATTGTACTAGAATGGATAGCACCACCGTTACAACCAAAACGAACTATTCAAGAAAAAATTTCAACGCTGGCCGAACTCATTAGGAAAGGAAGAAACCGAATATTGCAAATTGAGGGAGCACCACCGAATACCATTTGGCTGCCATTGAAACCCAACGACCTAGAATGGTCAGGCGGTTGTTGAACGAGCAAACAGCACTGTCAAACAATACATAGAAAAGTTTAAGGACATCCTAGACATCAAGGAAAAAATTGATAAGACCCTATTCGTACTAAACTATTTGTGTGTATTCGGGGACGACAAAGAACCACCAGCAATCAAACATCATATAGAAGAAGAAAAGGCTGGTAGCCAGACCTTTAGAGTAAAATACCGGGACATGAAAACGGGAGTATGGATAGGTCCAGCAGAGGTAATATATGTAGGGCGTGGTTATGTGTGTATATCTTCTCCCACAGGACCGGTTTGGGTTCCCAGCAGATTTACGAAACCTGTGATAGACGAAGGAGCGACTGTGGACAAAGACCATGCTCGGAATCGGACAGACAACTCTGCGCAAAATTGTCCTATTGATCATGATAATTGCTGAAGGGTCTACAATGTTGTCTCAGATTGATACTCAACAGAATATGTGGGTTACATGGGCTAACGAAACTAACCAGCGCACCTTTTGTTTGTCTCTAGCCTCAGGAAGCGATCCCTTCCGGACGTGTCTATTTGGGGTGCCTATAGGAGCTCCAAAGGAATTGGTCAAGCTGTTAGGCCCATACTCAACTTCACTCACTCTCTTAAATGGGTCCTTCTCGAGCAACCTCTCAGACAGAGTGGTTGCTGCACTGCAACATCTTAATATATCGTTGCCATGGGATCCACAAGAATTAGATTTGTTAGGGTCAGTAGCAGTAGGAAACACTAGTGATAATTGGACACAAACCTGTTTTATACTAAATAAAGGTAAACAAAATAAGACTCATTGGACGAACATAACGTCTAGAACTTTAGGGTTTAACGCCAATGGTAATTATTGTGGGTGGAATAACTCCAATAATAGTGAGCCACTTGGGGCCTATGGAGTAAATGATCACAACTCAATGTGGCCTATGAGTGCCCCTAAGGCACTGCCTCCTGGTATTTTTCTAATTTGTGGTGACAGAGCATGGCAAGGTGTGCCAGGAAACGCTTATGGGGGACCTTGTTATATAGGACGCATGACACTCTTTGCCCCTGACTTACATGATCAGTGTTGGTCAAATCTGACTGCAGCAATCAAACATAGAAGAAGTGAGAATCGTCGAGGCAAACGTGAATTGAAAAAACTAGGTTCAGATTGTGCTGATGATGTAGAATTATGGGGGCCTGCGGAAAGGTTTTTCGCCGCAGCTTTAGACCCTAGTGTTGCAGTTGCGCATGCCATGTCTAATCTAAATAAACTTGCTTGTTGGGCTGTTAAGCAATCAAATGATACTACACAAATTCTCTCTGAAATGTCACAGGATATGGATAGCCTGAGACATGCAGTGTTGCAAAATAGAGCCGCTATAGACTTTCTGCTTTTAGCACAGGGACGCGGGTGTGAGGATTTTGAAGGAATGTGTTGTTTTAATCTTTCTGATCATGGACAGTCAATCCATGAGCAATTGAAATGGCTAAAGGACCACACCCAGAGAATCACCGTACAGTATAATTGGTTTGATGATCTGTTTAGAAAGATGTTTGGTAATGTGAGTACCTGGATTTTGGGCTTGATCAAAGAAGGACTACGTATTCTATTCATAATTGTATTAATTTTAATTGCTGTAAGAGTGATTTTTGGCTGCTTAACACAAAAGCTTGAACAATTAACTAAAAAAGTCTTTCTCGCACAAAATAAAAATGGGGGAATTGTGGAGGACTGGCTTGAGGGCAGAGGTCATGTGAAGATTGAACAAATAAAGGAAGCAGAACTAAGTGCATATCGCACACAGTTGATGTGAGCCAAGTCCCGTACGAGAGTAAAAACAGCCAGAGCCAAGGACACATTGTCCTTGGCTCCAAGGTGTTATCAATGATTAGTCCTGGGAACTTGCGGGTGATGTAATGCAGAAGGCGTTGGGGTAAACCAAATTGCTGTTACCAATAAGGAGCTCAGCCTTTGCAATATGTATGAGCCTGATTAGTCCTGTGCTATATAAAGGAAGATCACGCCTAATAAAGAGGAAGTACGCTGATCACTCATATTGAGCGTCTGGGTCTTCCCTCCGTCGGCTCCTCCCGTGCAAGTTTCCAACATTGACCACTCTCATGGTTAAAAAAAAAAAAAAAAAAATCCTAAAATCTAATTGGAATATCCCATCTTTCAACTTGTGTCTGTTGTCTCTTGTCCTATTGCTGTGCACCTCCAAGAAGAGTCTGGCTCCATCTTCTCTGTATCCTCTGATCGGGTACTTGTAGACAGCAATAAGGTCTCCCCTGAGCCTTCTCTTCTCCAAGCTGAACAGGCCCAGTTCTCTCAGCCTCTCCTTGTACATCATGTGCTCCAGCCCTCTGACCATCTTGGTGGCCCTCCGCTGGACTCGCTCCAATGCGTCAATATCTTTCTTGTACTGGGGAGACCAAAACTGGACACAGTACTACAGATGTGGTCTCAAAAAGTGCTGAACAGAGGAGAAAGATCATTTCCCTGGACCTGCTGGCTACACTCTTACTAATACAACCTAGGATGCAGTTGGCCTTCTTTGCTGCAAGGGCCCACTGCTGACTCATAGTGAACTTGTTGCCTGCCAGGCCCCCCCAGATCCTTTTCTGCAGAGCTGCTTCCTAGACGGTCGGCCCCCAGCCTGTACTGGTGCATGGGGTTATTCCATCCCAGATGCAAGACTTGGCATTTCCCTTTGTTGAACTGCATGAGGTTCCTGTCAGCCCATTTCTCCAGCCTGTCCAGGTCCCTCTGAATAGCAGCCCTGCCCTCCAGCATTTTGACCGCTCCCCCCAATTTGCTGACATCTGCAAACCTGCTGAGAGTGCACTCTGTCCTGTCATCTAGGTCGTTAATGAAGATGTTAAACAGTATTGGCCCCAGCATTGATCCCTGAGGGATGCCACTAGTTACTGGACGCCAGCTAGACTTTGCACCACTGTTCACAGCTCTTTGAGCCCCGAAGTCCCAGCCAATTTTCCACCCACCTTATCATCCATTTATCCAGCCCACGTCTCACCAATTTGGTGATAAGGAATCACAGAATGGATGAGGTTGGAAGGAACCTTTAGAGATCATCTAGTCCACCCCCCACCCCCCCGCTCAAGCAGGGTCACCTAGAGCCGGTTGCCCAGGAGGGCAAGGAGACTATGGGAGACTGTATCAAAGGCCTTACACTGAAGTCAAGGTATGCAACATCCATTGTCCTCCCCTTATCCACAGCACCAGTCACCTCGCCATAGAAAGCAATGAGATTGGTCAAGCAGGATTTGCCCTTGGTAAACCCATGCTGGCTGCTCATAATCACCCTCTTGTCCTTCATGTGTCTAGAAATGGCTTCTAAGAGAATTTGCTCCATCACCTTCCCAGGGATCGAGGTGAGGCTGACCAGCCTGTAGTTACCCACATCCTCCTTCTTGCCTTTCTTGAAGATGGCTGTGATGTCTGCCTTTTTCCGGTCATCAGGAACCTCCATCGATTGCCATGCTCTTTCAAAGATGCAACCAAAGCAAAAAAAGGCATTGAGCGCCTGAGCCTTTTCCATGCCCCTCGTCACTGGGTCCCCTGCCCCACTGAGCAATGGGCCCACGCTCTCCTTAGCCTTCCTTTTGCTGCCGATGTACTTAAGAGAAACCTTTCTTGTTGCCCTTCACCTCCTTTGCTAGTTTCAACTCCAGCCGAGCTTTGGCTTTTCCTGACTCCATTCCTACATGCACAGGCAAGGTCTTTGTCTTCCTCCCGAGTAGCCTGTCCCTGCTTCCACCTTCTGTGTGCTTCCTTTTTGTGTTTGAGCTCAGTCAGGAGCTCCGTGTCCATCCATGCTGGCCTTCTGACACGCTTGCTTGACTTTCTGCACATTGGAATGGACCGTTGCTGTGCTCTGAGGAGGCTGTCCTTGAAAATTAACCAGCTGTCCTGGGCCCCTTTGCCCTCCAGGGAAGTTTCCCACTGGATCCTGCCAAGCAGGTCCCTGAACAGGCCAAAATCTGCTCTTCTGACGTCCAGGCGTGTAATTGTACTTTTTGTCTTGCTCACTCCTCTCAGGATCTTAAACTCCACCATCCCATGGTCGCTGCAGCCAAGGCTGCCCTTGGCCTTCACATCATCCACCAGTTGTTCCTTGTTTGCAAGTAGCAGGTCCAACAGAGCATCTCCCGTAGCTGGTTCATCCATCACCTGCATCAAGACATATTGTCTTCAATATGTTCCAGACATCTCCTGGATTGCTTGCGCCCAGCCATATAGCCCTGCCAGCAGCTCGAGGTGGCTGAAGCCCCCCATGAGTACTGGGGCCTGTGACTTTGAGGCTTTCTCCAGCTGCCTACAGGAGGCTTCATCTGCCACCTCTTCTTGATCAGGAGGTCTGTAGCAGACACCTACTACATGACCTGTGCTGGTCTGTCCTCTGATCCTTACCCACAAGGTCTCAACTGATTTGTCACCTGCCCCAAGGCAAGGCCCCATGCATTCGAGCCATTCCTTTACATAGAGCACAACCCCTCCCTCCTCGCCTGCCCACCCTTTCTTTCCTGAAGAGCCTGCATCCAGTCATTGCAGGACTCCAATCATGAGCACTATCCCACCATGTCATCCCAATGAGGTCATAGCTCTGCAACTGTGCATGGACTTCTAATTCCTCCTGCTTGTTCCCTATGCTACGCACATTTGTGTACAGGCATTTGAGATGGGCCCCAAGTTGTGCTGCTTTTACAGGGGCAGTGTGAGAGCCTCCCCTGTCATGCTGTCCCCCCCAGACACATCTGCTCTACCCCTCGTGCTCTTGCTTCTCTTCAGGTTATGGTAACCCTCCCCCAGCATACCTAGTTTAAAGCCCTCTTCACTAGGTTAGCAAGCCTGTTTGCAAAGACACTCTTGCCCCACTTTGTCACATGTATCCCATCCCTGCTCAGTAGCCCTCACTCATCAAAGAGGGTCCCATGGTCATAGAAGCCAAAGCCCTGCCTGGGACATCAGACATGCAGCTAGGTGTCGACCCACAGGATGCATCTGCTCCTACATGAGCCTTTCTCCCTCACTGGCAGGATTGACGAGAACACCACTTGGGCCTCCAAGCCTTTTGCCCTCGTCCCCAGACCTCTGTAGTCACTCTTAATATGCTCCAGGTTACCCCTGGCAGTACCGTTGGTCCCCGCATGGAAGAGCAGCAAGGGGCAACAGTCCAAGGGCTGGACAAGCCTTGGCAGCCCCTCTGCAGCATCCCGGATCCTGGTCCCTGGCAAGCAACAAACCTCCCAAGACATCAGGTCGAGTTGGCAGATAGATGCCTCTGTCCCCTGCAGGAGAGAGTCTCCTATAACTATCATTTGCCTTTTCCCCTTTATGTGGCCACTAGGTTCAAGCTCAGCTGGCTCTGATGAATCCCCTGAAGGGTCTTGTTTGTCCTCGCCAGTGCCCAGGGCACTATACCTATTCTGAAGTTGCAGTTCTGCAGGTAGAGCAGGAACCTTCCTCCTGTTCCCAGAAGTCACAAGCTTCCAGCTTGCCCTCTCTTAGCAGCCTCCCTCCACTACCTGTTTGACCATGACCTCCGGCTGTCCCTCCTTCTTTGTTTTGTGTGGCTCGGGCTCTTGTCTCCGCAATTTTCTACAAAGACCCCGTCAATATCCTCTTCATCTTCCCTGATGGTACGAAGCCTGCTCACCTCTTCCTGCAGCTTCTTCACCTGGTGACTCAGTGCCTCAACCAGAGCACACCTCCTACAGGAGAAGCCACTGCTGCCCACAGCTCCAGGGAGAGGCCCCAGCACTCTCTGCAGCCTGAGACCTGGGCAGCAGCATCCACCCCATAGAGCTCTGTCTGGGTCAAGGCCTCCAATGTGCCAAGGGCATTTGTACCAGCCGGTGCCAGAGAGCATCCCCTGCAGCATGTTGAGACCATTGTGGCACGGTCTCCAAACAGCCCCATGCAGTCTTGAGCAGAGATGCTGGGCCCCTCTGCACCCCGCTGCACTAATTGTCGTGACAACTACTACGTCTCTGTCTGCTGCTCTCTGGGAGCCTGACCCTCCCTAGTCAGGAGTCCGCCTTTCCCAGCAGCAGCCCAGATCTGAAGATGCCAGAAGCAGCCCCCAGCAGAACTGGAAGCAGAGCCCAGAACTGCTGCACAAACTGAGAGCACCAACCACAAACAGCAGCCCAAGCAGCGTCCCAGACACCCTGCACTGCCAACTGCCCCACTACCTGCCGAGTCCCTGTTTGCAGCCCTTGTTTGCAGCACTCTGGGTCACCACACTCCCTAAGGAGCAAGAAAACGCTGTAACTTTTGCTATTTTTTTTTGTCTGAAATACCTTAGTCTGTGCCCTACATGAGTTCACACAAATACTTTATTTCTTCAATTGGGGTCAGTTTTACTCTTGGCCAGAAGTAAAGTATCTATTTGTGCTGCCAGAGCTCAGAAGGCAAGAAGCTAGCTTGGCTCAGAGCATCCCAGTTCCCCAAAGCACACAGAAAAATGCCTTGAGCTTGTCACAGTGAGTGGAAAATGGAAGGTTCCCCACAGTTAGTGGTCATACTACACTTCTGCTGCAAGTTCTAATTCTACAAGGAGGCCTGAAGAAATCTTTTTCTGGCAGAATAATGTGTAGAAAGGTAAACTCTATCTGAAATTATTGTGGTGATTCCTTAGCTTTGAAAAATAGTCTGGAAACATTAAATTCCTTGAATAGTGGCTATTACATACATTATTTGCAATATCATGGCCTCATCTTCCTTTCATTTACATCTCATAAACCTTGCTGGTTGCACCAGACCAAGCTCTTGGCTTACAAACACCTTCATACAATTCTTACTATTTAGAGGTACTGTATCTTTGCAACACAACCACCTTTCTGAGTAGCTCAAATATTGGACTAAGTGCAGCTTCAACTAAGTCAGTGGCCTGAGGTGCTCCTACATAAAGTAAAAATACCAGATGTCAGGTCAGATCAGAGCATAAACACAAAGGCTAGCTTTGAATTTAGAATATAAATACGTGAAATGTTCAGGGGGGTGGAATTAGTAGTTACTTCTAAGAACAGGTCATGCACCTTTATTTAATTTTTAATTTTTTGCTAAGCAGGAGGGTTTTCTTTCAATCAGTCCACTTACATACTTTAACAGCCAAGTACAGATTGCAACAAATTCAGTGGAAAACTTGCAACATTAAGAAAGCTTTTTGCAACCATTTAAGCAACAATTTCCAGATTAGAATGTGTGATAGTGTCAAACTTGCACACCTCACTCCTGGTATACAAAGTAGCATCAGAGCAGCAAGGGAAGGCCCACAATGGGCAAAGAACAGTGTGTTTTACATAGTGCAATCACTTTTAGAGGAAAAACTCTAGGAAGGCCACATCTTTTTTTTTTTTTTTAATCCTGTCAAGTTTACAGATGAGCTGGGGTGGGAATCAGACCTTTGGTTGAATTAGTATTAACTCCTGTGCAGGTAGACTTTGTGTATAGGCACATGCTTTAGAGAGGAGCTCTGAATTTGTTCTGTAATCATTAGTAAAAACATATTGCTTTGTGATTCAGAGAGAAACTGTTATACCATCTCTAACCTCCCAAACAATCCTGGCCACAGTTGTTAATCCAGCTGTTCTTAGAGTTCCTAGAATATGTTCTTCTATGTACTGTAACCCCCCAGTGGAGAAATATGGTTGTTATTGACAACTATTAGAGTTGTTCTACTTATGGTCATTTCACCATATAAGGCTCTGTCTCTGAATACTCCAAAGTGAAAAATGAAATTACCAGAGACTTGGAGCTCTTGCTTTTCTGAAACTGTCATTCTGTCCAATGTGAAAAGACCCCAAGTCAGGCAAGAAACTGCTACAGCAAAGCAAAACTGAAAATATTCATCTCATACAAAAAATGAGCTCTTGTGACACAATGTGTCATGGTAGGCAAGTTTTTGACGTACCATAAAGTAAGCACCATAAAGTACCAGTAAGATAAAGTAAGCACCGTAAGTACCATAAAGCCCAGTAAGATTTTAAAATATACAATTGTGCTCAGTAGTCCAAGCTATATGTAAATGAAGAGCAGCTCTGTGCCACAAGGCGTGGATTCAAGTGTTGTAGCACCAGCTCTCAGCACCAAGGAGTTGCCCACTGACCAGTGCTAGTATATGATGCGCTCATGTTTGCTGGTGTTTCTGCAACACAAGAGCCACAGTGGGACAGGTCAGACCATGTTTGCCAAGTTTCTTACCATTCCTCCCTTCCCCACAAAGTCAGACAACTAAATTGTTACAGCACCAGAAACGCTGAATGAGAAACACCACCTGAGGAAAAAGTAGGTGTTTCTATACCTGATTTTGAATGGGCATAGAGGAAGGGTAAAGTTATCTGAAAGATTCTCTACTTAACAGATCAAATCTCAAAGGAACTGGAGAGAGAGACTGTAAGAAAACAAACTCTGCTGAACAGAGTTTGTGCTGTAAGAAAACAAACTCTGCTGAACGCCATAGCCATGATATTGCCAACACTAATGATTTTATTTCACTATCAGCAAAGCATTCACCTCTGAGAAGCTGTACACATACTGGTCTGATCAAGGTACAGTGGTCACTTTACACTGCTAAAAGCCTGTTGTCATTGTGGCCAGATTTATGCCTGTCTGTAAAGAGGAAAAGGGGGACAAGGCAGCATGGTCGTTTCATCAAATAGAATTTTTTACTCCGGGTTAATGCAGATATGGTCTTTCTTCTTAAATGTAAATTAAAGAGTATTTGCTAGAAACCAGTGTGAGATAGGCTTCTGAGAAATGACAGATGATTCAGTTTGTTACAGACATTGACAGATCTAAATCATTACAGCTTTCCAAAGCAAGAACAGGCTTACGAACACAAAGGGAAAAAAAGATTACTACTATAAAAATGTGTCATTGCAAACTCTGAACACTCTTCAAAAACATGCCTAAAAAAGATTGTTTTAATTTATCTTGTTTTTGCTGCAGTTGAGGAGTGTCCATGTAAAAACAATTTTGAGAAGAGCAGTCTTCCACCTTGGCTTGTTATAACTAGACCCAAACTACTTCATCCCCACACAGCTCAGTTAAGTACTTTCTCATGCATCCTTTGAGGAAAAAGGTTCTTCTTTAAAATTGGGGAAGCAGGGGTTGTTAGCTGAGGAAGGCATAGTCTCAGTCAGTCCATTCTGAGTTCAGAGATGGAGGAAAGAAAGTTAATTACTCTACCTTTCACAACTGACAGAAAACAGGCTGCAAGGGAGGAGCAGACAGGAGAAGCAGAGGGAGAATTGTTGGATGAAATCCTGCCCCTGGGAAGTGTAGGAGTTGTTTTCCAGTGCAGACTTTAGCAGAGGCAGCATTTCATTCCTTGCAGATAACAAATACTAGTTCTCCTATAGAGACCCAAAGAATCACTGTTTAGACAGCAAGTATTAGATCTCTACACACAAGATACAGTGACATGAAAATATACATTTCATTTTCCAGTGCTGGTGGTTTTTCAACAATTCCTTCAAGGGACAAAGATGATCTGGAAAAAATTAAATAACGTTCTTTTGCCTATTAAAAGAAAGAAAAATTAAATGTATCTTGCCCTTAACACTTTTTTATGTTGCATGCTTACAAGCCTTATAGGGCATATCATTATAGGTATTTACTAATACAATAACAACTAACTGGCAGCTTAAAAGAGTAAAAATAACATTAAAGGAACAAAATTTAAGGCATTTTTTCTTTTAACCAATGAATGACGCATGCTACAGAGTAATTCTCATTTTCCTACTTGATTTTCACATCACTGCACTTTTTTGTTTGTTTTACATGACACCTTGTAGTTTGTGCTTTACAATTTAGTCAAGATTTTCAAGTGTTTTCTTCAATGAAGATGCTTTCTCTTGTAACTCGGGTTTGCTATCTGATGTCACCGTAGTTAATGAACCAATGAGGAGTGCTCTGCTTTCCAGTGTAAGGCTTTCCCATTGTTTAGTTTCTGTGTAGACAGAGACAGACACTGGACTGGTGTTCTCACTCAAATACTAGAATGCTATAAAAACAAAGCAAAACAAAAAAACACCCAACAAGCTATCCCCATCCCTGGATGAGCTGAAAGAGACTGCTTCACATTTCCTTCTGAATCCATACTGCCTCTTGAGGAGAAAGCTACTGAAGAAGCAAATTCAGATGGACACACCAGTACATGCTTCCACTGGCTGCACTATGAGTTGTGCCCATTTAGACCAGGTTGAACTTGATTCTCCAGGCTCAGAACATGTGAAAAGAAGGGACTGAAGGTACGTATGTTTCTCACTTCACAATTGCTCTGTGTGATGTAAGAAGCACAAGGAAGATGAATGCAAACCCTTCTTCTGCTAAAATATAGGAAACATGTAGGGCATAATAGAAATACAAAGGAGACATTCACTAAAGGGCAATTGCAGACATATAGGACATAAAGACCTAAAGAGATTTATTCTCTCAATTAATTTCTGCAAAGGATGAAACACTAAATCAACAATGAGGAGCTCAATTTGGCACAGGAAGGGTAAAAGCCATCTCTTCTGTGCAAAGGCTCTCCCTCCTATGGAGCCAGAACATAATGCGAAATCTGACCCCAGGAGTGTGAAAAGGTAGAAACAACCTGCCTGATTAAGTCCTGTGAGCAGTCCCTGGAACCCTCCTTGCTGGAGGTTTCTCTCACTCAATGGGCTACTACTAGTACTTTACACCTTGAATTCATCCATAGTTTCTCCAAGCCCTAAGTTTCCCATTTCCCTTTCCCTGCCCCCGACTACAAAGCTCCATGTCCCAACCACCCTTCCAGAGCTATATGCATACCCCTAAACCACTCAGTGCTGTAAACAAAAGGTAATGCTGCCTCTCCACATTTCCAGGCCACGCAGCCGTGTACCAACTTTACCAAACACTGAACTCCTGTGTGACAAGTAGACAAAGAGCCTCACCTTTCAGTTTGGTGAGCAGTAGTTCTATCACAGACAAAGCTTCTGTTCTTATGGATGTGTAGCTTTTCTTTTCTAAGGAGAAAAAACACATTCAGAACCAAATGTGCACTAGCTGCACAAAGAGCAGTCACCACTTGTAGTGATCCTAACTGGAGGACCACTGTACATCAAGGAGTTAGTGATCCACATAACAGTTAACCTGAGTAGGCACAGGCCTGTACTGTGCTGTGTGTGCTGTGCTATGCTGCAACGTATAGCTTGACCTTCAGACCCGTGCTGTGCTGCA
This sequence comes from Dromaius novaehollandiae, assembly GCF_036370855.1. Lineage (NCBI taxonomy): Eukaryota > Metazoa > Chordata > Aves > Casuariiformes > Dromaiidae > Dromaius > Dromaius novaehollandiae. Next base: position 7,681,412 of record NC_088130.1, read on the forward strand.
CATATCCCTTGGCCGCAGGATAAAGTTAGCTGGCTAAGTGTAACGAAGGCGCCTGTAGGCAGCTCCCACTTGGCACTGGTGATTACACCACCTGCATGTCCTTGTCTTTATCTAAAAGTGAAGCAGCAGTTTCTCATGTGAACATCCTTTTTGTTTGACAGTAGAAATGATGAATAGAGTTGTTTTCTTTTAAGAAAATCCTATAAGAGCTCAAAAGACCAAAATGTCGGGTAACCTTTCCATGGACAGGATCTTCACAGTGTGCTGCACCCTGATTGGAGGCCTGTTCAAGGCTGCCTGTTCAAAGCTCTCTTGCTCCAAAGGTATTCAACATTCCTGGGTAAAGCATCCTGCAAAGTACTGTCTTTAGCAGCTACTGTGAGGTCATAATCGCAGTGCAAGGCAAAAAAGGGGAAGGTGTTACCTCTGACACCCGCTTGTGGGCTCTGACAGCTAGGCTATGCAGACTATGCTTATCCTTCACTGAACTTTCTCTTGAAGTCAAAGAAACAACTAGTCAGCCTCAGAGAAGTGTATTAACAGGCAATTCATCGTCAACCAAAAATTGAGAAAAAAATCCATTCACCTAAAGAATGGGTGATAGATGAACAGGTTTCCAACAGTATTTCTGTCAAAGCCCCAGGGTCTGAATTCTCCTCATTGAACAGCATTAACCTATCAAATGTGAAAGTACTGTTAGACATCCTGTGTCAGTAGGAACAGAAGTCTCTCTACAGATTTGCTCAACTTCCTCTGAGAAACCATTAAGTATTATTGACACATCATTGTGTGACTCTCATAATTTCACAAAGCAGATTGGAGCATCAAAGAAAAACCACATCAAAGCAAAGTACAGACAGAAGAAATTACCCTTGAAAGTAGGCATTCATGGCCTGTAGCACTCCGAGCTGCACTTTCCATGTACTAAGTTTCAGATGATCACACATTAACTTGCACAACTCTTGCTGATAGCAGCCTACAAAAAAGTAAGGATGTTATTACATTAGAAAGGGGAAAGGCAGAAGTGAATATTTTCTGGTTTATCTCCCAGGTGGCTCCCTGGACTGTACTCTAAATTACACTGAGCTAAAATCACTGCAGAATAGTTAAGTCGTCATCCTCTAACAAATGACCCTAAAACCTTTATCAATCTAGGTAGGACAACACTTTTATTAATGCATAGCTAAAGATGAGCAGCTACACGTTAAGTTTTAACACATTAATAAAAGCAGCCTGTTTTTTCAGACATACCCAGCTCTTTCACCTTGTACCAGCTTTGATGGAAAGCAAATGTGCTCAGCAGAACTAGGCTGCTTTTGATTGAGTCATCTTAGGCACCCTACCTTAGAAGATAATGGCCTAAAAAGTTTTATCATGTCACTGCACACTCAGAATAGTTTGGTGAAGTGAATTGAAGACAATGGCGAGGAATTTCCCCTAGGACAGGCTCAATCAGCAGGAAGGTTGTTGTAGCTGCTTTCTCACTTACAGCCTGGAAAGCATTTCTTGCATGCTGCAGGCAGTGACTTTGTTTCTTTTTTCTTTTTTTTTTTTTTTTTAAGTGAAGACAGTTTCACACAAGACTCTCTGCTTTGCACATTGTTTGTTATCTGACTTACGCTGTGTCTCTGGGTTCCTAGGCCAGGCTTTGCCCAAGCTCTCGAAGGCACAGAGCAGGGATTCCATCTGCACTTCCTTCTCCCTCTCATTCTCATCCTCTTTGTTGTGCTTTGGTGAACCAGCACCCATGCTCTCATGAAAGTTCTGCAGAGGCTGTGAGAGAAAGGAATGATTGACAAAGGGACAAGGACAGGCTAGACAAACACTTCAGTTTGAGTTAGCCTTCCCTGGCAGTTTGCACGCATCAGTCCTTATACCTAGTCACTGTTTCCACAGAGAGAGAACACAGGCCCCCTCAGCTGACTGCACTTCTGACGCTACTGGCAACCTACAGGAGAGCACACCAGGCTTCCGTAGCCTTGCATCCAAACAACTCCCTTGTTCTTTAAGAGGCTGATTTGCGGAGCACTGCAGATACTCAAAGGAAACAGCCACTTGTACACACACAACTCCTGGGAGAAGAAATGTGGAAAAAAAAAGACCAAGGGGCATCACCCTACCTCTACATAGCTTGCCAGGAGTCCCTCATTGATTGCAGAGCAGCCAGGAATCAGCTTTTAATGCTGTATTGGGGCAAAGTTGGACACCACAGAAAGGATTCGGCCCAGAAAGCAGTTTGGGCTTATTCAGGATTTGAGTAGCACTGCTATAACCCTACCTGGGGCATGCTAACAGGCTGGTATTCAACCCCATCCAGGACCTGGCTGAGTGCAAGGTACTCCTCATATCAGTTGCCTTCAAGGCAGAGGTTTGGAAAGGGTGAAGCAGTGGGTCTAACAGGCCTGGCTAGTTTGTCACCGTTTGGGTGTTTTGGTTCGAATGAGGGAAAACCCAAGAAGCTTAAAGGTCACCTTCTTTATCATAGGAAAGACGATATCTGCCAGCTCCTGGAACCGATCTTCCTTCATCTCCTGTAGCACCCCAGCCACACAGCGCACTGCCACAATCTTGTATTTGACATTCTCTTTGTGACACTCTTTCAGGACAGCCTGAACAACCTCATCGACACTGGGCTGGCCAGGCACAGACTTCTGCAGCTCTGCACTGAAACACCAGGAGTACTAGGACTATCCAGCCCCACATTAATCCCTTCCCAAACACAGTTTTTCCCACAGCTAGCAAGCAGTTCCCATACTCAGGTCCGAGTCTGCCTACCAACAGCTGTAACTAAACTTACACTCTGGTACTCTTCACTATCACTACATCTGTCCTCCCTCCTTTTCTTTCTCCATCCTTCCTTACATGCTTCCAGCATGCCTTTTCCCCTCACTCATCTTCTACCACTTCCTCCCTTTTCTTCTTTAAACTGTCCATCTTGTCCCTTCGCCTCTCCTTCCCTCTTTGGTGACAAAAGGCCACAAGTGCATCTTCCTGTCCCCCTCCTTGCCCTAGTTCTGCTATTTAGCTCTGCAGCCCACTCTGGAGCATCCTCTGCCACTTCCCAGCCCTCCCCACAGTGACATAGATTCAACGGGAGTGGAGAAAGACTCTTCACGTCCTGGTGTAAGATCAGGACAGTGCTCACAACATTCTACCTCTTCTTGCCTCCCTGTGGGAAGAGCAAGAGACGCTCCTTAGCATCAGCCAGGCAATGGCCCTGTGCAGCAACTGAGATCCCAAAGCTTGAAGATACCATCTCTTTCAAGACAGTTACCTGCATGCAGAGATGACACTGGCAATGGCCTTCAGCAGCTCCTCCTGCAATCATTAAAACAGACACCTGCTGAGAAATGCTCCACAGCAAGTCCTACTGCACAGAGGCATCCTTTGTACTCTACTGCTAGAGGTTGGGTAGAGGCATGCCAATGCCACCAGCCTAGAGACGGGACAGCTTCATCCCATCTGTCCCCTGCAGGCTGGTGTTCTTTCTCTTCCTTCCTGACTCAGAGTTCTTGACTTCTCATCCACCCTGATCTGGCAGTGAAAAGAGGCCTTGCAGTGCCTCTGAACGCAAGTTAGTCCCCATCAAGGCCAAAATATGGTGCAGTGGAACTAGTCTAAATGGGAACCAAACCGCTAAAGCACTCTGAACTCCATCCACTCATGTTTCTTGACATTTTTATTTCCATTAAATATGGGACAAAACCCAGTGTTCCTACCACTTCTCCTCAAAAAGCAACACACCTTCCCCCTCATATTTTTTGGATCAAATAGGAACAAAGTATCAGAGACATCAGAATCATCAGAGAAGCACCAGCTTTGTCCAGAACACACCACTGCTCCTCTTTGTACCATGGTGACATACAAGATGAGAGAAAAGTACATCTGGAACAAGCCTCTCTACAGGAATATGATGTGCTCCCAACAGAGCACAGAATGCTCTATTTCCTGCCTCAGGGACCAAATACTTGTGCTTGTATCAATCTACGAGGTATCAATTCCTTCTTTACCTTTCCAGTCCACACTCTTCCTGGCAGGCCTTGCAACAATGCAGAGAGTACCATTCCTAGATATGGTGGTACCAAGGATCCAGTCTGTTTGGCAATTGATGCCATGGCAGCTGCTCCCTGGGCTTTCATCTTCCAAGACTGGGATTGCAATGCCTTCTGGGTAATGGCTATCAACTCCTGCATATACAGTCTGATGCCACCATAAGTACCTGCATGTCAAACAGAAGAAAATTGTAATTTTGCCACAAAAAGAGTAAAAAACAGGTCTTGTTTCAAAAAAGGGCTTATGGCAGTTACAGATTTCTCTTTTTTTGGCCATAAACCAAGTCAGCAGCCCCTACCTCAAAGGGACAAAGTTGAATGACTCCCAGGTTAACTGAAGTTGGGTTCTGTTTTCTAAGTACTTCAAAAACACCTGAAGAAATATAACTCCCTTTTTTTTATAAGAACAAATTTCTGGGAAGCCTTTTCTGGCAGCCCCCTTTCCAACCCCCAGGAAGAGAAGCTGGTGATGGGGGTAGGGGTGGGGGAGAGAGAGATCTAAAATCAGGTCAGAGGAGGAGCCAGCAAGGCCATTTCATCATGCATTACATACCTGCATCTTCCTCTACCGATAGAAAACATAGCAAAACTGGGGTCTGAAGCTTTTCTATAGGGTAACTTAATCCCTTGAAGTTAAAACTACAGGTACTATCAGAGGACCAGATGAGATCTCCAACCCCAGGTGGGGACCATCCAAAGCCCCCTACAGCTGCAGAATGCACAGAACCTTTTGAATGCTAGCACCAACATTTCCAGAAATGTCCATCTACCCGCAGCACGATATGGATGTATTACTGTGACACTAAATGCCTCACATCTTCAAATACTTATTCATGTGTGTGTGTGTGTGTGTGTGTGTATCCTCAGGTATCAGCAACACTATTATTATTTTAATTATTTTTAATAACAACAGAGAGGCCAAATAATTTGCCCAAACTCATACAGGAAGTCTTTGGCATGGAAGAAAATGGAGACAGGATTCCCAGCACGCATGATATTTCACATCATATAGTCCCAGCAAGTTCCTACCCATCTTTAGGCAATTTACCAGGTACATTTTCCTTCCAGACTTCAGTCCACAGAGTAGAATTGTCGTTCTCTCCTTTCTCTTCATCCAGGACCTCATGCATGCCAAGAAATGCCACTGGCATGACCTGTTTGGCATGGTTCTTCATTACATCTGGGCTGTAACGTCCCATGGCATGAACAGTTAAAGCACAGCCTGTTCTGTAAACTGTCTCTGAAGGAGGAAAAACAAATCACAGTTTGGTGACTGAGGGGCAAGATTCTCCCTTAACAGCTTGGTCAGCCTCTTGGGAAGCAGAGAAGAGCACAGCATTGTGTAACGTTACATGCTAGTTATTCAGCTAGCAAAACTAAGCATCACAATTTAGAAACATTTCTTTATCAGTTTCTTCCATCACCAGGAACCACTCCTCTGCATCATATGCTATAACTGAATATCCCAAAAGCCACATACCATCCTTCTCCATGTACCAACCCCTAAGTTTCTGCAGTAACTTCTCAGTGCTACTGTCCTGGAAGGTCTATAACAGAAGAGAGACTCAAATCAGTCAAATATACACTAAGAAAAAAAAGAATTAAAACCCACTCAAACCCCAACTCACCTGTACTAGATGCCCCATAGCAAAGGCAATAGACTTCTGTACCACGCTGTCACAATCAGTCAAGTTGCTGAGTAAAGCACTCATGAATTTGCCTGTTGAAAGAGGGTGCCCAGACTGACTTCACTTTGCCAGAAGTATCATGTTTTTATTGCTGTGACAGGAACTACAGCCTACATTTTCTCAAATTATGTGTGTTTATGTGCTTTCTCTCTTCTCATGTTTGCTATGTACATTTAAACTGGGTTCTAGATCTGTCTAGCCCTTATGCCTAACCAGAACATGGCATAACATAGCTTATAATAGCAGGAAGGCTTGGATGGGGCTGATGTTCTGCCAATCACAGTCTGCATACTTTAACCAACACTAGTTGGTTGGTGCTCCCCTGACATTGGCAGCACAGCTGCATTCAGATGCATTTCTCTTTTTTTGCAATAGAAGGAGATCTTCTCAGTACTCTTAAATCATAATAAAGCCTGGGTGTAAACAGAGAACCAAGATCCTGGTGACTGTCGACAAGACTCAAACTCGGGAGCAAAGGTATAAGAGTAACAGCCTTCTTGCCTGAGCTCCATTAGGCTGGAGATAGCAAATTTCTTAAACATTTTCCTATGATCCAGCTATTATTGGCCAGTGCATTTAACAAAGGGTGACACACTGGGAAAGCCCCAGAAAAGGTGCTCTAAATTGGGTCAGACATGCAGCCTCTGTTTATGACCCTTCTGCTGGGTAGCACAAGCTGAAGGAACAAGTGTTTATCACAGCACTGTGCTAACACAGGCATTGCTAGTCTGTTCTAACAAAGCCTAGAGACATTTCAGCCTGTTCCTATTTTGCAGAAGGTAATTTCCTCAAGTCTTCCCTCCACTCCCTCCAACTTGGTGTAGGCATTTAACATCCTAAGGAGCTATCCCTAACATGCCAACCCTCAAATGCACAAGGCAGCTTCAGACAGTCTGAGGGAAATGCATACACAAAGGCCATTATGGTGATGAAAATCAAGAGCCAACAGGATAGGAACGCTACCTACAAAAGAACAACAAAATCAACTTTAAAACCTTGCTCTAGAAACAAGCCTTACCCGAATAAGGTGTTAAATCCTGGGGACACTGTGTGGTCAATGACACAATTACACTGGCACAGCCTCCCTGGAAGATTGCAAGGGAAGGAAAGAAAAACAAACAAACAAACAAAAAACATCGTTAGCCCCTAGAATCAAGCAGCAATACTTGCTGTGGTGCTGGAAGTACTTGTACGAAGTGCTCTGGACCCAGCCAGCCTCTGCTCCAACATACAAGGGAGCCAATGTTAGAAGCAGAAGACCAGTTTATATCAAAATGAATGAGAACAATCAAATCAGAAAAAGGAAAGTGATAAAGCTACCAGGACCCATGCTCAGGACAGACAGGCCTGAGAGATTTACAGGTATCAAAAACAACATTCCACACTCTACGCTCATAGAACCCAACAACTACATAGCCAAGGTGAGGTTAATGGGGCACCTGCATTGAAAATAAGTGATATAGGTGGACAGAGATCCAGTCCTAAAACAATCCCAGTTTGCATCAGCCAAAGCTGTCACCTTAAAAGAGGAAAGTCAGATGAGCCATATTTAGGTTATTGCAAAAAGATCAATTGAAATTGCAAGCGTACCTTTGTGCCAAAACCTACTCCACTTTTGATCAGTTCACAGAGCCGAGGAACCAGCTCACCCAGGACAGATGCATCCAAATACTGCAAGCACTAGAAAAAGCCAAGGGACAGAAAGAAAAACCTTAAAGGTGATGCACATAAGCTGGTCTGCCTCCAACTGTGGCTTGTCTCAGTTTCTGCAGGCCAGCATTTTGCTGCATTGCAAGAGTTTGTTGCATGCTGTGAGAAAGACACCACGAGGTAGCTTAAGCCACATAAAAATTCTGTTGTCTCAGTTCTAGGCTGAGATGACCCTGCTGAAATTAGCAGCTGTACTGCTGGAACTGGTGTATTGTCTATATTTCACCTTTTTGGAAAGGTGAAAGAAACATACTAGCAAAAATTCCTTTTTGGGAGGAGAAGAAAGATGTAGAGGTGTGCACATCTTAGGGCAAACCTCAATGTTCTCCCATAAGTCTGAAGCTCTGACACAGCAATTGTAACATAGCCAAACTAGACAATGAAACTAGTCAGACTGATTTTAAACAAGTCAAGGCAAACAAGTGGAAAAAAAGTTAAATAAAGGAACAGATGAGATGTTATTGGAATGATTTCTAATCTCCTGTGTCTAAGATGCTAGTAGGCAAAACAGAAAGCCTCAAGTTACCAGCATTCTGTGTAGCACTGTCTGCAGAGGGGAGATCCATCCTCTAGCAGAGCCAAGGATTACATATCAGCTGAAGGTAACCTTCTCTGAGGTAACCCTCAGAAGTTAATTCTCCTGGCACTTCCTCCTGCACTGGCAAGGGGAAGGGAGAAAAAGAATAATCCATTATAACCTGTCAAAGGCATAATTTACTCCTGTCTCTCACAGCCAGCCCCAGGATATATAGGAATAGAGGGAAGGATGCTCAGAAACCAGGACATCCTCGTGTCAGCAGAGTCTGTCATTTTGGAGTCTGCCCCTTGCTGCTCCAAGGAAGCCATAGGATCTCTCATTCTCTCCCCCCTCCCCAGGAAATCTTAAGCAGTGACAGCAGAGGGCAGCACAATTCTCCACCCCACAGCTAGGAGGAAGGTGGAAAAGGCATGGCCAACAGCTCACCAACTGCAGCAGCTACTCAAGCCTGTAGGGCATCTATGCATATGCTTTTATATGGAGCCTTTCATCCACAAGTGCTTTATAGACTATTTATAGAGACCACTCCACCTGACACTGAAATGCAGTTCCCTCTGGCACAGAGAGGCCCTGCAACTCCAAATGCTCTTAAAATAAGGAAGGGTTTGTTGTTTTTGTTGCTGGTTTTCCTTAAGACCAGAAAACAGAGAATAGCTCTGGTGGCCTCACTTTACCCAAAACAGCTCAGGTGTTCACACACCCATTGCCCTCCACTTTCCTGGCTGTGTGAAGTGCCAGGAGGAGCACTCTCATCAAGTTTGCAGATGACATCAAATTGGGGGGGGGGGGGGGGCACCAGTCAATACTTTCGAGGGCAGGGCTGCCATTCAAAGTGACCTAGACAGGCTGGAGGAAGGGGCCAACAGGAACCTTATGAAATGCAACAAGGACAAATGCCAAGTCCTGCACCTGGGAAAGAAGAACCTCTTGCAACAATACAAGCTGGGGACTGACTGGCTGGAGAGCAGCTCTGCTGAAAAGGAGCTGGGAGTCTTGGTGGACAGCAAGCTGGCCATGAGCCAGCAGTGTGCCCCAGCAGCAAAGAAGGCCAACAGCATCCTGGACTGTATTTACAGGAGCATAGCCAGTAGATCGCGGGAAGTGATTATCCCCCTTTATTCAGCACTTGTTAGATTGCAACTAGAATACTGCATTCAGTTTTGGGCCCCCCAGTACAGGAAAAACATCGATAAACTGGAGCAAGTTCAGTGGAGAGCCACCCAGATGGTCAGGGGCCTGGAGCACGTCCCATGAGGAGAGGCTGAGGGAACTGGGCTTGTTCAGCCTGGAGAAGAGAAGGCTTCAGGGAGACCTAATAGCAGCCTTCCAACACTTGCAAGGAGGTCATCAAGAAGATGGAGCCAGGCTCTTCACACTGGTGCATGGTGGGAGCATGAGAGACAGTGGGCATAAATTGAAACAGGGGAGGTTTTGACTGGATAGAAGGGAAAAAAAAATCACCATGCGGATAACTAAGCACTGGAACAGGTTGCCCAGAGAGGTTGTGGAATCTCCGTCCTTGGAGTTTTTCAAGACCCGACTGGATAAAGCCCTGAGCAACCTAGTCTGACCTCATAGTTGACCCTGCTTTGAGCAGGAGGTTGGACTAGACATCCCGTGAGGTCCCTTCCAGCCTGAATTATCTTATGATTCTTCTCTTCAGAAAAAGACAGCTTCTTAATTATTACAAGTAGGAGGGCAGCAAGCTCTGCCAGGACAGACCCCCCCATAACACAATGCCTGGGCATCAGCTGACAGAAAACTAGGGTGCCAAGCTCCAGCTGCTGACAGCGCTTTCAGTGACATCAGCTTTTTCTCAAAATGTCTCCTCCATCTAAAATACTGGTGAGACCTAGACGGCAATGTCTAAGGCACCAGAAGTCATGGACCGGATGGCATTGGTGTCACAAGAACAATGACTTCATCATCTCCTGGGAAGCCCAACAAGTGTATTGTGGAGTTTTAGGGTCAGAGATGAAGAAACACTGTCAGTCAGCATGGCCAAAAACAGCCAAGTCATCCACAGAAGAGCACTTGAAAGATGCCCTCTATTCTCTTTGCCAAATGAGGCAGGTTCATAGATGGAGAAACTGTCACAACTCCTCTGACTCCAAATGGAGTAATGGCCATTTACAACTGCTGTGAGGGGTAAGTTGTAGGGGCAGGGTGGGAAAAATCAATATCTGAGAAGGTGGACAGACATCCATAGGGAGATCTGACAAAAAAATGAAGCCTGAAGAGGAATTCTGTTAGGTTGCCTTTTCAACTCAATCTTCTCCTCCAAGGTACCCTAAAATTGATCCCTTCTTGAATCAAGTACCTACCACATTAATTGTTTCCATCATGGGAGATGATTTTGCAGCACTAACTCTGGCACCATCCACTGCAGTCTAAAGAAAAGAGGGGGAAAAAAAACCATACATAAAAGAAAACTCAGTTTGAAACCAGTGGAAAAGTCACCAGATCGCAACATCAGCTATAACTTGCTTCCTCACAAACTCAAACCACAACACATTTCAAATACATGCAGACAAAGAGTAATTAATTCTACGGCCTATGAATGTTTCCCATTTAGAGGGTTATTTCTTCTAGCTGAAGCACAGGAGCTAAATCACACAATCCTGACAGCATGAAAAAGAAAAAAGGAGAAAGCCCTACTCTGTCATCTTGTCTACTCCCTTCTTACTGGAGCAGGACAGTGGTTGCCCCCTCCCCCTATACTATCTCAATTTGCTCTTAAGCAGTGGGGCTTCAATCACTTCCTTGAGAGATTGCAACAGATTAATATGCTTCTCTGTGAGGGGTTAAAGGACACGGTGCTGAGAATAACTCTTTCTGGCCTATGCTATGGCATCTTTCCTTCTTACAGCATACATTCTAATGTTATAAGAAGCAAAGGTCTTGCAATTAACCTGTTGGGAAAAATAAGAGCAAAGTTTGCAAGCATAAATGCAGTCTGGATGTTTGTAAGCTCTCCCTGTGCCTGGTTTTACAGTTATATGGAGCTGAAGTAGTATTTAACAGCAGCTATTGAGATTGCTCTTTACTTTCTGAAATATGTGGAGGCCTAGTGCAATAAACAAAAATGACAAAACAATTATAATGACCATGACACATTTTTTTAAATAACTGTGCAGTACCCATTAGCTAATTCTCTTAGAACCCTGAGACGCTTCTCAGCCAAGTCTGTTATTTGTTCTATTCATGCCTATGACACGTGAGACACTAAATCCTTGCACCTCTGATCTGTAGACCCTCTCCCATAATAGATGCACTTACTTTCTCCTGATCTGTAGCACAGACACTCAAATAATTGAGGATTTGGGGCTCCAGCACATTCAAGGACTCCAGAAGGGCTGTGATGAGTTTTGGCGCATGAGGTTTCAGCATAGCCCCAGCACTTTTACTGATCTTCGCAAGAGTGTTAATGCTGGAAAAGGACCAAAGATGAGGTCACCGCAGAAACCTATAGAATCAGTCAGTCCAAAAAGCTCTCTGGTCTACTCTAACTCTGTACTAACAAAAGGAACAATTCAAATCTCAGTTACACCAGTATAAATCTGTCTGCAAACAGATATCATCTGTATATTTCTCTGCTTAAACAAGCAGCACTTGAAAATGAGACAGCACTGAGGACAGATGCAGGAAGCAATATTACTTCATTTTAAAAAGAAGCTCTAGGCAAAGACAGCCCAGAAGTATCAATTGTCTCTCTGCCCAAGAAACACACACTACAACAATATGTTCAAATGGCACATCTTCATTCCAGACTGGCTGCATCCCTCAGACTACATCTCTTTTATCTTTCTTCAAAGAGCAATTTACCTGAGAGCGCTAGTGAACTGTCACTTAGAATTCAGAAAGGCTAAGTGCTTTCAAACCCATCAGAAAGAAGGAAACAATTCAACAAAGATTCAATATAGTTTGTTGTTTGTTTGTTTGTTTTTAAACCATGCTGGATAATCGTGTTCAATGAGAGTGAATTATTTTTTTCCAAGAACATCTTTACTTCAGGTCTGACTCTTGTAATTTTTCTGTCGGTCAAGTAAATGAAGTTGTAAACAAGATTACAAAGTGACAAACATATATAGTTTCTACACATCAAAGGACCTCAAACTGTTACGTGACATAAAATGTATTTGATCAGTGCCACCAAATGCAGCCACCTTTAGGGTGTGAACTGTCACCATTCAGAACAATGGCAAAAAAACGGACATGAAACAAGACTTTGCTCTTACAAAAATTACCTTGGAATTTATTATTTTTTTTTTGTGTGTACCTTCAGAGGAGACATACCAGTTTGTGAAGTTCTAAAGGAGAGCTTCAAGCACGGCGAGCTCCCTGCAGATCAGTTTGCCAATTGTAAAGAGACAAAAGGACTTCCTGACCTGCTGAAATACAAATCTAGGCAATTGCAGCGAGACCAGATACTCCACGTTTGAAATTTAAGACTACTGTCAACCCCACTGCCTCCACTTAGTTAAACAGGAGGTACTAGAGGGAGAGTTGGAGTTCTTAGAACTGATGTCTGAACTCAATGAGAAAAGGATTCAGCAGGAGGGCTCTTTTAGGAAGGAACTTGTGACTTAAATAGCAAAATGATTAAAAAACATTCTGAAATTCACATGAATAACCCGGGTCCCCTTGGGACGAATCATACCTTCACCCCAGGGAATTTACAGGATACAAAACTAACCTGAGAGCCTGGACTTCAGTGACTGTGCTCACTATTCCTTTGTCTAGGAGGCAAGGCAGCAATACAGCTATAGTCTTCTGGCATGCTACCCCTTTAGAGGGATCACACATTTTCACACAGACCTGAGGACAGATGAGAATCAGCATCACAAGCTTGTATAAACTTCCCTCTCAAATTATATTAAAATGCCTTCTCTATCGGACACAAGAAGTCACGGATCAACCAGAGCAAGCACCCAAGGCCGAATCCAGGCTGTACGCAAATAGCGGAATTGTGCCTGCTTATATCAGGTCTGGATTTGGTCTGTTACACCACCATTCTCTTCTTTAGTAAGTATTAAAACACTGGACCGAGTTCCTAAAAGGAGATGTAGCTACATTCAGCTTCCAGGAAAGGGAAGGGCAGCAAAGACTAGCAAATCCAGAGTCAGCAGCTGAGAGGCCCATCCGCAACTGGATCCAGTAATGGTCTGAATCACCTCCCAGGTGAGGGGTGAGCTATCTTAGCCATGTGGATTCAACCATTCCACGAGGGACAGCAGTAAGTCCCAAAGCACAAGAGGTTCTGAAACTCTGCACTGGCAAAATTTTGGGACTGGATCACCACTCAGGCCATTGAAATTTTATATTATTGCAATGTGAAGGTTGCTATTTCAGGTACAGTTCTTCAGATATGTTTCCATTTCCACTGAGATGACTTTTTCAGAATAGCAGACAAAACATTAAGTGATACATGTACTACACTCAAAAAATTCTTGTGGCAGCAACAGCACCAGGAACAGAGACAGAAATTTGGTTCGTGCTCAACTAGGCTGTTTGGATTAATGAGTTTCAGATCAGTGAGGTTCCACTGTACAACCAGCTATGCTGTTGTTCCAATTACAGAACATCTCCCTAAATCTCATCCCCACAAAAACATGGGCAGCAAGAGACAGAATTCAATATCTTCCTCCTGTGGTTGTACACAGCTTAATATCACATTAGTCTCAGCCCTACAGGCCCTAAGCACCAAAACCCCACCCATTTCAATAAAGGTATAGGAGGGATATGGGACCAATCCTATTACCATTGGTTTCTAGTGGGCTGTGCTGTGTGACAGTGTAATGCTGTGTAACAGCATCTCATACTAGAGCTGTCTGCAAGAGAATAATTTGTGGTAAAAAAGTCACTCCTAGAGAGAAGGAAACAAACAATTATCTGACATTAATAACACACACACCTTCCTGTACACGAATGACAAAGTTAGAGTTTTACCTTGCTTAAAGTTTTTAGGGCCAACTCTGCTGCCTTTCGCACAGACTCCTAAAGAAAAGTCAAACGATCCATTATTACTGGTTTTAAATCTTGCGTATAGATGTTTGCATTCATAAACAGTTATAAGACTAGTATTGACAAAAGTATATTCATGACTAATGATTATTACCTTTCAAAGAACTTTTTGCCTTTGGTCAATCTCAATACCTGGTTTATTCAATGATAAGTAGATTAGAAATGCTACCTGACACCACCAGGCTGTCTGTGCTTCTGTTCACTAAAAGGATTTCTCGTACTCTAATTTCCTCATGCCCCAGAAACCACACACACCCTTCTACCACTAAAGAAAACATAAAATCCTTTGGGTATACTTTATCTTCTCCTCAACATATTTTTTGCTTAGCGATGCTTTAATCAACAGCATGTTTATAATTGGAGAAAGAATAAAAACAAACAGCAAAATTAATGCAGGTCCACCAGCAACACCAACTAGTCTCTTCAGCTTTGTCTATATCAGTAAACTAAACAGTGTCTAGCAAAGTTCCCGGGCACTGGAACACAATCATCTAGACTGGTAACTTCTTAAGATGTGCTAGGCACAATTCTGGCCTGTCCCAAGTAGACTCTCCCAAACAATTTCCAAGTACATTTCAGGAATCAGAGCATCCCAGGGACCTTTCCCAATAGGCAGTTTGCAAGCAGCTACTCTGTTTTGGAGACTAAGACTGTTCACTAGCACAGAGGCAGAATGCTCTGTGCCAGTTGGATCAGTGCCTAAGAACATTCCTGAGCACGTTTAATTTGCTAGTATGGAAGTAGCCTCCTTGTCCTAACACAGTATACTTTGGGAAACAGCTCAGCCTTGCTTGAGCAGGGAAATCTGGATCTAGGGAGAGGAGGGCTCAGTCCTGGAAGGATCTGAGGACCCTGACTTCATATCTGCAAAGCACTTAAGCACATGAGCAGTGTAACTCTCTCTCCCTCTGTAACCCCTGCTGCAACCTCCCAGGGTTTAGCTGCCTGTGTACTAAGGATCCAAGGTCCAGCGATGATATGGCCCAGCTGCATAACCTCAGCTCAGACTGCTGAGAACATTGCTGAGTTGTGAGAAAGAGCTGTGAGAAAGTCTGCAGAGAGATGAGAAAGGTAAAATTACAGACGGAGGTAGGATTGCTGAGACAGGATCATTAATAGCGCAAGGATTCAAGATGGAAAACACCAACATGGAAAGGTATAAAATCCTAAAGGGAAAAAAAAAACAAGGAGACTGATCAGGCACTAGTCAGGTATCATTGTGTCGAGTCATCAGTGTCAACAGAGCTGGTGGAAGATGGCAAGTCAGCAACGCTGAGGATCTGTCCCAGGGAGCCACAGAAGCCGACCCTTCCCCTTCTGATTGACTCTTCGGGTGCCTTATCAGGGTGGCGAGCATACTAATGCTTAGCCTAATAGCTCATTAAATCCTAGCTATCTTGTGTGTGCTAAACAATAAATAATTGCATCATACTTTTTAGTTGTGCACATCCTGCTTGCAGAGTCTCTTTGCACCTGGCTAAAGATGCCCAAACTGACCCAAAAGAGAGGAGATAACAGCAGTGCCAAGATGAATACTTTTGTACGTAGTGTTAAGCATATACTTAAAAATTCTTCTTGATCCAGGACAAAGTGCTCAGCATTTTCAAGAATAAGCATACCAGGAATGAAAACCAACACTTATAAACTTAAGAAACACACATGAAGAATTTCTCAAGGAGCATGGAAATTTTAACCACCAGAGGCCTGAACTTGTAGCATGCTAAATATCCAAAACTCCCATTGGCTTCAGCTTGGCTCCTCAGAGATCTCTCTTCTCAGATATTATTTTCTAACCCCTTTTTTAAACACTTTAAAATTTTATCGCTGTACTTTGTTAGACCTTCCTGATCAGTTATCAGTTCTATTACCTTAATGTCATCTTGCATGCTAAACAGGATTTCCCAGATCACTGAAAGCTTGTCTATAATGTCATCCAAAGGTCTTCCTCTTAGTAAGTCATTCAGTGCTAGACAGCTGAAAACAAGAAAGTTTTATTTTCATTACAAGGTGCGTTTATTTGATATAAGTATAAATACATATATTTTTATGAATATAAGTAGCTGGTTAAAAGAAATGGGAGCTGTGCCTATTTCCCTCAAACTGTAAAACTATTCTATTATACAAATGCAGTCCTTAGCAAAGAAAAAAAAAATTCAGCCAGACAGGTGAAGTCTAGGACAGTTGTGAGCAATTGAGAAAGGTTGTTGCAATGGAAGTTCTAGCTATTGCAAACATTCCAGTTTTAGATTTATTTTCTATTGAGCACAGGATAAGAAGAAAACACAAAGGTCTGAAGTCTGGAGTTTATATTAGAACTTAGAGTTTTCAATACAACATAACTACAAACCAATATACACAAAAAGTAGTTTATTAACAGCACTGTACTCTGCTGCCAAGTACTTATATAGCCAGATATTCACTGACTATAACACTAAGCAATACTTCACATCCAAGGAATAGCCAAGAACTCTGTGACCAGAAGACTCCTCCTTCAGAAAATGTTGTTTGGTATCACACTGAGGTTGCAAGCAATAAAAACTCATCAGAATCAATAAAGCAAATAGATTCAGGGTTGTATTACATCTCAAGCTCACTCTCAAGCAACTAGGCTCTGTTCTGATGGAGGGTTGTGTCCCCCTCCTCCCCCCAAACTTTTAGTTCAACAGGATTTACATTAAAGAAAAGACGAGAATCTGAAGAAAAATCTGTTATTTTTCAGTAATACCTGGATTCCCTGAGCCTCCACAGACTGCTGGTTAGGTTGCTGATCAGATCTCCAAGAATTTCCTTCACATGCTTATCAACCTAGTATTAAAAACAATAATCTTAAAACAAGCATGGACCAGGCATCCCTGTCCTGCACTCTGAGAAAAAGGTCCTTTTGGACAATACAGCATGTTTTCTGAGGTACTAGCCAAAGCAGATGAACTAAATCTTATCAGAGCTGACCCTGCACAAGCTTATTCTGACTCTGCTTTAGAAAAGGAGTTTTCTCTCCCCTGCTTTACAGCTCAGGACTGTGAGAGAGACCTGTGGAAAAAAGAGAAAGGTCCTTCAGGCCTTTGTCAACAGGAAGATTTAGAAACAGCAGCACACATGTATTTCAGAAGAGAAGCAGCTGCTCTTGGGGGGAGGGGTGAGAGTCAATGACTTCACAGTAAGATTGGAGTTGCTAGGGCAAAAAACTCAGTAATCCAATTCTAGGCCTTTCAGAACCTTGAGGAAGGGAAAGTCCTGAGAATCTCTTATCGTCTGAAATGGGGGGGGGGGGGGGGGATTGTCCTCAAACTGGCAGCAGGACCTCTTCCCATGAGCTTCTTTCTTCTTTTATGAAGAACTGAGGAATTTTGTTTAGATGCCACTACTCTGGAAACAGAGTCTTCAGCTATAACAATTCCTGAGGAGCTTCTCATAACCAATGTGGAAAGTGCAGAAAATCCCTGCTTTCAGGTAAATCGTAGACTTGAACATTGGCTTCACAAATGAGTTCTGGAAGATCCTTCCACACATAAAGGGCAGCAGAAATGCCCCTGAACATCCTTCGTCACATCCATGGATTCCAGCATCTCTTGTTTTATAGAACAATGCTTCTTCCTTTTTCTTGCAGCTGCCTCCTTTCACCAGATACTCCCTCCCCAAGAGAATCTCTACAAGATGCTCCTGGCTGGCAGCAAGCCCACAACTTTGCACTCTAGCAGTCCCTGGTGCTCACTCACCATAGATTTGTCAGTGACCAAGGCGTTCCAAATGCTGGTCATTGCCTGTCGAATGCCCAGGTTGGGGTCAAACCGGTAACAGTAGAGCCGGGGGAGAAGCTGGGGCAAAAATGGAGCCAGCTGCTCTCCAGCTTTGGTAGCTATCACACTGAAACCAAAAGCTGCTCCCTGAAATGAGGAAATAGGAATGTTTGTTGAAACAATCTGCTCATTCACTCAGGGATCATTCCTGGGCCTATCACAGTCAGTGGCAAAGCTGATAAAGGCTTGGAACAAAGCCCCAGACTGCTGATTTGCCACAGTTTAGATACCAAGACAAAAGAGATTTAAAGGGTTACAGTGATACCAGAATTAGCCTTGGTCAGTGTGCCACAATAAAGTTAAACACACAGTCACCCAATGGACAATACATTACTAAGACACTTCCCTCCCTCCATCCTTCATTTCAAGATGTCCCATTTGATCCCCTGTGCAAAAGTGTTGGGGGGGGTGGGATTCAAATTATGCAAATTTGAGTAGGTTTTTCCAAAAACAGTTTTTTTTTTTTTCCTGAAGGACTGGTGAGAGAGAGCCATTGCTTCCTCATAACCTCTGCTGCATTTAGAAGAACTGGACACTTAAGGAATAACTCAAAGATTGAAAAATTATAAATAAAACAACCCTATCTTAACTGCATACTTTGGAAGTTCTGGGGATTACAGTTTTGTGTGTGTCTATATTTACTTCAAAACTCAAATGTTCATTCATATCCTTGCCTACTCTGACAGGGCCCAACTGTCCATTCTTACACAGCAGAACAGATACCTACCCATGAAGTCTCATGGGTTTCAACAGGACGAGTACAAAGAGCTCAGTCACCAACTGGCCTCTAGTGACTTTGTCCACATGGCTTGACTAGCAGCATCAAAACTGCCATTAAAAATCCCACTTCAGAGATTCAGAGGACTAGATGCAGTGTCTGAGTCACAGTTTAGAGAAGCAAGTCTAATAAAGACAAAGTCTGTCTTCACCTCCCAATGAGGACAGGTGCTTTGAGGATTGAGAGTCTGTACAAACAATAAGGAACAGGGAGACAGAATCTAGCATCCAGGGAAGAAGCACCCTCCTGTTAAGAAACACTAGAGCCCACCCTACAGTTGCTGAGCGGATTCCCTTTACTCCTCCCAGATGGTGAATTTCCACAAGGGTAGGAGAGAGCTACCTGTGCACCTGTGACTCTAGGAGTCTCAGTGCAGAAAGAGGGAAGCGCTGAAGGAAACGATGATTTGTCAGACTTTGGAAGAAAGCTAATGTTGGGACTTGTTTTCTGTACTAAGTAGCATTTCCAGTGAATCAAAACCTCAAGAAGGGAGCATACATGCTCCAGTACAGAGGACACAGCCTACCTGGAGCACAAAAAGAGCACTGCCCACTCCCAGGGACAAAACTAGTTCTTCCATCCTTAAGTAAATCCAGTGAAAAATACAGTCCCTGAGTTAAAGTTCACAAAGTACACATAAATCTTAAAATATCCATGATGCTACTTTATCTGCAGGAAGTGAATACAACAGGCTTTGATAAAGGTTCCAGCAGTTTTAAAATATCAGAGTTCGAGCTTTTGATAAGAAAAAAAGTTATTATTTTGTCAATAGTGGTTAGGCAGGTGTTACTGGGAACTGGGCTCCTGAATACTTTCTCTACCCTCTTATGTGCCAAAGCTCAGTTTCTCTCACGCTTGAAAGTTCAGATCTTTTTGTAAATATTAACCCAATGCCTGGTCACACCAGAACCTGGCCTCTAAACACTCCCAGAGTTAACACTAAGTGATCAGAGATAATTCAGAGTGGAACATGAAGGACGATTTGAACAGTGAATGTGATATCAATGTTTTGTTGTAAGAATTTCAAGAAATCTTAAATTCTCTCCTCAGGCTGGTGGAATCTCATTAGAACTAACAAAAATATCAACACAAAAAAGCCCTCATGTGCAGTTAACCATGGGGAAATAAAGGCCAGAGTTAGAGAAAAACAGTTACTGTTTTTTCCAGAGTTCACAGAGGGAATGGAAGTGTTATGAAAGCAGCAAGTTACCTTCCGTGAGTTCCAAATGGCATGGTGGTTGGCTAGATTCATGAATTTATACACCAGGTCTGGCTGGCTGAGGTCACTAGCCAGCGAACAAAGTTCCTTGTAAGTAGAGAAACCTTGACTTGGGAAGGCAGAAGGAAAATTAGTGTCACTATTTTTGGCTACAGAAATACCATAATACCTAATTCTATAGTCAAATCATAGCCTAAAGCAGACAGAGAGAAGTGTGTACCCTATCTGTACTATTACTACTACTACTACCACTAAAAAATTAAGGTAACTTAGAGAACAGGACTGAAAAACTCAGGAAACATTTACGAGAAAGGGAATACTGGTTCAGCACTGATTGTGCCTGCTGTCATGGAGACTGTCAGTGAACTTACCCATCTGGGGTTTTGCTCAGGCCTCCCTGAAACACCATAGTTTCTCCAGTCACCTCACGTTTAGCTCTTGAGGTAAAAGAGGTACAGTATTAGCTTTGCCAAACCCTGTCCTTGAATGGATTGGACACTATAGAACAACTGCATTTGTTTTGTTCTGTTAAAAAAATAACTGCTCGTTCTTTAGGTTCCAATCCTGCAAAAATCATACAGATATGCTGCAAGGAATCTCATTAACCCTTATCATGTGGAATGTTAAACACAAGCTCCATAAAGTTAGAGTTTTGCTGTGCAATGCAAAGTGAAGTGTCAAAACACTGAATGCTGGCTTTTTATTTCAGTTCAGACACAAGGCAAACCATAGAGAGCAAATACATATAAACAGAGCACATGCCCACAACAAAAGGAAGAAATTAAATTTCCATTCATCTCTTCCTCTTCACCACCACTGGAAATTTCCCTCAAGTTCCCCACACACCTAGCCTAAATTTTTGTCACTCACAGGCTGTTAGAGGGTTTCCAGCACTCATGCAACATAATTGCTTCCTCCTAACCAGGAGGGATATAAGACCAGCTTCATTTGCACTAGAATCTGTTTTGTACCATTTAACATCTTCATTAATGACCTGGATGATGGGACTGAATGCACTCTCAGCAAGTTTGCAGACGATACAAAACTGGAAGGAGTGGCTGATACACCAGAGGGCTGTGCTGCCATTCAGAAGGGCCTTGACAGGCTGGAGAAATGGGCAGAGTGGAACCTCATGCAGTTCAACAGAGGGAAGTGCCAAGTCCTGCACCTGGGGAGGAATAACCCCATGCACCAGTACAGGCTGGGGAAAGACCAGCTGGAGAGCAGCTTTGCAGAGAAGGACCTGGGAGTTCTGGTGGACAACAAGTTGAACATGAGCCAGCAATGAGCCCTTGCGGCAAAGGCGGCCAACGGCATCCAGGGCTGCATCAGGAAGACTGTTGTCAGCAGGTTGAAGGAGGTGATTCTTCCCCTCTAATCAGCACTGGTGAGGCCACATCTGGAGTACTGTATCCAGTTCTGGGCTCCCCAGTACATGAAGGACATGGACATACTGGAGTGAGTCCAGTGAAGGGCCACAAAGATGACTAAGGGACTGGAGCATCTCTCATACGAGGAGAGGCTGAAAGCTGGGATTGTGTAGCCTGGAGAAGAGAAGGCTCGGGGGGGGATCTTATCAATGTGTATAAATATCTGATGAGAGGGTGTAAAGAAGACGGAGCCAGACTCTTCTCTGTGGTGCCCAGTGACAGGACAAGAGGCAATGGGCACAAACTGAAACACAGGAAGTTCCGTCTGAACATGAGGAAAAACATTTTCATTGTGAGGGTGGTTGAACACTGAAACAGGTTGCCCAGAGAGGCTTTTGAGTCTCCATCCTTGGAGATATTCAAAACCCGACTGGACAAGGTTCTGAGCAACCTGCTCTAGTTGACCCTGCTTGAGCAGGGGGTTTGGACCAGACAGTCTTCAGAGGTCCCTTTTAACCTCAACTATTCTGTGATTCTGTGAAAATAGACAAGTCACCATTAGCACTTCCTCAGCAAAAGGTGCGTTTCAGCCACAAGGTGAGTCTCCAGTTCTGCAACATCTAAACTGTTCAGAGCTGCAACAATAGGTCATTGTCCTTTGCAATCCCACAATGCAGCAAGCAGGGAGTCCAACCAAACCCAAAACAATTTAACTGCTTCAATCAGGACTGAATCTGAATCATTATTTGGAAGCTTTGTTGAATTTAAAATGGAATAAAATTGAAACACCTTCAGTGGCAACAAACCCTAAACTTAACTGAGAATTGTTCTGGTTCAGCGCTCTGGGAATAGGTGCATATTGGCTTCCCCCACCGCAGAACAGATCTCTCAGAAGAGACACATGTTTCAAAGGGCTCTCACACTGTGTCCTGAGCTCACCGTACCTTTTCCCAGTCATAAGAGTATCAATGAGCATGGTGACTAGCTCTTGCTGATCCTGTTCGTTTCCTAGTTCATACACCAGCCCAAGACCTTTTGAAGCAATGTCTTGACTAAGCTCTGCAATAGATTTCACAAAATAAAATTAAAGAAGAGCATGTAAGTAGTAATAAACATTCCAACGAGATCCAACTAAAACCATGATCTAGGAAACAGGAGCTCTATGCTGCAGTTCACAGTCCTCCATTTTAGAACAGATCTAGTCTGGCAAGACACAGACTTTGGATTCTAAAGCAGTAGCTTGTTTTGAAGGCCCAGATCCCCACCAGATGAGGCGACATCTTTGTGTAAATTCTCCTTGCTGGTTTTAAAATAGGAGTGAGCACTTCAAGAGCTGTAAACGTTTTGTTGACACCAAAGTTGCTGGCCCTTGAACTAAAAGCCCAGGAAAATCAACAGGAAGACTCTCTTCTCTGACTTTAATGAGCTTTGATTAGGTCGTTGGATGCCACTCCTTCCACAGTTAGACCCACATGCTGAACCCTTTGTTTAAACTGTGCTCAGAATTTCTGCTCATGCAGAACTCAGCGATATGTGCCCTGCTGCCCAAAGTGGAGCAGAAGCAAGACACTGACATTGTTAAAGTCTGCAGGGAGAAATGCAGGAAAAGATTTGTGCTGGGGGCTGTTCAGCGGAGAGAAGTTTTGCATCCTGTTTCTACATGCAACAGTATGAAAGAAATCATTCCTTTTAGCGCAGAAATGAATATTTCTGCAGTCTTTTTTTTTTTTTTTTTTACTGCTGACTGACAGAGAAGCTGCAAGTGACTTTGTGCCTTTCAAAGATTCCCTCCATTCTGTTAAGAACCTACTAAAAGACAAAACTCAAACTCAAAAAATATGATAGTACTTACCATCACTATCTGACAGAAATGAAACAAATGCACCTTGAATATCCTTGAGGTGAGACTGAAAGATAAGTAAAAGGTCATTATTTTTATTTCAGGTTTTGCTTCCCTTATCTGGTCTCTAGGCCATCTAACAGATAAAAAGAAGCTATTTTATCAACAGAGTTGCCTATCTGGGCAACAGGTGACAAGAACTGCCCTCCTTCCAGAGAGGTAAGCAGTAGCCTGATTGAAGTTTTCCACACCATTTATAAACCGCATACTGCCATGTGCTAAACAAGGAAGGTAAAGGAATTGAGGGGCCAAGGATCTAAATAATTTAGTTGCCTCCCTCAAGGTCCATTGTTTAGACAAGGCTAATACATGGCAAGGTTTTCAAGGCAATGGTTAAAATTTGCAAAGCACCTATTCTCCCAAAGCTCTATCAATTACCTACAGAGCATGGCCAAAAAGTGATTACCTGGCCCCATCACTGCCTATAGCACCACTGTTGTGGGAGAAGACATTCTGTTCAGGAATGCTCTATTAAGTCCCTGAATAGAACCTTTCACATCTCATCACAGACAAGCCCCCTAGATACAAGTTTTTCACCAAAGCATGCCAAAAAAACTAAATGCATGCAGCATATCATAACTTCCACCAGGGAGCAGAGTTGGGCTCATTTACTTCACAGATTTTAATCTCAGAAATTCCATCCAATTCTCCCCTTTTTCCCCTCCTCTTAATATTTTGCAAAACAAACAAACAGAAAAAAAAATTATAGTGACACCAACCTCTTCTACCCAAAGGAAGACATTCTGACACTTTATCCTGTAACAGCTATTTATATTAAGCTAATACTGATTTCAGTGCAAGTCAGATGTTTACAAAGGCAGCAAACTGGGCAGTCAGCAAGTATCTTCTCCTAGTAACGTGAGACAAGCAGCATCTCACAGAGACCTTAGCAAGGACTGTAGAGGCACCAGGGAAAAGAGGCAATAGAAGTGAGGGGAAAGGAAGGGACAGGAAGGAATTGAGGAGTGAAAATAGGGAAGAGAGGCTGGTGGTAGGCAAGAGGCATGCTCCTTACCTTAACTTCTTCATGTGTGCTCAGCTTCTTCACCATTGACAGAAGCCAGATGCAGGCTGCTTGCCTGATGCATGGGTTGGGGCTGACAATGTGTTTGTTCAAAATGAGGTCTAGAACCCAGGGGACCACGTCATTCACTTTCGCATCTATTTGGAATGGGAAAAAGGTGGTGGTGGGGACTTTAAGGCTGAACATGCTCATTTCAATATAATGCGCAGAAGCAATGGAAAACCTAATCAGCACCTGAATACTCAGGCTACACCTTCACCTCTGCTTACTCAGGAAAAGTCTTTCCCAGGAGAAAAACCTTCCCAGTGACTCCAGCAAAGACACACTTCTAACCCTTTCTGAAAGTGTTCCAGAGCCTGTGATCCAGAAGAAGCACCACTTAGGACTGTGTAGGCTTTAGTGGACCACATTTCTTTTTTGTTAGGACTCAGAATTCCTAAAGCAAAGCCCGGGTTCAGCTTCTGCACAATTCTGTACATGCTTAATTTTGTGCATACCTGAGACCTGTGAGACTGCTCTCACAACATTAAGCAATCGTTTGCAGGACTGAAGCTGAAACTTGTACCCACCTTTTTTGGAGCTAGCATTATGTCATGCTCACATTTTCAATGGATCCAGAATCTCAGTCCTTAAACAAACTACAGAATCAGATAAGTGTGTAGATTCCCAAGTTGCACATGTGAATGTCATTTAATCATATCAATCCTAATTGTTGGAAAAAAGACATGGAATTCATTCTTATGATCCCATTTTCCAATGCAAGCTTCAAAATGTTATTCTGCAAGGTTTGTGTGTGTTACATATGAAACTAATACAGTTTGGGAAAGCATAATGAAAATCTTAAACAAATGCAATGAAAAGTAACAAAGAATTAATTACGTTTGATAAAGAAGCCACAGAAATGCTAAAGCTATGGAGCTCAGTTTTAGGACTGGGCTGTGGAATTTTGCCTTCCACACCCTAGCTTCCTCTATTAGGAAGGCCTACCTGCAGGAGAGGTATATTCCTCCTCTGTGACTGCCCATGCATCACGGGCAGCCACCGAGCTAGTTCCTATGGCAGCACTGGTAATGGCTTCACCAACGGTGAACTGGAGTTCTATTTGTTTGGCCTGAAAAAACACAATGTAACCTCACTGATTGACAATACTAATTAAATAAACCCTAAAACTTTTGGCCCTCACTCCATGGAACTGCAATCTCTTTTCCCCACCCCAATTCTCAGCACCAATTTGCAATGAGATCACACTTTTGCTGAGTTTCTCAAACTTGCCCAGGCAATTTGGCAGCTCGGTCCCACTGAAGCTGATGAAAACTGAGGCTGTGTTCAGCTCTCCAAAGTGACTGATGAGGGCTAAAATCTCCACATTTCATTTCTACAAGTATGCCTCCTACAAAGCCTGGCAAAAAGCCTCCTACAAAAGACTGGCAAATGCCAGTCTCTGCATAGGTTCAAATTAGTAAACAAGAGGAACTGAAGAGACAGGATTAACATAAAACAAAAAAAAATACATTTAAAACAAAACTGCCAGTCATTAATGATAAGTCTTATGGCTCTGTTGTAGTAAGTAGCAGTAAAAGATTCTCCTGCAATCCCACCCTGACGCTAACCATTTTTAAGAAATGCACAAATTTATTTTCCACATAAAAAGGACAAAGGAAAAATTTTGCTTTGTTTCTCTGTTCTCTTTCCACCATTCCTCTAGGCCCTCAGGAACAGAATGTGCAGAACTTTGCTGCTACTTGCCATTATTTATGATGACTCTCTAGCTCTAAGAACTGTTTTTCCCAACTGCTGAGTACCTTCTAGATTGCTTTCCTTAACTCTATGGAAGCAAAAGATGCTCGGGCCTTTGAAGAAGCAAGCCCTTAGCTTCCCACAATCTAAGATCTACCATTTTTTCAAGCAAATGTTTTATAAAGGAAGCTCTAGTGCCCTTGAAAAAGTTCCAGAACATAAACATGACACTCATAAGCATCATTTTGTAGATATTCACATAACATTCTTATCGTTGTTATTGCTTGTTTGATCACATTGGAGGACCCAAAGACAGACTGTTTGATATTTAATACCTGCTTCTGTAATGCTGAAGCCTACATAAATATGATCAAGTAAGAAAGGTAAAGCCAAGCCGCAAATGTGCAATGCCCCCCCAAAAAGAAAAAAAAAACCCTCTGTGCGTATTAGTTTAATTCTACTTTCTAGCTTGTTGCAGCATGTATAGCAGCTCTCCAGTACTATAACAAAGCACAGTGCATTTATAACAGTGGTACATTCAGATTAACAACAACAAATCTTCCTATTAAGAAACAAAACTTTTAATTTGAGTTATGTGAATTGATGCCTTTCTGATGAGAGGAAAAAAAAAAAGGTTTATTCTAAAAGTAGATAATTTAAATACTCCTGAAGGCCAACATACAGCCCCCTAAGGCTTCATTACTACAATCCCCTTTTAACTTTATACATACAGATAGTCCTCCTCAGTGGGAGGACATATCTATGTAAGAGGCTGGAGCGGAGACCTAAACTGGCAAGCTTTTAAAATTCTAAAATGTTTTATATACACAGTTTACAAGCCCAAAACCTGCCTCTGCTCTCTACTTTAAAGCCAGCTTTGAAAAAACCCAAATGACTTATTACAAAAAGACAGCTCAATGTCCCCTTGTAAACCTGGCCTCAGAGTATTAAAATATATTCTAGTGGAAATACTCACTGCAGTATAAGGAATAGCATGTTCTCAGTGTCTCACCTCCACAGAATCCATTAGTCCTTGCAACAGTAGTTTCTGGTGGGGGAAATCTCCATCTCCCACTGGAAAGTAACTTAATGTTTGTATTGCTTGTTCTTTCATCTTAAATATAAACAAACAAACAAACACACAATTTTCCCAGTAAGTCCAGAAGATGTGCTTTCAACTCACTCTTTCACATCTCCTTGATGAAGTTTCATCCAAGGTAGCAGAAGTTAGAGATGTAAGAGACTCATGAGATCAACCAGTGCACTTCCCTGTCAAGTCATGACTTTCCCCTACAGAAAAGTTCAAAATGAGTGCTCTGCTCCTTTTGAGAAGTATTCTCCAGGCTAAAGCATTCTGCTGTGAAAGAAGATGCTCCTGATTTTTTTTTAATTAAAATTATCACCTTTCATAAGTTTCATCCCATGAGCCCCTAGTTATGGAGATACAAAAGCACACACTATTATTATTTAGACAACATTAGATTTTTCTGAAAGCCCTTGGCCTAATTCTGCTCCCCTCCTCCCCCCCAGCCAATGACAAAACTCTGATTAGGTTCAGTAAGAACAACTTTAAAAACAAAGCTTGCCATAAAAAAAACCTTATGGGAATGAATGGGTTCCTTAGGTATGACTGGAGAAATAGTTACCAGAAGAAAAGACTAAAGAGTAGAAGAGTACTGAGTGTGTGCTGAAAGAACTTTAAGAATCATGTGTGAAAGCTTCCCAAGGACTGGCTAGCTGATAACCCACAAAGCCAAAGGGCTGGCTGTTCTCCAGAAGAGCCCCGATTGATCATCTGGTTGTTCTGCTGAATCCACAAAACAGGATAAATGGAGAAAGAAATAGGTATAATACAAGGATCCTGTAACTCAGATCATATCTAAAGGGTGTGGTAGTCACCGGTTTGAGTGAACAAAGGCTTCAAAACTGTATAAAACCCAGACAAAACCAAAAGCCTACAAAGGAACTCTTTGAACACCCAAAAGCAACTGATGTGCTAGTACAAACTCCATTTCTGAGCATATAATTGGGGTTGGCCTCCCAATTATCGCTTCAACTTGGTAACTATGAATGAGTGACTTATGCGTGGACTGTTTCTCACACACACACAGATCATACAAAATGGTGTTCTGAAACTCTTGGTCTTGGTCTATGCCTCCCTACAAGCTATCACAATATTTACATGTGTATAATAGGCTGAGTTTGGCAGGCGATAAACAAACTTGGGGATAGGGTATTCTAGAAAGAAGCAAGAGTCATAACAACATCACAAAACCTTGCCTTATTTGTTTCCTTGCTAGAAGGGATTCGGGCCAATAAACTTTCAACAAGTTGGAGCTTTGTAAATCCTGTGCCTTCACTGGGGATTGGCAAGGGGCTATTCCTGCCAATCTCCCCCAGAGCTGTGCAAGCAGCCACCACGAGGAGAGGAGAGGTGCTGTCCAAAAAAAACCCTACAGGAAAACACAAACAGAATGACTTCATTTTTGCCTTCATTACACATTACACACTTCATTACACATTAATAGTAAGCAGGCAGGCACTTAAATTTTACTCAAGCAAGAAGCTAAGTGTTTATCTCCTTTATAGCAGGAGGGAAGCATGTATCACGCTGACACAAAACCAAAACAAGAGTCACTGAGAAGAGACTAGGCAATGGCACACCCCTATTTAGGGGTCTACCTAATTGCAGTTGAGAATGGTTATGTTTGTACATCTGATTAGATGACATTTTGACAGACCTGAAATTCCGTCAGACATGTAAAATCAAGAACACAGTTTCTATAGGCAGACTATCTTAGAAATGTTCTCAGTCAGGTGTGACTGAAAAACAACTATCACATGTAGCAAAGTCTCAGGTGGGAAGTTACCTATCGTCTCTGTCGTTGACTTTACAAGCTGTTCTTGTTCCAGCACGACTGCAGTGTTTGGCTGTTCTATGTCACGTAGTTCCGTTGCTCTGATTTTCCTTTTGGCTAAGTACCTTCCTACTGTGAATCCCAAAGCCAACAAGGAGCTGTGTTGGACCTCCGGGCTCTACAGACAATACCAACAGCATAGGAAATCTCATTTTTAAAATAAGTCATGTTTTGCACATAAATTTGATATAAAAAGACATATGGGCAAACCAGCTGGAAAGTCACCCTTGAGAATGTTGAGTTCTAACATACAATGGGAGACTCTGTATAGCTTCATATTGCTAGTGCTTTCTGCTGGATGGAGTCCTTTAGGGAAAATTAACAAAACTCCGAGAGATTTAGGAGAACACGTCAAAAGAAAAAATATATATATTACCAGAACTCATGTCCCTAAAGTCTTCTCCTTAGCTGTTGCAAGAAAAAAAAAAATCCAAGTCATCTAATTTATAAATACAGCCTTCTGGACGTGAACCAACACAATACTGTACTGTCTCTACCTAAAACTGGGCACATTCAGATTAAAACAAGTGGACAAAATCTGTTCTTGGGCATCTCCTCTATGCAGTTCAGGAGGCCACAGACTATGAAACCTAATTATCACAATTAAATGTCAAAACCAATAATTATTTCAGTGCTGACTTGGCACTGAGACTATCTAGCAATGGTGCTCTCTCCCACAGTTGGATTCTGGCAAAAGGATTCTGTGCAGAAATAAGGCTGTAAGAATAAAGTACAACCAAAATAAGAAGGGGGGAATAATGGGGTAGCAAGAGATAGCAGGGGGGCTGAGAACCTCCTGTTGCTGGCTTTGTTGTTGCAGAAACTGCATCCTGAGTAAAACTGAGGAATGGCACCCTTCATGCTTGATTTTAAGCCTACAAGAAGTCTCAACAATTTCAGAAGAACATGGCTTTGGCTCATAGACATAACTTTCATAGAATCAAAGTAATCAATGTTTGTTAAGTAAGACAAACTGATTAGCACCTGTTATGTGTTATCTGACATATGAAACAAGGGCCCATTAAGTCCTTTAGAAGGACTGAGATAAAAACAGCATTTAGGGGAAATCGAACTTCAGGATTCAAAGCACACCAGGGAGTTAACTTTTTGGAAAGGAAGTTTTAATGACTCTCCCCTCAATTTTATTAGTGGTAAGATTCAGAGATGAAAAATAAGGAGAGGGGGAAGGGGCTCCAGGAGGGAAAGAGAACCCACCTTGTAGTGATACAGTTATGGGAGGTAGAGGGCTGCTGACCCCCACATTGTGAGGGTGGAAAGAAGCCAGGCCTCGCCTAGCAAAGGTTGCTGGTCAGCACAAGGTTTCATTGCCCTGAGGTGATGGGAAGCAACAAGGGTGCTATAGTTTAGCTAGGCAAGGGGGATGAGTAACAAGTTAAACATTTTCTCAGTTCTGTGAGTACTTTTAGTCATCCACAAATAAGAAACCAAAAAGCTGTTTGAGATAAGTGGTATAATCCATTACTATTCAATAGGACAAGGAATATTTAGCTGACTAAAGCTGATAAATTCATGACTGTGATGGCTGTGCTTATGAAAAGTGTCACCAAAAAAACCCTTGTGACTAAGCTAATAGCTTCAGTGATTGATTTACTTAAAGATTTGTTCTGCTTGCCTATAACAAAAACTCCTTCCCAACACCCAACTAGAAGCCAACTAGTTCAACAGCACTTTTTCATTTTACACCCACAATAAGGCTAATACATCCCAGACACACTGCGAGATTCAGATCTGCCATTATTCAAATGTCACTAAAAAGCTACAAAGAACAGATAAAGAAAATGTAATTACATGATTGTCTTTTGTCATCTTGATCAGCTGCTGTACAGAGGCCTTAAGTTCATCTCCAGACACTGTAGACAACACTACAGAATAAAACAGGGCTGCAAGCTCACGCATTTCTTCTTTGTTCGTGTTCATCAGACTCTGCACAAGTTCAACAACGACAACAAAACAAAATAAAACAAAACCCCACACCATAAAATTCTTGACTAAGAATCTGTTTAGAATCTGCTTAGGATCCAATTCAGCAAAGCATTTATTACATGCTTAACTTTTAGCATGAAGATTTCCACTGGCCACAAGAGGGCTACTCACCACTTCTGAATTAAGCATGGTGTTTGAATGCTTTGCTGAATTTTGTCCTCAAAGAACTTCCATATTTTCCATCCAAACTGAGCTAAAAACAAAACAAAACAAGACAAAAAAGCACTACAGAATTGTAAAGACGCTTTTTTCTCCTGGGTTATACATTTTTCTTTGGTTTCCATTTCTTTTTTATTAATGAAAAGGAAAAAAAAAAAAACCAAGAGATTAAATCTATTTAAAGCAATGGTGGTAAAAGAAATGAAGGGGGGGTGGAGAATCACACTTGTCAAATGAATTCATCCACTTTGTATAAAAAATCTTTTATTATCTAGGTTGTTATAAAGTTGCATTTAGGAAACATCAGTCCATTTGTTAAGATGTAAC
This sequence comes from Dromaius novaehollandiae, assembly GCF_036370855.1. Lineage (NCBI taxonomy): Eukaryota > Metazoa > Chordata > Aves > Casuariiformes > Dromaiidae > Dromaius > Dromaius novaehollandiae. The sequence continues at coordinate 7,712,657 of NC_088130.1, forward strand.
CTTACCTCTGCCATTAACTTGACATATAGTGCAACATATTCATATGAAAAATTCAAGCTCAAGGATTTAAATGATTTGGGTCACTGGGGGGAAGGGAAATGACCAAAAAACAAGCAAACAAACAAGAAATTAGTGAGATTTGTCAAGAGTCCTGAAAACAGAATTCTAACTCAGTTCAAAATTTGCATCAGCCCACGAAGCTGACTTCTAACGATCTACTAGAGCTGTTCCTTCATTACTACTGCTTGGCAAAGTGAAATCACACAAGGAATAAAGCTATCTTGTTTCACAAAGGTACTTCTGGAACTAGGTAGTATCAGTCATCATTTCTGGAAGTATAATTTTGCTAACAGATACCAAGTCAAAGGGGGAAAAAGTTTCTCTAGAAATGATGAGCAATTCTGAAAATGAGAATGTTGTTAAATCTTCCCCTTTGAGACTCAACACTTAAACCTACATGAGATATGTTAAATTCTGTACATTGGTACAGATATTAGTAGGGGAAATTATCAGAACACTTGCAATTTTAATGTTTCTTTAACTTGACCACATCTTAAAAAATCCTTTTATGGTAGATCACTCTATAAAAGCAAAGGCACTGTGGCCTGTAAGAGGTTAACAAACACTGGATGCTTAAAGAGAATCATGAAAAGGAAGGAATCTTGCTCAGACAAGAACCCAGGGAAAGGTGCATTCTCTGTGGATTATTCCCCAGTAGACTCCAGCTGATTTGCTTTTTGTTAATAAAAAAGCTCCACAGAAACAGGTTTAAAATTGTTAGGGCTCAAATTTGTTTCCTTTTCTGGGAAGTCACCCAGTCACACCATCTAACTGAAACATCCCAATTTAAAAAAAAAAATCCTTCAAAAATTTACAGACTTTTTTTTCATTCTTCTTCTGGTGTTTAACAGATCTTCTGAGCAAAGGAGAAATTGACCGATTATCCCAAGGGGATTAATGGGACAGACTATCCAGAAATCACAGTGCAATGTACAAAATCAATAAAATTAAAACACCAAAAAACATTTTCCCTAATCTCTTTCATATAAGATCTCTTGAATTGTTGAATATAGGTATAAGCGTCAGACCATCATGTAATTTCAATTTGAAAATTTTCATCATGAGAAAGTACCAGATTCTGCTAATGCCAATACAAAACAAACCAACCAACCAACAAACAAACCCACATGGGTATTCAACATACCTTTATCCAATCTATTTTGTCAACAAATCTGGCAGCTAGCTTTTCTGGATACACTGAAACAACTTCTAGAAGACAATACATGACTGGCAAACCTAAACAGTAATTAAAGAAACATTTTTTATTTAAATGCAATATTTACAACTATATTAACTATATTAGTGGTAAAAAGAGGTAAGAAATGCCAGGCATTTTATAATATTTATTTTCAGTTTATTGAAGATCCCAAATAATATTGAAAAAATAAGATTTATTATCTCTTAGGGATATTAAACAAACTAATAGATCAGAATAAGGAAGTCAGAACACAGGAAATGTTCACAGATGAGGAGGTTGTAATAAATATAGACAATAGCCTTGCAATTTTAAAGCATTATCTCAAGTGATACTGCAATTTTACTATGTTACTTTCTCACACCTACACAGCAGCATACGAGGGAACAAGATTAAAATGAAGGGGTTACAGCCTATGTCGCAACCCTGTGATTACTGAAGCCAAGTTCAAAGCATTGGGTGTGGTAGCCGATTTCTAATGAAAGACTTTCTCTTCTTTCCAAATACATTGTTGCACATAGCTTCTCACCTCCAACACCAGATAACAGCTGCTGAAGAAGGCCAATATATATCTGTACAGGGTTGGTTTCTACACTTTTTGAAGAGGAGGAGAAGGAAGAGGAAGATACATGGTTGCCAGACATGAGGTTTCTTATGTAACGTCCAATGGCTGGAGCATGATCTTGCATGTCTGCCAAGCTCTGCAAAGTTGGTACCACACCTGCACTGTGAGCAAGGCACATCCGCAGGTACAGGACTATCTAAGGAGAGAAGAGAAAAATACAGGGTTCTAGTGAGTGCACAGAGCACCTGGAAAACCATGCAGGTGCCAGCAGAAGGGAAAGGAAGATGTTATATTTAACTCGCCCAAAACAAGACAGTTCCTCCTCTAATCAAATTTAGACAGAACAGTCCAACAATGTGGTAAGAACACATATAATGCATTAAAAAAGTAATCATAGAATAATTTAGGTTGGAAGGGACCTCTGCAGGTCATCTAGTCCAACCCCCTGCTCAAAGCAGGGCCAAGTAGATCAGGTTGCTCAGGGCTGTGTCCAATCAAGTTCTGAATATCTCCAAGGATGGAGATTCCACAACCTCTCTGGGCCCCTGTTCCACTGTTTGACCACCCGCATGGTGAATTCTTTTTTCCTTATATCTAGTTGGAATTTCCTGTGCTCCAATTTGTATCCATTGCCTCTCATACTATTACTGTGCAATCTTAGAACCAGGTTCTGCAATATGCTTGTGTAGGTAGACAACCTTACAGTGTCCACAACATACTCAAGAGGCTAAATCATAAATGGAACTTCAGTTTATCATAACCTGATGTAGCCTTCTTTCAGGGAGTTCAGCCTGTACTTCAATTTAGCATGCCTCATCCTTCCACGTTGCTAATGTGGTTCATACGCCACCTCTGAATTTGTGTCTATAGCTCAATGAAGTCAGGGAATCTGCTATGAAAACAGAAGAGCAGTCTCAAGGAGCATGATGGGAAATTACACAGGATTGTCAGTTCCTTCTTTTGGGAAGTTATGGAGTTGGGTATGCTTCAGAAAGCAATTGTGAAGCCCTCTTAGAACCACCCCCCACAAAAATCCTGTCCAAACTTTTCCTTTAGGAGGGACAGATAAAGTAAACAGAGTTCTTTCCAAGATTGATATATAGATGAGGAACTTCAGGAGGCAGAGTGATTTGTGATAACCATTAGCCTCTCATGCTGGTCTCTAAATTAAACGATGGTACACATTACCAAGGAATTGAAATACAGACAGTTACCTCTCCAAATGTGGCAGGATTGAAAGGCAAGGCTGCAGTTCCAGTCATGTATTTAGCTGGCGTTTTCATTCGATGAGAGGCCTAAACAGAGTATATTAACAGTGGAACATTCGGGCCCACAAACAACAGAGATATTAGAAAGGTCACCAAAATTTTGCTGCTACTAACTGTATATTTATCTTCTGCTTAGCAATTTAAAATATACAAAAGATCTATAAAAATAAATGTGCAGTACATTTGACAAAACCACCTCAAGAGTGTTTTTAGAACCATTGATTTTACTTCCCTATTAGAACCAATCAACAAAAATAGTGGAAATTCTGAAACTTCCCATGAAAGGGAATTTTGGGGAGAAGGTTGGAGAAGGAAGAACACTTTTTTCCTGATGAAAGAAATAAAAATGTTTTAAAATTTCAAAACAAAATACCTCAAAAACTTCCCAACTCAGGCTTCCCAGCTGACAAGCAGCCAAAAAACCTTAGGCATTATAGCTCTGACCTGGGAGGCTGCTGAGAAGCCAAGCTTCCTGACTTCTGAGAGGTAAGCAGCCTACAGAATGCAGTCTGTACTGTATCAAGAGCCAGGGAGTCTTGAGATCCCTAGTGCATGGCAGCCTGCCAAATAGAAGGTTGGCATGTTAAGCTGGTGGGAAACCCGTCATGTTTCATATACAAATGTGAAGTCAACACATTCCCGTAGCAATGTTAATTTTGACAAGTTTGGAATACTCCAACAGAAAAATATGCAGTTGGAAGGTTTCCAATGATCTCTAGTTAGAGCACAGCAGTAAGGCATTTCAGTATTCTTTAATCAATATGCAAATCAGTGCCAGGGCTGGATTCAGCAACACATCTATGCATGTGAATAAACATATATTTAAGTGCCACAGAAGTTAAGTACATTCTCAGATCCTTTGCTGAACTGTGTAAGGATATGTGGAACGTGAGAGCATCTGCTTCACTAAGGTTATCAGATCAAGGACCTTTTCAGTTCAAAGGGGATAATAAATAACAGGGAAAGTGATAAACAAAAACACAGAGACACAAACCTGATAGACAAGCGGTAACTGAGACAGTGACAAAGAGCAAAACTCTTCAGCCACTAATTGACGGGCCATTAAGACACTACAGGCATAGCTTTGGAGAGGGCCAACCTGGACTTTGTAACTGATAAAAAGGGGGGGGGGGGAACAAGACAAACATGAAGATTTTGGATATTCGAGGGATATCCAAGCTGGACTAGCTGGCAAGTAGGAGACCCGTACAGCAGGTAAGAGGGCCCAGGATCTGGGCAGGGATTTTAGATGGGCTGAGGGCCTGTGCTGATATTTGAGGGATACACAAATGTGGGTGTGCTTGTGAATCTAGAGAACAAGGACATGTGTGTTCTCACTAGTGAACTTCAATCCCGATCAGCCGGAAAGGAGGAACGGAACTTGGCTAGCTGTACTTATGTTTTATGCAAGTTCTGGTAGCGTTATACATGGGTGGTGTTAAAGGCAGTGCCCCTGTCTGTGGCAGTCTGTCTGCGTAGCTGGCCATGTCAGTGTCCTCTGTGTGTGTGTGCCTCTCTGGGATACACGCTTGGCCTCACTACCGGTTGAACCTGCAAATAGGAGAGCAGCAGCCACATCCTGGCCAGGAAGGAGGAATTCCCGGGTCCCAGAGTTCGCCGGAGGTGGCAGCCCTTATAACATCCCTTAACAAACTGGAGCCCCAATGAGATCCAAAACCATTAAGTGAAGGCCCAAATTAGCAAATCAGAAGATTACTTGCTGGCTCCATTCCACACTCTGCAGACCAGGTCCTACCCCTTCAAATATACTTCTTTGTAGAGGAGGAAAAAAGATCACGGTAACTCACGTAGGAAAGCCATTTTACATCTAGACTTGCAACACATATTGCATACAAAGCAACACATATAAACTTTTGAACCATCTCCAACACTTGCAGACAGACTATTCGTCTAACCTCTGTCCTGCTAGGAGGTATTATCCCCCCCAATCCCTTAGGGAGCAGCTAGTTCTTGCTGCTCCTTGACAGGATTCTTCCAAGCAGGTACCTGAACAGGTCAAAGTCTGCTCTTCTCAAGTCCAGGGTTATGATCCTGTTTTTTGCCTTGTTCCTTCCTCTCAGGATCCTGAACTCCAACATCTCCTGGTAACTGTGGCCAAGGCTGCCCCTGACCTTCATATTCCCAAACAGTTCTTCCTTGTTTGTAAGTATCAGGTCCAGCAGAGTGCCTCCCCTCATCAGCTCCTTGATCACTTGTGTTGTGACATTATCATCATTAATGCACTCCAGAAACCTCCTGGATTGCTTGCACCATGCTGTGTTGCCCTTCCAACAGCTATTGGGGTGGCTCAAGTCCCCCATGAGGACCAGGGTTGGTGAATGTGAAGCTTCTTCCAGTTGTCTGAAGAAGGCCTCATCTACTTCTTCCTGATCAGGCAGTCTGTAGCAGACACCCACCATGACGTTGCCCGTATTGGTCTGCCCTCTAATCCTAAACCATAAGCTCTCGGCTGGCTCATCAGCCATCCCAAGGCAGGGTTACATGCATACCAGCTGCTCTCTCACACATACTCCCCCTCCTCACCTTTATGACCTGTCCTTCCTAAAGAGCCTGTGTCCAGCCATTGCAGCATTCCAGTCATGTGAGCTATCCCACTCTGTCTCTGATCCCAATGAGACTGTGGCCCTGCAACCACACACAGACCTCTAATTCCTCATTTGTTCCTCATGCTACATTCATTAGTGTACAGAGATTTCAGATAGGCACCCAGTCATGCTGATTTCCCAGAAAAGGCAGAGAGCTTCCCCATAATGCTGTCCTCTCCACACTTCTTTATTTGTGTGCATACACTTAAGGTGGAATCCCTTCTGCCCTGTTTTGTGTATTTCAAGGTCTCCCTTGTCTACATCACCCTGCACCCTTTGCTTGCCAGTTCACTACTTCCTCACTGGATTGGAGGTAGTCATCTCCCTCCCCCATCCTAGTTTAGAGCTCTCGGTGAAAGCACAGCATCAGTGCAAGCTAATCCCTTGGGTAAAGGATCAGTCTCCTCAGCTGCTAGATCCCTTGGGACTATTGCCAGTAAAAGGTAACTGAGTGCTAATCAGGGTACTGTGGTTCTTGTGATATTGTATGTGGTCTTCACTTAGATTTCAGCTAGCCCTGCTTCTTAAAGGGGGGGGGAGGGAAGGAAGGAAGGAGGAAATTGCACCTATTACAAGCCTTAAGCATCAATCTTGTTACAGTATTCTCCGAGGTGGAAGCGCTGTACCTTGTCTTGAATGTAATGGACCATTTCAGGGAAGGAAGGCATCTGATTCCTAGCACTCTCCTTTTCACTTTTACCAGGAAACATTCTCAGCACCCGCTGGGCTTCTCTATGTACCTCCTCCCGCCTTTCAGAAGAAAAGAGGAGAAATAGAAGTTATTTGCACAGATGACCAATAAGAACCAAATCTTAGGGGGAACTGGAGAAAGAGAGAAAAGGGATTTTAAAAGGAAGTGACTTTTTAAAGCAAATCCCCCCCCCCCCCAGATAGAGGAAAAACAAACAGCTGTTGATCTTGGAGGTGGAGTGGGGGTGGTAAGAACTGCTGCTGAGTATTTGAGAGGTTTTTTTTTCCTCCTTAGTTATACAATAGTAAAAGAGATCAAAACTTGAGCAATTAAGATGAGTTGAAATGAACACTTGAATGGCAGGGACAGACAATTGCAAGTTAAATGATTTTGTGACTTAGTCACCTATCTCTCAGCTGAGTGCAGCAACTCTTCACACATGCACATTGCTAACTCTTGGCAAATACAAGCTAAAAACAGGCTACCTTAAGCTGCCAGGAAAAAAGGCATTTTTGTCACTGTGAAGGTGACTTAAATTAATGCATTTTTATCTTGCAGTTCCAAAAGATTATTAACATGCGCTGCTTTACTGACAGCGGTTCATCTGAAATTGAAAAAGCCATGAAAGAGAATGCAGGCCAAGGCACAGCGCAAGGCTGAGTAACGGTTCTCTGCAGGACTGTCAAGAGCGTCACTATGTAAAGCCCAATTTCCAAGCTACTGCACACAATTGTCTCATACACACACACACACACACACACACGTATATATATTTGGGTGAAAATGAAAAGTTAACACATGTTAAACTTACGGATCTCCTGCAGCTAACAGTAGTAAGTATCTGGAAGGGATGTGATCTGGAGGGAATACTGTGCTGGCATACTTCACGGCCACCTGACGTACTTGGACTTCAGACTGAAAGAAAATAGAGACAAACATATCACTGAATTAGGATTTTAAACAAACACTGTAATGACCTGCACTGTTGTAACTGACCAATCCAGCTGTATTCCCCTTTGATAATAGCATCATGCCCCAAACTCTTTGGACATTTTTCAGACACCCTTCTTGCTAATTCTTCAAATAGCAGGAAATAGGGAAAAGAAAAGCCACTAGTTTCTTGCATGTGATTCCCAGAAGTGTGACTGTAGTTGCACATTTAGTACTCCATGTTGTGTATAAGCCAGGATCTCTCTAATCCTTACACATTTCAGCTGCCCCATGCAAGCAGTCTTGAAACAAAGAATGAGACAAGATCAGTCCACAGAAAACAGAACTGTGAATAGGAGCAGCACAATCAAAGGTGGAAAAGAATCATTAGCTTAGTGAGGCCATCCTCCCTACTGGGTCTAGACAATCTCAAAATGGTGCTGCCTTGACACCTAGATCTCAAGAGCACATGAGCAAATCAGTCATCACTATGAAGATACAGCTTACATAGTTATTTGTGTAACCACCAGGAACACAGATACCTATGCAATCACACCAACTCCCCATGCGAACATGCAGTATGCAACAGTGAGTTATTCTGAAAACCTAAGCCCAGACATCTGGGAAATTTTGATACAAGAACAAGTTGCTCCATAAAGTAACAGAGCCAATGAAGCTTGGTTTCCTGGGGATTTGTGTCTCAAAGCTGAGCAACAGAGCCAATGAAGCTTGGTTTCCTGGGGATTTGTGTCTCAAAGCTGAGCTTGGGGAAGGGGGGGGGAGTTCCTCAGTTACCTAAAAAAATTGAAATCATACTGCAGGTTTTCTTTTGCAGAAGGAACAATCCTTTCCTCCAACCTCCTACTTTCACAAAGCTTTTTAGCAAGATATACTTGAAGCCTCTGCTCCTCTGTCAAGTTTTTTTTTTAGGGGGAAGCTATATATGCAGCACAATTGCAGAAGCTTTGTTTCTTTAGGAAACCAGCCTAAACATGGAAAACCGCACTGACATCTTTATTCCAGCCTCTGCACCTCATTAAAATTATTTAATCTCAGCCCACAGAAACCTCCACACACAGATCCAGTAATACACTCAGTAAGAGAGAACAGTTCTAACAGCACAGAACAGTAAGTATCAGAAAACACTGAGCAATAAACCTTAATTTTGACTCCATTAAAAATACCTTTATTAGGTATGAAGCCACAAGAGCTTCCATCAGAGTATGCTGGGCTCCTTCCAAGCTGCTATATGCTCCAACCATCATAGACAAGGCCTCCTGAATAGCGAGCCTGGTATCAGCCTCTTCCTGCAATACAAAACAAGAATTTTCTGTTAGTTCATGTCACTGTGTGTTGTAAAGTAAGCAAAACTGGCATGAGTTATTAACCTTCTCCCAAAGCCCCATTAGCACCTACCTTACATAAGGCTTCAAAAAACTGCTGTACCAGAGCTATATCCTTGGCAAAGAGCTGAGGCATTCGGCTGAAACAAGATATTTGCTTTTATGCAGGTTTTATTTTTTAAATTTAGATGCTCCCCATTTCACTGGTCTTCCCCTCAATCCCCCACCTTACCTGTCAGATAGAGCCAACACAGAAAGCTTGCTCTACCTTGTCCACTTCCACCATGGGACTAAGTGCCTGTCAGCTTAGCTCAGAAATCAAGATATTCTATGGACAGTCAATTAGATCAACATCATAGAGGTCGGTGTCTGAACTTGTCTAGCTTCAGGCCCTCTAGTCTTTGCTGTACATTTCTTAAACTTATGTTTCTGACAATCCAGAAAGCAGAGCCATTTTTTAAATTCTGTGCATACATTCAGGAGCTGCCATTAACCAATCCTAGTATAACAATCAGCTAACTACATACTTCATTTTACACCTCTGGAGATATCACAAGAGGAGTGCTGTTCTCTGCATGGTATGCTCAGTTGCAAAATTGCCATGTGGCACAAAGCTTGCTGCTGACAAATTAACAGATTGCTCTGGAAAAACTACTCAACATCTCATTACTTAAAATGCAGTTCAGTTACCCGGAGAGTTTTCCAACTGCTGAATACGCCATTGACAACAGTTTGGGATCCTTGAATGATAAAACAATAAACATTGGGTCAGCAAAAAGAGCTATAAGAAAACACATACATGTACATCTATCCCTTATAATTACACCTTTACTTTAAATCCTGTCGCCAAAGCTCTTAAAGAAGATTTTATGGACATGTAAAATAAAATAATTATATCCTGGAGTAAAAACACCACATGAGTGAAAAATGGATGGACTGTGGGTTTTTTCCCAGAAAAAAACCCTGAACATTACAGACGGTAACAAAATAAATAAATAAATAAATCTGCCTTCTGGTCTTTGTTAATTGTATTTTTCAAGGGGGAACAGCTAAAGAGATTTGGCAGATATATGAAGTGGTAGGCAAGTGGCAGAAACCTTTCACTGACTCCAAACAGCAGTTTCACTCAAAGGAAGCTGTCTGTGCAGTGGATCCTGGAAATGACCGATAGAGCATATTTAAATAAGCGTTTAGTCCCCTCAAACACTCCTTCTCCATGCCCTTCACATTGGCAAGGAAGGCCCACACCTCCAAACACCAGCTCAGGCCAGTAGGTCACATCCAGACACCAATGAACCAAGAAGGGGATCAAAGCTGCATAAGTAAGAGGAGGTTTGCAAAAGTCAGGCCTTGGTAAAATATCTTAGGGAATAAAAGTAACATAAATTTGCTTTCTTAATAGCCTTGTGAAGACCTATATCCTCTTTTTGGCTGGACTCATATTTTCGGTGTCTGGCAATACCCTTCCATGTGCCAATAGCCACACTGGATAAAAAGGAGAAAGATGCTACAAGTAGGCCTAAACAGCTGCTTAGCAAAATGGGGTACGCACCCAGAACTGAGGCCCTTATGTATTTCCAAAGTAATCAGTAACAGCAGCTGAATGCTACCCTGGCTCCACTCCTTAGATTAACAGCGCTATGATGTACTGAGACATTGCAAACAGTGTCCAAGCACCTATGCACAGCCATTTGAATAAATAAAACATGGTTTTGCTATAGTGGCTTTTTAAAATATTTACCTCTTCCTCTCCTACAAGCCTCCTCATTAAAGTGCTGCCCTTTGACAGTCATTTAAAACAACTACAAATAGATTTGTCAGTTCACATCATAAAGATCTTGGTCTTTGTTTTTTATTTATAGAAATAAATATGACTTCACAATAAAGATCCTTTCAACTCACCTCTTTGTATTCATCGATCAGCTTTGTAAGTCCATTTAAAAGCATCGGGCCTAAGGGCTTTATTTTACTTTCTGGACAACTGAAATTAAAAAGACCACCAAAGAAAATATTGACGCATTCTTTGTACCTCTTAAAAAAATCTCTGCTGCCAATATCATTTTTTCTCAGCTTTTGCAAGCACACATACAATAACCCAAAACACTTACTTTCCCCTGGAACTATTTTAAAAGATTAAGGGGGGAAAAAAAAGAACAATTGCCAAAGATTTTAATATTCTTTCGCTTAGCTCAGTTCTATATTTAGTAAGCAGAACTGTCTCTAAGCAAATGGGTTGAAAGAACGGCATCCATTCTCAATTACTTACATGACACAAATATGATGCACGAACTGCAGGGACAGAATTCTGAGTTTTGCATTTGTATTTGCACCAAAGAGCCCATCATAAACCACCTGGCCAGAAGAAAGGAAGAAAGAGCACATTAGACAGTGACTGGCTTCATTTTGAAAGGTTTTCTATTCCCCTTTCCTCTCCAAGCACTGCTATTAGTAGCTAAGTTTCAATTCCCTCCCTAAGCATTGGAGAAACTGCATTGCCAAGTTGACAGCTTTGAAACATAGCCTTTACCTGAATGTTAGCTGGGAATGTTTCTGCAGCTTGTCTGGACCGCAGAAGATGAGGAACAATCTTTAATTTAACACGGGTGCTGACAGGTTCTCGTTTCAGTTCTGGTTTCAGAACAGTTCCCTGTCAAAAACAGAATTGAAGTAACAGAGTATTTCTTTGGATATCAGTACTTCTAACTTAGAATCACAGAATCATAGAATAATTTAGGTTGGAAGGGACCTCCAGAGGTCATCTAGTCCTACCCCCTGCTCAAAGCAGGCCGAATCAGATCAGGTTGCTCAGGGCCATGTCCAGTCAAGTCTTGAACACCTCCAAGGATGGAGATTCCACAACCTCTCTGGACAACCTGTTCCAGTATTTGACCACTCTCATGGTTAAAAAAAAAAAAAAAAAAATCCTAAAATCTAATTGGAATATCCCATCTTTCAACTTGTGTCTGTTGTCTCTTGTCCTATTGCTGTGCACCTCCAAGAAGAGTCTGGCTCCATCTTCTCTGTATCCTCTGATCGGGTACTTGTAGACAGCAATAAGGTCTCCCCTGAGCCTTCTCTTCTCCAAGCTGAACAGGCCCAGTTCTCTCAGCCTCTCCTTGTACATCATGTGCTCCAGCCCTCTGACCATCTTGGTGGCCCTCCGCTGGACTCGCTCCAATGCGTCAATATCTTTCTTGTACTGGGGAGACCAAAACTGGACACAGTACTACAGATGTGGTCTCAAAAAGTGCTGAACAGAGGAGAAAGATCATTTCCCTGGACCTGCTGGCTACACTCTTACTAATACAACCTAGGATGCAGTTGGCCTTCTTTGCTGCAAGGGCCCACTGCTGACTCATAGTGAACTTGTTGCCTGCCAGGCCCCCCCAGATCCTTTTCTGCAGAGCTGCTTCCTAGACGGTCGGCCCCCAGCCTGTACTGGTGCATGGGGTTATTCCATCCCAGATGCAAGACTTGGCATTTCCCTTTGTTGAACTGCATGAGGTTCCTGTCAGCCCATTTCTCCAGCCTGTCCAGGTCCCTCTGAATAGCAGCCCTGCCCTCCAGCATTTTGACCGCTCCCCCCAATTTGCTGACATCTGCAAACCTGCTGAGAGTGCACTCTGTCCTGTCATCTAGGTCGTTAATGAAGATGTTAAACAGTATTGGCCCCAGCATTGATCCCTGAGGGATGCCACTAGTTACTGGACGCCAGCTAGACTTTGCACCACTGTTCACAGCTCTTTGAGCCCCGAAGTCCCAGCCAATTTTCCACCCACCTTATCATCCATTTATCCAGCCCACGTCTCACCAATTTGGTGATAAGGAATCACAGAATGGATGAGGTTGGAAGGAACCTTTAGAGATCATCTAGTCCACCCCCCACCCCCCCGCTCAAGCAGGGTCACCTAGAGCCGGTTGCCCAGGAGGGCAAGGAGACTATGGGAGACTGTATCAAAGGCCTTACACTGAAGTCAAGGTATGCAACATCCATTGTCCTCCCCTTATCCACAGCACCAGTCACCTCGCCATAGAAAGCAATGAGATTGGTCAAGCAGGATTTGCCCTTGGTAAACCCATGCTGGCTGCTCATAATCACCCTCTTGTCCTTCATGTGTCTAGAAATGGCTTCTAAGAGAATTTGCTCCATCACCTTCCCAGGGATCGAGGTGAGGCTGACCAGCCTGTAGTTACCCACATCCTCCTTCTTGCCTTTCTTGAAGATGGCTGTGATGTCTGCCTTTTTCCGGTCATCAGGAACCTCCATCGATTGCCATGCTCTTTCAAAGATGCAACCAAAGCAAAAAAGGCATTGAGCACCTGAGCCTTTTCCATGCCCCTCGTCACTGGGTCCCCTGCCCCACTGAGCAATGGGCCCACGCTCTCCTTAGCCTTCCTTTTGCTGCCGATGTACTTAAGAGAAACCTTTCTTGTTGCCCTTCACCTCCTTTGCTAGTTTCAACTCCAGCCGAGCTTTGGCTTTTCCTGACTCCATTCCTACATGCACAGGCAAGGTCTTTGTCTTCCTCCCGAGTAGCCTGTCCCTGCTTCCACCTTCTGTGTGCTTCCTTTTTGTGTTTGAGCTCAGTCAGGAGCTCCGTGTCCATCCATGCTGGCCTTCTGACACGCTTGCTTGACTTTCTGCACATTGGAATGGACCGTTGCTGTGCTCTGAGGAGGCTGTCCTTGAAAATTAACCAGCTGTCCTGGGCCCCTTTGCCCTCCAGGGAAGTTTCCCACTGGATCCTGCCAAGCAGGTCCCTGAACAGGCCAAAATCTGCTCTTCTGACGTCCAGGCGTGTAATTGTACTTTTTGTCTTGCTCACTCCTCTCAGGATCTTAAACTCCACCATCCCATGGTCGCTGCAGCCAAGGCTGCCCTTGGCCTTCACATCATCCACCAGTTGTTCCTTGTTTGCAAGTAGCAGGTCCAACAGAGCATCTCCCGTAGCTGGTTCATCCATCACCTGCATCAAGACATATTGTCTTCAATATGTTCCAGACATCTCCTGGATTGCTTGCGCCCAGCCATATAGCCCTGCCAGCAGCTCGAGGTGGCTGAAGCCCCCCATGAGTACTGGGGCCTGTGACTTTGAGGCTTTCTCCAGCTGCCTACAGGAGGCTTCATCTGCCACCTCTTCTTGATCAGGAGGTCTGTAGCAGACACCTACTACATGACCTGTGCTGGTCTGTCCTCTGATCCTTACCCACAAGGTCTCAACTGATTTGTCACCTGCCCCAAGGCAAGGCCCCATGCATTCGAGCCATTCCTTTACATAGAGCACAACCCCTCCCTCCTCGCCTGCCCACCCTTTCTTTCCTGAAGAGCCTGCATCCAGTCATTGCAGGACTCCAATCATGAGCACTATCCCACCATGTCATCCCAATGAGGTCATAGCTCTGCAACTGTGCATGGACTTCTAATTCCTCCTGCTTGTTCCCTATGCTACGCACATTTGTGTACAGGCATTTGAGATGGGCCCCAAGTTGTGCTGCTTTTACAGGGGCAGTGTGAGAGCCTCCCCTGTCATGCTGTCCCCCCCAGACACATCTGCTCTACCCCTCGTGCTCTTGCTTCTCTTCAGGTTATGGTAACCCTCCCCCAGCATACCTAGTTTAAAGCCCTCTTCACTAGGTTAGCAAGCCTGTTTGCAAAGACACTCTTGCCCCACTTTGTCACATGTATCCCATCCCTGCTCAGTAGCCCTCACTCATCAAAGAGGGTCCCATGGTCATAGAAGCCAAAGCCCTGCCTGGGACATCAGACATGCAGCTAGGTGTCGACCCACAGGATGCATCTGCTCCTACATGAGCCTTTCTCCCTCACTGGCAGGATTGACGAGAACACCACTTGGGCCTCCAAGCCTTTTGCCCTCGTCCCCAGACCTCTGTAGTCACTCTTAATATGCTCCAGGTTACCCCTGGCAGTACCGTTGGTCCCCGCATGGAAGAGCAGCAAGGGGCAACAGTCCAAGGGCTGGACAAGCCTTGGCAGCCCCTCTGCAGCATCCCGGATCCTGGTCCCTGGCAAGCAACAAACCTCCCAAGACATCAGGTCGAGTTGGCAGATAGATGCCTCTGTCCCCTGCAGGAGAGAGTCTCCTATAACTATCATTTGCCTTTTCCCCTTTATGTGGCCACTAGGTTCAAGCTCAGCTGGCTCTGATGAATCCCCTGAAGGGTCTTGTTTGTCCTCGCCAGTGCCCAGGGCACTATACCTATTCTGAAGTTGCAGTTCTGCAGGTAGAGCAGGAACCTTCCTCCTGTTCCCAGAAGTCACAAGCTTCCAGCTTGCCCTCTCTTAGCAGCCTCCCTCCACTACCTGTTTGACCATGACCTCCGGCTGTCCCTCCTTCTTTGTTTTGTGTGGCTCGGGCTCTTGTCTCCGCAATTTTCTACAAAGACCCCGTCAATATCCTCTTCATCTTCCCTGATGGTACGAAGCCTGCTCACCTCTTCCTGCAGCTTCTTCACCTGGTGACTCAGTGCCTCAACCAGAGCACACCTCCTACAGGAGAAGCCACTGCTGCCCACAGCTCCAGGGAGAGGCCCCAGCACTCTCTGCAGCCTGAGACCTGGGCAGCAGCATCCACCCCATAGAGCTCTGTCTGGGTCAAGGCCTCCAATGTGCCAAGGGCATTTGTACCAGCCGGTGCCAGAGAGCATCCCCTGCAGCATGTTGAGACCATTGTGGCACGGTCTCCAAACAGCCCCATGCAGTCTTGAGCAGAGATGCTGGGCCCCTCTGCACCCCGCTGCACTAATTGTCGTGACAACTACTACGTCTCTGTCTGCTGCTCTCTGGGAGCCTGACCCTCCCTAGTCAGGAGTCCGCCTTTCCCAGCAGCAGCCCAGATCTGAAGATGCCAGAAGCAGCCCCCAGCAGAACTGGAAGCAGAGCCCAGAACTGCTGCACAAACTGAGAGCACCAACCACAAACAGCAGCCCAAGCAGCGTCCCAGACACCCTGCACTGCCAACTGCCCCACTACCTGCCGAGTCCCTGTTTGCAGCCCTTGTTTGCAGCACTCTGGGTCACCACACTCCCTAAGGAGCAAGAAAACGCTGTAACTTTTGCTATTTTTTTTTTGTCTGAAATACCTTAGTCTGTGCCCTACATGAGTTCACACAAATACTTTATTTCTTCAATTGGGGTCAGTTTTACTCTTGGCCAGAAGTAAAGTATCTATTTGTGCTGCCAGAGCTCAGAAGGCAAGAAGCTAGCTTGGCTCAGAGCATCCCAGTTCCCCAAAGCACACAGAAAAATGCCTTGAGCTTGTCACAGTGAGTGGAAAAACTGAGAGCACCAACCACAAACAGCAGCCTGAGCAGCGTCCTGAGCGCCCTGCATGCACTCTGCCCCACAAATTGCCTAGTCCCTGTTTGCAGCACCCCATGTCACTGTGCTCCCTAAGGAACAGGTAAATAGCAAATGGAAGCCTTGACCAGGCACCTGCTGCTCCAGGTTGAGGCTTCTCCCCCTCCTCCAGCCCTGCCGGGTCCCTTCTCACAAGACTATGAGCCTGCCAGAACACCTGGCAACCGCAGTTCACTTAGCTCATGAACACCATTGTCGCTGCATGCTCTTGTTGCCCTCACAGCAAATCAAGCAAACTTGGCTAATACCTTTTGTAAATTCATGTGTATTAGGAAAGAGAAAAAATGTATTCAAAGGCAAAATGTTCAGCAAAAGCAGAGATCAAAGGAAATGACATTTTAAAGAAATATATATGCTTTCTCCAACAAGTAAACTAAGGCAGATAAAACAAAGGCTTCAGAAATGAAGAAGCAGGAACAAATCTTACCTCCTTAATTTTCAGTGGTATATCCCCAAGGTACACTTTATACATTTTGTTGATGATAGTAGCATTATTCCAGTCAATTAAGCTAAAGAAAAAGATACGTTGAACACTAACATGTTATGATTCTGACCTTTAATTTTTTTATATATATACACACGCACGCATATATATTTTAAAGCCACCCGAATGTGATGCAAAATGCTGTACCTGAACTTTAGTAGCTCTAGATTGGCTTCTACTCCCTCTTCTCACATCACATCCACATAATATACAATCATTAGGTAAAGAATGAAAAGTGATTACAAATCACATCCACAAATTCTAAGGATTCCAAATAATACATGCCTACATTTTCCCTTTCTCTCACTGAAACAATACATGTAAATTAGGGCTGCCAAAGCACACCCCAGCAATTGTCCACTGAATGAATACAGAATGGTCATCTGGCAACAAACTTCTCCACACTCTCCATCCACAGTGCTTTGACATTTCAATAGAGAAGAGGTTATTTTTAACTCTAGGGCTATTTCATCTTGGTCTCTAAGATGAACCTGTCAACCAGAATGGTAATCACTGCAATGGCTCTAGCAATAGAGATCCACTTACAGGAGAAAACGGATTCAGTCTAAATCCATTTCACATGGAGAACCTGGGAGCTAGCAAATCAGAACACAGTCCCTTCAAACCTGACTGGAGTTTGAATCTCTGACAGGAGACTTTTCCTGGAATATCTGACAATGGCTATTAACAAGACTGTTCAGAGCACAAAAAGCCTAAAAGACAAGTATGCATGTGTTGAAGAGGAAGGGGGGGGGGGGGGGGAAGCCTCCTCCTTTCATTAAAGCAACTGATTTCCAAACAGGTGGGTAGTGGAGTACCATACATTTCTCATACAAGATATCCAACATTGCCTTTTGTTCAAACATGTATTTTGTTCTCCAGGCACAAAATACCACCACGGAGAGAGACAAGCAGTAAAGAACAGACTAATTTCATTAACCAGATTGTCAACATTCATTAGAATCATCTTCCCCACCATGACTGAGATGCATGAAGACTTGTATGGAGAAGGTTTCACATAACATTTACTACGTTTGACTCAAACCTACTAGTCCTACGCTTCTGGTAATACAGAAGCCACCCATACATTTCGAAAGCAGGCCTATCCCACTCCAAATCTCCCACATGAACCAGAAAACCCTGTGCAGTCAATGACTTAGCAAATAGTACCAACATCAATTAATTTGGTCTTATGCAGAGTCAAAGACAGGAGTATCATCTTTAGATGATGAAAGATAGGGAAGCCAACAGCTTTTATAACACAGACAACAGTGGGTGCCAAACTTTCTGGACCAGGGGCCACTGTCAACCTTCAAAATTTCTCACAAGCCACCTTGCCCCCTTATTAAACTTTTAAGTGAAAGTAACCTAGAGGATATAATTGTGTTAACCAGCTGTAAATTGCTTACTAGGGTGTTGTAAACCATCAGTAACCCACAGATGACCATTTGGAAACAGAGGAGTAAGAAAATAGCACAAAAGCAATGCCAAGGATGATTGAAAACGGACAAGTAAACCCGCAGCTCCAGAAAAGAGTAGCTTTCCTAGCCGCTAGGCCACTCAGGCTACCCCACAACTTTCCAATGCATCCAAGACAACAACTTCATAGCCACTCAGGAGACTGCAGCCTTCTTTTTTCCAAGAGCACCATATCAGTTGCAATTAGCAACATTAGAAATACCATTGCTGACTTCTTTAAACACACAAGCTATTACCTTTGTTTGCTCTTCAGTTCAAGATCTGCTGCAGTTGCAACACTGTGTCGTGTGTCACTGGAGGCTACAACCAGATGTATAACAGCTTCAAGCTCTGGCACCTGCTCAGCTTCAATGAACTTCACTATCCCCGATTTACACTATTCAGCAACATAGAACATAAAGGTAAGATTACTGACCAGAAAGTATATGTTACAATAACTGTAATAATTCAGATGTCTGAAACGTGTGCTTTTCCTTGCTAAGTAAGGAAGCTCACATGTTCTCCGTCTCCTCTGCAGTGCTCTCCTCTTGCATGGTGTCCAACAGGGCACCTGCAGTATAACATCAGCACTTTGAGTAGGGACTGGGCTACTTCTCCGCTAAAAAGGGAGGTTTCATAGAAACAAAGAATAATTTAGGTTGGAAAGGACCTCTGGAGTCCAACCCCCTGCTCAAACTGGGGCTTTCATCAACACAGAAAAGTTTTGCAACCTCATTATCTCCAAGAGGAAGATGCAGGAGTAGGCTTTAGTTGTGTGTGCTTACTAACCAATTCTGAGAACTGCTGACAAAATGAGGGAGGCAGCCTTCAACTCTCATCTCATTGTTTTAAATTTCTCTAATGCATCAGGTAAAAGTCTCATGATAAATTCCCTCAGGGCAAGTAAAGACCTTATCAGGCATCACAGGTAATTTGGAAGAGTTATTTATAGGTTTTTCTTTTAGCCTTCCCTTTCTCTGTATGTAGCAGCCTTTGTTACCACTCTCATTTCACGGAGGATCAGTCCCAGGGATTGGAAGTACCTGTTCCAGCTGTTCTGGTGTCCATGAGCTATCTCCAATTACCCGTTTGGCTGCATAAAAGCTCATCCCTGGAGGAGGCTGATGGATTCTAGAACCTCCTGTGCGATTTGTTGAAGAGCCCTGTGGCAAGGGCACATTTTGTCGATTCTGGGATTCATTCAATACATATCTAAAAAAGAGAGGGGGAAGGAGTTTTGTCAGAGGCTTTACCAATAAACATAACATTGTCCAACTTCAAATATTCTTCTTTAATTACACCCGTGACTCTGACATAAGATAGAGCCTTGCTAAATTGGGATTCACTATCACTTATCCCATAAGCAATAGTACATTAGAGAGGATGTTCTGAGCGAGCCATTCATATACTTCATCCTATACTTCTGCTACAGTAAAATCTGCAAAAGTAATTAAGAACTCATTATAGTTGTTTGATACTAAATCTTGGTTAAGAAAGGGAAGGATCCACTGGTATTTTTGACAAGAGTTATCATGTTATGGACCAGCAAGGATTAGCAGGGTTCTCCTATATTAGAAGTCAATACCTGTATAGTACTAGATTTGATGAACTTGTATTCAAAGCTCTAAGCAACATCTGTAGGATTCCCTTGAAAGGACCAAACATACTAAGGGAAACAAGGAAGTATACACAAGATGGGGAAGAGGCAGAAAACAATCGTGCATATCAAAAATAAATAAAATAATTGCCTCTTGGAAAAAAAATCCATTTTTCTAGTGCTAAGCAGAAAAGGAATGCAAAAGACACAAAAAGGTTAAGTCCTCAGTTGTTCTTCTCAGAGTGACTAGTCCAGTCACTCTGTGAGCACCCACACTCTCACAAAGGCCACTTTTCCAGTCCCTGTGTGCTTGGAAGCTGGGTAAACTCATGAAGGCATCAAAACTGTGGTGCAGAGACCAATGAAGATAATTTTGCTCCAAACACCCATAATTTGTTCTGTGTTCAGCATACAGGCAACGAGAGGAAGTAAATGGTCTCAACACTGAAGGTAAATGTTTATCCCAAACCTTCAAGAGAAATTTTTGATGTAGAGAAGAATTTAAACATGTGTGCTTGATTTTGAGCTTTAAACCCTTCAGTTAAGTTTTACTTATTGTTTCACTGCATGAAGACTGGTGAGGCTGAGTCACAGTCAGGCAATGACTGAGCAAGTTCCACCAAGCAACATAAACTAGTTGTAAAGAGCTGCAAATGGCATCACCCCAGGGACCAAGATTTTCAGAGACAGATGACCAGGACCACAGGTTAGCTGAGGGCATTCTCTCAGCACTTTCTGGAGGGAAAACAAAAACAAACTAGACCTCCCTCCCTCTCAAGTCTCTCTCAGTAGTGGCACTGCTTGCCATGCTTAGGCAGAGCACCAAAGCATATTAAGAACTAAAGTCTCACTGAAAGGCCAGAGGACTTCATCTCCTGAAGCTATGGCCACAACAGTACAGAGGTGAAGCTAACAGCATAAACCTGGAGCAGCATCACAGCACGAGAGCTGTGAACAGCCCAGAAGGCTATGTACTTGAAAGCATAAGATGCAAACAGGCTACGCGCTGAAAGGGTAAGGAAGTGTCGCCCCCCCCCCGATTCAGCTGACAGGAACTTGGCCTCTGGCAGAGCAAAGCTACATAACATTGTGTGTTACATCACATTTACTACTTTAAAAGTCACTCTTGTGTGTTGATCCACTTGGGTATGTAAGACTCAGGTGTTTAAGAAAAAAACCTACCGAAAATCGAGGAACTACCAGGAAAAAAAAAGTGTTCTGCCTTTAAAATTATTTCTAATTTTCTTCAAAGCAAAAGTTCCCCAAGCAATATAAATAAGCGATAAAGACACAAAAACATACAATAGGAAGTGGCTTTTGAGAAAGTATTGATTTAAGACACCAGAAGATTCCTAACAAGCAGTGATAGGTAAATTCAAGTTGCATCGTAAATAATTCTTGCTTTAGGAATCAATGGTCACACCAAGAGAAGCCATTAATCAAGATTAAAACATTTCTCATCAGAAGACAGATGCGAGACAAACCTCATCACTAAAGGGCCAATCCTGGAAAGTACAAGTTTTCAGAGATTACTCTTGCTTAGGACCTCTAAGGATTAAAGCCCCCAAACTCAACTACAGAACAGATGAGTAAACAATTTGATTTGCATTCTGTTTTAAAAGCGTGGGCATTTAAAAGACAGTTCACATGTCTCAGCTTCATTTGATCCCAAAAGAAGTCAAGGAGAGAATGGCACAACATTCTAAGAACAAAAATCAGTGTTTAGTCAAACAGGGAAGGCACTGATCCTATTCTTAAGATTATCTTCCTGCTGTGTACCTTATTGAAATATGCAATTGACTTCATTTGAGCTAGGAAATATAACAGCATATTTTAAATAGGTTTCCTTGGGTGCAGTTTGTAATATGCTTCACACACAATGAAAACATCATTACAAGATCTTGACTCTTACTTACCCATAAGGCATAAGAAGGACATCCAACATAAAATCCAAGAGCAGCTGTACAGCCTTTGGTTTTTCAGCAAGATTAAATGGTTTCAGTGGTTCAATAGGATATTTCATGTGAAAAAGGGTTGGTATTAGAAGATGCATTAGGCTGAAAAATAATTATATTTACTGCAACCAATTAAAAAAACCACACCTTTTCATTCTTGACATTAAACAGGTAAACCTTTAAGGACAGACCTGGGCAAGATCCTTAAAATTGCAAAAATTCTTAATAAAAAGTATATAGATTCGTATTCCAGTACCTTCTATCTGCTACTCATACACACACATGCCAATCTATAGAGATGAATTAATTGTTGATGCCCACATTTTTAAGTTAATGTTTTGCAATTACGTCAAGCTATTATACATATAGTAAGTTAGCTTTAGAAAACACAAGCAAGGAAAAGTCTGCAAATGCCTGGAACAGAAGGTGATCAACACTGCTCAGGTTTATCCCCAGTACATGCACAGTGAATATTTTCTACATAAATGCAGCCGGATTTCCCAAAGTTTTCTTCACCTCTTTTAGAATCGCAAGACAAAATCATGGTCCCAGAAAAGACAATCAGTTTTTTCACTGATCTCATGAAATGGGGAAGCAAGATTTTACTCCAGAGTCTTATATTAAGAAAACTTTAAAAATACATTCATTTTACAGCACTAGGACAGTATAAAGGAAGATATGATTTTAAGGCCCCTTTCCTTTGGCAAAATGGTAGAAATGAGACTTGATGCAAATAAGGAGGAGGCCCATAAATGAGTAGTTGGATTTTTAGAAGTTTGGTGCACAGCAGTTTCCAGTCTCTGTCCTGTAATGGTCAGGTTTTTGGGTTTTTTTAATTAAAACTTACATTGTCTAAAGTAAATAGGAATTTTGGTTATCTTCCAATTTAGGGTGGCCAATCTAAGATATTTTCAGCTTCTTCTCTTGCTAGACAGATGATGTTTTCTGAAAGTCGGGCCTTAAGTTGGCAATTCAAATCTGTAGTTTGCTGGGGAAATGGGACAGATACATACATTCTAACGTAGGCCTCTTATCAGATGGGAAGTCTGATGCAATGGGTATTGTATATAATTACAATATGAGACTGCATTCTTTGCACTACCCAGACTTCTGAACCTCTCCAATCAAAATTGTATGAGCCACAAACGTCCTAAGCAGCCAAGTTACCATCAAAAAAACCCATTTCATTTTATTGAAATGCTACAAGTGGAATTCACTCCAAGAATAAAAAATCATACCTATCTTGCTGTAGTTGAGGTTTCCCTTCCATCGCAGTGAGAAGAGTTGGTGCCAATTCACATTGTTTTTCCACAGGCAAACGAGGGTATCCCATCTTAACATAAATTATGGTAAAATTCTGAAAGGGTAGAGAAAGTATATAATATTGCATCAGTACAAAAGAAAAATCCATTTTTTAAGCTCTCCCCATATGCTGTGTTAAGAAATTGGTGTAGGAAACAACGGAGGTTCTCGAAGACCCAATCCTTATTTCCAAGGCTCACAAGGACTGACTTTCCAGGGGGAGGTTCAGCAAGACCTACTGATAACAGGTTTGGGGGGGGGGGGGGGGCTCCCTAGCTTTTCTTGTTTACTGCCAATTTCATCAACACCTTTGAGCAAGAGTTTCAAGTAGAGCACTCATGCCAAATAACGTTCTCGGTTACCTATTTCTAAAAGGAAGTAGACACTACTGAATAAATACAAAAGTCATCAACATAGGTAAGAGAACTCTTGAAATGGTTTCTAAATCATACCTAAAAGCTGCAAATGCAATTGCAAACAGAGCCCAGTGATAGGACTGCACAGGAGAGCAATATTTATATCGATCTTTAATTGTTAGTAGTATAAGGATGACTTTTATCCAAGATAAGAAGTGACAGGTGCCCCATCCCCAAACTTCTGGCAGAAGCCCCACCCCTAGCAGCCATCACATGTCCCACTTGCCCCAGAAGTCCCTCCCCTCTTCTGGTCATGTGGTCTGTTTACTCCAACTCTGCTTGCCCCTGGGGTTGCCATTTTGTTCCCTGTGATTGGCTGGCAGGACCAGCCACCCCTTCCAGTTTCCTGGAAGTATGTCAGAACAGGAAGCCCCTGCCCACTACACGGAGGACACCATTTTTGACAATGTCATACCCCATGTATTTTCATACTGTTCTGTGATTGGCTGGCTGCCATTTTTTGATACCGTCATCCCCACGTGATCTCAGAGCACCCTCTGATTGGCTGCCCATTTCCTTTGGACCAGGAATTGCTCATATATAAAAATATATACTTTTATTTTTATATATATATATATACACATATACACACACACATCTATAAAGGAGTATACACATATGCATAAATATATATTCTATAGCTATATTTATACATAAATACATGTTATATATAAATAATATACATATATCCATAAAGGCGTAGGTATAAAATGCATAAAACATTTCAGATGATGAAATGAATAATTAAAGTTTAAATGTGAATAGAAAGTAATTAAATAAAAGTAAAAAGCAGGTTTGGGACACCCCCCCCCCCCCACGACTGTTTTTACTGAACAAGCCCTAATAAGTTTGGGGTGGGGAGAAGTTCAATAGGGTGAGAGACCCCAAAAGGGGGGGGGGGGGCACAAAGAAGTTGGAATATGCCCAAGGGCTAAAGACCCGTCCTAGGAGGCCCACCGAGGGGCCCCCTGCACAACGCCTGCCATGTGCAAAGAAGAGACTAGTCCTGTAAGCCAGACCGAGAGGTGCCTGGCCCCAAACCACCAGGATGACCATGCAGTATTAATGGGGCAGAATTTGGGCTTTGCGCAGTGCTGCAAGACACAGGCAATGCTATCTGTGAAAATGGAAAACCGGAACAAAATGCCAACTTCAGAAGAATATGTGCGTAGGGAAAATAAGGAAAAGCCCCAAAGGAATTCCCAAAAAAGACCATGCAAAACAGAAGAACTGGCTGATGGGCCCATGAATCGCAAACTATATTTCGAGGTATTTCTCACACAGAGAGGGCAGGTGGTGGGGGGGGGCAGATCCTTTTGCCCACAGTTGTGGGGGAGCTTACAGCTACCCATAAGACCATTACGGGGTGCAGACCGGTGCTATATGTGTTTCCTTATCCTTAGGTAGGTACTGTAAATAAGAGGTAGAAGACTGAGCATGTAATCAAGACTGTTTTGTTAGACCATGATTACCGCGGAAGCAGGAAGACCCAGGCTTTGGGACACAGCCTGGAGACCCATGCTCTTAGTGACCACAGCTACTGCAGAAAGAGCAAGGGGAGCAGTGAGAGCAATGGGGGTGTTGCAGAGCTGAATTGGGTACAGAGGAGTGGCAAGCAAGATGGAGGGCATAAAAGGGCTGGTGGTGCTGTTAATTCTGGGGGCTTGGCTCACCAGCTAGTGAAACAGAAAAAAAACGTTACAATGAAGACTGCTAATTAGGAAAGCTAAACAAAGGGGTTACGGGGACCACAAGGGCCTTTAAACGCAAACTGCTTTTCTGAACCTAATGGGGCAGTGAACATGTCTCCTACTAGGGCAAAAGATGACCCCTTGGAAGGGACTTCCTGGTTACTGCAGCCCCCTGTAGAGCAAGAGACTCTGCCCCCACAAGTACACAATGAGGATGTCTCCCAGGAGGGGCCACCAGCTGCACTACCAAGCCCCCAGGGGGCATTTGAAAGCCCAGCTTTACCCCCACCCTCAAATGTAGCAGGGGAGGTGGAAAGGGTGGCAGCCCGACCTGTCGCTTCCATGGAACATGTGTGGCAGTGGGAATGGCTGATCCAGAGGTTTGGGGCTAGGCAATATGTAGAAGAATACAGATTTGTTAATTTAGATCAGGCATCACTACACGAAGCTTATGAAACACTTGTTCGGGGTGTAGAGCAAATTTTTGACCATTTACGCAAGCTGTTTGAACCTGGTGATTATGCTCAGCTCTGTCTTGAAGCTGTCAGCATGCACGACTCTCTATATTCTCCCACTATTAATTTAAGCAATATGAAGGCAGAGAATATTTTAGACTGGGTCAGTACTCTCCTACAAAGTAAGAGAGCTGTGTTTTGATCAGACTTTACACCTGGCTATCAGTATTGTAAAAGCCGTTGGGGGTGGGGGACACAGAATGCTACAGTCTATCCCAAATTCCAAAATTATAGACAAAAAGCGGTGCTATTTAATTGATCTAACAGCGACAATAATCTCTGTTTTGCTGGGAGTCTCACAGCGCTTACAACAGTGAGGGATCTAACACATGCAGAATTGTTAAGTGGAGCAAAAGAGCTACATGACAAACTGGGGTGGTCTGTGCACAGGAAGGTCATGCTGAGTGACATCCCCTTGTTTGAATATCTGCTACATGTTAATATATGCATCATCCTCCTATCTGAGGGCAAAAAAGGTTGGGAGATTTTTAAGCCAAACGGCAGTCTTAGATATCCCAAGACCGGTTTCCTCCTTTTACGTGATGAACATTAGTATGGTGTTAAGGATGTCAGGAAGGTATTTGGGGCAAGAAACTTTTGTGAGCTTTGTCAGACATTGTATAATCATGGCCATAGCTGTAAATCTGCTATGAACAGATCTGTAACGTAAACCAGCACCAGTACTTCATGCCCATGATCAAAAACCCAGAAGCAGGGCAGGGCTGTATTTTCTACGACATGGAATGTATGCAGGAAACTGGGACACATGTCCCAAATTACATTTTTGCCATGAAGTTAGCACTGGAAACACCTTGGGATCAAGAAGGAGGAGGGGTGGAAAGGAAAACTGAAGAAGAATGGGAGTTCAAAGGGGACACATGCCTCGTGAACTTTATTCAGTTGTTTATGGACACACAGTTTCGGGGCTACATTTTCCTAGCGCATAATGCCAAAGGCTATGATGGCTACTTCATTGTTATCCAACTTCTGAAGGAAAAAATGGATGTGCAATTAATCACCCAAGGTGGTAAACTCATGTACATAGATATACCCACCCTGAGTAGATGCTTCATAGATTCTTTAAATTTTTCACCCATAAAGCTAAGCAGCCTTCCCCAAGCATTGGGATTCCAGGGCTGCAAAGGTTATTTCCCTCATTTTTTTCAACACTGCTAAAAATAAAAGTTATGTAAGCCCTCTTCCACCACCAGAATATTATGGTATGGACAGCATGATGCTTGAAGAGTAAAAGCAATTCTTGGCATGGCACACAGCTAATCAGGAGAAGATTTTTGACTTGCAAAAAGAACCAAGTTACTATTGCCAGCAAGACGTAAAAATGTTGAGGGAGGCCTGCAGAGCATGCAGGAATGAGATTATGGTGATGACCCGTTGCACATTCTGAGAAGGAGGCGATGAAGAGGTGAAGGTGGAACGCTGTATAGACCCCTTTCAGTATACTACACTGGCCTCTACTTGCATGTCCACATACCGGTTTATGTTCCTTAAACCTAACATGGCAGCACTCCTCTCTCCAGATGGCTATCATCAGAGGAAAAAGATATTCGACCCCCTCTATTCAATGGCTTATGTACATGGCCGAAAAGGAAAATATTCAAATCTGTCATGTATTACAAGGCAGTGAATATCAAGTAGGATCCTGCTTCTTGGATGGCTTTGCAGTCATTGATGGGGTGCCGACAGCTTTCAAATGTAATGGGTGCTTTTTTCACGGCTGTATTGAATGCTACCATGGAAATGACTGGAACCCTCTGGTGGGGGGCCACCTTTGGATATTTGTATTACACAACCCAACAAAAGATGGACGATCTAAAGAGAGCGGGCTTTAGCATCAGATCTCTATGGGAGCATGAGTGGGTCACTATGAAAAAATCAGAGGGGGAGCTCACAGAGTTCTTTGCCAGGACCAAACTGCCCACACCGCTGATCCCCAGAGATACGCTTTTCAGCAGCAGGACAAATGCCATTTGTCTGTATTACAAAGCAGCCCCCAATGAAAAGATACATTACTATGATTTTATTAGTCTCTATGCCTTCATCAACAAAACAAAACAATACCCTCTTGGGCACCCCAAAGTTATTTTTGAGAATTTTGACACCCTGACGGTCTACTTTTGGATGGTAAAGGTGTCCCCACCTCATGGGCTCTGTTTCCCTGTGCTTCTGCTGACCTGACCTGTTGTCTAGGGAGGTTTGCTGCTTGCCAGGGGCTCGTATCAGGGGCATTGTGTAAGGACTGCCGAGGCTTGTCTGGCCCTCAGGCTATTACCCCCTGGTGCTCTTCCATGTGGCACCAACAATACTGCCAGGGGAGACCTGGAAAGTATCGAGTGTGACTACATGGCTCTGGGGGTGATGGTCAAGGGCATGGGGGCCCAGCTGGTTTTCTCCTTGATCTTGCCAGTGAGAGGTAAGGGCTTGAGGAGAAGTGGATAGATCCTGTGGGTCAACAATTGGTTGCGCAGCTGCTGCCGGCAACAGGGTTTTGTTTTTTATGACCATAGGACCCTCTCTGAGGACTGAGGACTGCTTGGAAGATAAAGAATCTGCCTGACTAAGCGGGGAAAAAGTATCTTTGCCATGGCCAATCTGGTAAGGAGAGCTATAAACTAGGAACAACGGGGGAGGGAGAAGATAACAAACAATCAAATGAGGAAGTGGTGGACGGGGTTGGCAAGCAAAAGGTGCAGGGTGATGTGAACAGAAGGGCCCTTGTAATCAACAGAACAGGGCTGAAGTGGAGTCACCCCCAGCATATGCAAATAAATAAGGACGTACCTACAAGACAGCATTATGGGGAAAGCTGTCACACCCTTTCTGGGAAATCAGCATGTCTGGGTGCCTCTCTGAAGTGCCTGTACCCTAATGCACACAGCATGGGGAACAAACGAGGAATTAGAGGTCTGTGTGCAGTTACAGGGCTATGATCTCATTGGGATCACAGATGTGGTAGGATAGCTCACATGACTGGAGTGCTGAATGGATGAATACAGGCTCTTTAGGAAGGACAGGCTGGAAAGGCGAGGCGGGCGAGTTGCTCCTTATGTGAGAAAAAGCAGCTGGAATGCATGGAGCTCTGCTTTGGGATGGATGATGAGCCAGTGGAGAGTTTATGGGTTAGGATTAGAGGGCAGAACAACGTGGGTGACGTGGTAGATGTCTGCTACAGACCGCCTGATCAGGAAGATGTAGATAAGGCCTTCTTCAGACAACTGGAAGAAGCCTCACGTTTGTAGACCCTGGTCCTCATGGGGGACTTGAACCACTCTGACATCTGTTGAAGTGACAACACAGCAGGGCACAAGCAATCCAGGTGGTTCCTGGAGTGCATTAATGATAACTTCCTAACACAGGTGATGAAGGAGCCAACGAAGGGAGATGTTCTGCTGGACCTGATTCTTACAAACAAGGAAGAACTGGTTGGGGATGTGAAGGTCAGGGGCAGCCTTGGCTGCAGTGACCACAGGATGGTGGAGTTGAGGATCCTGAGAGGAAGGAATAAGGCAAAAAGCAGGATCACAACCCTGGGCTTCAGGAGAGCAGACTTGGGCCTCTTCAGGGATCTGCTTGGAAGAATCCCATGGAATACAGCCCTGAAGAGAAGAGGGATCCAGGAGATCTGGTTGTTTTTCTAAGGATCACCTCCTCCAAGCTCAAGAATGGTCCCTTCCCACGTGCAGGAAATCAAGCAAGAGTGGCAGGAGGCCTGCATGGATGCACAAGAAGCTCCTGACTAAAGTCAAACATAAAAAGGAAGTGTATAAGAGGTGGAAGCAGGGACAGGTGACCCAGGAGGAATACAGAGATACTGTCCAAGTGAGCAGGGATGGGGTTAGGAAAGCCAAAGACCGTTTGGAGTTGAATCTGGCAAGGGACATGAGGAGCAACAAGAAAGGCTTCTACAAGTACATAAGCAGCAAAAGGAAGATTAGGAAAAATGTGGGCCTACTTCTAAATGGGGCAGGGGCCCTGGTGACATACGACACGGAAAAGGCTGAGGTACTCGATGCCTTCTTCACCTCGCTCTTTACTGGTAAGACTGGCCTTCAGGAACAGGTCCCTGAGACCAGTGGGAAAGTTTGGAGCAAGGAAGACTTACCCTTGGCAGTAGAGGATCAAGTTAGGGAACGTTTAAACAAACTAGATATCTCAAGTCATGGGACCTGACAGGATGCATCCACGAGTGCTGAAGGAGCTGGCTGATGTCATTGTGAGGCCACTCCTGATTATCTTTGAAAGGTCATGGCAATTGGGGGAGGTTCCTGAGGACTGGAAGAAAGCAAATGTCACCCCTATCTTCAAGAAGGGCAAGATGGAGGATCCAGGGAACTACAGGCTGGGCAGCTTCACCTCAATCCCTGGGAAAGTGATGGAGCAAATCCTCCTGGAAACCATTTCCAGACACATGAAGGACAAGAAGGTGATTGGGAGTAGTCAGCATGGATTTATGAAGGGAAATCATGCTTATCCAACCTGATAGCCTTCTACGATGAGATGACTGGCCTGGTAGATGAGGGGAGAGCCATGGATGTTGCTTATCTTGACTTTAGTAAGGCAAGAAGGGAGGAGGAGGAGGTCAGGGGGACCCATAAGTGCTGGGGAAAGACTGATAGTCACAGTAAAGCATTGTGGTCAAAGGCTTTACCGACTCATTAATCCCCTTGAGTTGTGCACCTCAATTAGTGACAATTATTCAGGAATGAAATACAAACAGCAATTCACAGCAGAAAAGGTTCAAACACTGAGCTAGACCCACACAGTGTTGATGTGATCTGTTCATGTGTTCAAAGACATGCAGATTTTTCCAATTTAAGACCCTGATCCTGCACACGTCAAGATAAGGACTAGTTCTCACTAGCTGCTTGCACAACGGGCCTCTACAATACAAGTGATGACAATTCATGCATTTCATGAAAGATCAAGAGTAACTGTCAGAAAAAAAAGTCAGTAATGCAGCAGCTTTATGAAACAAACTTTCATCCACACCATACTGTAGAGTTCTGTTAAAAAAGAAAAAGTCACTTAAAACATCAACCTTAACACAATAACATGCTTGTGAAGAACAGATACTTACAGTGACAAAAGACACCGCAGCAGGATCTTGATATTGAACTAGTAAAGTCTCTACTGGAAGCTGAATTATTGGACAACTTCTGATGTGCTTATTCAGGTGAACCAACAGCTCCATGACCTGAGAGGAAAAAAAATAAATAAAACCTCTTAAAGAACAACAGTTAACTTCACAGGTTTGGGCTTAACACATCCACAGTATACTACATGGGCCTATTAAACACAAATCAAGTCTCAGAGTTCCCAATTACTTGATCTCCAGTCTCTGATAAGATGGCAGTAATCGCTTATCATATCATCTTGGAGCCTCTGTGATATGTTTTGAGTCACTGTTGCAAGAACACATCAAACATCCCCAAATCCACTTTACAACTGGTGCCTCTGTCAGCAGAAACATCAGAAAGGACTGATTATTGAGAATGACCAATTGTTTGCTGTCCCTCAAGACTGAAACAACTTGAGTAATTTTGTACTATTGCTGTCTATGCTCTATCTTGTGGCTACAAGATAACCCCAATTTCTGACATAGAACTTGTGAAAAGTCCCAAATGACTTTAAGAAAATTGATGTTTAGTGCTGAACAAGACAGAACTGAAGTATTTTATACAAGCCCCTTCTTCCAGAAGTGCCTCACTTTTTTTTCTCTGAAATCAAAAAAGTCAGAAGTAGATTAAGATGTTGGGAACAGACTACCTCAGTGGAGTCTCTGAAACACTCCCCTTTTGGCCAAAGATAGTGTTCAGTGGCCTACAAGCCTTGTATTGTACACAAGGCGCAAAATACGGGAAAATTCACACAAGCTTATAGTGAAGCAAGAGAACCACATATATGTGACTGAACAAGTTTATTAAACTCTTTTGTAAATTATCCAAGACAGCAACCGAAAAAAAGAAAAAGTTTGACTGATGCCATGCTTCCCCAATCATTAATGCCAAATCAGTGCACTAATGCTCTCACCCAGCAGTACTAATTTGACCCAGATCAGACACGTCTGCACTTCTGTGGAATTAACCAGAGTACAATAGAAAGTTTGATTGCTTTATATGTTTTTTTCAACCTTTACTGATGTTTATGGGGAAAAAAAGTAATTTTTCCCCTCAACTCTGGCTGATAATTTAGAATTACTTCACTGTCTGTGTAAGGACAAAAAAAATCAACTATTAAATAACACTTTTGTTCATTTTTTAATTAATTCTGAAAACAGAAAACCAAGAATCAACTCCCCTTCACTGATCTGTCAAGAACAGAATTAAGGATTATTTCCTTGATTACAACTGATTTGACAAACACCAGAAAGCACAGGAAAGTGGTCATGATATTATCATCATCTTGTACAGAAAATACCATTTAAACAGATAGGAGGCGGAAGAGGAAACAAGTTTTATTTCTTTTTTTTTTTTTTTTTTTTATTCTAACACAAAACCTACACATCCACTAGGAAACTGATGTGGGATTTTGGGAGGTCTCTTAAGACTTACTTTTTAAAACTACAGTCTTGCCCCTTTCCTGAACCTCACAATACTGCAATAAACTTGGTCAACACATTCCAATTTATAAAATGAAAAATATCAGATATTAATATCCTAAGAAATTTAACCAGTTAGTTGGATGTCTTTCCTCACAGCATCATGTGCACACAATAAGCGTGTATTCAACACAACAGTTCATATTTAGTCAAAACATCTGTCTTTCAACACAATGGAAAGGATCCACATCTAGGGCCAATTTTCATGTGATTATTGTTGGGACCATGCTTTGCTGCAGAACTCTCTGAAAAATCTGTGCTCTAATTAATTGTGGATTATGAACTCTACTGAAGAGGCTGGCAATGGCACAGTTGTTTCCCCATTTTTACAACAATAAGTAATAAAAGAAAAACAAAAAAACTTTTTTTAATCTCAGCGATAGCCCATTTGTCCTAAAGAGACCAGAGCTCTGCTCAAGGGAGGCCTTGGTTCAAGTCTCTAGCCAGGCAGCTCCCTCTAGAGGGATGAACAGTTGCAAGAAGAATTCACCCTCAGCTTTCTGGCCCAACTGCTTGCTCTAAATCTGGCCAGATCTCTTATAGCCAGTTGCCACTACCCCATTGGTCTCTTCTGGTCACATCCTCCAAGCACAATAGCAAACATGAGTGGGTGTTTCTCTGCTTAACTTCCAAACCAGATCAGATCTTTTCTGCCCTTAACACTGGGTTTGGTGATCCCATCGCACAATCACTCAACTGCTATTCTGTGATACTTATGTAACAGTATGGGCCTGGAACACACCTGCTACTTAACAGAGTCCATTCCCCTGCTACAGAAAACAGCTATATCACATAATTCCTTCAGACATATTAAATTCCACCTTAAAACCAGTTGGGTTCCTGTTCCTGTAACCAGGTAAGGAATGATACCAATGAGTACATCTCGCATGGTCTTATGCAGGCAGATGCAAGCTTGCCCCACCTGTGCTATTAGCCAGATGGGTGCAAACCAGAACTCACCTAGAAGTCACATAGTTGTAACTTGGGTGACACTGACCCTAAACCAACAAGCCCTGGTCTCAGGTCAACTCATAGCTAGCTGGCTTCAAAGTGTAAACAAGCCAAGTCTGCGTACAACTGCAAAAGACCCTGCTTATATAGAGAATGACTCCCATTTTCTCTCAAGTGTTGCAACAGCACTATCCTCCGCATCACACTCATGACATTTCATGAAAGTGTACATCTTCTTATAGAAAACACCCAAGATCAGTAAATCGTGATATAGCTAGACATCTACATCTCCCCAATCAGTACAACTTATCATTGTGTTAAACTGCACCCATACCTTTTTACGAACTCCTTCCTGTGTGCTGGATAGCTTGAGGAGAACAGGGGGTAGGAATTTGGAGATAACATTCTGTAACTGTTCATCTGTTTCTGCATGGCCAAGGTGCAAGAACACGCGTTCAAGTTGATCTGCAATTAAAAAAAAAACAGAAATCAAATTCAAAATCCCAGCAGCAGGAAAACAACTTTCTCCTAACATCCCCCAATGAGTTTGCAATAAATGCCACATATAACTCTTAAAGTACTTCTACCTCAACAGCACAACACGGTTCCATTTTCTATTTTTAACACTGAATGAACAAATTGTTGATGGCAGACACCAGCTTGATGGCTTCCAGTACCGGAGCCCTCAATTATGTGCAGACCAGTCCTATCAAACGTAGAAGCAACAAACATTTCCTTGTCATGCCTCAGTGCTGTGTTTCACCTATAAGCTGGAACACCTCCAGAGGTGAAAGGAATGGTCAGTATCTCTAGTCATTCTTTGACCTCTCTGCTCTGGCTGCAAAGGTATTGTTTGTAGGGCTGGTAGCTTTTAAAAATATTCTTGCTGTGATCTGGATTCAGATCATGATGTTCCACATACTCTCCTAGATAATCAGGGCAACAAGATTCAGCCAATTCTTATTATTCCTTTTGCTACATCTAAGGTTCCAGTCACGCACCAGGACCCCACTGTGGGAGACACTGTGCAAACAGAACAAAAACACAAAATACTTTCAGTAGAACCTGAGACAGATTACAGCTAGTATCACAGAAAGGAAAAGTCTAGGCAAAGCTCAAGGTATAAACTTGGAGCAAACAGCACCATGGCAGCTGTGTACAAATGAACAGGCTGCACACTTGAAAGCACAAGAAACAAGCTTTAAAGTGAGAGAGAACTACATGAAAAGCTTGAGACTATTGTCCCAATTCATTCCAGAGTAAACCTGTTACTGATGGAAAGGCTAAATCACTACTAAATCCTGAGACATGCATTTGTAGGACACCTTGACACAGGTTAACCTGTTCTTGTGTGTTTCTGGCCTCTTGTTAAGCCACATAAGTCTCTCAGCATGATTTTATGAACTGAACAAACCTTGTCTGGATCAACTAATTATTTGTTCCAATTTGTTAACCCAGTTTTCAAAAGACAGTGTTATCATCCATAGGAATTAGATGGGGATTTCAAAACAGATGAGCACAATTTTGCTGCAACTTAAAAGACAAAGTTTCTATTATTGCTCTATGAAGCTGTTGGAGCATTGTAACAAATTTATTTTCCTCTCACCAGCATGTCTCTTGTCCAACCCTAGAAAGGAACAAAAAAAAAATTCTTTCTGTCAATAAGAAATTAGAAGTTGCAATTGGCATAAGATCAAGGGGGGAAGAATAGGAAAAAATATAGAAGCATCTGCTTTCTGTATGAACTAGCGAAAACCTCTGTTCCTAAAAAGATCAAGACCAAAATCTTCTATCAGCAACTCAAGCACAAGGACTGAGGGCCATCTGTCCTTATACTAAGGAATGGAAGAATCACTGTTTTAAGCAAAAGGATGTAGTGCCCTGATAACTAAGCTAGAAAAAAAGCAAAACATGACTGACAAGAAACCTCAACAGTATTCCCACTGGTTGGGTTGAGGAGAGTTTTTATATATATGCAGGGTTGGGAATGCCTCTATTTTCTGCATTGTGACTGTGCAGGCCACATCCACTCTGACTGCAAGGAGATTGGGCGCTATTGAGGGACTACGGGTTGTAAGAGTTCTACCAGGAGGAGGTAGAAACAGCTCCCACATAGACTGATCTAAAATGTTATTAGCTCAGATTACAGGGAGAACAAAGGGCATCCTCCTTCAGTAGAAGGGATCTGTGAGGATCAGTAGAGGGCAGGCTGTGAAAGGGTCCAGAGGCATAAAAAGGAAAAAGAAGGCCTCAGTAGCTCACCCATGGCATCCATTCAATGGTGTGACAGAAATGTCAGTAGAGTTACAGGCCAGCACTCCATCAGCTCAATTAGAAGCAGGGAAAAGTAAGAAGAGGTAAGGATCTTGGTATTTTACCACAGGAAGCAGTAGCCAAAAGAGGCCACACTAGTATAGGCCAGAGTTAAATGGAGAAGAATTTGGGTGAATGTACAACTCAGTCAAACCTTCAGTGGATAACAAGGGCATTCAAATTTAAATAGAGCTAGCAGAATTTAAGGGGGCCCTGAAACCTCTCACTATGCAGATGCAGAAGCCTTTACTGTCCTATCGTCTAATTTTGTTATCCCTATATTGAGTCCTCACAACATCCTTCCTCTGCAGGCAGCAGAATAAGCGCACATATCACTCCCAATATTTTATTTCACATTGAACTAAATAAGGCAGGCAGTTGAAAAGACAGAGGGCTACAAAATTTTAATGTCAGATAAATTACAAGCCAAAATTTTACAGTGCTTACAGTGCAAACTGACTTATTAGTGAATCTCTTGTCTCAGATTTCACCTAACATTTATGCTATCAGCTGCTTCCGGGAGTCAACAGTTTTGAAATATGTTTTATATTCTGATTTTTTTTTAATCCCAACTCCCCTGTCTCTTCACCTGACTTTTATGTCATATTTCATTTCCCTGGATTATCTCCTCTATGTAGTACCTCCAGGATGTTGTCTGTGTTATCCCTCTCAGCTCCCCATCCCCTCAGGAGCAGCTGGCCCTTGCTACTCCCTGACGATGTATACATTTCCCATTAACAGACCTTCATCCTGATCAGCCAGAGAGGGGAACAGAATGAGACCATTGGTGCTGTTTGTGTTTCTGTGAGTGCTGAGAGTTTCTGTCTGTGTTGATCTGTGTGACTGATTGTGTGTATATGTGTACTGTATACATGTGGTTGCGTGCCTACTGGGAATACAGGCTCAGCCTTGCTACTGGTTGGACCTGGAGACATGGAGCTGTGGTAGCCTTGCTTCTATTGGGCTACCAGATTTGGCAACTCCCTAACAGGCCTCACTAAAGAGGCTCACTTAATCCACCTGTTCTGTTAAAGAAATTGACTCTCAGTTCAAATGCTATTTTGTACATACAGATTTTCTTCCCTCTACTTATGCAAGATAAAGAATTAGCTACTTGCGACATTTACAGCTCTTATAAGCAGCACATCAGCTATTCTGTACAGACCTCTGTGATATGTATTTGTATAACTGAATATCAAGTATGAAACACTGCTTATGAAAGCTGATTCAAGGGACTAGTGAGACTTGGACACATCAAGCTAGACACACTTCACAATTTAACTAATCAGTACCATAGCATCCTAGGAACCCAAGAGGAGAGTCTGGGCCTTCAGAAAAACAGAACGGGAGTTGTGACAACACAATTCTGGGAACAAAGCAGTAATTAATCTTCACCTCCCCCTAAAACTAAACTCTACTTGATAGCAAGGATGCCAGGACTACTATGTTAAAGTATTTCATTAAAAATTAAAACCCACCCCATGCCTTACTAAACTCTGTAAAGAACTATTATGTTGTACTAATATCCCCAACATTTTCTCCAAAAAGGCCCTATGCCAAATAAAGGAATACTGGATAGAGGAGTGACTCAACTTTATTACTTGAATGACAGGGGAAGCTTTAGGAAAACACATGACCATTAAAGCAAAACCTTAAGTGTAGCTCAGCTAAGCAATTGTTTCTGCACTATTCTGGATGCGAGAGAAAGGATAAAGTTAGGGAGTCAAACTCTGATTCTTTCTATTGTGTCACTACTAAAATAGAAGACATTCTTGTGCAAATGATATATTTTTTTTCCTCCTAAAATCTAATATCCGGTATGATTATAGCAGCAGACAGGGAATCAGAATTCACAGGTGATACTCCTGGCTCTACTAATAACTCACTGTGTGACCAAATCACTTTTAAGGGAGCAGGAGAACTAGGCCAGTCACCAGTTTATTTTATAAGCTCTGACTGAGGGGAAAGGATTTTCCTTCTTTTAATCATATTCCTCCATTTCCACAGCAAAAGATTTTATAAAGACTTGAACTGTATATTGAAATCCAAATTTTAGCAATATGTCAGGTTTAGGATCTCCACTCAAATAGTTGACTCTCTGAAAATTACCTTCCTTTTGCACCTGAACTCTTTAAGAGTCAACTAAATGATAAGCACTACAGGTTAAAGTTTCTTATAGCCACTATTTTGAGAAAATTCTCATCATCCTAAAGAAGATCAGGTTTCTTTTAAGATATGTTGCAATTTGGTTATTTAATGCATATCACACAAAACAGTAAGTCTGCCTGAAAGTTGTTCAGTTAAACATTCTTTTGTACCTAAATTTCTTATGCTTTTGTTAAACCTTACTTCAGACTACACCAGTTTCCATTCGTGGACAAAGGAGGTACTGAAAAAAAAAAAATAAACAACCCTATCTTTCCTTTCCTCAAAAAACATACTCTTCTAAGCACACTAATAAAAATCCCCCCAATTCTATACATCTGTATGGATGCAGAGGACAAGTAACCAGGATGACAATCAAATTATTAACATGAATCTTAACTTACAAACATTCTTCCTTTCAGAGTGACTTAATACAAGAAGAATTCCCTGACTGGCAGCAGCAGTGGGGTCTGTCATGGTCACGACAATGATTTATTCCAGCTGTCAATGTAATAAATAGCTTTAGATTTTTGTCCTCAGATCTGAGGATCAGTGCAATTTAAAGATCCTTCTTATTCCTCCATGAGATTGTTTCTTTAATTACCTAAGAGACATCTCCATTTTTATGATACTCCATATTCCACTCAGCTTCTACTAACATCTAATGAAAAGTAGAATAAATGCATCTCTATAGAAGCAAACAGAATAAAAAAAAAAAACAAAAACCACAATCTATGCATCACAAAATGGTTGAGGTTGGAAGGGACCTCTGGAGATCATCTAGTTCAACCCCCCTGCTCAAGCAGGGTCACCTAGAGCACGTCACACAGGATTGCGTCCAGGCGGGTTTTGAATAACTCCAGAGAAGGAGATTCCACAACCTCTCTGGGCAACCTGTTCCAGTGCTCTGTCACCCTCATAGTAAAGAAGTTTTTCCTCATATTCAGATGGAACTGCCTGTGTTTCAGTTTGTGCCCATAGTCTCTTGTCCTGTCACTGGGCACCACTGAAAAGAGTCTGGCCCCATCCTCTCTACACCCTCCCTTCAGATATTTGTATACATTGATAAGAGCCCCCCCTCAGCCTTCTCTTCTCCAGGCTGAAGAGTCCCAGCTCTCTCAGCCTTTCCTCATAGGAGAGATGCTCCAGTCCGCTAATCATCTTCGTAGCCCTCTGCTAGACTCACTATCGACTCATCTAGCCCGTACTTCCTGAGCTTGCCTATGAGGATGTTATGGGAGAGTGTCAAAAGCCTTCCTGAAGTCAAGGAAGACAACATCCACTGCTCTCCCCTCATCTACCCAGGCAGTCATTCCATCATAGAAGGCTATCAGGTTGGTTAAGCATGATTTCCCCTTGGTGAATCCATGCTGACTACTCCTGATCACCTTCTTATCCTTCACATGCTTAGAGATGGCATCCAGGATGAGCTGCTCCATCACCTTTCCAGGGATGGAGGTGAGGCTGACTGGCCTGTAGTTTCCTGGGTCCTCCTTCTTGCCCTTTTTGAAGGTTGGAGTGACATTAGCCTTCTTCCAGGCCTCAGGCACCTCTCCTGTTCTCCATGACCTTTCAAAGATGATGGAGAGTGGCCTTGCAATGATGTCTGCCAGCTCCCTCAGCACTCGTGGGTGCATCCCACCAGGGCCCATGGACATGTGGATGTCAAGTTTGCCTAAATGATCTCTAACCCAATTCTCCTCAACCAAGGGGAAGTCTTCCTTTCTCCAGACTTTCTCTGTGGTCTCTAGGGTCTGGGATTTCTGAGGGCTGGTCTTAGCAGTAGGCTGAAGCAAAGAAGGCATTCAGTAACTCTGCCTTCTCTGTGTCATTCATCACCAGGGCCCCTGCCCCATTCAGTAGTGGGCCCACATTCTCCCTAGTCTTCCTTTTGTTACTGATGTGTTTATAGAAGCCCTTCTTGTTGGCCTTGACATCCCTTGCTAGATTAAACTCCAAATGGGCCTTGGCCTTCCTAGTCACATCCCTGCACACTCAGACAACATTCCAATAATGCTCCCAAGTGGCCCATCCCTGCTTCCATCTTCTGTGCACTTCCTTCTTCTGTTTGAGTTTTGACAGGAGCTCCTTGTTCATCCATGCAGGTCTCCTGCCCCCTTTGCTCGACTTCCTGCTCATTGGGATGCACCGATCTTGAGCTTGGAGAAAGTGATCCCTGAATATTAACCAGCTCTCTTGGACTCCCCCTTCCTTCTAGGGCCCTAACCCATGGGATTCCTCCAAGCAGGTCCCTGAACAGGCCAAAGTCTGCTCTCCTGAAGCCCAGGGTTGCAATCCTACTTATTGCCCTGCTTCCTCCTCGCAGGATCCTGAACTCCACCATCTCATGGTGGCTGCAGCCAAGGCTGCCCCCGGCCTTCACATCTCCAACCAGTCTTTCTTTGTTTGTTAGTACAAGGTCCAGCAACACACCTCTCCTCATTGGCTCCTCCATCACCTGTGTCCAAAAGTTATCATCAATGCTCTGCAGGAACCTCCCGGACTGTTTGTGCCTAGCTGTGTTTTCTTTCCAGCAGATATCGGGGTGGTTCAAGTCCCCCATGAGAACCAGGGCCTGTGATCGTGAGGCTACTTCCAGCTGTCTGTAGAAGGCCTCATCTACTTCCTCTTCCTGATCAGGTGGCCTGTAGAAAACACCCACAACAGTGTCACCCATGTTAGCCTGCCCTTTAATCCTTACCCATAAGCTCTTGACTCGCTCTTCATCCACCCCTAGGCAGAGCTCAATACATTCCAGTTGCTCTCTCACATAAAGAACACCACCACCACCTCTCCTTCCTGGTCTGTCTTTCCTAAAAAGCACATAGCCATCCATGGCAGCGTTCCAGTCACACGAGCTATCCCACCATGTCTCTGTAATTGCAATGAGATCATGGCCCTGTGACCACACACAGATCTCTAATTCTTCCTGTTCATTCCTCATGCCGTGTGCATTGGTGTACAGGCATTTCAGAGAGGTAATCGAGCATGCAGGTTTCCCAGGTGGGGTGCAAGAGAATCCCCCATAGTCATGTCCCATGTGCACTTCCCCAGCTGCATGCACCCGCTGGAGGCATCCCAACTTGAGCCGTGTTTTGCTGACTACCCTGTCTCTATAACTCTCCCCTTCCCCCATCTTTCCTAGTTTAAAGCCCTCCTTACCAGGCTGGCCAACCTGTTAGCAAAGACACGCCTGCCCCGCTTAGTGAGGTGGATCCCATCTTTCCCCATC
Source organism: Dromaius novaehollandiae (assembly GCF_036370855.1). NCBI lineage: Eukaryota > Metazoa > Chordata > Aves > Casuariiformes > Dromaiidae > Dromaius > Dromaius novaehollandiae. Next base: position 7,753,367 of record NC_088130.1, read on the forward strand.
AGTTGTCAGTCTTCAAACAGGGTCCCATGGTCGTAGAAACCAAAACCCCGTTGCCAACACCAGCGGCGCAGCCAGTTGTTAACTTGGAAAATCCATCTACTCCTCCCATCCTTCCCCCTCACTGGCAGGATTGAGGAGAAAATGACCTGGGCTCCCAGACCCTTGACCACCATCCCCAGAGCTCTGAAATCCTGCTTGATGGTTTTCAAGTTGCCCTTGGTATCGTTAGTGCCCACGTGGAAGAGCAGCAGAGGGTAATAGTCAGACACGTGGACAAGTCTTGGCAGTCTTTCCATGACATCTCGTATTCGAGCCCCTGGCAGGCAACAAACCTCTCTAGACAAGAGGTCAGGTCAGCAGATAGGTGCCTCTGTCCCCTGCAGCAGGGAGTCACCCACGACAGTCACTTGCTGCTTCTTCCGGGTGTTCCCACATGGCCAGGGTCTGTCAGCCCAGTTGCTTCCCTTGAAGCCATACCCAGCTCCTCCTCAGCCTGGAGGGCATTAAACCTGTTCCTCAATTGTAAGTCTTCAGGAAGAGTAAGAGCCTTTCTCCTCCTACGAGAAGCAATCAGTTTCCAGCCTTCTTCTACAGTGTTACGATGTACCGTTTCACACGGCACAGAGCCCTCCGGCAACTCCACTGCTGTGGGGGGTTGGGACTCCTGGAGCTGTATGGTCTCCAAGAATACCGTCTATCTCTTGCTCATCTTCTCAGATGCTACGCAGCCTATCTACTTCCTCCCATAACTCCTTTACCTGACGGCACAACTCATCAACAACAGCACACCTTCTGCAGGAGAGCTGACTGTCAGCCCAGGCCTCCCGGAGAGGGCCCAAGCACTCCCTGCAGCCTGAGACCTGTAGAGCTGCATCTGCTGTCAAAGGGTCTGTCTGGGTCGAAGCCTCTGACACAGCCAATGCAGCAACTCCAACAGCTACTGGGGAATGTGTTCTGCAGCATGTCATAACCATATCTGAGGAGGCACATGCTACTAGGATTGGAAACAAAGGTGCCTTCTTACACCCATCTACATAAACTGCTGTGCAAACTGCTACCTCTATTCATTGAGCTCTAGGAGCTGTGCTTTAGGCCTGACTCTTATATAGGCCTCTCCCTAGCACTGACTCACAGGGTGCTTGACCCACCCTAATCAAGGGCCACCTGGATCAAAGGCCCCAACTCCCTCTGATCAGGGGCAACCAAGAGAGCTTGTAAGCGGCAGCTACACCTAGCTAGAGCTTCTCCCAGGAGAAGTTAAGGCCTCCTGTAGCTGTCCTTGCCTAGCTCCCCTTTCCTGTTAGCAGCACTCACCATCTAGTTCCTCGGGGGTCCCCAGAAAGCCCCTGCAACTTCCAACAAGGTCCTCACAAGTTCTAAGCAGAGCCCAGACGCTGCTGAACAAACTACTGTGTCTGTTCGCTGCACTCTCACACGGTAATGTCTTAGATCTGAAGGCCAGTAGCTTAGAAATGTTCAAATCATTTTTTCCTTAGTCTTTGGTGGTAACATTAAGTTCACTACCAAATCTACTTTCTCAAAAGGACCAGGAACATATTTTCCTCAGCTGAGTTACACATTATTGCGGGTTTTTTTGATTGTCTAAAAACTAGCTCTATTATATGATAAGAGAAACAAGGAAAGAAAAAAAATCCTTAAAGTGTTATACATTTCTCCAGACATATGTAACTCAGATTCTGACTACTTTGGTCATGTACTAAAAGCTGCATAGTTGGGGGTGCACTTCCATAACTAGTGTGAGGCAGGAGATTGTATTTATAGTGCAAAAAAAGATTTGAGCAAGTATATAAAAATAAATTACACTGGAAAATAAGTATTAGATCTGTACCTAATAATAATACAAAACAAAAGCTCTAGAGGGCAAGAGCTTTTATTTGTCATTTCAAAGAGAATTATTAAATGAGTAAATGTTTGTTTATACTGTGTCTATATTAAGCTTTCAGCAGCCACTCTGGAGATGAATCTTAAGTTCATAAGCTTTGCACCTTCCTTGTGATCCAAGCCTCTCTAAAAACCACACAGATGGTACACCTCAGGATATCATTTTGACAAAGGAATAGAAATTATTCCCATTTCACAGGTGAGTCACAAAAAGGAGGAGTCACTTCCACAAGGTCACAGAGCATAAGGAAAGGCACAGGCCCCAGGAGACCAGAGCTAACCAGCCAGCAGAGAAGGAAAATCTGCTCTGCCCACTGAAGCAGACTCAGCAGTAACCCTCATTGCAAGGACAGGGTGGAAGGACAGAGAAGAGAGTCCTTAAAAGATGAAGACTACATTCCCCAGCCTGCAACAGTGTCACAGGGCTGTTAACATTTCCTGTTAGAGCGCCCCTCTCCCAACATGTCACACCCTCCCTCCTCCCGGCTCCCCCAAATATCCACCCACCTAAGAGCTCCTAGCAGAGGGATTTGGGTGTGTCAAACACAATGAGGTGCTCCTACAATGTGTGTGCGGGTGTTTGATGGCAAGGTGATAGATAACCTGTGACAGTCCTGGCTTCCCTGCACAGGTATATCCCAGTACGGAGTCCTAGGTCAGCCCTGATACAAGGCAGTGGGATGTGCCAGGGATCTGCGCCCCCCCCCCCCCCCCCCGGCCCCGTTCCTTTTCCCTACCTTTCCCAGCAGGGCAGGGAGGACCGTGAGACGCCCAGAAAAGCAGGGTCACTACTACCTGGTCCCCCCAAACACAACCCCAACTTAGAACCTAGGGAAAGGAGGAATGTTTGCAGTCAACAGTGATGAAGAGGGGAGCTGAGATTGGAAACCTCCTCTTCTGCCCAAATCTCCTCCCTAAGGCTTCAATTTCAATTTCCTAACATGACTGTGCATAGCAGAGGCCTAACCCTGTCTCTCCCTTTCCCACCCCCTCCCCCTTCACTATATCCAAAACACACACACAGGGATCCCACCAAAACAGCTCCCCCCTTCTCCACACACAAACAGGGTACCCGAACCATCCTCAAGGGCAGAACAGAGAATATATCCCTGTAGAGGGAGAAAGAGGGTGGGGGGAAGAGGATATGCTATTAACCGAAAGTCAGCTCAGCCCCCCTTCCGCTCCCCCCATCGACAAAAAAAAGACCAAAATCGGAAGCTCCCTTCCCCAAATTCACTTACTGAGCTCATCCTGGGCAGCAGAAACTGCCGCAGACATGTTGCCAGCTGAGAGAGGAGGAGAAAGGATGGAATTTACTCTGCAATAATCTCTTCAAACTAGGAGCGCCGTGTAGGAGAGGGTGGAGTTGGTTAGGATGTCCTCTCCTCCCCCCCCCCCCCCCGGCCTCCCTCTCCTTTGTCTGATGAAGGGGGAGCTGCAGAAGACGGACCGTGCCTTGCTTTTCCCCTCTTCTCTGTGACTCTCCCAAACACCAACAAGCATGAGACAGCAGCGCTCCTGCCCCACAACTCCCTCACTCACCACCCTCCCTCTTTTCACTTTAGTTTTATATTTAGAAAAAACTGAGCCATCGTTCCAACCTCCCCCTTACCACCGCCGGCTATTTTCCCCTCCCCTCCCTGCCTTCAGCCACTCCATTCCCTACTCCCGAGAAACAAATTAACCCGACTTCCACACAGAGGTAAACTGATGGCATTATCCAAACCCAGCAAGCTGTGCTTGCCTACTGTCCATATTCTTGATCATTTCCCTCTTTTTTCCTACTTTTTTTTTTGCCACGCGTTCTCATCAAAAGGAGAGGGAAAAGAAAGGAAAAAAAGTGGGGAGTGAAGAGAAACTGACCCGAGTCCATGCTGACCTCCATCACTAATGATGCACTTTTCCTCACTTAGAAAAGAGGTAGAAGAGAAAAATGGGTCAACGAGCAGGACTGCAGAGTTTCTCCCCCTATCTGTGGTAGTTGCTTGTAGCAGTCTCGAGGACTTAAAACTCTAAAGGGTGTGTTGGGACTTGTAGTCAATGCCAGCCTGACGTACTTCTAGCAGGAATGTAACACAACCACAAAGACGGTACCGCTTCCACTATCAAAAGCCTCTTACTCTTAATCTCCAACCGCCTAAAGCTTCTGCTCCCCACATTTCTGTCTTCTATAGGTGTTTGAAAAAGAGACTTCAGTATCATTACTGCCACCATGAATGCCTGTTGGGGATAACTACATGAGCAATATCTTCCCAGTCACAATTATCTCTCACCCTTAGGTAGCAATAGGTGAAAAAGAGCTGCAAACACACATTTAGATAACAGTTGAATTTGCCTTAAAAAAAAAAAAAGTGTAAGGTGATTATTACTGAGGGTATTATTTTCCAAACTCAGCAACCAAAGGGAGAAATTTGTATTCTAAGCTACTTGAAATACAAGGTTGGGTTGCTGTTATATGAAGCCTAAGACTGAGGAAAGAAAATACATAACTGCCATACACCATCTTTCTCTGGATTTCTCCAGAGAAACTTAATCACTTTAAGGACTGCATTGACAAAAGACTCAAAAACAAAATACCTTTGGAGTATAACTTACAGCAGACACTATGATGCCCATTTGCCAGCTTTTCTATGCTAACAGCAGATTCTTAGCCATTTCCCAAATAAGAGTAGTTTCGTGGCAGGTGATTCCCATCAAGAAAAAATCTCATTTTCCTGGGAAAGGTTCAATTTTGAGGAAATATCCCTGCCAGTTATACTGAAACAGAGGTGTAGTCCCTGTTTCAAAATAAATTTTTGGATAACAAAGATCTCCATTCTAACAAAGCAGTCCTATCACAACATCTGTGGAACCAAACCCCAGTTTTGGGATTCTTTCCTCCTCCCTATCATCAATGGACTCTGGACTCTGGTACATACACTAGACAACATCGGCAGGACGAAGCTTCCCCAACTCATTCCCCATCTTCTCTATAGAATAGACAGAGGACAAAGGGAAGCATTCCACAGGCCATCAGTTAGACCACATTCATCTAACAGAACTGATAGTGAAAACTAAACTCTACAAGACTAGATTTAAATATGAAAACATGTTCAGGGAGAATTTCAAAAGACTCTTCCCTGTACAGAAAGAACAACTGAAAACTAAGGAATGCGTATAAGGCAGAGACAAAAAGTTTTTTTGTGTATTTACTAATGATAAGAAAATCAATAAGCTAAATTGACATTAACCAGTTTTGAGATTAAAAATAACTGACCATTTGTTTTGGGGTTCAAGATCAATTCTTCATTGCTCATCTCCTTAAAAACATTTTGAGGACTTTTTTTTAATTTAATGAATTTTCAAGATATTTCCATCTTCTGTTAGCTGTTTCTGATCAGGGAGTGCCTACACCTTTTGTGTGACTGATCAGGGATTTGAAGTACCAGTTGCCTAAACTATTGCTTGGAGAGCAACTATATAACCAGTAGACAGGAGCGCAGCTAACAGAGGTATAGCAGATGTTGCAGCAGAGACACAAAGTGGCCTAGAAACTCTGCTTGAGACTGCGCAAAGATGGTGTCAAAACAGCACAGGGCACAGATCCCAGCACCAGCTGGAAAAACTGTCCTTGGCACATCAGAGGCCTCAACCCAGACAGAACTTCATAAGGAGGATGCCACTGTCCAGGTCTGCGGCTGCAGGAAGTACCTGGTGCCTCTGCCTGGGGCTGGAGGTGATGGTGTCCTCACCTGTGGGAGGTGTGTTCTGGGTTGAGGTGCTGAGCCACCAGGCCAAGGAGCCTGGAGGCCAAGGAGGAGGTGAGCAGACTTTATAGCATCAGGAAAGGCAAAAAGGAGATATACAAGGTCTTTGCAGAGGCCCTGCAAAGGCAACAGTCCAAGCCCCATGAGGCAAGGAAGGAGGGACAACTAGAGGCTACGCTCCAAGGAGTCCTCCTCCCAAGGGGAGGCTGGAAGCTTGTGATTTCTGGCAACAGAAGAAAGGCTGCTTCTTCTTCCACCTACAGATCTGCAGCAACTTTAAAACAGGTATATTGCCACGGGACCAAGTGAGGAGGAACAAACTCCATCAAGGGAAGCATAAGAGTCTGCTGATCCTCAACCAAGTCACCGAACAAAGAAGAAAAGGCAGGTGATAATCACTGGAGAATACTGCCTGTGGAGGACGAAGACTCCCATCTGCCAACCCTCCATTGTTTCCTACACCAATTTCTTAACATTAACAGCACCACCAGCCCTTTTATGCCCTCCATCTTGCTTGCCACTCCTCTGTACCTAATAATAATCATGGTCTTTCAGCTCTGCAACACCCGCATTGCTCTCACTGCTCCCCTTGCTCTTTCTGCAGTAGCTGTGGTCACTAAGAGCATGGGTCTCCAGGCTGTGTCCCAAAGCCTGGGTCTTCCTGCTTCCGCGGTAATCATGGTAATCATGGTCAATGACATCAGCCAGCTCCCTCAGCCCATCAGAAGTTGTCCAATAATTCAGCTTCCAGTAGAGAATTTACTAGTTCAATATCAAGATCCTGCTGCGGTGTCTTTTGTCACTGTAAGTATCTGTTCTTCACAAGCATGTTATTGTGTTAAGGTTGATGTTTTAAGTGACTTTAAGTGTTTACACTTTGAAGCCAGCTAGTTATGAGTTGACCTGAGACCAGCTATTTATTACATTGACAGCTGGAATAAATCATTGTCGTGACCATGACAGACCCCACTGCTGCTGCCAGTCAGGGAATTCTTCTTGTATTAAGTCACTCTGAAAGGAAGAATGTTTGTAAGTTAAGATTCATGTTAATAATTTGATTGTCATCCTGGTTACTTGTCCTCTGCATCCATACAGATGTATAGAATTGGGGGGATTTTTATTAGTGTGCTTAGAAGAGTATGTTTTTTGAGGAAGGGAAAGATAGGGTTGTTTATTTTTTTTTTTTCAGTACCTCCTTTGTCCACGAATGGAAACTGGTGTAGTCTGAAGTAAGGTTTAACAAAAGCATAAGAAATTTAGGTACAAAAGAATGTTTAACTGAACAACTTTCAGGCAGACTTACTGTTTTGTGTGATATGCATTAAATAACCAAATTGCAACATATCTTAAAAGAAACCTGATCTTCTTTAGGATGATGAGAATTTTCTCAAAATAGTGGCTATAAGAAACTTTAACCTGTAGTGCTTATCATTTAGTTGACTCTTAAAGAGTTCAGGTGCAAAAGGAAGGTAATTTTCAGAGAGTCAACTATTTGAGTGGAGATCCTAAACCTGACATATTGCTAAAATTTGGATTTCAATATACAGTTCAAGTCTTTATAAAATCTTTTGCTGTGGAAATGGAGGAATATGATTAAAAGAAGGAAAATCCTTTCCCCTCAGTCAGAGCTTATAAAATAAACTGGTGACTGGCCTAGTTCTCCTGCTCCCTTAAAAGTGATTTGGTCACACAGTGAGTTATTAGTAGAGCCAGGAGTATCACCTGTGAATTCTGATTCCCTGTCTGCTGCTATAATCATACCGGATATTAGATTTTAGGAGGAAAAAAAATATATCATTTGCACAAGAATGTCTTCTATTTTAGTAGTGACACAATAGAAAGAATCAGAGTTTGACTCCCTAACTTTATCCTTTCTCTCGCATCCAGAATAGTGCAGAAACAATTGCTTAGCTGAGCTACACTTAAGGTTTTGCTTTAATGGTCATGTGTTTTCCTAAAGCTTCCCCTGTCATTCAAGTAATAAAGTTGAGTCACTCCTCTATCCAGTATTCCTTTATTTGGCATAGGGCCTTTTTGGAGAAAATGTTGGGGATATTAGTACAACATAATAGTTCTTTACAGAGTTTAGTAAGGCATGGGGTGGGTTTTAATTTTTAATGAAATACTTTAACATAGTAGTCCTGGCATCCTTGCTATCAAGTAGAGTTTAGTTTTAGGGGGAGGTGAAGATTAATTACTGCTTTGTTCCCAGAATTGTGTTGTCACAACTCCCGTTCTGTTTTTCTGAAGGCCCAGACTCTCCTCTTGGGTTCCTAGGATGCTATGGTACTGATTAGTTAAATTGTGAAGTGTGTCTAGCTTGATGTGTCCAAGTCTCACTAGTCCCTTGAATCAGCTTTCATAAGCAGTGTTTCATACTTGATATTCAGTTATACAAATACATATCACAGAGGTCTGTACAGAATAGCTGATGTGCTGCTTATAAGAGCTGTAAATGTCGCAAGTAGCTAATTCTTTATCTTGCATAAGTAGAGGGAAGAAAATCTGTATGTACAAAATAGCATTTGAACTGAGAGTCAATTTCTTTAACAGAACAGGTGGATTAAGTGAGCCTCTTTAGTGAGGCCTGTTAGGGAGTTGCCAAATCTGGTAGCCCAATAGAAGCAAGGCTACCACAGCTCCATGTCTCCAGGTCCAACCAGTAGCAAGGCTGAGCCTGTATTCCCAGTAGGCACGCAACCACATGTATACAGTACACATATACACACAATCAGTCACACAGATCAACACAGACAGAAACTCTCAGCACTCACAGAAACACAAACAGCACCAATGGTCTCATTCTGTTCCCCTCTCTGGCTGATCAGGATGAAGGTCTGTTAATGGGAAATGTATACATCGTCAGGGAGTAGCAAGGGCCAGCTGCTCCTGAGGGGATGGGGAGCTGAGAGGGATAACACAGACAACATCCTGGAGGTACTACATAGAGGAGATAATCCAGGGAAATGAAATATGACATAAAAGTCAGGTGAAGAGACAGGGGAGTTGGGATTAAAAAAAAATCAGAATATAAAACATATTTCAAAACTGTTGACTCCCGGAAGCAGCTGATAGCATAAATGTTAGGTGAAATCTGAGACAAGAGATTCACTAATAAGTCAGTTTGCACTGTAAGCACTGTAAAATTTTGGCTTGTAATTTATCTGACATTAAAATTTTGTAGCCCTCTGTCTTTTCAACTGCCTGCCTTATTTAGTTCAATGTGAAATAAAATATTGGGAGTGATATGTGCGCTTATTCTGCTGCCTGCAGAGGAAGGATGTTGTGAGGACTCAATATAGGGATAACAAAATTAGACGATAGGACAGTAAAGGCTTCTGCATCTGCATAGTGAGAGGTTTCAGGGCCCCCTTAAATTCTGCTAGCTCTATTTAAATTTGAATGCCCTTGTTATCCACTGAAGGTTTGACTGAGTTGTACATTCACCCAAATTCTTCTCCATTTAACTCTGGCCTATACTAGTGTGGCCTCTTTTGGCTACTGCTTCCTGTGGTAAAATACCAAGATCCTTACCTCTTCTTACTTTTCCCTGCTTCTAATTGAGCTGATGGAGTGCTGGCCTGTAACTCTACTGACATTTCTGTCACACCATTGAATGGATGCCATGGGTGAGCTACTGAGGCCTTCTTTTTCCTTTTTATGCCTCTGGACCCTTTCACAGCCTGCCCTCTACTGATCCTCACAGATCCCTTCTACTGAAGGAGGATGCCCTTTGTTCTCCCTGTAATCTGAGCTAATAACATTTTAGATCAGTCTATGTGGGAGCTGTTTCTACCTCCTCCTGGTAGAACTCTTACAACCCGTAGTCCCTCAATAGCGCCCAATCTCCTTGCAGTCAGAGTGGATGTGGCCTGCACAGTCACAATGCAGAAAATAGAGGCATTCCCAACCCTGCATATATATAAAAACTCTCCTCAACCCAACCAGTGGGAATACTGTTGAGGTTTCTTGTCAGTCATGTTTTGCTTTTTTTCTAGCTTAGTTATCAGGGCACTACATCCTTTTGCTTAAAACAGTGATTCTTCCATTCCTTAGTATAAGGACAGATGGCCCTCAGTCCTTGTGCTTGAGTTGCTGATAGAAGATTTTGGTCTTGATCTTTTTAGGAACAGAGGTTTTCGCTAGTTCATACAGAAAGCAGATGCTTCTATATTTTTTCCTATTCTTCCCCCCTTGATCTTATGCCAATTGCAACTTCTAATTTCTTATTGACAGAAAGAATTTTTTTTTTGTTCCTTTCTAGGGTTGGACAAGAGACATGCTGGTGAGAGGAAAATAAATTTGTTACAATGCTCCAACAGCTTCATAGAGCAATAATAGAAACTTTGTCTTTTAAGTTGCAGCAAAATTGTGCTCATCTGTTTTGAAATCCCCATCTAATTCCTATGGATGATAACACTGTCTTTTGAAAACTGGGTTAACAAATTGGAACAAATAATTAGTTGATCCAGACAAGGTTTGTTCAGTTCATAAAATCATGCTGAGAGACTTATGTGGCTTAACAAGAGGCCAGAAACACACAAGAACAGGTTAACCTGTGTCAAGGTGTCCTACAAATGCATGTCTCAGGATTTAGTAGTGATTTAGCCTTTCCATCAGTAACAGGTTTACTCTGGAATGAATTGGGACAATAGTCTCAAGCTTTTCATGTAGTTCTCTCTCACTTTAAAGCTTGTTTCTTGTGCTTTCAAGTGTGCAGCCTGTTCATTTGTACACAGCTGCCATGGTGCTGTTTGCTCCAAGTTTATACCTTGAGCTTTGCCTAGACTTTTCCTTTCTGTGATACTAGCTGTAATCTGTCTCAGGTTCTACTGAAAGTATTTTGTGTTTTTGTTCTGTTTGCACAGTGTCTCCCACAGTGGGGTCCTGGTGCGTGACTGGAACCTTAGATGTAGCAAAAGGAATAATAAGAATTGGCTGAATCTTGTTGCCCTGATTATCTAGGAGAGTATGTGGAACATCATGATCTGAATCCAGATCACAGCAAGAATATTTTTAAAAGCTACCAGCCCTACAAACAATACCTTTGCAGCCAGAGCAGAGAGGTCAAAGAATGACTAGAGATACTGACCATTCCTTTCACCTCTGGAGGTGTTCCAGCTTATAGGTGAAACACAGCACTGAGGCATGACAAGGAAATGTTTGTTGCTTCTACGTTTGATAGGACTGGTCTGCACATAATTGAGGGCTCCGGTACTGGAAGCCATCAAGCTGGTGTCTGCCATCAACAATTTGTTCATTCAGTGTTAAAAATAGAAAATGGAACCGTGTTGTGCTGTTGAGGTAGAAGTACTTTAAGAGTTATATGTGGCATTTATTGCAAACTCATTGGGGGATGTTAGGAGAAAGTTGTTTTCCTGCTGCTGGGATTTTGAATTTGATTTCTGTTTTTTTTTTAATTGCAGATCAACTTGAACGCGTGTTCTTGCACCTTGGCCATGCAGAAACAGATGAACAGTTACAGAATGTTATCTCCAAATTCCTACCCCCTGTTCTCCTCAAGCTATCCAGCACACAGGAAGGAGTTCGTAAAAAGGTATGGGTGCAGTTTAACACAATGATAAGTTGTACTGATTGGGGAGATGTAGATGTCTAGCTATATCACGATTTACTGATCTTGGGTGTTTTCTATAAGAAGATGTACACTTTCATGAAATGTCATGAGTGTGATGCGGAGGATAGTGCTGTTGCAACACTTGAGAGAAAATGGGAGTCATTCTCTATATAAGCAGGGTCTTTTGCAGTTGTACGCAGACTTGGCTTGTTTACACTTTGAAGCCAGCTAGCTATGAGTTGACCTGAGACCAGGGCTTGTTGGTTTAGGGTCAGTGTCACCCAAGTTACAACTATGTGACTTCTAGGTGAGTTCTGGTTTGCACCCATCTGGCTAATAGCACAGGTGGGGCAAGCTTGCATCTGCCTGCATAAGACCATGCGAGATGTACTCATTGGTATCATTCCTTACCTGGTTACAGGAACAGGAACCCAACTGGTTTTAAGGTGGAATTTAATATGTCTGAAGGAATTATGTGATATAGCTGTTTTCTGTAGCAGGGGAATGGACTCTGTTAAGTAGCAGGTGTGTTCCAGGCCCATACTGTTACATAAGTATCACAGAATAGCAGTTGAGTGATTGTGCGATGGGATCACCAAACCCAGTGTTAAGGGCAGAAAAGATCTGATCTGGTTTGGAAGTTAAGCAGAGAAACACCTGTTGGAAACTTGCACGGGAGGAGCCGACGGAGGGAAGACCCAGACGCTCAATATGAGTGATCAGCGTACTTCAACTTTATTAGGTGTGGTCTTTCTTTATATAGCACAGGACTAATCAGGCTCATACATATTGCAAAAGCTGAGCTCCTTATTGGTAACAGCAATTTGGTTTACCCAGCAACTTCTGCATTACATCACCCGCAAGTTCCCAGGACTAATCATTGATAACACCTTGGAGCCAAGGACAATGTGTCCTTGGCTCTAGCTGTTTTTACTCTCATATGGGACTTGGCTCACATCAACTGTGTGCGATATGCACTTAGTTCTGCTTCCTTTAGTTGTTCAATCTTCACATGACCTCTGCCCTCAAGCCAGTCCTCCACAAACACCCACTCATGTTTGCTATTGTGCTTGGAGGATGTGACCAGAAGAGACCAATGGGGTAGTGGCAACTGGCTATAAGAGATCTGGCCAGATTTAGAGCAAGCAGTTGGGCCAGAAAGCTGAGGGTGAATTCTTCTTGCAACTGTTCATCCCTCTAGAGGGAGCTGCCTGGCTAGAGACTTGAACCAAGGCCTCCCTTGAGCAGAGCTCTGGTCTCTTTAGGACAAATGGGCTATCGCTGAGATTAAAAAAAGTTTTTTTGTTTTTCTTTTATTACTTATTGTTGTAAAAATGGGGAAACAACTGTGCCATTGCCAGCCTCTTCAGTAGAGTTCATAATCCACAATTAATTAGAGCACAGATTTTTCAGAGAGTTCTGCAGCAAAGCATGGTCCCAACAATAATCACATGAAAATTGGCCCTAGATGTGGATCCTTTCCATTGTGTTGAAAGACAGATGTTTTGACTAAATATGAACTGTTGTGTTGAATACACGCTTATTGTGTGCACATGATGCTGTGAGGAAAGACATCCAACTAACTGGTTAAATTTCTTAGGATATTAATATCTGATATTTTTCATTTTATAAATTGGAATGTGTTGACCAAGTTTATTGCAGTATTGTGAGGTTCAGGAAAGGGGCAAGACTGTAGTTTTAAAAAGTAAGTCTTAAGAGACCTCCCAAAATCCCACATCAGTTTCCTAGTGGATGTGTAGGTTTTGTGTTAGAATAAAAAAAAAAAAAAAAAAAAGAAATAAAACTTGTTTCCTCTTCCGCCTCCTATCTGTTTAAATGGTATTTTCTGTACAAGATGATGATAATATCATGACCACTTTCCTGTGCTTTCTGGTGTTTGTCAAATCAGTTGTAATCAAGGAAATAATCCTTAATTCTGTTCTTGACAGATCAGTGAAGGGGAGTTGATTCTTGGTTTTCTGTTTTCAGAATTAATTAAAAAATGAACAAAAGTGTTATTTAATAGTTGATTTTTTTTGTCCTTACACAGACAGTGAAGTAATTCTAAATTATCAGCCAGAGTTGAGGGGAAAAATTACTTTTTTTCCCCATAAACATCAGTAAAGGTTGAAAAAAACATATAAAGCAATCAAACTTTCTATTGTACTCTGGTTAATTCCACAGAAGTGCAGACGTGTCTGATCTGGGTCAAATTAGTACTGCTGGGTGAGAGCATTAGTGCACTGATTTGGCATTAATGATTGGGGAAGCATGGCATCAGTCAAACTTTTTCTTTTTTTCGGTTGCTGTCTTGGATAATTTACAAAAGAGTTTAATAAACTTGTTCAGTCACATATATGTGGTTCTCTTGCTTCACTATAAGCTTGTGTGAATTTTCCCGTATTTTGCGCCTTGTGTACAATACAAGGCTTGTAGGCCACTGAACACTATCTTTGGCCAAAAGGGGAGTGTTTCAGAGACTCCACTGAGGTAGTCTGTTCCCAACATCTTAATCTACTTCTGACTTTTTTGATTTCAGAGAAAAAAAAGTGAGGCACTTCTGGAAGAAGGGGCTTGTATAAAATACTTCAGTTCTGTCTTGTTCAGCACTAAACATCAATTTTCTTAAAGTCATTTGGGACTTTTCACAAGTTCTATGTCAGAAATTGGGGTTATCTTGTAGCCACAAGATAGAGCATAGACAGCAATAGTACAAAATTACTCAAGTTGTTTCAGTCTTGAGGGACAGCAAACAATTGGTCATTCTCAATAATCAGTCCTTTCTGATGTTTCTGCTGACAGAGGCACCAGTTGTAAAGTGGATTTGGGGATGTTTGATGTGTTCTTGCAACAGTGACTCAAAACATATCACAGAGGCTCCAAGATGATATGATAAGCGATTACTGCCATCTTATCAGAGACTGGAGATCAAGTAATTGGGAACTCTGAGACTTGATTTGTGTTTAATAGGCCCATGTAGTATACTGTGGATGTGTTAAGCCCAAACCTGTGAAGTTAACTGTTGTTCTTTAAGAGGTTTTATTTATTTTTTTTCCTCTCAGGTCATGGAGCTGTTGGTTCACCTGAATAAGCACATCAGAAGTTGTCCAATAATTCAGCTTCCAGTAGAGACTTTACTAGTTCAATATCAAGATCCTGCTGCGGTGTCTTTTGTCACTGTAAGTATCTGTTCTTCACAAGCATGTTATTGTGTTAAGGTTGATGTTTTAAGTGACTTTTTCTTTTTTAACAGAACTCTACAGTATGGTGTGGATGAAAGTTTGTTTCATAAAGCTGCTGCATTACTGACTTTTTTTTCTGACAGTTACTCTTGATCTTTCATGAAATGCATGAATTGTCATCACTTGTATTGTAGAGGCCCGTTGTGCAAGCAGCTAGTGAGAACTAGTCCTTATCTTGACGTGTGCAGGATCAGGGTCTTAAATTGGAAAAATCTGCATGTCTTTGAACACATGAACAGATCACATCAACACTGTGTGGGTCTAGCTCAGTGTTTGAACCTTTTCTGCTGTGAATTGCTGTTTGTATTTCATTCCTGAATAATTGTCACTAATTGAGGTGCACAACTCAAGGGGATTAATGAGTCGGTAAAGCCTTTGACCACAATGCTTTACTGTGACTATCAGTCTTTCCCCAGCACTTATGGGTCCCCCTGACCTCCTCCTCCTCCCTTCTTGCCTTACTAAAGTCAAGATAAGCAACATCCATGGCTCTCCCCTCATCTACCAGGCCAGTCATCTCATCGTAGAAGGCTATCAGGTTGGATAAGCATGATTTCCCTTCATAAATCCATGCTGACTACTCCCAATCACCTTCTTGTCCTTCATGTGTCTGGAAATGGTTTCCAGGAGGATTTGCTCCATCACTTTCCCAGGGATTGAGGTGAAGCTGCCCAGCCTGTAGTTCCCTGGATCCTCCATCTTGCCCTTCTTGAAGATAGGGGTGACATTTGCTTTCTTCCAGTCCTCAGGAACCTCCCCCAATTGCCATGACCTTTCAAAGATAATCAGGAGTGGCCTCACAATGACATCAGCCAGCTCCTTCAGCACTCGTGGATGCATCCTGTCAGGTCCCATGACTTGAGATATCTAGTTTGTTTAAACGTTCCCTAACTTGATCCTCTACTGCCAAGGGTAAGTCTTCCTTGCTCCAAACTTTCCCACTGGTCTCAGGGACCTGTTCCTGAAGGCCAGTCTTACCAGTAAAGAGCGAGGTGAAGAAGGCATCGAGTACCTCAGCCTTTTCCGTGTCGTATGTCACCAGGGCCCCTGCCCCATTTAGAAGTAGGCCCACATTTTTCCTAATCTTCCTTTTGCTGCTTATGTACTTGTAGAAGCCTTTCTTGTTGCTCCTCATGTCCCTTGCCAGATTCAACTCCAAACGGTCTTTGGCTTTCCTAACCCCATCCCTGCTCACTTGGACAGTATCTCTGTATTCCTCCTGGGTCACCTGTCCCTGCTTCCACCTCTTATACACTTCCTTTTTATGTTTGACTTTAGTCAGGAGCTTCTTGTGCATCCATGCAGGCCTCCTGCCACTCTTGCTTGATTTCCTGCACGTGGGAAGGGACCATTCTTGAGCTTGGAGGAGGTGATCCTTAGAAAAACAACCAGATCTCCTGGATCCCTCTTCTCTTCAGGGCTGTATTCCATGGGATTCTTCCAAGCAGATCCCTGAAGAGGCCCAAGTCTGCTCTCCTGAAGCCCAGGGTTGTGATCCTGCTTTTTGCCTTATTCCTTCCTCTCAGGATCCTCAACTCCACCATCCTGTGGTCACTGCAGCCAAGGCTGCCCCTGACCTTCACATCCCCAACCAGTTCTTCCTTGTTTGTAAGAATCAGGTCCAGCAGAACATCTCCCTTCGTTGGCTCCTTCATCACCTGTGTTAGGAAGTTATCATTAATGCACTCCAGGAACCACCTGGATTGCTTGTGCCCTGCTGTGTTGTCACTTCAACAGATGTCAGAGTGGTTCAAGTCCCCCATGAGGACCAGGGTCTACAAACGTGAGGCTTCTTCCAGTTGTCTGAAGAAGGCCTTATCTACATCTTCCTGATCAGGCGGTCTGTAGCAGACATCTACCACGTCACCCACGTTGTTCTGCCCTCTAATCCTAACCCATAAACTCTCCACTGGCTCATCATCCATCCCAAAGCAGAGCTCCATGCATTCCAGCTGCTTTTTCTCACATAAGGAGCAACTCGCCCGCCTCGCCTTTCCAGCCTGTCCTTCCTAAAGAGCCTGTATTCATCCATTCAGCACTCCAGTCATGTGAGCTATCCTACCACATCTGTGATCCCAATGAGATCATAGCCCTGTAACTGCACACAGACCTCTAATTCCTCGTTTGTTCCCCATGCTGTGTGCATTAGGGTACAGGCACTTCAGAGAGGCACCCAGACATGCTGATTTCCCAGAAAGGGTGTGACAGCTTTCCCCATAATGCTGTCTTGTAGGTACGTCCTTATTTATTTGCATATGCTGGGGGTGACTCCACTTCAGCCCTGTTCTGTTGATTACAAGGGCCCTTCTGTTCACATCACCCTGCACCTTTTGCTTGCCAACCCCGTCCACCACTTCCTCATTTGATTGTTTGTTATCTTCTCCCTCCCCCGTTGTTCCTAGTTTATAGCTCTCCTTACCAGATTGGCCATGGCAAAGATACTTTTTCCCCGCTTAGTCAGGCAGATTCTTTATCTTCCAAGCAGTCCTCAGTCCTCAGAGAGGGTCCTATGGTCATAAAAAACAAAACCCTGTTGCCGGCAGCAGCTGCGCAACCAATTGTTGACCCACAGGATCTATCCACTTCTCCTCAAGCCCTTACCTCTCACTGGCAAGATCAAGGAGAAAACCAGCTGGGCCCCCATGCCCTTGACCAT
Source organism: Dromaius novaehollandiae (assembly GCF_036370855.1). Classification (NCBI taxonomy): domain Eukaryota; kingdom Metazoa; phylum Chordata; class Aves; order Casuariiformes; family Dromaiidae; genus Dromaius; species Dromaius novaehollandiae. The sequence continues at coordinate 7,770,488 of NC_088130.1, forward strand.
CACCCCCAGAGCCATGTAGTCACACTCGATACTTTCCAGGTCTCCCCTGGCAGTATTGTTGGTGCCACATGGAAGAGCACCAGGGGGTAATAGCCTGAGGGCCAGACAAGCCTCGGCAGTCCTTACACAATGCCCCTGATACGAGCCCCTGGCAAGCAGCAAACCTCCCTAGACAACAGGTCAGGTCAGCAGAAGCACAGGGAAACAGAGCCCATGAGGTGGGGACACCTTTACCATCCAAAAGTAGACCGTCAGGGTGTCAAAATTCTCAAAAATAACTTTGGGGTGCCCAAGAGGGTATTGTTTTGTTTTGTTGATGAAGGCATAGAGACTAATAAAATCATAGTAATGTATCTTTTCATTGGGGGCTGCTTTGTAATACAGACAAATGGCATTTGTCCTGCTGCTGAAAAGCGTATCTCTGGGGATCAGCGGTGTGGGCAGTTTGGTCCTGGCAAAGAACTCTGTGAGCTCCCCCTCTGATTTTTTCATAGTGACCCACTCATGCTCCCATAGAGATCTGATGCTAAAGCCCGCTCTCTTTAGATCGTCCATCTTTTGTTGGGTTGTGTAATACAAATATCCAAAGGTGGCCCCCCACCAGAGGGTTCCAGTCATTTCCATGGTAGCATTCAATACAGCCGTGAAAAAAGCACCCATTACATTTGAAAGCTGTCGGCACCCCATCAATGACTGCAAAGCCATCCAAGAAGCAGGATCCTACTTGATATTCACTGCCTTGTAATACATGACAGATTTGAATATTTTCCTTTTCGGCCATGTACATAAGCCATTGAATAGAGGGGGTCGAATATCTTTTTCCTCTGATGATAGCCATCTGGAGAGAGGAGTGCTGCCATGTTAGGTTTAAGGAACATAAACCGGTATGTGGACATGCAAGTAGAGGCCAGTGTAGTATACTGAAAGGGGTCTATACAGCGTTCCACCTTCACCTCTTCATCGCCTCCTTCTCAGAATGTGCAACGGGTCATCACCATAATCTCATTCCTGCATGCTCTGCAGGCCTCCCTCAACATTTTTACGTCTTGCTGGCAATAGTAACTTGGTTCTTTTTGCAAGTCAAAAATCTTCTCCTGATTAGCTGTGTGCCATGCCAAGAATTGCTTTTACTCTTCAAGCATCATGCTGTCCATACCATAATATTCTGGTGGTGGAAGAGGGCTTACATAACTTTTATTTTTAGCAGTGTTGAAAAAAATGAGGGAAATAACCTTTGCAGCCCTGGAATCCCAATGCTTGGGGAAGGCTGCTTAGCTTTATGGGTGAAAAATTTAAAGAATCTATGAAGCATCTACTCAGGGTGGGTATATCTATGTACATGAGTTTACCACCTTGGGTGATTAATTGCACATCCATTTTTTCCTTCAGAAGTTGGATAACAATGAAGTAGCCATCATAGCCTTTGGCATTATGCGCTAGGAAAATGTAGCCCCGAAACTGTGTGTCCATAAACAACTGAATAAAGTTCACGAGGCATGTGTCCCCTTTGAACTCCCATTCTTCTTCAGTTTTCCTTTCCACCCCTCCTCCTTCTTGATCCCAAGGTGTTTCCAGTGCTAACTTCATGGCAAAAATGTAATTTGGGACATGTGTCCCAGTTTCCTGCATACATTCCATGTCGTAGAAAATACAGCCCTGCCCTGCTTCTGGGTTTTTGATCATGGGCATGAAGTACTGGTGCTGGTTTACGTTACAGATCTGTTCATAGCAGATTTACAGCTATGGCCATGATTATACAATGTCTGACAAAGCTCACAAAAGTTTCTTGCCCCAAATACCTTCCTGACATCCTTAACACCATACTAATGTTCATCACGTAAAAGGAGGAAACCGGTCTTGGGATATCTAAGACTGCCGTTTGGCTTAAAAATCTCCCAACCTTTTTTGCCCTCAGATAGGAGGATGATGCATATATTAACATGTAGCAGATATTCAAACAAGGGGATGTCACTCAGCATGACCTTCCTGTGCACAGACCACCCCAGTTTGTCATGTAGCTCTTTTGCTCCACTTAACAATTCTGCATGTGTTAGATCCCTCACTGTTGTAAGCGCTGTGAGACTCCCAGCAAAACAGAGATTATTGTCGCTGTTAGATCAATTAAATAGCACCGCTTTTTGTCTATAATTTTGGAATTTGGGATAGACTGTAGCATTCTGTGTCCCCCACCCCCAACGGCTTTTACAATACTGATAGCCAGGTGTAAAGTCTGATCAAAACACAGCTCTCTTACTTTGTAGGAGAGTACTGACCCAGTCTAAAATATTCTCTGCCTTCATATTGCTTAAATTAATAGTGGGAGAATATAGAGAGTCGTGCATGCTGACAGCTTCAAGACAGAGCTGAGCATAATCACCAGGTTCAAACAGCTTGCGTAAATGGTCAAAAATTTGCTCTACACCCCGAACAAGTGTTTCATAAGCTTCGTGTAGTGATGCCTGATCTAAATTAACAAATCTGTATTCTTCTACATATTGCCTAGCCCCAAACCTCTGGATCAGCCATTCCCACTGCCACACATGTTCCATGGAAGCGACAGGTCGGGCTGCCACCCTTTCCACCTCCCCTGCTACATTTGAGGGTGGGGGTAAAGCTGGGCTTTCAAATGCCCCCTGGGGGCTTGGTAGTGCAGCTGGTGGCCCCTCCTGGGAGACATCCTCATTGTGTACTTGTGGGGGCAGAGTCTCTTGCTCTACAGGGGGCTGCAGTAACCAGGAAGTCCCTTCCAAGGGGTCATCTTTTGCCCTAGTAGGAGACATGTTCACTGCCCCATTAGGTTCAGAAAAGCAGTTTGCGTTTAAAGGCCCTTGTGGTCCCCGTAACCCCTTTGTTTAGCTTTCCTAATTAGCAGTCTTCATTGTAACGTTTTTTTTCTGTTTCACTAGCTGGTGAGCCAAGCCCCCAGAATTAACAGCACCACCAGCCCTTTTATGCCCTCCATCTTGCTTGCCACTCCTCTGTACCCAATTCAGCTCTGCAACACCCCCATTGCTCTCACTGCTCCCCTTGCTCTTTCTGCAGTAGCTGTGGTCACTAAGAGCATGGGTCTCCAGGCTGTGTCCCAAAGCCTGGGTCTTCCTGCTTCCGCGGTAATCATGGTCTAACAAAACAGTCTTGATTACATGCTCAGTCTTCTACCTCTTATTTACAGTACCTACCTAAGGATAAGGAAACACATATAGCACCGGTCTGCACCCCGTAATGGTCTTATGGGTAGCTGTAAGCTCCCCCACAACTGTGGGCAAAAGGATCTGCCCCCCCCCACCACCTGCCCTCTCTGTGTGAGAAATACCTCGAAATATAGTTTGCGATTCATGGGCCCATCAGCCAGTTCTTCTGTTTTGCATGGTCTTTTTTGGGAATTCCTTTGGGGCTTTTCCTTATTTTCCCTACGCACATATTCTTCTGAAGTTGGCATTTTGTTCCGGTTTTCCATTTTCACAGATAGCGTTGCCTGTGTCTTGCAGCACTGCGCAAAGCCCAAATTCTGCCCCATTAATACTGCATGGTCATCCTGGTGGTTTGGGGCCAGGCACCTCTCGGTCTGGCTTACAGGACTAGTCTCTTCTTTGCACATGGCAGGCGTTGTGCAGGGGGCCCCTCGGTGGGCCTCCTAGGACGGGTCTTTAGCCCTTGGGCATGTTCCAACTTCTTTGTGCCCCCCCCCCCCCTTTTGGGGTCTCTCACCCTATTGAACTTCTCCCCACCCCAAACTTATTAGGGCTTGTTCAGTAAAAACAGTCGTGGGGGGGGGGGGGGGGTGTCCCAAACCTGCTTTTTACTTTTATTTAATTACTTTCTATTCACATTTAAACTTTAATTATTCATTTCATCATCTGAAATGTTTTATGCATTTTATACCTACGCCTTTATGGATATATGTATATTATTTATATATAACATGTATTTATGTATAAATATAGCTATAGAATATATATTTATGCATATGTGTATACTCCTTTATAGATGTGTGTGTGTATATGTGTATATATATATATATAAAAATAAAAGTATATATTTTTATATATGAGCAATTCCTGGTCCAAAGGAAATGGGCAGCCAATCAGAGGGTGCTCTGAGATCACGTGGGGATGACGGTATCAAAAAATGGCAGCCAGCCAATCACAGAACAGTATGAAAATACATGGGGTATGACATTGTCAAAAATGGTGTCCTCCGTGTAGTGGGCAGGGGCTTCCTGTTCTGACATACTTCCAGGAAACTGGAAGGGGTGGCTGGTCCTGCCAGCCAATCACAGGGAACAAAATGGCAACCCCAGGGGCAAGCAGAGTTGGAGTAAACAGACCACATGACCAGAAGAGGGGAGGGACTTCTGGGGCAAGTGGGACATGTGATGGCTGCTAGGGGTGGGGCTTCTGCCAGAAGTTTGGGGATGGGGCACCTGTCACTTCTTATCTTGGATAAAAGTCATCCTTATACTACTAACAATTAAAGATCGATATAAATATTGCTCTCCTGTGCAGTCCTATCACTGGGCTCTGTTTGCAATTGCATTTGCAGCTTTTAGGTATGATTTAGAAACCATTTCAAGAGTTCTCTTACCTATGTTGATGACTTTTGTATTTATTCAGTAGTGTCTACTTCCTTTTAGAAATAGGTAACCGAGAACGTTATTTGGCATGAGTGCTCTACTTGAAACTCTTGCTCAAAGGTGTTGATGAAATTGGCAGTAAACAAGAAAAGCTAGGGAGCCCCCCCCCCCCCCAAACCTGTTATCAGTAGGTCTTGCTGAACCTCCCCCTGGAAAGTCAGTCCTTGTGAGCCTTGGAAATAAGGATTGGGTCTTCGAGAACCTCCGTTGTTTCCTACACCAATTTCTTAACACAGCATATGGGGAGAGCTTAAAAAATGGATTTTTCTTTTGTACTGATGCAATATTATATACTTTCTCTACCCTTTCAGAATTTTACCATAATTTATGTTAAGATGGGATACCCTCGTTTGCCTGTGGAAAAACAATGTGAATTGGCACCAACTCTTCTCACTGCGATGGATGTAGGGAACGGCGATCGGAAGATCTCGCGATGGCACGGAAAGAGGAAGGAAGAGGAAGGATATGACGTAGAGATAGCAGTATGCTTGTAGGTACATAAGCGAATACATGCGTACAATAAACGCCATTTGCAGCATCCTCATATTGGTGTCAGTGCTCATTGGCCCGGAGGCTGGGGGAGCCTCCGTGCCGTCTCAGGCGAACGGGAGAGTGTCGCATCAGAAGGCGACAAGTGGTGACCCCGACGTGATAGCTGAGACGGCGGACCGCAGGCGGTCGAGAGGATCCGGATCATGGACGCGGTACTTAAGGTTGTACGCGTGGGTGCCCGGGAATGGGTGCTCTCTATGAGAGCGGATGCAGTTACGAACTGCGTCGGGCGGCTCCTGAAAGATGGAGCGATAGTTAGACCAGGGGACATTTTTTCCCCTTCTAACTGGGAGAAGTGCACTCGAGCACTTGCTCAGAGAGCTATGGCCACTAAGAAGGCCGCAGAGCTTAAGACGTGGGGAGATATAACGATCATTTTAGCAAGGACTAGGGAGGAGCTTGAGACCTGGCAGGCTGCCCGCGCGGCGCTACACATGTCCGCGGAAATGGCGACACAGACAGCAGCAAACGCAGAGGAGCGAACGGAGGCGATAGAGGGAGGGGCGATAGTAGGGGATGAAGTGAAAACGGAGAGTGTGGAAACAGACATAAAGGAGGAGGCGGTTAATCAGGAACCAGAGCGGGGAGAGGGGGAGGCAAAAACTCCAGAGGCTTACCCAATAACGCCCTCTTCTCCGCCTCCGCCGCGGTATCCGTGGAAAGAAATGAGGGCGATGGAAGGGGGAGAACTAGGAGAACCAGGAGACCTTTGTGGAGACCGAGATATGAAAAAGCCAGTGGCGGGTAGAGGAAAAGAAAGCAAGGTGAAAGTGGAGGAGGCAGAAGAAAAGGAAAGACCGCTTATAGTGGATGATCCCCGAGACTGGCTACCGGGGGCCATGATTCGGGTGCAGTGGGAGGACGAAAGAAGAGAAGAAGCAGGGGAAAGACCAGAAGCAGGGGAAAGACCGAGGGTGCCGCACCCGGGAAAAGATGGCGCTGGCCGAGAGAGGAGTGGGCGTCGACCAGCATTGCGGAAGGAGGAGACTGAAGACTCAGGTGCAGCAACTAGGGCGGAGTTCCCCCGCCGCAGTCAGAGGCGAAGGAAAAAAAAAAAAAAAAAAAAAAAAAAAAGGAGGAAAGTCACAAGAGATATGGAGCAGATGTTTATGCTGCTTACAGCTCTGGAAGAAGAAACAGCTAAACAAAGAGGGCTATTAGAGGCAATAGCTAAACAAAGAGGGCTATTAGAGGCAACAGCTAAACAAAGAGGGCTATCAGAGACAGCAGGTTCCACCCAAGCGGGAGGGGGAAAAGAAATTCCCCTAACAGACTGGAAACTGATAGCGACGGAATGTGCCCTGAGTGGCCTCAAGTTTCGTGCGCCAATAGGGGCCTTCCCAGTACGAGTTGCCCCGGGGAGGGGGGGGGGCAGTGGAATGGATGCCCCTCGACCCAAAGACGGTACAACAGCTATTGAAAGCAGTGCAAGAACAGGGCCTGCGACACCCGGTGACACAGACGTTGCTGGACGCGGCGCACGCGGGAGGCCTAATACCGTGGGATTGTCGCGCCCTCGCGCGACTGGTTTTATCGCCCACGATGGTCCTTATGTGGAAAGAAGCGTGGACCTCGCGCCTGCAGCAGGCGTTGATGGCCGCGCAGGCAGACCCGCAGAACCCACTGGGCCAATCCACCCTAGCGCGGTTAAGAGGAAATGATGCGGCCATGGCTACACCCCAGCAGCAGGCAGCGGGCCTGAGACCTCGGGAGATACTGGCGGCAACAGAAGCATCTCGAAAGGCCTTTGATGATATTGGGCCACTGGTGCAACAGGCAGACCCATGGACGACTGTGAAGCAGAGAGTGGGAGAGCCGTTTGACAAGTTTTGTGACAGGCTACAGGCAGCAGTAGAACTTGCATCTTTACCAGACGCTGCAAAAGGAGCGGTGATGTTGGAATGTATCAAGCAACAGGGCAACGAGTTGACAAAAGAAATCCTAAGAACAGCGCCTAAGGGAGCAAGTCTAGGGCAGACGATCAAGTACGTATTAGAACACCGGGACAAGACCACAGCCCTACAGATTGCTGCAGCAGTTATGGCAATGCCGGAGGTTAGAGCTAGAGGAGGTCCAAAAGGAGGCCCATGCTTTGGCTGCGGGCGAATGGGCCATTTGAGAGCACAGTGCACGAATAAGGGAAGTTACGCGCACCCAACAAGGGGTATGGGGAGCCTTACATGCTGGGCCTGTGGAAAACCAGGACACAGAGCACGAGATTGTCGGCGGTCGGGAAACGAGAAGCGGGGAGGGCAACTAGGGGGCCACCCCTCCCCGGTGAGCCGGCCTCAAGTAGCCCCCGTCAACAACAACACACCGCTGGTGGACAGCTCCAGCGACCAAACTCCGAAGGGAAACCCCGCGTGGCCCTGGTCTTAGGGTGTGAGAAGAGACCCCGAGTGAAAGCGCATCTGATAGGCCCACCAGGGGCGGGTCCTCCTAGCATCCCCTTAATAATGATGCTAGATACGGGGGCAGATGTTACGTGTGTGCCCTCGTGGTTGTGGCCATCGAGTTGGCCAGCAAAAGTGGCAAGCTCGTTAGATGGAGTGGGAGGCAGGGCGGAGGCTATGATTTCTGAAACCGATATCACAATTGTATTGGAGGACCCGGATAGGCCTGCTCAGATCATCCGTGTGCGGCCGTACATAACTGCCATAGGGGAACCATTGTTAGGGCGAGATGCCTTATTGCAAAGCGGCTTTCACCCAACAAATTTAGGGTAAGGGCCACTGCCTACCTCCTCGGGGCTCATTTCGCTGTCCCGCTGACATGGTGCTCCAATGAGCCTGTGTGGGTAGAGCAGTGGCCATTGACAGGGGACAAATTGGCGGCTGCCCGACAAATAGTAAGTAGAGAATTAGAGCAGGGACACCTGGAGGAAAGCCACAGTCCCTGGAACACTCCTATATTTGTGATACACAAAAAGGATAAGTCTAAATTTCGATTACTGCACGACCTACGAGCGGTAAATCAGCAGATGGAAGCGATGGGTGCCCTCCAGCCAGGGTTGCCACTACCATCAGCAATACCAAAGAATTGGCCAGTGGTGGTGATGGATATCCAAGATTGCTTTTTCTCTATACCATTAGCCCCTCAGGACAAAGCTCGATTTGCCTTCACACTGCCCTCAGAGAATCTGCAGGAGCCAGCAGCGCGATATCAATGGACAGCCCTCCTGCAGGGCATAAAAAATTTCACCTACGATTTGTCAGGCGGCAGTAGCTAAGGTATTGCAGCCGGTAAGAGCGCAGCTCCCGCGCGCGCTTATCATCCATTACATGGACGACCTCCTAATAGCTGCAGAGACCCAGCAAGAAACCGATCAGGCAGAACAGGCAGTAATTAACTGCCTAAATGAAGCAGAATTGTACGTCCAGAAAGCAAAGACGCAAAGGGGAGAATCTGTCGACTATCTGGGAACCACCATCCTCCCCAGAGCTGTGGTCCCACAGCCGATAAAGCTCAATAGAGAGATACGGACGTTGCATGATGTACAGCAATTGGTTGGAGCTCTCCAATGGCTGCGAGGGCTGATAGGTATTCCCAAGGAGTGGATGGAGCCACTGTTCGAGTTGCTCAAGGGCCACAAACCATGGGAACCGAGGCAGATGACACCGAACGCGTTAGAAGCCCTCCGAAAAATAGAAGATCTCATGGCAAAGGGCGGAGTAACGAGATACGACCCGGCCAGACCTATCAATCTGTACGTGGCAGTTACAAGAACAGGAGCCATAGGCGTTCTAGGACAAGGGACGCCGGAGCGTCCGGAAGTCGTATGGTGGATAGTGTCGAACCAAATAAGTACGGCATACGTCACAATCGTAACAGCGTTGGCACAGATGATACAGAAGGGACGAACCGCCACCGTTTGGCACTTCGCGAAGGAGCCTGAGTCCATTTACCTGCCGGTAAAAAGGAGTCAATGGGACAGCGTGGTCCAGAAACAAGATAGTATAGCAATAGCTTTAGAAGGATTCCCAGGAACAATCAGATTATCGCCTGTGCTGGAGATGTATACACACCTCTCCGTCCTTCGGCCCCATCTGAAAGCCCGAGTGCTACAGCGACCTGCACCAGGGCGCACAGTGTTCACCGACGCGTCATCGGTGACCAGGGCAGCGGTTGTTGTGTGGCAAGATCAAAAGGCCCAATGGCACCGAGTGAAGATCAGCGAGCCGGACAGTAGCGTACAGCATCTAGAGGCCCGAGCTGTGGCGCAGGCATTGCAAATGTGGCCAGAAGAGCATTTGAATGTAGTGACAGACTCCATGTTCGTCTTTAAATTGTTACACAACATGTCGTATCCCGGATGGGCCGGATCGCCCATTGCGCTAATGCTAGAAGAAGCCCTACAACAGCGGCGGGCCACTGCCTCTGTTATTCATGTTCGGAGTCATGAGGCAATCCAAGGAGTGTACCAAGAAGGCAACAATAAAGCCGATCAAGCGGCCAAAGGTGTGTGGACAGTCGCAGAAGCAAGGCAGGTGCACGACCTTCTCCATGTTGGTGCAAAAGCACTGGCAAAAAGCTGCAACATCCCCCTCACCACGGCTCGTGAAGTGGTTGCGACTTGCCCGTATTGCCAAAAAAAACCCCTGTGGGGCGCCGGCATCAACCCCAGGGGGCTGAAAGGAAACCAAATATGGCAAACGGACTTCACAATGTGCCAGCGACTTCGACCACGGCCCTGGCTGGCTGTCACAGTGGACACACACAGCGGTATCATCGTGGCGACCCAACATAAACGAGTCACAGCGCGGGCGGCACAGTTGCATTGGCACACGGCAATGGCCTGGCTGGGTGCCCCAGAAACTATTAAAACAGACAACGGCACGTGTTTCACAGCGCAAAGCACGAGAGAATGGGCCGTACGGTGGGGAATTAAGCTAGTGCACGGTATTGCCTATAATAGCACAGGTCAAGCCATTGTCGAGCGAGCAAACCGCACTTTAAAGCAAAGGATCGAGATTCTTGGGGAGGGGGAGGGATATACACAAAGAATCCCCGCGCACAAACAATCAGAAATAATTATGCGCGCCTTATTCGGTCTGAATCAGTTCATCAGAGGGGAGGAGAACAAGACGCCAGCGGAAAAGCATTGGGCTGTCCGAGCGATGCACGAGGGACCAGACGTAAAGGTCCGAATCCCGGAAAAAGGGGAATGGGAAGAGGGGTGGCAACTGGTAACCCAAGGACGAGGGTATGCAGCGGTCAGGCAGGGAGAAATGGTAAGATGGGTCCCTGTGAAGTGGGTACACCCAGACCTCAGGGCAAGGACAAGACAGGAAGCAGAGAGTCAGGTGAATTAATGAATGTCTGAGTTTTATTGCAGGGGAGGACCACCCTGAAAAGCCGATGATCCCTTCTAGCAGCAAAGACAACAGACAGGAGAAGAAGAACAGATGAGAAAAGGCGCGTGAAACCACAAGAAGAACGCGTAACCAGAAAACCCGAGAAGATGGCAGGGGGAGCAACCCAAGTAGCTCTCCTCGTAGCGATGCTGGGACTGGGACTCCAAGGGGTGAAAGGCGAACCAATGTTAGCGAAATGGGGTAGTAACAATCTATGGCTCACCTGGCAAACCGGACAGGAAATAAGCAATTTTGCCTGATGTTGGTGGGTGCGGGGCAGCCCTTTTAAGACATGCTTAATAGGGGTCCCATTGAATTTGACCGTAGACCTACCAAAGCTGAGAGAGCATTGCACAAACACAAGCAATATTAGTAACTGCTAGAACACGCTAAATGCATCATTGCCCTGGGACCCACAAGAGCTTGACCTTCTGGGTTCAGTAGTGGTAATTGGCTTGGGCTAGGACCATGGGCCAGGCAATTACTAATAGAAGAGTTGCACCTGCTGCTGATGCTCGTGCTAGGCATATTAGCATGTAGATTAGTGTTTAGATGCTTGGTAAGACAACTGCTAGAAAAGGGGTGGTCCCACCCACACCCACACTATGAACGCTTAACCCGCGACACGGCAATTTAAAGCAAATAGCATAGTCAAAGCATGGGGAGGGGGAGATGTAGGGAACGGCGATCGGAAGATCTCGCGATGGCACGGAAAGAGGAAGGAAGAGGAAGGATATGACGTAGAGATAGCAGTATGCTTGTAGGTATATAAGCGAATACATACGTACAATAAACGCCATTTGTAGCATCCTCATATTGGTGTCAGTGCTCATTGGCCCGGAGGCAGGGGGAGCCTCCGTGCCGTCTCAGGCGAACGGGAGATTGTCGCATCAGAAGGCGAAACAGGGTCTTTGTAGAAAATTGCGGAGACAAGAGCCCGAGCCACACAAAACAAAGAAGGAGGGACAGCCGGAGGTCATGGTCAAACAGGTAGTGGAGGGAGGCTGCTAAGAGAGGGCAAGCTGGAAGCTTGTGACTTCTGGGAACAGGAGGAAGGTTCCTGCTCTACCTGCAGAACTGCAACTTCAGAATAGGTATAGTGCCCTGGGCACTGGCGAGGACAAACAAGACCCTTCAGGGGATTCATCAGAGCCAGCTGAGCTTGAACCTAGTGGCCACATAAAGGGGAAAAGGCAAATGATAGTTATAGGAGACTCTCTCCTGCAGGGGACAGAGGCATCTATCTGCCAACTCGACCTGATGTCTTGGGAGGTTTGTTGCTTGCCAGGGACCAGGATCCGGGATGCTGCAGAGGGGCTGCCAAGGCTTGTCCAGCCCTTGGACTGTTGCCCCTTGCTGCTCTTCCATGCGGGGACCAACGGTACTGCCAGGGGTAACCTGGAGCATATTAAGAGTGACTACAGAGGTCTGGGGACGAGGGCAAAAGGCTTGGAGGCCCAAGTGGTGTTCTCGTCAATCCTGCCAGTGAGGGAGAAAGGCTCATGTAGGAGCAGATGCATCCTGTGGGTCGACACCTAGCTGCATGTCTGATGTCCCAGGCAGGGCTTTGGCTTCTATGACCATGGGACCCTCTTTGATGAGTGAGGGCTACTGAGCAGGGATGGGATACATGTGACAAAGTGGGGCAAGAGTGTCTTTGCAAACAGGCTTGCTAACCTAGTGAAGAGGGCTTTAAACTAGGTATGCTGGGGGAGGGTTACCATAACCTGAAGAGAAGCAAGAGCACGAGGGGTAGAGCAGATGTGTCTGGGGGGGGACAGCATGACAGGGGAGGCTCTCACACTGCCCCTGTAAAAGCAGCACAACTTGGGGCCCATCTCAAATGCCTGTACACAAATGTGCGTAGCATAGGGAACAAGCAGGAGGAATTAGAAGTCCATGCACAGTTGCAGAGCTATGACCTCATTGGGATGACATGGTGGGATAGTGCTCATGATTGGAGTCCTGCAATGACTGGATGCAGGCTCTTCAGGAAAGAAAGGGTGGGCAGGCGAGGAGGGAGGGGTTGTGCTCTATGTAAAGGAATGGCTCGAATGCATGGGGCCTTGCCTTGGGGCAGGTGACAAATCAGTTGAGACCTTGTGGGTAAGGATCAGAGGACAGACCAGCACAGGTCATGTAGTAGGTGTCTGCTACAGACCTCCTGATCAAGAAGAGGTGGCAGATGAAGCCTCCTGTAGGCAGCTGGAGAAAGCCTCAAAGTCACAGGCCCCAGTACTCATGGGGGGCTTCAGCCACCTCGAGCTGCTGGCAGGGCTATATGGCTGGGCGCAAGCAATCCAGGAGATGTCTGGAACATATTGAAGACAATATGTCTTGATGCAGGTGATGGATGAACCAGCTACGGGAGATGCTCTGTTGGACCTGCTACTTGCAAACAAGGAACAACTGGTGGATGATGTGAAGGCCAAGGGCAGCCTTGGCTGCAGCGACCATGGGATGGTGGAGTTTAAGATCCTGAGAGGAGTGAGCAAGACAAAAAGTACAATTACACGCCTGGACGTCAGAAGAGCAGATTTTGGCCTGTTCAGGGACCTGCTTGGCAGGATCCAGTGGGAAACTTCCCTGGAGGGCAAAGGGGCCCAGGACAGCTGGTTAATTTTCAAGGACAGCCTCCTCAGAGCACAGCAACGGTCCATTCCAATGTGCAGAAAGTCAAGCAAGCATGTCAGAAGGCCAGCATGGATGGACACGGAGCTCCTGACTGAGCTCAAACACAAAAAGGAAGCACACAGAAGGTGGAAGCAGGGACAGGCTACTCGGGAGGAAGACAAAGACCTTGCCTGTGCATGTAGGAATGGAGTCAGGAAAAGCCAAAGCTCGGCTGGAGTTGAAACTAGCAAAGGAGGTGAAGGGCAACAAGAAAGGTTTCTCTTAAGTACATCGGCAGCAAAAGGAAGGCTAAGGAGAGCGTGGGCCCATTGCTCAGTGGGGCAGGGGACCCAGTGACGAGGGGCATGGAAAAGGCTCAGGTGCTCAATGCCTTTTTTGCTTTGGTTGCATCTTTGAAAGAGCATGGCAATCGATGGAGGTTCCTGATGACCGGAAAAAGGCAGACATCACAGCCATCTTCAAGAAAGGCAAGAAGGAGGATGTGGGTAACTACAGGCTGGTCAGCCTCACCTCGATCCCTGGGAAGGTGATGGAGCAAATTCTCTTAGAAGCCATTTCTAGACACATGAAGGACAAGAGGGTGATTATGAGCAGCCAGCATGGGTTTACCAAGGGCAAATCCTGCTTGACCAATCTCATTGCTTTCTATGGCGAGGTGACTGGTGCTGTGGATAAGGGGAGGACAATGGATGTTGCATACCTTGACTTCAGTGTAAGGCCTTTGATACAGTCTCCCATAGTCTCCTTGCCCTCCTGGGCAACCGGCTCTAGGTGACCCTGCTTGAGCGGGGGGGTGGGGGGTGGACTAGATGATCTCTAAAGGTTCCTTCCAACCTCATCCATTCTGTGATTCCTTATCACCAAATTGGTGAGACGTGGGCTGGATAAATGGATGATAAGGTGGGTGGAAAATTGGCTGGGACTTCGGGGCTCAAAGAGCTGTGAACAGTGGTGCAAAGTCTAGCTGGCGTCCAGTAACTAGTGGCATCCCTCAGGGATCAATGCTGGGGCCAATACTGTTTAACATCTTCATTAACGACCTAGATGACAGGACAGAGTGCACTCTCAGCAGGTTTGCAGATGTCAGCAAATTGGGGGGAGCGGTCAAAATGCTGGAGGGCAGGGCTGCTATTCAGAGGGACCTGGACAGGCTGGAGAAATGGGCTGACAGGAACCTCATGCAGTTCAACAAAGGGAAATGCCAAGTCTTGCATCTGGGATGGAATAACCCCATGCACCAGTACAGGCTGGGGGCCGACCGTCTAGGAAGCAGCTCTGCAGAAAAGGATCTGGGGGGGCCTGGCAGGCAACAAGTTCACTATGAGTCAGCAGTGGGCCCTTGCAGCAAAGAAGGCCAACTGCATCCTAGGTTGTATTAGTAAGAGTGTAGCCAGCAGGTCCAGGGAAATGATCTTTCTCCTCTGTTCAGCACTTTTTGAGACCACATCTGTAGTACTGTGTCCAGTTTTGGTCTCCCCAGTACAAGAAAGATATTGACGCATTGGAGCGAGTCCAGCGGAGGGCCACCAAGATGGTCAGAGGGCTGGAGCACATGATGTACAAGGAGAGGCTGAGAGAACTGGGCCTGTTCAGCTTGGAGAAGAGAAGGCTCAGGGGAGACCTTATTGCTGTCTACAAGTACCCGATCAGAGGATACAGAGAAGATGGAGCCAGACTCTTCTTGGAGGTGCACAGCAATAGGACAAGAGACAACAGACACAAGTTGAAAGATGGGATATTCCAATTAGATTTTAGGATTTTTTTTTTTTTTTTTTTAACCATGAGAGTGGTCAAATACTGGAACAGGTTGTCCAGAGAGGTTGTGGAATCTCCATCCTTGGAGGTGTTCAAGACTTGACTGGACATGGCCCTGAGCAACCTGATCTGATTCGGCCTGCTTTGAGCAGGGGGTAGGACTAGATGACCTCTGGAGGTCCCTTCCAACCTAAATTATTCTATGATTCTGTGATTCTAAGTTAGAAGTACTGATATCCAAAGAAATACTCTGTTACTTCAATTCTGTTTTTGACAGGGAACTGTTCTGAAACCAGAACTGAAACGAGAACCTGTCAGCACCCGTGTTAAATTAAAGATTGTTCCTCATCTTCTGCGGTCCAGACAAGCTGCAGAAACATTCCCAGCTAACATTCAGGTAAAGGCTATGTTTCAAAGCTGTCAACTTGGCAATGCAGTTTCTCCAATGCTTAGGGAGGGAATTGAAACTTAGCTACTAATAGCAGTGCTTGGAGAGGAAAGGGGAATAGAAAACCTTTCAAAATGAAGCCAGTCACTGTCTAATGTGCTCTTTCTTCCTTTCTTCTGGCCAGGTGGTTTATGATGGGCTCTTTGGTGCAAATACAAATGCAAAACTCAGAATTCTGTCCCTGCAGTTCGTGCATCATATTTGTGTCATGTAAGTAATTGAGAATGGATGCCGTTCTTTCAACCCATTTGCTTAGAGACAGTTCTGCTTACTAAATATAGAACTGAGCTAAGCGAAAGAATATTAAAATCTTTGGCAATTGTTCTTTTTTTTCCCCCCTTAATCTTTTAAAATAGTTCCAGGGGAAAGTAAGTGTTTTGGGTTATTGTATGTGTGCTTGCAAAAGCTGAGAAAAAATGATATTGGCAGCAGAGATTTTTTTAAGAGGTACAAAGAATGCGTCAATATTTTCTTTGGTGGTCTTTTTAATTTCAGTTGTCCAGAAAGTAAAATAAAGCCCTTAGGCCCGATGCTTTTAAATGGACTTACAAAGCTGATCGATGAATACAAAGAGGTGAGTTGAAAGGATCTTTATTGTGAAGTCATATTTATTTCTATAAATAAAAAACAAAGACCAAGATCTTTATGATGTGAACTGACAAATCTATTTGTAGTTGTTTTAAATGACTGTCAAAGGGCAGCACTTTAATGAGGAGGCTTGTAGGAGAGGAAGAGGTAAATATTTTAAAAAGCCACTATAGCAAAACCATGTTTTATTTATTCAAATGGCTGTGCATAGGTGCTTGGACACTGTTTGCAATGTCTCAGTACATCATAGCGCTGTTAATCTAAGGAGTGGAGCCAGGGTAGCATTCAGCTGCTGTTACTGATTACTTTGGAAATACATAAGGGCCTCAGTTCTGGGTGCGTACCCCATTTTGCTAAGCAGCTGTTTAGGCCTACTTGTAGCATCTTTCTCCTTTTTATCCAGTGTGGCTATTGGCACATGGAAGGGTATTGCCAGACACCGAAAATATGAGTCCAGCCAAAAAGAGGATATAGGTCTTCACAAGGCTATTAAGAAAGCAAATTTATGTTACTTTTATTCCCTAAGATATTTTACCAAGGCCTGACTTTTGCAAACCTCCTCTTACTTATGCAGCTTTGATCCCCTTCTTGGTTCATTGGTGTCTGGATGTGACCTACTGGCCTGAGCTGGTGTTTGGAGGTGTGGGCCTTCCTTGCCAATGTGAAGGGCATGGAGAAGGAGTGTTTGAGGGGACTAAACGCTTATTTAAATATGCTCTATCGGTCATTTCCAGGATCCACTGCACAGACAGCTTCCTTTGAGTGAAACTGCTGTTTGGAGTCAGTGAAAGGTTTCTGCCACTTGCCTACCACTTCATATATCTGCCAAATCTCTTTAGCTGTTCCCCCTTGAAAAATACAATTAACAAAGACCAGAAGGCAGATTTATTTATTTATTTATTTTGTTACCGTCTGTAATGTTCAGGGTTTTTTTCTGGGAAAAAACCCACAGTCCATCCATTTTTCACTCATGTGGTGTTTTTACTCCAGGATATAATTATTTTATTTTACATGTCCATAAAATCTTCTTTAAGAGCTTTGGCGACAGGATTTAAAGTAAAGGTGTAATTATAAGGGATAGATGTACATGTATGTGTTTTCTTATAGCTCTTTTTGCTGACCCAATGTTTATTGTTTTATCATTCAAGGATCCCAAACTGTTGTCAATGGCGTATTCAGCAGTTGGAAAACTCTCCGGGTAACTGAACTGCATTTTAAGTAATGAGATGTTGAGTAGTTTTTCCAGAGCAATCTGTTAATTTGTCAGCAGCAAGCTTTGTGCCACATGGCAATTTTGCAACTGAGCATACCATGCAGAGAACAGCACTCCTCTTGTGATATCTCCAGAGGTGTAAAATGAAGTATGTAGTTAGCTGATTGTTATACTAGGATTGGTTAATGGCAGCTCCTGAATGTATGCACAGAATTTAAAAAATGGCTCTGCTTTCTGGATTGTCAGAAACATAAGTTTAAGAAATGTACAGCAAAGACTAGAGGGCCTGAAGCTAGACAAGTTCAGACACCGACCTCTATGATGTTGATCTAATTGACTGTCCATAGAATATCTTGATTTCTGAGCTAAGCTGACAGGCACTTAGTCCCATGGTGGAAGTGGACAAGGTAGAGCAAGCTTTCTGTGTTGGCTCTATCTGACAGGTAAGGTGGGGGATTGAGGGGAAGACCAGTGAAATGGGGAGCATCTAAATTTAAAAAATAAAACCTGCATAAAAGCAAATATCTTGTTTCAGCCGAATGCCTCAGCTCTTTGCCAAGGATATAGCTCTGGTACAGCAGTTTTTTGAAGCCTTATGTAAGGTAGGTGCTAATGGGGCTTTGGGAGAAGGTTAATAACTCATGCCAGTTTTGCTTACTTTACAACACACAGTGACATGAACTAACAGAAAATTCTTGTTTTGTATTGCAGGAAGAGGCTGATACCAGGCTCGCTATTCAGGAGGCCTTGTCTATGATGGTTGGAGCATATAGCAGCTTGGAAGGAGCCCAGCATACTCTGATGGAAGCTCTTGTGGCTTCATACCTAATAAAGGTATTTTTAATGGAGTCAAAATTAAGGTTTATTGCTCAGTGTTTTCTGATACTTACTGTTCTGTGCTGTTAGAACTGTTCTCTCTTACTGAGTGTATTACTGGATCTGTGTGTGGAGGTTTCTGTGGGCTGAGATTAAATAATTTTAATGAGGTGCAGAGGCTGGAATAAAGATGTCAGTGCGGTTTTCCATGTTTAGGCTGGTTTCCTAAAGAAACAAAGCTTCTGCAATTGTGCTGCATATATAGCTTCCCCCTAAAAAAAAAACTTGACAGAGGAGCAGAGGCTTCAAGTATATCTTGCTAAAAAGCTTTGTGAAAGTAGGAGGTTGGAGGAAAGGATTGTTCCTTCTGCAAAAGAAAACCTGCAGTATGATTTCAATTTTTTTAGGTAACTGAGGAACTCCCCCCCCCTTCCCCAAGCTCAGCTTTGAGACACAAATCCCCAGGAAACCAAGCTTCATTGGCTCTGTTGCTCAGCTTTGAGACACAAATCCCCAGGAAACCAAGCTTCATTGGCTCTGTTACTTTATGGAGCAACTTGTTCTTGTATCAAAATTTCCCAGATGTCTGGGCTTAGGTTTTCAGAATAACTCACTGTTGCATACTGCATGTTCGCATGGGGAGTTGGTGTGATTGCATAGGTATCTGTGTTCCTGGTGGTTACACAAATAACTATGTAAGCTGTATCTTCATAGTGATGACTGATTTGCTCATGTGCTCTTGAGATCTAGGTGTCAAGGCAGCACCATTTTGAGATTGTCTAGACCCAGTAGGGAGGATGGCCTCACTAAGCTAATGATTCTTTTCCACCTTTGATTGTGCTGCTCCTATTCACAGTTCTGTTTTCTGTGGACTGATCTTGTCTCATTCTTTGTTTCAAGACTGCTTGCATGGGGCAGCTGAAATGTGTAAGGATTAGAGAGATCCTGGCTTATACACAACATGGAGTACTAAATGTGCAACTACAGTCACACTTCTGGGAATCACATGCAAGAAACTAGTGGCTTTTCTTTTCCCTATTTCCTGCTATTTGAAGAATTAGCAAGAAGGGTGTCTGAAAAATGTCCAAAGAGTTTGGGGCATGATGCTATTATCAAAGGGGAATACAGCTGGATTGGTCAGTTACAACAGTGCAGGTCATTACAGTGTTTGTTTAAAATCCTAATTCAGTGATATGTTTGTCTCTATTTTCTTTCAGTCTGAAGTCCAAGTACGTCAGGTGGCCGTGAAGTATGCCAGCACAGTATTCCCTCCAGATCACATCCCTTCCAGATACTTACTACTGTTAGCTGCAGGAGATCCGTAAGTTTAACATGTGTTAACTTTTCATTTTCACCCAAATATATATACGTGTGTGTGTGTGTGTGTGTGTGTATGAGACAATTGTGTGCAGTAGCTTGGAAATTGGGCTTTACATAGTGACGCTCTTGACAGTCCTGCAGAGAACCGTTACTCAGCCTTGCGCTGTGCCTTGGCCTGCATTCTCTTTCATGGCTTTTTCAATTTCAGATGAACCGCTGTCAGTAAAGCAGCGCATGTTAATAATCTTTTGGAACTGCAAGATAAAAATGCATTAATTTAAGTCACCTTCACAGTGACAAAAATGCCTTTTTTCCTGGCAGCTTAAGGTAGCCTGTTTTTAGCTTGTATTTGCCAAGAGTTAGCAATGTGCATGTGTGAAGAGTTGCTGCACTCAGCTGAGAGATAGGTGACTAAGTCACAAAATCATTTAACTTGCAATTGTCTGTCCCTGCCATTCAAGTGTTCATTTCAACTCATCTTAATTGCTCAAGTTTTGATCTCTTTTACTATTGTATAACTAAGGAGGAAAAAAAAACCTCTCAAATACTCAGCAGCAGTTCTTACCACCCCCACTCCACCTCCAAGATCAACAGCTGTTTGTTTTTCCTCTATCTGGGGGGGGGGGATTTGCTTTAAAAAGTCACTTCCTTTTAAAATCCCTTTTCTCTCTTTCTCCAGTTCCCCCTAAGATTTGGTTCTTATTGGTCATCTGTGCAAATAACTTCTATTTCTCCTCTTTTCTTCTGAAAGGCGGGAGGAGGTACATAGAGAAGCCCAGCGGGTGCTGAGAATGTTTCCTGGTAAAAGTGAAAAGGAGAGTGCTAGGAATCAGATGCCTTCCTTCCCTGAAATGGTCCATTACATTCAAGACAAGGTACAGCGCTTCCACCTCGGAGAATACTGTAACAAGATTGATGCTTAAGGCTTGTAATAGGTGCAATTTCCTCCTTCCTTCCTTCCCTCCCCCCCCCCTTTAAGAAGCAGGGCTAGCTGAAATCTAAGTGAAGACCACATACAATATCACAAGAACCACAGTACCCTGATTAGCACTCAGTTACCTTTTACTGGCAATAGTCCCAAGGGATCTAGCAGCTGAGGAGACTGATCCTTTACCCAAGGGATTAGCTTGCACTGATGCTGTGCTTTCACCGAGAGCTCTAAACTAGGATGGGGGAGGGAGATGACTACCTCCAATCCAGTGAGGAAGTAGTGAACTGGCAAGCAAAGGGTGCAGGGTGATGTAGACAAGGGAGACCTTGAAATACACAAAACAGGGCAGAAGGGATTCCACCTTAAGTGTATGCACACAAATAAAGAAGTGTGGAGAGGACAGCATTATGGGGAAGCTCTCTGCCTTTTCTGGGAAATCAGCATGACTGGGTGCCTATCTGAAATCTCTGTACACTAATGAATGTAGCATGAGGAACAAATGAGGAATTAGAGGTCTGTGTGTGGTTGCAGGGCCACAGTCTCATTGGGATCAGAGACAGAGTGGGATAGCTCACATGACTGGAATGCTGCAATGGCTGGACACAGGCTCTTTAGGAAGGACAGGTCATAAAGGTGAGGAGGGGGAGTATGTGTGAGAGAGCAGCTGGTATGCATGTAACCCTGCCTTGGGATGGCTGATGAGCCAGCCGAGAGCTTATGGTTTAGGATTAGAGGGCAGACCAATACGGGCAACGTCATGGTGGGTGTCTGCTACAGACTGCCTGATCAGGAAGAAGTAGATGAGGCCTTCTTCAGACAACTGGAAGAAGCTTCACATTCACCAACCCTGGTCCTCATGGGGGACTTGAGCCACCCCAATAGCTGTTGGAAGGGCAACACAGCATGGTGCAAGCAATCCAGGAGGTTTCTGGAGTGCATTAATGATGATAATGTCACAACACAAGTGATCAAGGAGCTGATGAGGGGAGGCACTCTGCTGGACCTGATACTTACAAACAAGGAAGAACTGTTTGGGAATATGAAGGTCAGGGGCAGCCTTGGCCACAGTTACCAGGAGATGTTGGAGTTCAGGATCCTGAGAGGAAGGAACAAGGCAAAAAACAGGATCATAACCCTGGACTTGAGAAGAGCAGACTTTGACCTGTTCAGGTACCTGCTTGGAAGAATCCTGTCAAGGAGCAGCAAGAACTAGCTGCTCCCTAAGGGATTGGGGGGGATAATACCTCCTAGCAGGACAGAGGTTAGACGAATAGTCTGTCTGCAAGTGTTGGAGATGGTTCAAAAGTTTATATGTGTTGCTTTGTATGCAATATGTGTTGCAAGTCTAGATGTAAAATGGCTTTCCTACGTGAGTTACCGTGATCTTTTTTCCTCCTCTACAAAGAAGTATATTTGAAGGGGTAGGACCTGGTCTGCAGAGTGTGGAATGGAGCCAGCAAGTAATCTTCTGATTTGCTAATTTGGGCCTTCACTTAATGGTTTTGGATCTCATTGGGGCTCCAGTTTGTTAAGGGATGTTATAAGGGCTGCCACCTCCGGCGAACTCTGGGACCCGGGAATTCCTCCTTCCTGGCCAGGATGTGGCTGCTGCTCTCCTATTTGCAGGTTCAACCGGTAGTGAGGCCAAGCGTGTATCCCAGAGAGGCACACACACACAGAGGACACTGACATGGCCAGCTACGCAGACAGACTGCCACAGACAGGGGCACTGCCTTTAACACCACCCATGTATAACGCTACCAGAACTTGCATAAAACATAAGTACAGCTAGCCAAGTTCCGTTCCTCCTTTCCGGCTGATCGGGATTGAAGTTCACTAGTGAGAACGCTTGGGGCCAGCACAGCAGTGAGAGGGGGGAAGAGCCACTGGGGCCGCCTGCGACCTTTCTGTCTTCTCTTGTTTTTGCAGAGAGAAAGCATCTGTGAGCAGTTTGGCTCCCTGATAGGACTGCTGGGCCCTCTGGCCTGCGCCTTGCCGGCTGCATCCCGCCAGTAGGCTGCCTTCTCTGAATACAAGGTGAAGAGAGCGGGTGCTTCTCCCTTTCGTCAGCCTCATCTTCTCCCTCTGCCCTGCCCAGCGACATCGAGATCATGTAAGGCCAGGGCACCATTCCCAAAAGGGCGGGGCTGGGCAACAATCTTGGCTGGTTTCTTACACCCGCCCTATTAATGTTGGAAACTTGCACGGGAGGAGCCGACGGAGGGAAGACCCAGACGCTCAATATGAGTGATCAGTGTACTTCAACTTTATTAGGTGTGGTCTTTCTTTATATAGCATAGGACTAATCAGGCTCATACATATTGCAAAGGCTGAGCTCCTTATTGGTAACAGCAATTTGGTTTACCCAGCAACTTCTGCATTACATCACCCGCAAGTTCCCAGGACTAATCATTGATAACACCTTGGAGCCAAGGACAATGTGTCCTTGGCTCTAGCTGTTTTTACTCTCATACGGGACTTGGCTCACATCAACTGTGTGCGATATGCACTTAGTTCTGCTTCCTTTAGTTGTTCAATCTTCACATGACCTCTGCCCTCAAGCCAGTCCTCCACAATTCCCCCGTTTTTATTTTGTGCGAGAAAGACCTTTTTAGTTAATTGTTCAAGCTTTTGTGTTAAGCAGCCAAAAATCACTCTTACAGCAATTAAAATTAATACAATTATGACTAGAATACGTAGCCCTTCTTTGATCAAGCTCAAAATCCAGGTACTCACATTACCAAACATCTTTCTAAACAGATCATCAAACCAATTATACTGTACGGTGATTCTCTGGGTGTGGTCCTTTAGCCATTTCAATTGCTCATAGATTGACTGTCCATGATCAGAAAGATTAAAACAACACATTCCTTCAAAATCCTCACACCCGCGTCCCTGTGCCAAAAGCAGAAAGTCTATAGCGGCTCTATTTTGCAACACTGCATGTCTCAGGCTATCCATATCCTGTGACATTTCAGAGAGAATTTGTGTAGTAACATTTGATTGCCTAACAGCCCAACAAGCAAGTTTATTTAGATTAGACATGGCATGCGCAACTGCAACGTTAGGAGCTAAAGCTGCGGCGAAAAACCTTTCCGCAGGCCCCCATAATTCTACATCATCAACACAATCTGAACCTAGTTTTTTCAATTCACGCTTGCCTCGACGATTCTCACTTCTTCTATGTTTGATTGCTGCAGTCAGATTTGACCAACGCTGATCATGTAAGTCAGGGGCGAAGAGTGTCCTAATGAGTTCGGCCAGCGTTGAAATTTTTTCTTGAATAGTTCGTTTTGGTTGTAACAGTGGTGCTATCCATTCTAGTACAATGGGTTCCGCCAACCCTCTTTTTTCCCCCGTTTTTATTTTGTGTTGTGTAATGGCTCCCATTAGGTATTGTGGGCCACATAAAATAGTAAGATCAAGTGGCTGATTTTCCAGGCGTCGGTGCGTAGCACGCGTAGTAATTAGCGATGCAATTTCCTGGAGTACCCGTTGCTGTTCCTCTGTGAGCGTGACGGCAGCCGCTGGGTCTGTTCCCTTCAGCAAGGGGCGTAGCAGATTTAAAAGTTCATTAGGAATGCCGACAACCGGACGGATCCATTGGAGGTCTCCTAATAGTTTTTGAGCATCATTGAGTGTTCTTATGTCAGTCCTGATTGTCAATTTCTGTGGTCTGATGGTGGCATTCGAAATATGCCAACCTAGATACTGCCAGGGGCTGGATTCCTGTACCTTTTCCGGGGCCATCACAAGTTCCTTTTTCTTTAATTGTGTGATTAGATCAAATTTTTGTTCAGGAGAAAAAGGGGTTTTTTGTGCCAACAATATGTCGTCCATGTAGTGATATATTATGGTCTCTGGCCACTGTTGACGTAACGGTTGAAGTGCCGCATCGACATAGAGTTGACAGAGGGTTGGTGAGTTTCGCATACCCTGCGGTAGTACTGTCCATTCAAATCTTTGGTCTGGCCCCTCTCTATTGATAGCAGGGAGTGTAAATGCAAATCGCTGTTTATCATCTTCATGGAGGGCTATGGTAAAGAAACAGTCCTTTAAATCTACGATTAGCAGGTGCCAGCCTTCTGGGATCATTGCTGGGCTGGGTAACCCCGGTTGTAAAGCACCCATGTCATGCATCTGTCTGTTTACAGCACGTAGATCATGTAAAAGTCTGTATTTGCCGGATTTTTTCTTGATCACAAATATTGGGGTATTCCAAGGGCTGGTAGATAGTCTTAGATGACCTTGTTTGTACTGTTCCTTTACTAGTTCATGTGCTTGAATGAGACTTTCCCGTTTAAGCGGCCATTGCTCTACCCACACAGGCTGATCAGTCCTCCAGCTGAGTGGGATTGGGAAAGTCCAGGCAATGGCCAGTGCTATAAAGGGTGTTCCGAGGTAAGCACCATACCCATCTGGGCAAGGATATCGCGCCCTATTAATGTTTGCACTCCTTCAGGTAGGGGTAAAATGGAAACGGAGCAATTCACCACCTTGTTCCCTATAGTCCATTGTAGCGTCGATGATTTTCGGGCGAGGGTGACCCCGCCTACCCCAGCTACCATAGAGCTGGTCTCTCGGGTTGGCCAATGTTGGGGCCAAATCTTAGTGCTAATTATTGATACATCCGCTCCAGTGTCCAATAAGGCATTAGTGCGTATAGATTCTTCTTTATACTTTACAGTCACGGTTTGTCGGGGCCTTTGATGCATTCCGACAGTCAGCAATACTGCACTTCCAGTGGAACCAAAAGCACCATAGCCTCGTGGTTGCTCTTTCGCTGGTGCCACCCCTTCAGTCAGGTGGGGAAGCGGAATAAGTTGAGCTATTCTCGATCCTTGTGGTATGTGCATAGGTGGAAACATTGCTGAAACCACAATTTGTATTTCCCCGAAATAGTCCTTGTCGATCAATCCTGTCAAAACTTGTAATCCTTTCATTGTAGCGGACGATCTTCCAATCAGTAAGGCACCTATCGGCTCATGATTAATAGTTACTGGTCCATAGACATTCGTCCGGATTCTTGTTGGCTTTGTATCCAATAAGGTGGTGTCTACTGCTGTTGCCAAGTCCAGCCCGAGACTCCCTCTGGTGGCTGGTCGAAGACAAAGGGATTCATGCTGTTCGGAGTGGAGCTGGGCGCCGGCTGAGGTGGTTGTGTTAACTGCGGGGGTTGCTGAGTTGTTGTGGTGAAGGCCGCCTTTTGTGTCGTCGCGGGGCGGCTCGTCCCGCTTCTCCGGGCGTTTCCCGAGCCAGCCTTCCAGCAAGCCGCTCCATCATGTTTGTTGCTTTTGCAGTTGGGACACCATACTCTACTAGCTTGGCATTCTCGTGCCGATCGTCGATCAGGGGGGGTATTTCCGCCGGGATTTTGCAAAGGAGCAAGGGCAGCGAATACCTGTCTTTGATTCTGTTGCATATTATCCCGCAATGCCTGTGCTTGCTCTCTCATGCTCTCTCCTAATTGTTTCACCGCCTCTACTAGCATAGCTTGCGGTCCTACAGGTACCTGCGCCATTCTTTCTAGCCCCGCCTCAATAGTCCATGTTCCCGGGAGCGTGGCTAAAATACTACACGTTGAAGGGTTACTATTCTGTATTGCACATTGTTTCAAGATAGTCCCTTTCAGGTAATCTGGTACCCCTGCTGCTTGTATAGCATTGGCTACTCTGTCAATAAATAAGCCGAAAGGCTCTTCCCGGCCCTGCTTTATTCCCATATAAGATGGGATACCCCCTTTTTTTTTTTTTTTTTTTTTCTTTTTTTTTTTTCCCAAACTGCTTTTATTAGTGGTTTCTGACCATTAATATCATAGAGAAAAACTTATTTCACATTGATAGCCTGAGATGGGTGTCCTCAGATAACTGTGGCCAAAGGAAGAGGAGAAGGAGGAGAGGAGAAAAAGGGGGGGGGGGGAAGAGAGAGAGGGGGAGAGAGAGAGGGGGGGAGAGAGAGAGGGGGGGAGAGAGAGAGGGGGGGAGAGAGAGAGGGGGGGAGGGAGAGAGGGGGGGAGGGAGAGAGGGGGGAGAGAGAGAGGGGGGAGAGAGAGAGGGGGGAGAGAGAGAGGGGGGAGAGAGAGAGGGGGGGGAGAGAGAGGGGGGGAGAGAGAGGGGGGGAGAGAGAGGGGGGGGAGAGGGGGGGAGGAGGCGCTGAGGGAGGAGGGGGGATCTGCCGCATGGTCAATGTTACTCCTTTTGGCAGGCCTGTGTTCCCAGACCCTCCCTGGGCAATAGTAAAGGTTCGGATCGAGGGGGGCGATGGGTATGGGAACACAGGGGACACCTCTGCATGCGGGGGTTCCTTGAACCCATCGGGGCTTCCCAAACGCTCCGCGGCGGCGGCAGCTACTTTCTTTCTTTCTTTTTTTTTTTTTCTTTCTTTTTTCTTTTTTTTTCTTTTTTTTTCCTTTTTTTTCCTTTTTTTTCTTTTCTTTTTTTCTTTTCTCTCTTTTTTTTTTTTTTTTTTTTTTTTTTTTTGAGGTGCGAGAGCATTAGTAACTGCCCTCCACGGCTTCATCAGCTTTTTTGCTGTCTTGTTGTCACTTATTACTTCATCAAACAACTTGTCCCCAAATTTTTTCCATTCAGTTTGTTCGAACATGGTATCTGGGTTAACAAAACACCCCTTAGCCACTCCGTAAGCTAATAGCCCTGGGAGTTCCTTATGACATTCTATTCCTTGAGTACCTCGCTTTTCTAAAAAGCATCTTAATAAATAATAAGCCGCTTGTCGCGCCGTGGTTACTCACTTACCGTTGCAACCTTTGCAAGACCTGCGGCGAGACTTTCTGGCAGGACCCCGTCTCGTCCTGGGCACGGACCCCCTTTGTTTGTGTCCTCTCCACCTCCTCTGTAACTCTGGCACGTAGACCCCCTTTTGTGTCTCGTCGCCTTTAGCACAGCAGGACCAGCTGTCTCTAGCACTCTGTCGACTCCTGAGTTCTTAATCACCGAGTCCCTGACCGGCAGGGTCCCTGTTCGGGCGCCATTTGTTGGAAACTTGCACGGGAGGAGCCGACGGAGGGAAGACCCAGACGCTCAATATGAGTGATCAGTGTACTTCAACTTTATTAGGTGTGGTCTTTCTTTATATAGCATAGGACTAATCAGGCTCATACATATTGCAAAAGCTGAGCTCCTTATTGGTAACAGCAATTTGGTTTACCCAGCAACTTCTGCATTACATCACCCGCAAGTTCCCAGGACTAATCATTGATAACACCTTGGAGCCAAGGACAATGTGTCCTTGGCTCTAGCTGTTTTTACTCTCATACGGGACTTGGCTCACATCAACTGTGTGCGATATGCACTTAGTTCTGCTTCCTTTAGTTGTTCAATCTTCACATGACCTCTGCCCTCAAGCCAGTCCTCCACATATTAATTCTCTCCCTTCTCCCTGTCACAAGGGCTCCCTGGTCATTGAGTCCTGTCTCTGTGGTGGGGAGTTAGGGCCATTTCCCACTGCTGCCTGAGAGCAGGATGTTGTCACGAATGCCAGGGACTGTCCCCCTCCGCATCCAAGGGAGACAGGGCGAGATCAGAGAACTAGCTCAGATGAGGTCCCTGACTTTTTCACAGATGCTTTCCCCCTTGCTCCCTGCTCATGGAGTGGAGAGACAGGTAGTTTCCCATATGGCTTCTCCAACCTGATTCCTGCCGGGGAGGAAATCTCCTTCCGAGGACAAGAGGGGAAATCAGTTTGGTGCTCGGAGTTAAGGAGGAGGGATCTGAGCTGAAGGTCCAGACCTTGGTTTGAAGGTTTTTGTTTAAATGCCTTTCCACTCAGTCTTAGCTCTTCCGAGAAATGCACTTAGCAATGATGTAAGAATAGCAGACAAGGCACTCCATGGCCCCAGAAAATAACAATCCCCACTCAGAAATTCATTAGAATTGGCTTCTGCATCTAGGCTTCTTGCCTCCACTTTAGTTAGCAGCCTCTGTCTGCACGGAGGAATTTGTGGGGAGGTTTCCTCCCTCTCAGAGACGGGAATGATCTGTGCAGGAATGCAGGTGCTGAGAGCAGAGAGGCCTGCGGCTACAACCCTGCACCCTCAGCAAATGGCTCAGGGGAAAAGTGGGGCTGTCCAGCCTGGGACTGATCAGCTGTAGAGCCTGGCTAGTACAATCCTGCTGCACAGAGTTCAGGAAGGCCCTGGGCTCCCCCTGTGGCCTTTGCTGCTGTCACTTGGGTCTTTCTTTATGAAAATCTGGTGCCAGTGGTTCAGTTTGAGTAAATGTGACTCCCCTTTTTCTCCTGTTGTTCATTTTAGGCAAGACCATGAACATGACTCCCGAGAATGATGATATCGGGTTTTTGTGTGAGGAGCTGAATGCCCCAGATGATGAGTCTCTGCTTGAGACCTCTTCAAAAATAGCAAAGGTAAATGATCCCAAGAGAGTGGTGTGGGGGCCCAGTGCCTGGGCTCCTGCACATCTCCCTGCTCCCCTCCAGGGTCTCTCGCCCTTTCCAGAGTGAGCTGTCACACCAGGACATCTGTTGTTACCAAGTAGTAGGAGGCTTTTGAGATGTTCATATCTTTTAGGCACACCATGAAAGGAGTAGATACCATGATATGATTGTGCATGTACGTGTGTTTCATGCATGCACATGCACACCCACATAAATGTCAATGGAAAAATAGATGTTGAAGAGAAGCCTCAACTCTTTCCTTTGATTTTTTTTCTGTTTCTTTTATTTGAACATTTATTTGCTTGCATGTCTTTTTTATGCAAGTCCTACGTAAGCCATTCACTCTCCAGTGAAAACAACTATGCCCAATATCTCCGTGTGCTGTTGTGGCAGCTGTGACACCTTCAGTATCCAACTTAATGCTATTGTTAGAATACCAGTTTTGCATATAAGCAAACAGCTTATGGGGAGGCACTTCCAAGTCCACCAACTGCATAAAGCATAAAATCTCTGAATGCCCAGCAGGACTGTAAAGCGATTGCACCCTGCATGTCTGTCCAACTAACAGCCCCCTCAAGTTTTTTCTCTTTTCTGAAGAGCCAGAGCAGAGCTGTGATGTGATGTGGTCTCTCTTGTTTCTCCTTTCTCTCCAGACTGTGTGCAAATACTCCCCCCCAGCACAGGCTGCAGACTTCATTATGACAGTCCTGGATGGCATGCTGTCTGCCAGACCCACGTGTGCTTGGGTGGCTGGAGAGTGGATGACCACCTTTCTGGTAGAATGTGGAAGGGAAATAGTCCAGGAGGTAAAACAGACATTTATTGCCTCTGACTCTGGACTTTTCTCTCTTGGCTGTTGCACAGTGCTTCATGCCCTTGGTGTGTGAAAAGAAATGCACTCTGTGCAGAGCCCAGGGTGTATTGACAGTCTAAGTCAAGCATTAGTATCCACTGCAGGCATTCTGCTTAGTCCAGTGAAAAGGATACTGGCACTTCTAGTCGAAAGTCCCCAGCTGGTCCAGGTCCTTTGCACGAATGAGACAGTTAAAATTGAGATGCACCAGCTTTCCTGTTCCTCCCTCTTTCTCTGGTGTTATGCTCAGCCCACCCTGCTTGGGGGCCTAAGGGGGACAGCACCTACTTCTTCCAGAAGAAGGGGGGTTGCGGCAAGGCATTGGCGTCCTGAGTTCCTCCCTGGGAGGAAGATGACGGTGGCAGTGGGGCTGCCACCTTCCTTCTTGTTCCTGATTCTGCACGTTTTTTGGGTTTTTTTTTTTGATAACATAACCCCTTCTTTGCTCTTTCTTCACTGATCCCCAGTTCCCCATACTCTCAGTTTTGCTGTGTATGGTACATTTTCCATATGTTGGATACCTCCTTCTCCCTGAACCCAGAGTTGCCCAGCCCATGAGGTGATGTTTCTTTCGTGACCAGTTTTTTTCTCAGTTTTTCTCAGTTGTGGTCTGTCTTTGTAATTCCTTGATGTCCCTGTTGGTCAGTGACAGATAGCTGTCACAACAATGGTAACAACAGGTGTTACCCCACATGACTGCACAAAGCTAAGCTAAAGCTCAGATGAGGGAGGTTGTAGGTGCCTGGCCATTAGAGGGTTGCTGTTATGGCTGAATAAGCTCTAGGTAGAGCAGGAGAAGGGTGAACAAGCCTAACCGGGCCAGAGGCCTGCACTGCACAGCCCCTACAGAGCTGTGGCCTACTCCTGGCACCGGTGATACCATATGTGTGGTCTGTGGGGCCATCACGTGAACATGTGGTGGACAGACAGCTTGCTGTTTCTCCAGGGACACAGAGCAAGTTTTGTCTGTATCACTCCCTGGAGGTAGACACCAGCAGGAGAAGCTGAACTCTTCCACAGGACAAATATCCTAGTTGATTTGTCCAAATCCCTGTCATAGTTTCTGACTGAGAAAGGCTTGAACAAATGCCTTCATTTGGGGGACGATCCTCTCCTGTGGGGAAGGGGGGTTTCTTCCTCCTCCTTCCTTATTCTGCTTGGGACTTTTTAATACTTTGGTAACAAAAAAAAAAAAAATCCCTCCTTTTCTCTCTCTTCACTGGTCCCCAATTCCCCATACTCTCGAAGTTTTCCTGTATATGGTACATTTTCCATACGTTGGATACCTCAACCTCAACCAGCGTTGCCCAGCCCATGAGATAATGTTCCTTTAGTGACCAGTTGTTGCCCATTTGTGGTCTGTGTTTGTAGCCCAGGGGCCCCTACTCTTGTGCTGTGTCTGTACTTTCAAGGTCTCTCTGTTCCCAGACAGTTAGGTTACTCTGGAGGGAGTTGAGTGCCCTGGCACAGCCCTGTGTGGCACTTCTAGGGGTTTGAAGAGTGTGTTTGGGATCTTGCATTGCTACAGACATCTTCAAACTTATGCAGCCTATTCTGTGTGAGATGCGCATGTGTGCTCTGTGTGCACAAAGTGATTAGTTGCAAACAGTTTAGCCCAGGTCCATGCACTGATTAATGGAGGGGGGGGGGGGAGTTGCACGTGTGTGTGCATGTGTGTGTATGCCAAGGAGCACACTCACCCCCAAACGTGAGCCAGGACTTAGGGTAGAAGGGATGAAGTTTAGGACTAAATCTAGACAAATTTTCAAGGGAACAGGAATTGTTTATGCACTGAATGATTGTGCCTGAGCCTTGTAGAAGGATGAGAAAAGGATGTGCAGAGCTGTTCTTTCTTGTGTTGCTCCATTCAGGTGCCAGAGATCTTCAACATCATTTATACCCGCATGTGGACGGTGAAGCAGGACACCCTCAGGCCTTTCCTTTTTGGTGCGGTGTTTGTCCTAGCCCACTTTCACCCAGAGACTGTGATCAACAGCCTCCTACAGAAAAGGCTGCCTATGGACAGGTATATGCAGTCCCCACTTCCCCCACTATAGTCAGCGACCCCACAGCTGGACTGGATGAGGGGGAATTTAGTTAAGTAGCAGGTTGCTTTTTCTCCTTGAAGAAAAAAAATATATACGTTGGAAGATCATGTGCTTTTGTCTCTGTCAAGAATGAGGCATTGTAAGCCCCATTCCAGGCAGCAAGCAGGTTTGGCCTCTTGTGAGGGCATCGCAGGTACCAGAGGATATGGGCTCATGGTGAACTTCTGTTTCATTGCAGCGACAGGGTGGAGCTGTGGAGGATGCTGGGGAGAAGCTTCTTTGGGATTCAGGTCCTGAAGTGCCTAATGGAAAAACTGAAGACTGCAGGAAACAACAGCTCCGGGACTGACTGCTCCCTTCATGAGCCAGATGAGAGGCCGGCTTCTTTGGAGCTGCTCACGGTACATTCAGTGGCAGACACATTTCTGCAGCTTCATCTCTGACTTCCTAGACAGTGTTTTAGCCTGAGGGAATGGTGTGCACTTTGGGAATGCACGTGGAGACTCAGAGGATGCTTTGCTGGGGCGTTTGCAGCATTGGCAGTGTGGGAAACAGAGACAGTTTGCTGCTCCCCAGCCTCC
Source organism: Dromaius novaehollandiae (assembly GCF_036370855.1). NCBI lineage: Eukaryota > Metazoa > Chordata > Aves > Casuariiformes > Dromaiidae > Dromaius > Dromaius novaehollandiae. The sequence goes on from NC_088130.1 coordinate 7,802,626, forward strand.
AGTCTGTTGCAGGAGTGATAACTGCAGACAATAAAGGCCAGCAGGCAGGCCATGGGTCTGGTGGGAAAAGCCCTTGTTTTCAGCAGGTGGTTTTTGATCAGATTTCTCTGTAGATAACATGTGCCATCTCTGAGGTGGTGCCCACCCTGCAGACCACAGAGGCTGTCCAGCCCCTGCTTCCAGAGCTCATCCCAGCGCTCCTGAAGCAGATCAGTAACACTCTGGGGAAGGAGATGCCTTTTTCCCAGTGAACATCTGGGGAAGGCTGTTCCTCAAGGGGCACAGGAGTGACAACAACCCTTGCAGGTAAGGAGCAGAAGGGGCAGAGGAAGGAGTTGGCTTTAGTTCACAGACTCAAGCCATGTTCAATCATGGCACTGAGGGAACACTTTGGCCTGCCCTATTTCCTACCTGTGGCAAGAAATTGTTATGGTTGTCGGCACTTTTGTTTTTCCATGGAGAAACTTCATTTCCCAGAGAGGAGGGTGTTATGCAGATGGTACCACTGATTGCTCTAGTCTTGTCTCCTGTGTATCCTCACCTGCAGAGTCTTGTTTCTCTCCTTCTCTGCTGGTCCCCAGTGGGCAGTGTGACCAGGAGGGACTGTAGATAAAACCTCGTGTGTTACTGGGCAGGCCACACTGCCCTGGAAATGGAGGAGGCCATGGACTGCCTTTGGAGCTGTAGGAACTTGTGCTACCCATGGGACTGGCAACTGGTCATTTCGGTAAGGCCAAAACATGTTTGCTCAGTCAGTGTCTGACCCAGGGAAATTTTTTTCCCCCTCTAGTCTATCTTTGTTTTGCTTTGGCTTTGTCTGTTTGCTGTAATTATTTTTTAATAGTGTTTGTTTTGATTCCTGTGGAAATGTTTCTGACTGACAGTCTCTAGGTGCTTCCTTCTTTGCTGAATTGAAGCAGGAACATGATTGCTGTGTCCCCGAACATGACACAATTGAGCTCCCTGTGCTTAGGCTGAGTGGTGCCATTTCATGCCCTCTGAGGGAGCAGCAGATCATTTCTGGGAGCAAACTTCCTCCCAGCCTGATCGCCTTGCTGGGAGCTGGGCTCTCGATGGCAGTGGAGCCTGTGCTCACATGAGAGGAGCTCTGGGCTGGCCTGTATGGGAATTGCTGCAGATCCTAGCAGATCTTGGGGTGCTGCATTTTTATGCCCTAAAGGCTTTGCTCATTTAATTTGTGGCCTTGCAAGGTGTGACTGACTGTCCCACTTGTGCTGTGCTGCCTCCTTGGGCAGTTGTGCCTGGTGTGCTCAAGGTACCCACATCTGGGGATTTGGCCACGGCATGGGCATTCCTCCCCTTAAAATCTATACCCCCAATCTGGGGGCCCTCCCCAAGTGCCTTCCTCATAGAGCTGCAGTACTCTGCTAACGTTCCTGCTCCTAAAGGACAGGAGAAAATCAATGCTGTCTGTTGTCTGCAAGTTATTCTTTGTAAAATGTTTTTTTAGAAGAGCCTTTCAGTATTCCCTGGGGTTTTAGCATAGAATAAGTAAGAGACTTGGGATTTTCCCATGCTGTTAGTGGGTTTGGGGCATCAAAAAGGATGGAAAGGCCAGTTTCCTTTTAGCTTGGGAGACTTCAGGGCTATAAAGTTTCATTTCAGGGTACATTGCATTTTTCTCAGTGGGGTTTAGAATGACTGAGTGAACTCCTCCCAAAGTGGCTGAGCTTTGTTAGCTCTGCTCAAGATGCATCTTTTTCTAAACTGCTCTGGCTTAAGATCCATTTATTTATTAATTTATTTTCTAACAGGCTTTCTATTGAGGCATTAGAGGTTGTGCTGGGCAACCGCATTGACAAAAGATGGCTGTTTTCTCAGGAAGCAGTGTCCGCTTCCCTTGATCCCCAGGCTCACCACAATGGCGTGTGTCTCCTGACTAGGTAAGAGCCCCAAGGATGCACCTTGCCTTCTCATGGGTGGCTGTGACTAAGGATCTGGCTGGTGGGTCCCTTCCTTTCTGCCTTGAGGGCTGTCCTGAGTGTCAGAACATCATCTGCATCAAAGCAGGTGAATTTCTGAGGGCCCTGGGCTATTGCCTCCCTGTGTGACTGTGTGTTGCCTCCTTGCCCTCTGTTTGCAGTGTCCTGCTCTGTGCTGGGATAGTCTCGCTGCCTGTAGTACAGACCCTGTCCTGATGGCTGGCCTCCCAGTCAGCAAACCTGCAGGTCATGGCTACAGCTTTCTTTGCTGAGGTAAGACAGGAGGTGGGAATGGAGGGGCCCACAGGTATTTTATCAAGAAACTGCTTTTGGGATGGCTCTTTCTGTGGAAAACCCCACACGAACACCTGCAGGAGACGTCCCCCAGATACTGAACAGCTTTGCTCTCCACAGTGCCCTGTCCCTGCAGCCCCAGTCTGTGCCTGTGGCTAGGAGGAAAGCCCCTGAGGTCTGTAGGAGTCCGTCAGTGAGAACTTTTTTGTGCAGGACTCCATGGGAGGGGACAAGGACTAAAGGACTGGGGTGGTGGGCATGTTGAGGAAAGGAGTGATGTGGTGGCCTAATGGGTTCAGGTTTGTGAGTGGTAATGGGGATGGTTGTGAAAGGCCCAGGGTGGGGACCAATGTTTTGTTACAGGGGAGTTTGTGCCATGCTCAGCATGTTCGGGGGTGGTTCCTGGTCTGGGTCAGAGGGCCCGTGCAGCACCATGCACAAAGGGGCAACCAGTATCAGCCAGGGAGAGGCCTCTGTTCAACACCTGGCAAAATGGGAGGATGCTGTTGTGGGAGAGGGAAGGGGGTCTGTGCAGCACCCAGCCAAACCCGGGGACTCAGTCTGTGTCCCTGTGGAGTTCCCTGCTCCTGGCCCTGCTCTGATCTCTGTGGGAAAGGCCTGTAGTGGGAGCGGCTGGGAGTGACCTGTGCAGGGGAGTTGAAGGATGCTATGCACCAAGTCTGAGATGGGCCCATGCTCACTGCCCCACAAGCTCACCTGGGACCCCAGGGCTATGGGCAAGGACCCCAGAACAGGCTGTTACCCCTATATCCATCCTTTGTCCTTGGACTCTGTGTCCCTTCTGTTGATTGGGAGGAAAGCTGTGTCCCCAGCAAGGACTCGGAAGGGGCATGAGTTTTACCACTGAGCCTTCTGACCTTCCCAGTGACCTTACAATATGAGGTCAGTGGGGTCTGTTGGGGGAGGATTCCCCACTCCTGGTCTCCCTGTCTGATACAATTCCTGGGAGCACTTCTGCTCTTGCCCTTGAGCCAGGAGGTTTCTGACCATCAAATTCCTGCTGATGATGCTAGTTTTGCATCCAAGTTGGGATGTGATGATCTCTTTCCTCCAATTTTCCAGCAACATTTCAAATAATGAGTTTTCCCTCCAAATTTCTTTCAGGCCCCTCAGATTTATGTCAGTGCATCTGTAAAGAGCCCAGTCCATCCCCTCAGTCATTAAGGGAACTGCTTAGTGGGACTATACGCAGGGCAAGGCTCTGCAGAGCTGCACTAGCCCCCACAGGCTTCCCTTTGGGAAACACATGCCCCTTCCTGGACACCTGGGCTCAGGAAGAAGGCATTTGGGAGACATTTCATTCACTTGAGCCCCACAGGAGATGTGGAAAGGCCACAAACATATGACTCGAATCCCCATTCTAGGAGGTGCTTTTGTGTAAAAGTCAACACCCAGGATTTTTTTTTTTTTTTTTTTTGTTGCTATTTCACTCAAGAGGAAGAGAATAATCAGGGGAAACTTTATGAAAATATTGCCTTAGTTCCTCTGTATATCAGCTATAGGTTGCAAATGTTAAACACAGGCTCTGTTCCATGTTATTCCACACAAAGACACACTTATCCAAATCAGAAAGAGCAACCATGGGGTTCACTGGGAACCATTTCTTGGAAAGAGTTAGTCATGAAGGACATCACAAGCAGAGAAGCGGCTAGTCCGGTAGGCAGAGGCCTAGAGAAGCAAACGTGCTCATGCAGGAAACACAACATGCCCAGAAGGGGTGTGAGGGTCAGTGATTTCTCGCTGATTTTAACCAGTTACATTTAATTTCCATCAGACAGCAGTCACCACATCATTGAATACATGGGAATAGCATGGCATCAGTGGGTAGAACAGTTCAGAGAGAGATACTTTGACTTTATGCCACGTTACTAGAAAATAACACCGAAAGGGCCCTTTTACAGTCCTGGCTGCCAAATTGCCCCAGGACCATAGGAGATCATCAGTCAGGGCTCTGGCTGCAGCCCCCAGCCCTCCCTGGCATCTCTCCCACAGGCCTGGGGAGTCCAGGGAGGGGGGAGGGAAGGAAGGAGGGAGGGAGGGGGAGGAGCAGAGGAGGCCAACAGAGCCCTGGGGACCCAAGGGCTGCTGTTGCTAAGCAGCACGGGGGGGGGGGGGGAGGGGGGAGCATATGGAGGTCACATGACCTGCAGCTGGTGCTGTTGCCAAGCAATGCCAGGTGGGGCCACGGACGGCCCTGGGGGAGGTGTCCCTGGCCTGGGGAGGCGACTGGAGCCAGGCAGGGCAGGGGTGGCGGTGGTGGGGTGGTGTGTGGGACTGTGAGCGTTGGGGAGCCAGGCCCTCCGCGGCCCCCAGCCCTGCTGCCCGGCAGGGGGCACAAGGCTTCACTTGACTGGACAAGGCTGGGAACAACCTGATCTCCTGAGCCCTGCCTTGGGCTGGGGGTTGAACCCAAACCTACAGAGGTTCCCGCCAAAATCAAGGAATCTGTGCTTCTGTGACTTTAATCCCAAGGGGGCAGCACATTTGGAGCTGCCACTTCCACGGCTGACCAAGGGTTGGCATCTCAGAGCCACCCATCACCTTGAGAGGCCTGACTTCTTGTGAGATTGCATCTGAGCTGTCTGCAGGGCTCTGGGCAGGCACAAAGGGGAGAAACGGCTCTGACTGGTTTGCTAAACTTCTTATTTCTCTGATGGATTGGGGTGGATTACTGCCCTGGCTGGGAAGACAATGCAACCAAGACCCAGGTCCAACAGAAAGCCATTCAGGAGTAAGATCATGACTTTCTTCAGAAGAGTCAGGACAACCTCAAAGACTCAGGGAAGCTCCAGGAGCTTCAGAAACTGCAGGCCTGAACCTCAGCTGACAGAAACCAGCAGACCGTGAGTGGTCCCTGCCTCACACCAGCTCTCTCCAAGCAAGGACCGTGGTCCCCACCCATCCCCATCCCAGGTCCCCCAGAAGGGCACTGTGATGGCAGGCTGGGCACCAGCAGCGGAGCCAGACCCTCACTTCTGAGCGCTCCCAATCTCCCCTATCCTGCCGAGACTCCCCACGGACGGCACTGCTCTCTCCAGCTACCTTCTCCCATGGGGAGCAGCAAGACACTGGGGTCACCACTGGTCCCAGCACAGTGGACCTGGCCACTGTGACACGCGGGAGCCCACACGCCTCACACAGGGTTGCCAGCCAACGTGGGGCTGTGTGTCAGGGACACGCTGCAGGGCGGAGAGGAACAGGCATGGCCACAGGTGGGGACCCCCAAGGGCCCCAACACGTAGAATGTCCCAATTCTCCATCCCTTGGATTTCCTTTTATTCACCCAAGGGCTTTGAACAGGGACTTTCTCTGAACATCCATTCACAGCCCCATTCAGGGTCAGTTCCCACCTCAAGGGATCACAGATTAAGTGGTCCCAAGGGGCTTGGAAAGTCCCTTTCCTCTGCTTTTGCCTCATCTTCTCCAGAAAGGAGGCTCCTGTGGAGATGTGGCCCAGGCTTGTGTCTATGTGTGGCATTGCCTCTGTCTCCTCCCAGAGCCTGTGCACCCCTTCTCCACTCAGGACATAAATGGGCAGAAAATTGGAGACCTCAAACCTGTTTCAGTCCCAAATGTGCCTTAATGTGGACACACAAAGGACAGAGACCCTGTTCAGACCTGGAAGGATATGTCCTCATGCCCAGAACATGCCATTGCCCCACGACCCTTCTTAGAAAAGTCATTTGCTCTCTTCTGAGTCGTGCTGGTCCCTGGCCTTTGGGTTTAGCTCTAGGTAAGGCATGATTTCTGAGGTCAGGTGAAATTGCTCCAACCTCCAAGCCCATTTAAACTGTTTGTGAACTTCTCGGGGACGCTTTTGTTCAGGTTTGAAGGGGTTATTCTGCCTTTAGCTATACCCATTCCCTGGGGACATAAATTAAAGAGATGAGAGATTTTTACCAGTGAGCTTCCTGCAGGGCTGTTGCTGGACAGCTCACATGGCTGCTCCTGTGTGGCCAAGCTCTGGGAGCAGCAGGATTTTGCTCCTTTTTCCCCATTTGAGAGGGCCTCTGCCAGGCCTAGTGCAGGGGACAGGGTCAGCTGGGCTGTACCACACCCAGGGGCAGAGGGGAGGGAGGTAACATCCAGGCCATACCATGGCTGGGGATGTAGAGGGTGACAGCTGGGCTGTACCACGCCCAGGGACATGGCAGCACAGCAGGGCAGTGGGAACAAGGGGCCACTTCAGCCTCGGCCCATGTGGCACTGCCATTGGGCTGTCTGTATGTCTCTCAGGACACAGATTGGCTCGCTGCCTCCAACTTGCTAGCTGATTGGTCAGCTGGCACAGGGAGGGCAGGGCCCAGCTGGGAGCATGCAGGGCCAGGGGGCCCTTAGGGCCAGGCAGGGCTCAGTCCCACTCTGACTGCATTGGCATAAAGAGCCATGTAAGAGTTTGCCCTGATGGTGCTGACATGGTTCCTCACCATGGAGGAACAGGACATTTTGAAATTTACCATCAAGACTGTGACCTCAATCCCAAGTTCTGACAGGGGCAAGCATCTCTCTGCAGGGCTGGGGAGCCCATTGGGGGACTGCCTTGAGAGCCTGCCTCCATGGGTATAGCCACAGTGTAGGTTCACTTCCCTTTTTCCATGTTAAAAGAAATGGAAAAGCATGACAAGAGGAAGGAAATGCACAGCAAACTGTGAGAAACAAATAGAAATGCCTGGAGAGTGATGACAGGTGATGTGTGTGAAACTTCTTATCACATTAAAAACATCAGCATGTTTTCTATTAAATGCCCACATTTGGAAGCATTATTTCTTATTCTTTGCACCTATAGCAGGTGTATCCAAAGAAAAGAGTTGTGTGGTAAAATCAATTTCATAGAGTCACAGAAATGGTGAGGTTGGAAGGCATCTTTGGAGATCGTCTAGTCCAACCCCCTGCTCAGAGCATGAGGCATCCAGGGGCTCTACCCACTTCCTCGCCCCAAACTGCTGTGGGGTGGCTGAGGAGTTTGCCCTCCTCCTCACCCCACACCATCATGGGGTGGCCAGGGGCTGCATCCTCTTCCTCACCCCACACGGGTTCCCTGATCTTGGGTACCTCCCAAACCCCAGAAACTACCTGCCCCCCTCCCCATTCCTAGCGCCCCCCCCCCCGATTTGCCTTACTGCAGGCCCTGCACCCAGCTGCCCTCAGGTGTCCCAACCCCCTGGCTGCCCCTGGGGACACAGGGACCCCCCCCCCCAACCTCCCTATTTTGGTCCCACATGGGAAACCTGGGGCTCAGAGGTGGCCCTTCATTGATTGCACTTGTGTAATTAGCTAACGAGCAGCACCCCTCCCCCCCCCCCAGCCACCCCTGGGACACATCGCTGCAGTGATGATGATAGGGCCCTTTGTGATACCTGTAGTTCCCCCTGTTGTGACCCCTGTGGACCCCCATGGTGTCACCTGGCACCCCATGGCCCCTCAGTGCACAGGGAGGAGGACAGCTGGGATCTCCCCAGGGAGAGCAGCTCGCAGCGGCTGCCGGCAGGTGAGTGGCACCAGTGCCTGTGGCACTGCAGGGCCCCAGTGCTGGCTGGGGGTGTGGGGCCAACCCCACAGGACCTTACCGGCAGGGAGAGAGGTGTCGAGGACCAAGAGATGGGGACACCATGCTCCCCAGCCAGCTCTGATGGCTCATCCTGTGCTCTCAGTGCCTGTCCAGGCTCATTGGCTACCAGCTGCTGGGACCTGTGGGAAGAGCAGAAGGACGCCCTGGATAGCATTCGGGACTTCCTTGCCAGCAAGAACAAGGTATCCACAGGCATTGCCACCAGGGCTGCGTGGGCATCAACGTCAGGACACTTGGGCATGCACGTGCAGGCACCAACCTCCTACCCTAACCCTAATCCAAATCCTAACCCTAACCCTACACCTTCCCTAACCTGAAGCCCTCCCTGCAGTCACGGACCTCTCTGCATTGTGCACCCAGGTGCTGCTGGAAGAGGACCCCCATGACCCCCAGCCCGGCACAGTGTGGCAGCAAGCTGTGGTGGCCATCACAGCCATGCGGTACCTGCCCCAGCCCCGGGCATTGCAAGCGGCACTGCTCCCAGCTGGGGCAGCTCTTGGGCCTCTGCCCCCCCCCCCCCCGGCATGGCTGGGCCTGACTGTGGGGCAGGTGGGGGGCTGGAGGGTTTCCCCTGAAGGGGAGGCAGGAGATGGCAAGGGCATCAGGCCACCAGGGCCAGTGTCACTGGGGTCCCATGCTGGGATGCAGTCACTGAGAGCTGCATGAAACTTCCTGCGTGTTTCTTGCCATACAGCAGGGTGAAGCTGGAGCTGGAGGACACAGAAAAACAGCCTCCTCCAAGCCTGCATTGCCAACATCTCGCTTCCCCCCAAGGGAGGACCCGCAGGTAGGGGCTGAGGGAGCTGCCAGGAGCCAAGTGCTCATCCTGGCTGTCAGGGCCAAGCTGGGGCAGAATCCATCTCGGCTTCCCCCCCTTTCCACATCCTGGGCAACCTGAATGACAAGCTGCGGGTGATGGCCTTCACGTTGCTGATCTCCGGCCTCCTGGATCTGCAGAGTGTCGTGGAGCTCGGGCCCTGGTGAGCACGGGGGGGCTGTGGGGCTCCTCCTGCACTATGCCTTGGACTGCCCCAAGGATCCTGTCCACCCCTCCTGCCCCAGTGATGGGCGCAGGGTTTGTTTGGAGGAGGGCAGGGACAGGAGCCATGGGGATGGGATCTGGCGATTACCGATTTGGGGCATTTCTCAGCCTGGGACTGACTGGTTGCTTCTCTCCCCACCAGGTCCTGCTGCCCTTCACAGAATCCCCATGGCCGGACGAGCACCAGTGGGCTGTGGGCAGGATCGCCCAGCTGAGCGAGGTCCTGGCCTGCTCCACCTTGACAGAGGTGAGGTGCAAATAAGCTGGGACATGAGCAGGGGCCTGATAGGACCCCAGTGCCAGTGTCGCCTCTCCACTCACAGGTCTCTCCCTACTCTGATGATGTCAAAGAGGGCTGCAGGGTCCTGGGGACGAAGTATTTCCCCATTGTGGGGCAGCTGCTGGGATGCCTCACCCTGTGCAGCTCCAGTGCTGAGCTGGAGACTGCCCAGGTGGCTGCTGAGGCCCTTTTCAACCTCTGCCAAGTCGTCATCCAGTGAGAAAGTGCTGCGGTGGCAGTGAGCCAAGGCCCTCCTTTCAGCATTGCCTGCACCCATGCTCGCTGCCAGCCCTGCATTTCTCCTTGACCACTGTGTTCCCTCCTGTCCGGGCTTTAAGCTCTGAAAGGAAATCCCAGAGTACACCAAGATTTCCAGGGAAGCCGACAGTGACCAGGCTGGCCTTCTCCAACCGTAACATTACTGCAGTGAGGGTCTCCCCATTGGCCCTGGGAGGGACAAGCTGGGTCATCATCACCAGTGCCCCGGCCCCATGCCCTCAGAGCACTTGGTGCATGGTGCCTTTCCTCCCACAGATGTTTGCGAAATACCTATCCACCACTGAGTAGATGGCTGTGGTCCTCGTGGCCATTGACGGAATGAAGGATGCGAGCACCTACGACACCCTGGCAGCCACCCTCATGCTGGGGGAGATGACAGGATGCTGCGCCACCAAGCTGGAGCACATAAGCCACTGCCCCCCCCCCCCCCCCCCCCAGCAATGGCCCCTGAACACTGGGCTTCCAGGTGCAATTTTAGTCTAGAAAGGGTCACGTTTACCTGTGGCAGCATGCCAGTGCCAAAGCCTCCCTCCTCCATGTCCCCTCCAGGTGCAGCTGATTGTGATGCACATCTACAAGAACCTGCCATGCATCAGTGAGGCTGCAGCCCTGGATGTCCTCAAGCTTGTCCAGCTCTTCCTGACCTGTCTCTACCCCAGTGAGGTGTTCACTGGCCTGTTGAGCTGCTCCCCAACCTCTGACAGGTGGGTCACCCACTGTGGCCAGCCTGGAGGCAGAAGCCTTGGGGCTGGAGTTCTGCTTCCCCCTTCCCCTGTGGGGCCAACAGCTTGGCAGACTCTGGGGAGGGCAAGCAGGACACCTGGACCCTGACCAGGACCTTTCTGGCTTGGGGTTCACAGAGTTGCCGTGACCACGTGGGAGGTAATGGTCTCCCTGTCCTTGACAACTGAGAAGGTGCTGCAGGAATTTCTCTGTGTGCTGCAGGACCAGCTCCTCTGCAAGCCAGGCACTACCATCCAGGACCTCACCTGCATCCTCCCCCTGACCATGAGTTGCCCCATGGGCTTGCAGGGTAAGGGAGGCCTCCCCAAGGATGTGGCCACAGCACTAACGAGGACTGTCTCTGGGGTCTTTGCAGGCAACCTGGGCACCGTTCCTCATCCTCTCACAGCACACCTGCAAATAGGAGATGAAGGTGCTCTTCCCCCACCTCTACCTGGCTGTCCTCTTCCAAATATCCTTCACCCTCATCTGTGTGTGGGATGACATTTGCACGTTTGGCCAAGAGGACAAACTCACAGTTCTGAACCCTGTCAGGTACCCCGTCCCCCTGTCTGTCCCTTTCTGTCCCTGTTGGAGCATGGGGGGATGGACCAGTGCTCTGCTCCCTGGGCAGGACATCAGTGCAAGCCATGGAGGCACTGCTATTCTGCGCTGGGTATGGGGACCAGGTCACCACCATGCAGCAGAGGGGTGGCTGGGACATGATCAGCTGGACTGAGACCCACTTCATGGGGGTTGCCTTGCTGGACAGCCCCCCTCCCCTCCTTGGCCCCCCAGCCCAGCCTGGGGGGCGGTCCTGGTGGGGGTGCCTGCCCTGCTCAGCCCCCACAGCATCTCTCGCTCCTGCCAGAAAGATGCAGGGGAACCCCCTGGATGAGCACGCTGACATTTTCCAGCACCTGATCCTGGCCCTCAGCATCAAGGACAAGTGCCAGGAGGTCACTTCCATGGCCACCTTCATCAAGGTTCAACCCGGGGCACTGACATGAGTGGGAAGGGGTGGGTGCCAGCCCTCTGAGCTCCATGCCTTCTGAAAGGCTAGGGGGCTCCAGACAGGGACAGGATGAGGGGACAAGGGTGAGGGGCACGAATGGGGTCGGGGATGAGGGGCTGTAGATTGGGCTGTGGACTGGGTTGGGGATGGGGCTATGGGGATGAGGACAATGACCAGGGGCCAGGGCAGGAGATGAGGGGCCATGGAAAGAGCCAGGGGCAAGGCTGAGCAGGAGGTGATAGCAGAGACACCATGCCACATGCCCTGGTCCCAGTCCCAGGGGCAGCCACCAGGCACTGTGCCACCCCAGCCACATGTCATTGCAGCTGCTGCAGTGCCCTGAGCTGCATGTGGCAGCCAATGAAGCGGTGCTGAGCCTCTGCCAGGCACAGCTTGACAGCAAGCTCCTGGTCATGCGCTAGCTAGTGCTCCGTGGCCTCCTCGCCCTCTCTGAGCAACCCATCATGGTGAGTGAGCACCTGCCATCGGTGCCTGCATCCAGAGCGTTTCCACAGCCAGCTGTGTGAGGAAAACGCTGCATGCCTCCCCACAGGCAAGGAAGATGCAGGAGCTGATCCCACATGTGGTGAAGCAGCTGCAGGATGCCAACGGGGAGGTGGACACCAAGGTGCAGGCAGTGCCGTGCAATGTGCTGTGCCATGCTGACCCGCAGCAGGCCGGCCTCCTGGCAGTGTGGCTGGCCCATGAGCTCCTGGCCCTCTTCCCCAACATGAGGATGGTGGCGGGGAGCTGGGGTAGAGGCCCTTTTCTGGTTCCCTGCCACTACTGTTGAGGCCACCACGCTTTTCCTGGCAGGAAGTTGTATAGGTGCAAGAGCTGGCCATGGGGCTCTTTGGGGAGCTGCTGGGCTGGGCAGCAGGCGACGAGAGGGAGCAGATGAAGCAGCTGGCACGCCAGGGGCTGCTGCCCCTCTTCTTCCACCTCAGCAACCCACACCCCAGCGTGGCACAGGTACGGGGTGCAACGGTGGGCTGTGAGGGTACCTGGGCAGTGGCCATGGAGGGGGCCCTGGCTGGGCTGTGGGGCCAAAACTCATCTCCTTGCTTTTCCCCAGACTGCCCTCGCGGGCATGGCGGAGCTCCTCAGCTGGAAGCAGCTCCGGGAGCTGGCCAAGACAGCACAGACCTGACACATTGGCGAGTGCCTGGTGAGGAGGCCCTGGCCATGCAAGCCTCTATTCCAGCTGGGCCAACCTATGTCCCAGCATTGCCAGTGCCAGTCCCAATGGTGCCAGCTCCATCCTAGTGGTGCCAGCCCTGTCCAGACTTTACTGGCCTCTTTCCCAGTGGTGCCAAGCCTGTCCCAGCTGTGCCAGCCCCAGTCCCAATCATGCCAGTGCCTGTCCTGTCTGTGACAGTTCCTGTCACAATGGTGCCAGCTGTTAACCTGGTGGTACCAACACCTGTCCCAGATGTGCCAGCTCTGTCCTGGCTGTTCCAATGCCTGTCCCAGGGAGGGGGGATGGATGTCCCAGGGAGGGGAATGGGCCCAATTGTGCCAAAGCCCTAACTGGGATCCCTGCAGCTGTGAGGGGCTGGGCCAGCAGCCAGTAAGTACCTGAGCCAGACCTGCCGGTATCTGGAGGACCCCCAGGCCCCTCTGCTTCATCTATGAGACCACCCCCATGTCCCCAACTCTCTCCCCATTGCCTGGAACCAACTCCCCAAAGCAAATATCCCTCTCTACAATGGCCAGGTCCTTCTTTGCAGCCTTGGGTCCCTCTCCCCAGTCCCCTGGTCCCTCTCCCCAATGCCCGGGGCCCTCTCCCCAGTGTCCGGGTCCCGGCTCCCTTTCCCCAATGCCCTTTTCCCTCTCCCTAGCCTCGAGACCCTCTCCACAATGCCCAGGTCCCTCTCCCCAGAACATGGGCCCCTTTCCCCAGCTCCAGCCCCCTCTCCACAATTCCCGGGTCCGGCTTGATGACAGGCCATTTGTGCCTATGGCTTGCTGGGCAGCTCACGGACTGGCACAAGGAGAAGCTGGAGCATATTTGCAGCCATATGTGGAGCATGCGGGGTCAGCCAGGCCTCATGGTCAGCCATGCCCTCTTCACATGAACTGGGCAGTGAATCTCCCATTTAGCTCATGGAGGTGGACATCCTCAGAGCAGTCTGGAAAGGGATTCAGCAGAGCAGCCCTTAGCTGCTGACATGCAAGTATCTTGTGACATTTTTCAATGCCCTCGGATATCCCATCTGGTGTCTAGCTGTTGCTCCAGGTGAGTGCTAGTCTCCTGTGTGTCCCATGTTTTATTTACCAGCCCTCTGCAGGTGTTTTTGCAAACCACCAGTCTTCTCAAGTTCCCGTCTTTAAACCACTGACACAAACTCTAGGTTTTTAGGGTGAGCTGAGTCATTCTCCAGACTGTGCTGGCTATGCAGCACTGCACTCAGTGCAGTGGTATCTCAGACACCCTGCAGACAAGTAGACACCCCTGCTGTTGAGACTGAATGTTTTGGATAGGATACCACTTCACCCCTCTTTCTTTCCCCATTCCTTCTACCCCAATTTGGCCCACCCCGCAGTAAACACCTCAGCATTGGTCAGGGCCCTCCACACCCAGGTTGGGATTTTTAAGTCCTTTCTGTTGGAGGGCACCCATTATATCCAGTGATGTTGTAGGGAGGAGAGGTAACAGAGCTGTTGTGAATGAATTTATCTTTATTGGGTGGGAAGGTCTTTGCTCTGTTGAAGCCCTGCTCCTCATCCTCTTCCTCTGCAGTTCCCTCTTGACACTGCTGGGAAACTCCACAATAACCATGTGGCCAGCACTTCTGCTGCCCTGTGTCTATTTTGCTGGCCAAAATTCTCCTTCCTATATAACATCATCACCTTTGTAGTATTTCCCAATATACTGGTCAACACACCTTTTGGGTCCAAGACCATCACATCCTTCCTTTCTCTTTTTCCTCCTGTTCTCCAGTGAAGACTTCATCTTGCCCTGTAGTTCCTTGCACCCTCCTTCTTGCCCTTCTTGAAGGTGGGTGTGATGTTTGCTTTTTTCCCAGACATCAGGAACTTCCCCCAGTTGACATGGCCTTTCCAAGATGATAGGAAGCAGCCGCACCATGACATCACCCCATTCTCCCAACACCCTTGAGTGCATCCCTTCTGGAGGCATGGACTTGTGTACGCCCAACTGGCTTCAGAGCTCCCTAACAGGATCCTCCTCGAATGAGGGAAAAGCTCAATTCCCACAGACATTGCTAGGTGGCTGAAGGACCTGGGAGGTCTGAGGGCAAACTTTACCAGAGAAAAGCGAGGCAAAAAGGGTGAAGAGTATCTCAGCTTTTCCATGCTCTTTGTCATTAGGTCCCTTGCCCCATTAAGCAATGGGCCCACACTTTCTTTTTCCTTCCTTTTCTTACTGATGTATTTGCAGAAGCCCTTCTTGTTGCCCTTCACATCCCTCACTGCTTCCAGTTGAACTTTGGCTTTCCTCATTCCATTCCAGCACGCTCAGGCTGTCTCTCTCTATTCTTCCAGGTAGCCCGTCCCTGCTGCTACCTGCATACTTCCTTTGTTTATCTGAGCTCAGTGAGGAGTTTCCTGTTCATCTGTGCTGGCCTAATGCAACTCTTGTTTGACTTGCTGCACATTGGAATGGCCCGTCCTTCTGCTTTGAGGGTTTTTTTCCTGATAATCAGGCAGCTGCCTCAGTCCTTTTTACTTCCAAGGAAGTCTCCCAAGGCATCCTGCTCTGAAGACAGCTGGACAAGCCCAAATCTGCTCTTCTGAAGTCCAGGGTGGACTGCTACAATTTGTCTTGCTCACATCTCTCAGGGTTTTCAACTTCACCATCTCACTCTCACTGCAGCCAAAGCTGCCCTGCACCTTAACAGCTTCAGCCAGTCCTGCCTTGTCTTTCTCTTTAAAACGAGTAGAGCATTTCTCCCCCAGTCAGGTCAGGGATCACCTGCCACCTCCCCCCTCAGCTGTGCCCTTCTAGCAGAGGTCCATAGCCTTCAAAGTCCCCAGTGAGTACCAGGGTATAAATTTGTGTTGCTTCCTCCAGCTGTCTTAAGGAGACCTCCTCCACTTCTTAACCTTCACCAGGGTCTCTATAGATGTCCTCCATCATGTCACCCACAGGGCCCTGTGCTCTGATCCTTACCCACAAGCTCTTGATTGGATCATCACATGCTGCAAGGCAAAACTCTGTGCATTTGAGCCAATACTTTGCACAGAGCACTACTCCCACTCCTCCTCCCCTTCCCAGCCTTTCTTACATGAAGACTCCAATAACTCCAGTTGTGTTTTCATGATTGAGGAAGGGGATCATGTGTGGAGGGGTGGAAGAAGAGAGAGCTCTGAGAAGAGACTTCCCTCTGCTGAAGCCAAGTCTGTGTCCTCACTATGGACCCCTGACCTCATGGAAAGGGCCAGTTATGACAGTGAAGGGGGACAGAAGCTGAAGATTTGTCATATGATTGCCTTTGGGCTACAGTCAGGCATGTGATTTTGGGTGTAGGAACAATACAGCCAGGCTGGACTCCTGACTTCCTGAGGGGTGATTGTGGGATAGAGTGGGGAGAGCCTGGACACCTTGGTACCTGGTGAAGGAAGTGAGGGTCTAAACTCTCCTGATGTTTGGAAAGGAGAAAGGAGGACCAGATTCTCTTGTCCTGTACCTTGTTGGAAATCGGAGGCTTTCCCTACAGGCATCACAGACGTGCTGGGAAATGCCTTCAGATGTGGCTCTCTGTATTGCTGCTCCCAGGACTTCAGGGAGAAGCTGGTCTTTTGAGAGGTCAGGACAAACGCTGCCTGAATTTTAGTGCCTTCCTCAGTGGGTGACAGATTTCCCTGCCTTCCTCCTTCACTCTGGCTGCATCATCCTGAACCCCAAGCAGCGCCATAGCCCAGCTGGACAAGATGGGCAGCCACCAGAGCAGGATGGGGAAGTGCTGTTTCTGAGCAGTCCCCACAACCACTGCGATCAGCTCAGCCCCAGCCACAGTCACCAGGCAGACCAGCCAGGAGGGCAGAGGGTGGAGAGGAAAGGCCTTTTTGGGGGGCACTCGGACACCCCAGCAGTTTTGGAAATCTCCATGAAGATCTCTTCACCATGAATGGTGGGAAGGGATTCCCCTGTCATGACCAGATGATCCCCAGCACCTACAGCATCTCTTCTTGTAGTCAGATTTTGGGCTCTCTCCTCCTTCTCTCATCTTGGGTTTTTGTCTGGGAGCTATCTCAGTACTGCTGCAGTC
Organism: Dromaius novaehollandiae; assembly: GCF_036370855.1. Classification (NCBI taxonomy): domain Eukaryota; kingdom Metazoa; phylum Chordata; class Aves; order Casuariiformes; family Dromaiidae; genus Dromaius; species Dromaius novaehollandiae. The sequence continues at coordinate 7,819,026 of NC_088130.1, forward strand.
TCCATAGACTGCCCTTCTCGCACAGTGAACAGCTGAAGCTGAACTAGCGACCCTCTAAAGCTCTACTGACCACCTGTAAAGAGGAGTTAACATCTGAGGGGAACAGGCCTAAAGCCCATCCATGCCCTAGGCTCTGGAGAAGAGCTGGGTAGAGGCTTTCCATAAAGGAAGGAGGCGCGAGAAGGGAAGCTAGCTCAGCCAGGGACTGAAGGCACTGGGGGACATGGAGTGGCCCCACTCTTTCCACACCAATGCGAAGGGCAAAGAGCAGAGCTGCAGCTAGAGCCAGAGGAGCACAGCCGGAGTGTGGGATTGGGGGAGGAAAGGGTGTGAAGGAGGGAGAGCCATGATTATGTTTGAAAATGCTGACCCAGGAGGCTTCTCCACCTGACACTTATTCCCCAGGCTCCCTGGGCACACCACTGGGAAAATGAGGTGCTATGAAGGCACAGAGTGGCCTGTGGTAACATTGGCCTCAGCCTGGGCTTAATCGCCCACAGGCTGGCACTGGAGTCCCTGCCTCCAGGCCTGAGTGCTGTTGGCCACACTTTGGCACTGAGGGCCTGTTCCGATGCCCACATGCTTCCCTACTTCCTCCATTTCCACCCTCTGCTTTGAATCCCCAGCAGAACTCTTCCCAAGGTCCCCTACTTTATCTGCTAGAGACACATACCTTTCTGGGACACCTGAGGGTGTCTCAGATCATAGGAAGCACCTACAAGGGTGTGGGCAACTGTGCTTAACAGGACATCTCCACTAGACACAGCAGTAACCAGGGTCATGGGTGAAGTTACAGACCCCTACACTGGAGGGAGCTCTCATTTTAGCTGAAATAACTTTATTCTCTTTAAAAAAAAAAAAAAACCAACAAACTTTTAAAGAAGGGCTCATCAATTAGCTTTAAATAAACAAGCAAGCCAGTGATACTTTTCCCATTTCTGTGGCACACCAGGCCTATATTTCTCTAAAGACTTTCCCCGCCCATCCCACAAGCATACACAATATTGCACCCTTCTAAAGCAAAGTTTGGGTCAGAGTATATGCCTGCCCAAGTCCTCCATGCCTACATGAAAGAGAAACAGAAGTGATTTATTCCTTCAGGACAACAGCTACTGTGAGCTCTGGGTGCAGGCCAGGGCTCTTGTGAGCACTTTTCCCAGGTCCTCTCTGACTTCCCTGTTCCACAGGCTGTAGATGAGGGGATTGACCAGGGGTGTGAGGATGGTGTAGAAGGAGAGCACTTTGTTGAGCTGCCACAGAGGGGCTGTTCTGGTCAGCATATAGACAGTGATGAGGGTGCCATAGAAAACAGCGACAACAGTGAGGTGAGAGGAACAGTCGGAGAAGGCCTTCTGCCTGCCGACGCTGGATGGGATCCTCAGGATGGCAGCTATGATGCACACACAGGAGGCCAGTGTGAACAGGGAGGGGAAGACTATATCCAGAAAAGACAGAATGAAACTCACTACTGTAACCACCCTGGTATCACTACAGGAGAGCTGAAGCAATGGTGTAAGATCACAGAAAAAGTGGTCAATTGCCTTGGGGCCACAGAACTTCAACCAGAATAAGAGGAATGTGAGTATGGTAGATATTAGAGAACCCCCTAGCGAAGACTCAGCCACCATCTGGAGACAGACCTTCCAGGTCATGATGTTTGCATAGAGCAGGGGCTGGCATATGGCCAAGTACTGATTGTAGGACATGGCTGCCAGCAGGAAGTATTCAATAGCTGCAAAAGATGCAAAGAAATAGAGCTGTGCCATACAGCCACGAGCAGAGATATTCCTGTCCCCGGTCAGGAAGCTGGCCAGCAGTTGGGGCAGGATGATGGAGCTGTCTCCAAGGAGGACAGATTGCCCAGGAGGAAGTAAATGGGGGGTGTGCAGATGCTGGTCTGCCACCACCAGCACAATGATGAGGTGTTGCCAACCACAGTCACAGAGTAGATCATGAGTGAGAGGAGGAAGAGTGGTATCTGAAGCATGGGGACATTCCCCATTCCCAGCAGGAGGAATTCCATTGGTGATGTCCGATTGTCCCCTTCTCCTTTCTTCAAACGGCCTTGTCTTCCTTTTCTGTAATACTGAGGAAGGCGACCTGTGAGAAAAGGTACGTATTTCTTCATTTACTTTCAAGAAGATTTGGGAAGAACATTGGTGCCACCAAAAAATGAAACCCATATTCTTTTGCTTGCTTTACATTCCCTTCATGGTTCTCGTGCACTTGGAAAGGAAAGAAAGCAGCTGTTCCAGAGGGCAAAACTGCTCATCCCAGGAGAGCCTCTTTGGACCACAGGGCTGAGTTACCCCATGTAGGTGTCTCTTTCTCACTGTGGAATAAAAAAAAGAATGTGCATTTGCTGATGTTTTCACAGCTTGCTTTCATATGCTTAGGGTTTTCCCAGTAGGACCTAGCATTGGCATCATGGAAGGTCCTTCCTGCAGATTCTTCTGTATTAAGGCAAGACAGAGCTGTGTCAGGGAAAATAAGCCAAACATAGCCCTTCTTTGAAGATGTCAGGGCAGACAGCCTTTTTCCTCCAAGGAGAAAAACGGGCATGACACAGGTTTATAGCTCTCTGAAACACTCAAATTAGGAGGAGAGGATTAACCCTCTCCATCCACAGGCATTTATTTTCAATTGACAAAGAGCAAGTCAGGAGTTACTAGCATAGAAATAAAAGGGACTGTTCAGTAGGAGTGTTTGAGAGAATGCTTGAATGCATATTGTGAGCCCAATCCTACAGGAAAAAGTGACATAGAAGAGGCAGGGGAAAGAAAAAAGAAGAGAGGAAATGGGTACTTTTGAGTCAACCAGGCAACATGAGAGAGACTTTGTGCAGGGAAACACCTTCTTTAGGAGGAGACAATATGCCTCCTGCACAGGCCATCTCCTTCCACTGACAAAGCACAGGATATGAGTTAGAAGCACAAGAGGCAGTGCAGTGGGACCATATGAGCGGATGCCTACAATCTACTCGTTGGAGCCTCTTTGAGGAGAAAAGTGAGAAGAATTTTTTTGCAGGGAGAAAAGGAAAAGCACATGAAAGATCATTTGCCTCACATCTTTCCCTCCTCAGCAGCAGTTCCTGAGGGCTCTGGGGCTGCCTTCCCTGCACACCCCAGCCCAGCAGCTGGACCTCAGCACAGCCAGCTGTGCTTGCAGGGCTCCCTGCTCAGCACTGCTGGACACCGGGGGGGGGATCCCCAGGATGGGGTGAGGGGGGACAGGAGCAGGGTCAGGGGCATGATCAATGCCCAGGACATGCCTGAGTGCACGGTCAGGAAAAGTCCATGCCTGAGACATGCAGCCCACTGCTCGGTCCCCTTCCTGGGGTTTTCATACCAGAAAAAGGAAAGGAGAAAATCATTTCCACAGTTATTTCCTTCACCTGCCATTCAACCTTTTACTGTGACTAACAGACACCAAAGACAGACACCCAGCTGACCCAAAAAACTCCTAAGAGGAATGAAGCCCTCCAAACAGCCATTTCCCTACACTGTCTTAATACCCACTTCCTCAGCTGGGATGAATTGCTTCTGAAGGTGATAAAAGGCAGGGTTAGGAGAGGTTGCCAGCATCACTACAGAATAACTGACATCCCCAAGCATCCACCTGGGTGAGTGAGAGTTAGTGTTGAAAAATCTGAGTCTGACACAAAACCTTATGGGTTTTTGAGTGACAGAGAGAAGAGAAAGAGACAGAGAAACAAAGAGGCAGAGGGAGGGATACAGGGAAAAAGAGAGAAAGGGAGAGAGAGAGGAAGAGAGAAAGAGAGGGAGAGAGAAAGAGTCAGAAACAGAGACAGATAAAAATAGCTGTGTGGGATGAGAAGAGAAGGCCAGATGCAGTCTGTCCCCAACCCCCCTGCCCAGACTCTTCCTCCATCCCAGCCAAGGTGGGTGAGTGCCCCAGGGCTGATTCCAACACACCAGCAGCCCAGCTGTAAGTCAGCACCCCCAGGCCCTCCCCAGGATCTCTGTTCCATGGTGCAAGGGACTTGGGGGGGGGGGGGGGGGGGTCTGAGGGAAGGAGGGAGCTTGTGGGGGAAGACATGCAGGAAAGGACAGGACTAAAACTCCGGTCTCACTCACAAACTTTCACTGCACAATTACCCAGCAGTAAAACAAACAACACCTTGACTTACCTCAGGACATCAAGCACCAACCTGCAGTCCTCAGCATGAAGGGGTGACCTCTGCGCTGATGGTGCCTGGGAATGAAGACCAAGGTTGGGATCTCACCCTCTGCATCTTCCCCACCATGTCCTTGCCTTCCCTGGACTCTCTGCAAAGCACAATCCAGGGCTCAGGCTTTGCCCTGCCTTTTCCATCTTCTCCCAGCAGCTCCTGCAGTGAGTCTCCAGCAGCACCTGAATGCCTCCTGCTCTCCACAGTGTCTTGGGGTTTATAGCACTAACGAGTTTGGGAAGGTTGGTCCTGCATCTTGGCTCTCCCCAGGCATTGCGGAGAGTGAACAATGCATAATCGGCTCTCAAAGGAGACTGAAACTTCTGAACTGCTGAAAACTTTGTAAACTCCTCTGGTGAGGCCTGCCTTTCCCCATAACCCTGAGTCATTTCAACTCAGGGTTATGCTCTTTTGAAAAGGAAACTGAGGCCAGGCAATTGCCAGGACTCCTCCAAAATCATGGCACAAATCCAGGAGGGATCCCATGAATGGGATTCCCCTCACCTCCCTACAGACAACTCTCTGTTCACTGACACTCAGGTTTAGAGAGCCCTGATTGCCTGAGCTGGTCCCTCCAGCCTCCCCTGATAGTCAGTGGGGAAGAAGAGGTGGAGCAACAGGCATTTCCTCCCAGCCAAAGAGATTTGCCCTGGGGGATGGAGTGAGTCCCCCTCAGGTGCCAGGCTCTGTCCTCTGAGGGGAGAGGGCCCCAAACCTCTCCCTGAGGCACAGGGGCCTGGCATGCCAGGATCTGAAGGGAGTGGAGATACCATATGTCCTCCTGGTTCAGGTCCATCTCTCCTCCCTGGGAGGTGCCCAGATGTGCTCACAAATGTGAGCCATGGGGGGGGGAGAGGGTGATTCCTCTCAACTCTGTTGGATTGCATGTCATGAGATGCAGTCTCCTTGGCCTCTGCACTGGCTGGAAGGGGAGGAGAGCATGGCTCCATGGACACAGACATTTGTACTGTAGCTTCTAAGGACAAGAGACATTTAGCTCAGTGGGAGGATTGTTTATTTATGAGAATCACAGCCATTTCAGTATAAGTGCCAACACAGATGTGCCCATTGGAGCTCAACACGTGCTCTCCTCATCCACTCAGGAGTGCTGGTGTGCAGGAGGCCTTTCCCTGTGCATGGGAAGGCAGTGCAGCTCAGTTCTTGTAGTGTGTCTCTGTCTTCCAGCTGTCTTTTGGGAAGGCTGAGAATCACCTTGAAGCTCCATGTCACATCTCCACACTCTCCATCTTTCTCAAATACCCAGGATCAGCAGAAACAGTCCCAGACACATATATCATAGGATCAAAGGTTGAGTCAGGTTGGAAAAGACATCCAGAGGTCTATTGTCCCGCCTCCTGCTTAATGCAGGGTCAGGTTGATGTCAGACCATGTTGCTCAGGGCTTTATCCCATCAGTTCTGGAAAACCTCCAGGGATGGAGACTGCACATGCTCTCTGGGCAACCTCTTCCAATACTTGACTACCCTCATGGTGAAAAATATTATCCCTCTGTCCAGTCTGAACCTCTCTTATTTCAACTTCTGCTTGTTTTCTCTCATCTGCCCACAGTGCACCACCATGAAGAGCCTGGCTGTATCATCATTACGACTTCATTGTAGGTATTGGAAAGCTGGTATTATTAGTCCCCAAAGTCATCGCTTCTCCAGGCTGAACAAACCTTGTTGACTGATAAAGTTGTAAAAAAGGTCAGGTTCTAGGCTAGACACCCCCACTCCCCCAGACACTCCGCATCTTAATGGCCCCCAGGGACAGTATGACTCATCAACCGCTCTATTCTGAGCCCAATCACCCAGCTAGTGTTTTATTCATCTGGGCATACATCTAACTAGACCATCGCATCCTGACTTGGATACAAAAGTATTGTGGGAGACTGTGAACAGCCTTGCTAAAGATAAGGTAAGTATCATCCACTGCTCTCCCCTCTTCCACAAATCCAGTTGTTTTATCCTAGTAGGCAAACAGGTTGGTCAGGCATGCTTCCCTTTGGAAATCTATGCTGACTGTTCCCAGTCACATTTTCCTCCACGTGCCCAGAAATGTGTTCCAAGAGGACTCACTCCATGATTTCCCCAGGGACCGAGGTGAGGCTGACCAGCCTCTATTTCCTTTGATCATCCTTTTGGCCTTTTCTGAAGGTAGATGCAAAATTTGCTTTCCACCAGTCATTAGTTTTTCCTGTCCCCATCTTCACAGACTCTCAAGACTGATAGCTAGAAGCCTTGCAAGGATGCTGTACAGTTTTCTCAGCATGGTCAGATGCAGCCTGCTGGGTCCCATGGACTAGACAGGTCGAGTTCCACTTTGTCTTTAGCAAGGCTTTTGATACGGTCTTCCACATAAGTCTTGCATCCAAGTCAGGAAGTGATGGTCTGGATGGGTGGGAAACCAGATGGGGGTCATAGTGCATGGCAACATGCAGCCTGTCATATCCCCAAAGGCCCCCCAAATCCTTTCTGCCACCCATATCTTGACCCCAAAGCCCCACCCCATAGCCCATACACTTCCATACCCTCACAGTATCCCATCACCACAGCCCCCATGTTGATCCCACAGGAATAACATAACAAAACCATAGAGGGGATCTAATTAAGCAGAAATTTCTCTAGGCTGTGACTCATTTTGTCTCCACCTCAGCCAGCACAAGCTGATCACCCACTGCCTTGGGTTGTTATCTGACAGTGTAGGAAAAGAAGCTGAAGACAAACAGTGGGCAAGCAGTTGTCTGGCTCTGCCCATGCATCTCGCAGGGGTGTTAATGGCCCTTTTCAGGTACTCTAGTGAGACAGTGGCAAGAAGGAAGGGCAGAGTAGACTGATGAAATCTTTACACTTTTTGTACAGATGGGGACCTAGCACATATTTTGGGGGCTTCTCCAGAGCTTGCAGCCAAGAAATTTCCTTGTGGCGGACACCCCAGGAGTGGGGGACAACCCACTCACTCTATCTCTACATGGATCTTATAGAGTACCAGCTGGTTGGAGACATCTTGGTCCAATATTGCACTGTGTTCCAGCCTGCAGTAATAACAAGCTTATTATGGTGATGTATGATAAGCCGCACTAAGTACTAGTGAACTGACATCACGTCAACACAATCAGCATTGAAATAAAGACTGACCAGAACAATCATGTCTCATTCTGCTTTGTGAAGGTGTGTTGTATCTGTGGCACTGGAAGGCTGATATTTTAACAAAGCACATCAATATGGTATTGGTAAATGACTATGAGGACCTTTCCTTTTCCATGAATTATTACAGAGTGCAGGCCAGCAAAGGTCTCCCTGGTGTTCAAGGCATTCCTGTAATGTATAGGGCTGGTGTAGGAGGTATATTTCATAGCCTCTTTAGAAAGGCCATAATGCTTTTGAAAGGGGGTTTGGAAATTGTTAACCTGCACATTATAAGCACAGCTCAAAACACTGCAAAAAAATGTGATTGGACATGTCTTCCAGGCTGTCCTGGACAAGTTGGAAACACCAGAAAATCAGCAGGGCTCAGAGCTTGTTTATAATCCAAGAAAAAGCTTTTAAAAAAGGAGAGGCAGGTCTCACCCCCGGAGGGGAGGCCTGACTCTTTCTTCAAAGAAAAAGGATGGGGCGTCAGACAGCATTCTGGCCAGAACAAGAAGAAAAAGAACAAGCCATGCTGAATGGTATAAAAGAAATGGAAAACCCAGAGAAAGAGGGCTCATTCTACTGCTAGAAGAGGATATATATATATATATATATATATAAACAGGGATGTCTTTCATTCACAGCCGCTTGGAAAAATGTACCAAATAGAAACTGGATTTGTTTGAAGTGGCCCTGATGCAGAGCAGCATTGAGAAAAGCCTGTTCACTGAGGTGCCCCCACTTTCAGCTATTTCAGAGTCTGCACCTCCGGACTTTTTCATAGCTGGGAAGGGGGAAGATGACATAGAGCTGAACAACATTCTGCTGTATCTTTGCTACTAAATTGTAAAAGCTGATGGGTCTGACCTGGATGCTGGAGATGCCGTGGGCCTGGTGAATTACCCACTGGCCTCTACTTTCAGCCAGCTGGATATCACACTGGGGGGCCAATTTGTAAGCCAGAAAATAGCTGTTACCCCTACTGCACATTCATCAAGTAGCTTCTCAATTACAGCCATGACACACTGGCCACACACTTCTCCTATGAGGCTGTTCTACAAAGATACTGCCAGGCAGCAGGAAGCAGTCATACTGGATGGCATTGGTAAGCAGGGGTTTGGGCAATGCTCAGCTCTGACAGCCCAGAGTAGGAGGATTGAACTGTTGGGACTCCTCCACAGCGACCTGTTCTTTCAAGATAACTTTTTGTTGAACGATGTGGATGTAAAAATTAAGCTGACATGCAGCAAAGACAGCTTTTGTTTGATGAGCTCCCTGGCAGCAAGGGCCTACAAGCTGGTTATCACCTATGCCTCGCTGTTTGTGAAGAAAGTGCAGGTGGCACCCGAGGTACATTTAGGACACGATGAGGCTTTGCTCACAACCAATGCTAAATACCTGATTGACTGGATGGGCATGAAAGTGTTGAACATAGCGGCCTGCTGTTGTATCAGCAACCACAAAAACTTGTTTTGGGGATGACTGCACAAGCTCATTGTTATTAGGTTCATAGATAATGATGTTTTTAATGGCAATCATGCTTAAGAACCCTTTCAACTTTAAACATTATGATAGAAACTTTGAAGCCCTGTACATGGATGGTGAACAAATGCCAGTGAATCCAATACAACCCGATTTTGGAAAGGACTGCTGTGTGACAGAAGACATGCAGTGCATTCAGACAATTCCCTGCTGAGTGACATGGAAGAGTTCACCTGCAGCTATACCCTGTTTGCCTTCAAATTGTCTCCGGACATGTGCTGATCACTATGCCCTGATGAAAACAGGAAACCTGAGAGCAGAAATACACTTTGCAGGGGCCTTCACCACCACCATGAATATGATAATGTATGGCATATTTGATAACGTGATAAACTGGAGGAGACGTACTTTTCGACTGAAAGTGTAGACAGACACTGAGCAGCTCTCCTGCCTTTTTATGCAGACTCCCCTATCCTAAAGAAACATTTCTAGGTGTGCTTCTGAGAGAGTGACTCCCTAGGACCAGTGAGCATGATGGGAATATACATCCACATAACTAGCTTGGAAAGCACTGGGTCACAATATTCCTGGCAGATCAGAACCCCCACAACCTTTTCTACTTGTATGGTCACCCCCCAAAACAACACTCTCTTTCCTGAAAATATCATATCCTTTTAAAACAGAATGCGGCAGATATCGCTTTCCATAGGAAGCAGCTGCAAGATCCCCTCTCTGTGGCCTGTGGATAACACTGGGTCTTTTTTCTGAATCACTGTAACAAGGACTATCTTTGGAACAGCTTTTAAAACTGTATTCTAACAATTTAGCACAAAATGACCAGATGGTGATGCAGTTTGTAAAAAATGTATATAGAGCTTTCTCTGTGACTGGGGCTCCTCAAAATATGTTTCAAAAGACCCAGACCGGTATCTCTTGTAATGATTTTCATAAATGTGTTATGTAAAAAAAAAAAAACAACCTTACAACCCTACTGAAGGGTTTAAAAATTTCTTTCTTTGTATGTTCTTTAACTATCTCCCCCATTTGTTATTTTAAAATTAGGCACAGATATTAAAAACTGAAGGGTTTTATGATCATTTATTTTCAGCATTAAACTGTACAGGGTTAGCTGCTGGGCTTTAGGTAGCTTTATCTTCTAAGGCAGCATGGGTATTGCTTATCAGTTCTCCTCAATCATCTTTACTTGTTCTAAGAGATCCCAGTTCACTGTATTACCCATGACAGAAGATGGGACAGTCACCACAGCCATGGCTTTCATAAAAACATTCCAGCCTTTAGGTGTTCTCAGGCGAGAAGGGGCACGAGTCTGAAGGACACCTCAGACTAAATTGAGCAGGCTGGACCCCTTGATAACATCTCCTTTGTATATAAAACTTCCCTGGTTGTCGCAAGAAGAAATATGTTTGTGTTGCCCTAGTTTACCTAGGAGCACTTGTGCATGCTTCCTATACCATGGATGCACATTATCCAACACTTCCTGAACAACAGGGTTGGGGTCCTCAGGAGTCTTGGGGGACTTATCTGCTTGTGTCTCATTTTGTTTCAGAAAAACAAGAGTTATTTTTCCCCTTTCCTGATCACTGTGCTTCATGTGTGCCAAATACTTTTGAAGGGTGGAGGTATACATCTTAGCTTTTTTTGTGTGCTGTTAAGCCTGGTTTTTGGATAATGTCCCTCATTTCAACATTTAAACAGTATGCTGTGCCTGCCCTAATGTCTTCCCTGGGTAGTGGTGGCACCCTTAGCTGTTCCAGCTGGTTTGCAGGCTCCAGATATATTTTTTCTGCATATTCCATCACTGCTTTACCCAAAGCACTATGATGAGGGGAAGAACAAAACAGAAGTGGTCTAATAAAAGCACTGGCTTGCTCCATCAGCAGCTTCTTTCTTTTGAAGGATGCCCTCTTACTACTGAGGCTTTTAATGACTTTGCAACCCCTTTTCAGCATGCGTATCTGGGGAGATGTTAATGGAATATTCTCTTTTAAGGTATTCAGGGCGATTTCAGAAATAGCTTTTATCAGGTCATCAGAAGGATTTGTTTCCTTGGCATGCAGGGGTAGGGGAACTGATCAACAGCTTATGCTGAGTGCAGGTCTATTTTTTTTTTTTAATATGTAAATGACTGGCTGCTGTGTCAGGAAAAGTCCAGTTCTCAGCCTTAAAGCCTCCTGGGTAGAAGTGTTTAAATCAAGCAGGTACTCATATGGTGCCTTAGCAGCATCTTCAAATGCTTCTAAGAAGACCCAGGCCTTGCCAGGATACATATGTCTAGGGACACAACCTGGAGCATATCTCAGGCATTCTTAAACAGCACCATGTATTTTGCGTTGAGGTTGATGGTGCAGCTCTTTTTACCCTGGCAAAAAAACATTCTGGACAATGTACAAGATGCTAAGATTCCTGTGATGCACATACTCAGTAAAAGCTTTCTCAATTTCTTCGCTCTCACAAGCAGAATTCAGCAAATCATTGATCACAACCATGTTTACTTTATTAGGGGGAAATAAGTATTTTTTACAAAGATTTTCAGGCTATTCTGCCACAAATTTGATAAAGGGATATTTACAGAGCAGTTCCTTATACAACGGTTGCCACAACTGTAACACCACACAATATTCTCAGGCATAACAGAAAGCAAGTGGTCAGCGTTCTCCAAAAGACTTTTTACAAAACTTTTCCCACAGTTGCGAGGCCCTGCCAGAATAGCAGAAACAGGGTGCATGCCCATGATCAAAAGCTGTAGGGGAGGCCGTTAACATTTTCCGTCATTCCCCCTTTGTCATAGACCACCTGCTGCCTCTTCTGGAGGGGCCTGGTTTCTATCACCCACTTCTCCTTGTTCCTGATGATGGAGTGCTGCTCTATTATGATCTTTTTAGGATCATCACTGGATTTATGCTGTAGTCCAACACAAGGTGTCTCAATGCCTGAAAATTGATCTTTTCTCTGTTGGTTGTGTTTAGAGTGATGCCTTTAACTATTGGAGAACACCTTCACCCAGACTGCAGGTAGCCATAGGATTTGTGTCGGTATGACACGAACTCAATGTCAGGGAGCAGCAGGGGCTGGCTGCTCCCTAAGGGATGGGGAGCCAGGAGCCAAGCATGATAAAAAGACAGGCAGAGGCAGTGGCCTCACCAACCAGGGCCCAGTCCCACAGTACCTGAGCAAGGCGAGCAAGGTAGGCCCAGGGATGATAGTCAGGCTCAGCCGAGAGTCCAGATCATCAGGCGAGTCCGTGGTGATGAGGCAGATCCAAAGTCAATCCAGGAATGTGAGTCAGGATCAGGTCTGGTGATGGTGACCAGGTTCAGACACAGTCTAGTGATCTCCAGGCAAGCCCGTAGGGACAAGATAGGTCTGAGGCCAGGCTGGGAAGTCAGTCCACAGGTCAGGGTCCAAGTCTGGATCAATGGGGCCCACGGCCATGCACAGGCATGGCTACAACATAGATGGAGCTATAGCTCAGGAGGGGCCCAAGTGTTAGAGCCTCAGCCTAAAAGCAGCTCCCAAGGAAAGGGAGGGGGGGGGGGAAATCATCCCTGGCTGAGGCCTCCCCATAGAGCTCATCTGAGAGTGCTCTCCCCAAGTTCACCAGAGGGAAGGGGGACAGCCCTCAGCTGCACTATCTCTACATTCACCCTGAGCCCAGGCAGCCAAACCTGCAGGAGGGTGGATGCTCTCAGGGCCCTTGCAGTGGGCGATGTGCTCCTCTGGTAGCAACTCGCTTGTCAGCTCACCTAAATAGTTACAGAGCAGGGGTTCCAGTCATCCAGATAACTCGTGAATATCATAGTCTGTATCATGATAAAAGCAACAGCCTTGCAATGCATCTAAGAGATCATAAAGCTCTAGGTGCACATAGGCTGTGCTGAACCAGGCACTCCAAGGTTACATGCCCTTTGGTATGCTTCCACAAGACATTGGCCACATCCTCATCAACAAAATCACAGGAGGACATATCATAAGCCAGAAAAAATAGGTAACTGTACAGCTCATCTGGCTTTCTTAAAATGGTTGTGTTAGGAAGGTTGGATCTCCATCCAAATTTACTCCCACAGAAAATTTTTTTAAAAGTTTGCAATTTGGCATTTTGCAGGGTTTCCTTTAATAGGTTCAGACTGCAAAACATCTCCTTTCTGCCTGTAATCTTCAACATATTTATCTTTTTTGTCATCATCTGTGCACCAAGCTGGGTAGCCTGAACCTTCCTGCTTCTGGCCAAGGTGTAGATTTATATAATCTTTAAAAAGGCTGTTTATCCCTCTATTCAAAATGCCAAGCCTCATCAATTGCACAGATCCTATATCCCTTCTCCACAGCCTTGCTCAGTCCCAGGATACACCAGGTGCTCATGAGGGCTTTTTCTTCATCATTTTGGGTGCAGAGGGCCTGGCGGGTTTCAGCACAAGTGCAGCACAAAAGAAACAACAGCTTGCAGTTTACCCTCACAGGAAGCACAGCAGAAAAGAGCACACGACGTGGGTATGCTTTCACTTTAACCATCCCAAAGTAGGCCATCAGGGTGTCCAAGAAGATATTGTTTTGTCGATGAAGGTAAAGAGACTAGTTAAATCATAGTAACATATTTTTGCAATGGGAGCTGCTTTGTAATACAAACAAACAGCATTTGTTTTGCTGCCCAGAAGACAGGGTCTTTTTTGGTGATCCCCACTCTAGGGATCAGCAGTGTGGGCAATTTGTTCCTGACTCAGAACTCTGAGCTCTCCATCTGATGACCTGTGGCCTGAGTACCCTGTTGATGACTGCCTAGCCATCCAAGAAGTGGGCTCCCATTTGATAATCACTTCCTTGTCACATGTGACAGATTTGAATATTTTCCTTTTCAGCCATGTACAGAAGTCATTGAATAGAGGGGAATGAATATCTCTTTTTCCTCTAGCGATAGCCATCTGGGGGAAGGAATACTGCACTGTTAGGTTTAAGGAACTTAAACAGATACATGGCCATGCAAGTAGAGGCCAGCATAGTTTACTGAAAAGGGTATACACAGCAATCCGCCTTCACCTTTTCATCATGCTCTTTCTCATAGAACATGCAACAAGTTATCATAATGCTATTCTTGTGTGATCTGCAGGCCTCCCTCAAGACTTTTACATCTTGGTGGCAATAGTAACTCAGGTCTTTTTGCAGGTCAGAAATCTTCCAATTAGCTGTGTGCAATGCCAAGAATTGTTTTTTCTCCTCCAGCATCATGCTGTCCACCCCATAATATTCTGGTTGTGGAAGAGGGCCTACATAATCTTGATTTTCATCAGTGTTGAAAAAATGGGGGAAATAACCTTTGCAGCACTCTATTCCCAATGCTTGGGGAAGGCTGCTTAGTTTCACAGGTTAAAAAAAAGTAGACAGTCTATGAAACAAATACTCAGGCTAGGGACCTCTGTCCACATGAATTTACCACCTCAGATGATTAATTGCATGTCTATTTTTTTTCTTCAGAAGCTAACAATGAAGTAGCCATCATAGCCTTTGGCATTATGCACTAGGAAAGCGTAGCCCCAAAACTGTGTGTCCATAAACAACTGAATAAAGTCCACAAGGCATGTGTCCCCTTTAAACTCTCATTCTCCTTGAGCTTTCCTTTCCACCCTTTCTTCATCCCACAGTACTTCCAGTGCTAACTCCATGGCAAAAATGTAATTTGGGACATGCATCCCAGCTTTCTACATTCATTCCATGCCATAGAAAAATATAGCCCTGCAATTTGTCTGGGTTTTTGATCATTGGCACGAAGCACTGGTGCTGGTTTAGGTTACAGTACGTTCCACACTTCTAGCCTTTACATTCGTGATGCTTTTCCACATAGACCTTGCATTTCTCACATAAAATCATAGCCCAATAATCAATTTGTTTGGGTTTTTTTTTTCATAGCTAGAATCTTGTGCCTCTGTAAACATTCCCCAGACCTGCACAATAGCCTGCAGTCAGGGCACTCTATTCTCACACCCATGTAAACTGCACAGTCATGCAATAGGCAGAGCCAGCAATAATATTTACAGCTATGGATGTGATTGTACAATGTCTGACAAAGCTCACAAAAGTTTCGCACCCAAAATACCTTCCTGACATCCTTAACACCATAATAACATTCATTGTATAAAAGGAGGAAACAGGGCTTGGGGTGTCTAAGGCTGTTGTTTGGCTTAAAAATCATCCAGCTTTTCTTCCTCCTCAGATAGGAGGATGACATATATTAACACACAGCAGATCCTCAAAAAGGGGGATCTCACTCTGCATGACCTTCCTTGTGCACTAGCCACCCCAGTTTGTCATGCACTTTTGCACCTCTTAACAGGCAGAAAGTCTGATCAAAACACAGCTCTCTTACTTTGTAGGATATTACTGACCCATTCTAAAAATTTCTTGCATTTGTATTGCCTAAATTAATAGTGTGAGAATATAGAGTTGCACATACTGGCAGCTTCAAGACGGAGCTGACCATAATCAACAGGTTCAAACTGCTGGCATAAATGGTAATTTGATCTATATCTTGAAAAAGTTTCATAAGCTTCATGTAATGATATATGGTCTAATATCAATCTAATGTAATCTAATGCCTAATATTGCCTATCCTGAAATCTCTGGATTGGCCATTCCCACTGCTGCACATGGTCCATGGAAGCCACAGGTCAGGCTGCCTCCCCCTCTCTCTTCCTTGCTATATTTGAGGGCAGGGTAAAGCTGGGCTTTCAAATGCCCCCTGGGGGCTTTGGAATGCAGCTGGTGGCCCCTCCTGGGAGACATCCTCATTGTGAACTTGTGGGGGCACAGCAGTGGGTAGCAGTATCCAGGAAGTCTCTTCCAGGGGATCATTTTCTGCCTCAGCAGGAGACATGTTCACTGCCCCATCACATTTAGAAAAGCAGTTTGCATTTGAGGGACTTTGTGGTCACATAACCCCTTGCCAACAAGATGCTTGTAGTGATGCAAAGTTTGTTTAGCTTTCCTAATTAGCAGTCTTTGCTATACCAGTATTTTCTGTTTTGCTAGCCTATGACCCAAGGCCCCAGAATTATCAGCACCACTAGCACTTTTATAACCTCAGTCTTGCTTGCCACTCCTCTGTACCCAATAATAATCATGGTCTTTCAGCTCTGCAAAAATCCCCATCGCTCTTTCTGCAGTAGCTGTGGTCTCTAAGAGCATGGGTCTGCAGGCTGCATCCCACAGGCTGGGTCTTGCTGTTTCCACAGTAATTATGGTCTAACAGGACAGTCTTGTTTACATCCTCAGTCTTCTACTTATTTGCAGCATTGACCTAGGGATAAGGAAACACATATAGCACCAGCCTGAACCCCATAATGGTCTTACAATTAGCTGTAAGCCTTTCCACACACACCCTCTCTGTGTAACACTTACCTCAAAATCAATTTTCCAGTTCATGGACCCATGGGCCTTTTTTTCCTCACATGTGGTCTTTTCTGGGAATCCCTTCGGGGCTTTTCCTTATTGCCCTCACACATGTTGTTCTGAAGTTGGCATTTTGTTCTGGCTTTCCATTTTAGTGGGCAGTGTTGCCTGTGTCTTGCAGCGCAGTGCAAAGCCCATAGACTGCCTCAGCAATACTGCATGGCCATCTGGTTGGTTTAGGGCTGAGTGAGGGGGGCATCTTGGTTAGTCTCACAGGACTGGCCCCCTGCCCCACAGATGTTCGAACTTGTTCATGTCCCCTCATCCTTTTTGTACACTCCCACCCCTTTAAACTCCCCCCCTCACTCTAGACACATTCAGACTTGTTCAGCAGACCTGTAAAGCAGTGGCTCTGAGCCTGTATTTTCTTTTTGTTTAATTTCCTTTCTGTTCACATTTAAACTTTAATAATTTCATCATCTCTTACTAAAGCATATTTTATACATACTATACATACTTTTATAAATACATATATATTTATAATTAGGTATATATGGGAGGGGCTACTTGGCCTTGATGTACTTTTAGGGTAAACAGGAAGTTGTCTCAAGCTTCCATCCAAGCACAGGGCCATCTGAGAACACATAAGGTATGACATTGTGAAAAATGGCACCACCCCCAGGGGCAAAGGGAGGAGGGGTAAGCTGGCCATATGACTGGAACAGGGGAGAGACTTTTGGGTCAAGTGGGGCGCATGAGCATGAGTGAGAGTTGGAGCTTCAACCAGAAACTGGGGGCATGGCACCTGCAACTTCTTATCTTAGCTAACAGTTATACTTTATTACTCATGAATAACAGTTGTGACAAAAAAAACAATACCACAAAATGTAGTTAGCCATAACTGATTAGGAATTGAAAGCAGCAAAATATAGATCACCCCATTTATATCCTATCACATGGCAAAGCCTCAGTACATACATGGTCTCAACAGATGGCCCCAAATATTAATCTATTTAAATCAACTTTTACAAGAGTTTGGACCAAGTATCAGAACAAAACCCATAGTGCAGAATGCCCTGCTGTTACCAAATTTTATCCCATTAGGAGAGGAAATGGGAACTGTCAATAGCAGTATTGGGAGATAAAAAGATGACTTTTCAGATCCCAAATTATTTAAGGCTTTTATAACTTTAACCAAACATTTCAAACATCACCCAGATATGTCAGCAGTTGAGATAGAACAAACTGGTTCCCATCCTGACAGTGTTTGCCACTTAAGAATAGTGTTCCAGCATTTAGCATTAGCTTCTGGTTTTGAATGAATTTAAGTCACAGAGCACATTACGGTAATCTAAATTTGAGGAAGAAAAGGTCACAACCTCCTATTCAGACACAGATGGGTAGACAAATGACCTGGCTGTTAAAATAATCTGGTAATCTAGAAGAAAGTGATTATCTGAAACCACTCCTAAATTCTAGACTTAAGCAACTGACAAGGGATGAACACCTCAAGTCATTGAGTACATTAATTTTAATAGAACCATACATGTAATTATAAGCTCTCTGTCATTATCAGAAGCTTGTCTAGTTCCAGATCCTACTCCTACACTAAAATTTCTGCCTGCATCATTTGGGTTAAATGAGATAGTCATAAACCTAAACAGAACCTACATGCTGAACATGCTGTACTCTCTGCTATTCCAGCAACTTATCCCGTTGTAACACGAGGGGTAATATGATACAGTGTTGCGATCTCAAGCACTTCAGAACCTTGGGAGGGATAGAGCAATCATTTGCAATTCCCCGTTATAATCTCCCAATGAAAGAAATATGTAACAAGTAAAGAGCAGTCTTGCCTGCATGAACTAACAACAGTAACTGGATAGACATTCTGGGTACTAAATTGTTATTTATTGCCCTTAGAAGCGATTCTGCTAGTTCAGGCTGAAGTACTTTGGGCAAAATGTATTTGAATTACTGTTGCTTGAGCTGAACTTGTTTTTGTAGATGTGAGACCTCAGTTCCCATAATATTAACCTAACACAACGTAAGACTTTCACAAATGCTAAAACAAACAATCAAAGAAAATATTTAACTTAAAATAGGAAAACCACAGCATAAAACTCACTCAAAACAGCTTCTCCATTAAGACAGGATCAAAACGCTAGAAAAGGCTAAGTTCACAAATTTGTTGCTGCATTACTCCTTTTCCTATGGTAGAAAAAGTCTCTATGTTCTTTACAAACAGTAATCAAAGACAAAGTCTACAGAAACAGATATTACTCATGGAAAAAAAATATGCATTCAGCATACTCCCTTCAAACTACATTAAATAGGTCTTTAATTTAAGACTGATATATACCTTTAATCTTCCAACATAACTTGTTAACTGACTAAAACAAGGATCTATAAAGGTGCTGTTTACTAAGTAGCTCAGGGAAGCCTTTCCCTTGATTGTTACCAGCTGAAATCCATGCTAGATTAGTATTGCCTGCTAAAGATTATTGTTTAACAGCCACTGTATCACAGTTGCCACCAGTAGTGAGGGACTGAATAGGCAGAGACTGAGTTTACAAAGAACCTGGAAGAAGAGGTGGGGCCAGGCAAAAACTTTGAGGTACTACTGTCTGTTCTATAGCAACTCAGTCTTTGCTAAAGCTCTTTTTTTCTCCTCATTTATCTTCATTAACAAGCTATGATTACCCTTCCTGTAAGGGGCATCCTTCTAGCACAGAAGATCTTTTTCCCCACTCACAAAGAGATAGCTGCTTCCCTGCATGCTTCATTGGTTTTCAGAGTTCCCTCCCAGACCTTTTCTTGGGCCTGCCTATATTTCCCTTTGTCTATGGCTTCTCATTGGTCTTCAAAATTAAATGCTACCTAGTCAGTATGGACACTCACCCCTTGAAAGACAGGCCAAAAGGAGAAGTGTAATTCCCTCAGGGGCTGCTGTCAGGAAATGTCAGTACTGCCACATAAATACCCACTTGCACATAAAACAAGCCCTGACCCAGAAGGTGGTCTCAGTGCTACATCCTGGTGTCTTTCAAGACAACTGCAAACAAGACCAAGCCTCTCTCCTAACAAAGTACACAGACTTCATCAGGGTGACCTGAACTTACCTACTTCATAGCTGCCCCAATAACCAGAAAGAGCAGCCTGACCACTGGCACCTGGGTCCTTAAAGGAGCAGTACACCCTATGACTCAATGTTATGCCAGGTATGGCATTTCAGAGACTGCATCTGCAAAAACCTGTGAGATTGCTTTCTCTTCATATATTTTCTGTTCCAGAGATGTTTCTGGAGTCCTACTTAATACTGACAGTTTGGAAATGGCTTAAAAACAGTATATAATAGTCCTCTTCCATTCTTATGTTGGAAAGAAATTAAATCTTTGCCTTAAAACAAAACTTTGTATAATGCCATGTGTTTGGGAAAGTGCGGAAGAATGTCGAGGAGATAGGCGATGGAAGCTAGCCAGACCGTTCCGTGGGAAAAGGAGCATCAGCAGGGCATGTTGACCCATAGTCACGTGGTTCAGCCTGTGCCAGGGTGGCGCTGCACCTGGGCTTTGAATCGGGAATAACAGTGAGCTCAACATGCTTACTGCGCATGTGTATGGTACATAAAAACTTCATCTAGTGCCCCCCCCATAGTGGTCCTCACCCTGGACCGATGCTCAGCGGTGCCAGGGATCCCCCGCTCCATTATTGCCTCGATCGGGAAAACGCCGGGGAACCCCCGTTCAGACGCAGAGGTAATAAATGCTCCATATCAACCATCGTGTGCCTTGTGTTTGTGTATCCATCCCTGCTGGGAGTCCAGGTGGTGCCCCCACCTCACCCTTACACCCTCACTCACACACACACACACACACACACACACTCATTCTCAGACACTCACTCACGTGGTCACACACACTCATGCATGCACTCACACTCACACACACTCACTCACACACTCCCGCACTCACACATGGTCACTCACACATGCTCACTCGCTCACACACTGACACAGTCTTACACACTCTCACTCACACTCTTATTCACTCACACACACGTGCACACACTCTCGCCACTCACTGACACATTTACACACTGACGCACACATTTAAACACACACACTTCCTCACATACTCATTCACTCACTCATACACTCGCTCGCACTCACACACTCACTCATTCACACACACACTCACTCCGACACTCACTCACACACTGAACACACACACAGCACTCGCAGTCACACATGCACTCATGCACTCATTGACACACACACTCGTACTCACACTCACACACAAACTCTAAAACACACTCACACACGCTCAGGCACTCACGCACAGTCACACAGTCTTACACACTCACTCACACTCTCACAGTCATACACAGTCACAGAATCACACTCTCTCCCACAGTCACGCACTCACACACTTGCTCTTGCACACACACTCACACATTCACACACACGCACTCACTCACACACTCATTCACATGCTCACACATGCTGTCACTCACACACTCACATGCACACTCACTCACATCATTCATGCACACACTCACACACTCTCACGCTCCCTCACACTCACATACTCACACATTTACACACTCACACTCACTCACACTCACACACACACAGTCACACACGATCACTCACTCACAATCTCACTCACTCTCACACACTCACACACTCACTTGCACTCATACTTCCACTCACACACACACACACACTCGTGCACTGGCACACTCACGCTCTCGCTCACTCACACACTTGCACTCACTCACACACACTCACACTTGCACTCACACATTTACACCCTCATTCACTCACACTCTCACACACACACACATACTCATTCACTCACACTCACACACACACACACTCACGCACTCGCACTCGCACACACACTCATTCACTCACGCACACACACTCACACACAGACTCATTCACTGACACACTCACACCCTCTCTCACACACGCACTCACACTCACGCTTGCACACTCACATTCATGGACTCATGCACTCACTCTCATTCAACCACTCATTCACTCACACACTCACTCTATCACACACTCACACTCGCACACTCATGCACCCACACACTCACGCTGTCATGCACTCAGTCACACACTCACACACTCACTGACAAACTCACACTCACTCATTCACACAGTCATTCACTCGCTCACTCATACAGTCTCACTGACAGTCTCACTCACATACTCATGTGCACTCACACTAATGCACACACATGCTCTATCACACACTTGCACTCACACTCGCACTCACGCACATACGCACTCATGGACTCACTCACTCTCATTCAACCACTCATTCACTCACACATTCACTCACTCTCACTCACACACTCACTCACATGCACTCACACTCACAAACTCTCACTCCCATAATCACTCACACACTCACTCACACTCTGACACACACTCACACTCTCACGTACACACTCACTCTGACATGCTCACTCTCACACACTCAGTGTCACACATACACACTCTCACACTCACTAGCACACACTCACTAGCACACACACTCTCACTCACACACTCACGCACTCACCCATGCACTCATCCACTCACACACTCTCACTTACTCACACTCACTGGCTCACACACTCACTCACAGTCACTCACAGTCTCCCTCATCTATTCTCCCTGATCTATTTTATATGAAATTGTTTCCTTTTACTTTGCATGTATACTGAAAGGCCCTTATCAAAATTGAGGTCTTGGCATCATGCGGACAGAAGTGGATCTTATCATGAAGGCTGAGACTGGGTTTGCTTAGCCTTTGGAAAAGAAGGCTCAGAGGGCATCTAATTGCTGTCTGAAACTAGCTAATCAAAGCATAACGAGATATCAATAGCTGGTGCAAAGTGACAGGATGAAAGCCATCAGCCAGAAGCTGGAACAAAATAAGTTTTCATATAATTAACTTTTTTCCCCCATGAGGGCCAAACACTGGACCATGTGCCCAGAGAGGCTGTGGAGTCTCCATCCTTGGAAACAGCAAAACTCAGCTGGACATGGCCATGAGGAACCTGCTCTCACCAGACCTGCTTCAAGCAGGAGGTTGGACTACCTGACCAACCTAAATTATTCTATGATAGTGACAATTGACTATAAAAGGGAAAACTTCAAGGCAATGCCCCTGGCAGCTTAGAACATAGAGTCAATGTTGCTAAAATGCTGATTTCACTACCAATTGTACATTTATAATAGTCACATAGTGGAGTCGATGGCAAATGTTCACTATAATTTAGATAGCTCAGCATAATTTCAAAAACCACATTTGTTTTAATTCATGCTTTTCTTTTGAACTATTACTTGCTCATTGCTTAAGGGGCATCTCTCACCTGTCCTTTCACAGTTTACACTCTGAATAACCCTATCTATTAATTGATCCAATTTATTATGCCAGACTCACCTATGAAAACTAGCAATTTTTTCCATTGAACTCACATGAACTATCTTCTAGGAGAATTTAAAGAATAATTCAGTAAGCTCCCTAAAACTTTCCTGTAACGAGACCCCTTAGTAAGCTATTAGCTAGCATGCACAGATCCTGGAGTAATTGCTTTTGTACTTTTTTCATTTAAAAATCTGTTGCATCGCACTGTTGAATTACTCAAGTATGGTCTGCTACACATCCCTCAAGATTCGGCATCATTCATTAGGAGAATTTTGTAAAGACTCCTAGAATAGTTTTGGCATTGCTGAGTGTATTAGCTGAACCCAGCATGCTACAATCTGTTGCAATTTGTGAAAGGTTCCTGCTTCTCAGATGATTGCATTAGGGAGATCATCAGTCACTGATGGCCCCAGAAGCTACCAGAACATAAAAAAGATTGTTACTGCACATGACTTTCAGCTTACACCAACTGACCTAAACTTCCTGAGACTCAAAAATTCTGAAAAGTTGCTCATAAACTATGCCAGGAAAAAATGGTCTTAGATACATTAGGAAAAGGCCTGTGTATCAGGAAACGTGGACCAGGGATCAGTCTCCATCACACATTTCTTGTGAGTCTGTGAACCTGATCTGAACATCCATACTTTTCTTCTTGTAACTGAAATGATACTTTTTTCCTTTTTTTCAGTCACATCTTTACCCTGTGATCTCTTAGGGGCAGGTACTTTCATCTTTGTAGACAGGTGTGTGCTTAGCACATAAGGAATAGAGTTCCCCACACCTCCCTTGAAACCTGTGGATCTTTCTACAGCCTAAACAAAAAAAATAGAGCCTGAACTTCATCTGCAGATAGCTTCCTTTTATTCACAACATCTGTTCTGAATGCACAAAGAACAGGATACACACCCCAAGTCATCAAGAGCATAAACCAGTTTGGTTTTAAATGCATGAAGCAACTATTATATTTAAGTGTGCTAGCCATTTTCTTGTGCTCTGAACATCCTCTACCTCTTTAGGGTACTGGGTATAACTGAAAAAAAGCTTCAAAAGGATAAGATCTCCAGTAAAGACAGTGTTCCTCTACAGCTGTGGGCAATCAAAACTATCAATAACACAAAGTCCTTCACCATCTATAATTGAAAATTAAACAAAAAGTGCCAGAATGGTATTAGCAGAACTTAGCTTACCAAGATAGTCCAAACATTCCCCTCAATTCAGTATTGCAGATCACAGGCAAGAAGGTCAAACTTCGGACTCACAAACTATCTCATTCTCAAATTCCAGATCATGTATCAGGCACTCTGTAATTTTTAGAACTATGGAATTTGTCAGTGCCAGAATACCTTGTAGCCTGACTTTGAATCAAATCAGTGATAAAAATTTAACTGATTTCCAAGTAAGCTATGTTCAAAATTTATAATAATTTTGAGATAGGGATGGGGGGAATATATATTTTTTTTCTCCAGTGTATTGGACAGCATAAGTAATACATGGTTCCACTGTCAAGCACTAAAGTCATGTACTTTGGTCTGCAGGTAGCTCTAGTCTTAAGTTTTTTTTCACTAATCTACATGTGACTAACCTCAAACAAGCTGGGGATATTGTCTAAGCCATGTTTTTCTCTCCTGCTTCCATGTTTCTTACTTCCAAAAATGGGGATAGTAACAGTTATTTCAATCTCAGTAGATAAAAACTTATTACAAAGCTCTGAACTCCCGAAATGAAAAATACCATATAAAATTAAAGCCTCTCCTTTGCAACATCATTAAAGTTTTTCTCTGTTTGAACAATGATATGTATTTATTGACACAGAGCATTCCCCATGTGTTTGGAGTCACAACCTGCTAATTTAAGTGACATAAGCTTTACGGCTTTTTACTCCTGTTACCAACAAAGAGCTGATACAACCAGCAGTGAGAAAGCTGGTCTATATTCCACTTTGTGCTGCCCCAGGAAATTGTTGCCTGCGTTCCAGGCACTTCCACCTCTGCAACCCACCCAAAGCTGGGGAGCTGGGTGGGTATTAATGATGGGTACTGTAGGACTGGATCTAATATGACCTGCAGAACTTTTATTACTCCTACCGATGAACAAGATGAAAGACCCTCTGGCTCTCCAAGACTGAGTTGGGAAGGCTGGAAGGAAAATAATGGTCTATTATATGTTTGCTTGCTGCATATGCTTGGTTCAGAAGGCATTTCAAAGCAAACACTAAATCTCACAGAAAGATTTTTTACAACGCTTTTTTTCAGACTGCAACTGCAGTTTAAACTTTTCTGGACAAAACAAACATTATGAAAGGCTCTTTTTCTATTTTTCTTCATCACTCCAACAAACACCTGGGAGAGGAAACATTTTGGTCCAAAACCTGTTGCTCTCTGTGTACAACAAAATATGTATGCAAACGACAGGCCAGTAGCAAGCTCAGGCTTAGCACTCCTCAAAATAATCTGGAGACTTTTCTGTTTCTTTCCAGTTTAAACACTGCCTGTGCTAAGGGTACAGCACAAAGGACATTGGCTGTTACAGCTGAACTAAACCTGAGATGTTATTAAGACACGAGCCTCTCCCCCTGCATGCCTGATAAACATTGCCACTGATGTGAAATAAGTTCTGCCTTCTCCTTCCCAAAGGCCCTCCTATCACCTCGGCTGTCTACTACTGCTAGTGTCAGCTACCAACAGTAAGAATTGGGGCTGAATCACTTCTGAAAAGCATATTTATCTGAGGGTCTCCTATACCAAGCAGCGCCTCGGTAAAGTAACCTCATAAGAGAAGCCCTTCTAATGAGAGCTGAGTGTGTGCATGTGTATGTGTAAGACCACATTTCAGTCCTCAATAAACTGTTTACTGTTCAAACATTAAATAAATGTAGAACTGTTTTAATCAGCTGAACAAATATTGAATGTACACTCCAGTGTAATAGCTATGTTTAAAAACATTGTCTATGCAGCTAAGACACAGGGAATTTATGGAAACTAAGCGGCCTGAAAGGTAAAACAAACACTATCAAAACAAAACATGCACATAAAAACAAAACTCATGTCCTGTCAATCTCTACCTAATGCAATCTTCACTATTGACCCTATCAATCCTCAACTCTGAAGCATTAGCAGGACTGACCAAATAAAAATGCTCTGGTTTTCAAGAAGTCTCAATTGCTGTGCAGAAATAGGATTAGTTTCTAATAGACCAACAGAGGAGTGTAATGCATAGTAATGTTAAGGTTATATTCATGGCAGGGCTTCCTCTGTAGAGTAAATATTTGTTTACACACTAGGATCCAAACACCGAAGGTCATTCATTGCAGGAGTAGCTGGATTTCCGCCTACAGCCATTAGAAAGGATTTGCAAAAAATCTGACAGGAAATTGCAACTTCTTTGAAAACACATGTGCCTGAATAGTTCCTGTGTAAATACGGTACAATGCTGGCAGACAGAGTGCATTTTTTTTTAAGAGATAATCTCTTAAAAACACAAACATGCGCTTCACCTTGGCTCCGTCTATTTTCATGCAGTTTGTAGCTGTCGTCTTGTCTTGTCTTGGAGTGAATGTGTATCAGCACGAAGTTTTTCAAATGATTATGTAGTGACAGAGAGGGTTTTGTTCCCATTGACCTCCCAGCTCAGATACCCAAACACATTACAAGTTTAGCACCTCTATCCTCTGCTCAAGTGCATTTTGCAAACAAAAAACATTGGAACCTGGTGCGAACACACACTGCCCTCAAACACTTGCTTTCTTGTACAGAGACACAAATGAATGCAAATGTCTTTTGCAAAGTAATATAAAGAGTATAGGTTGGCATTCAGATACCACGCAGATGAGTTGTTTCTGTAAACTTAAGTTTTAACGCTTAGAAGAGCATGAAACAAGGAGAAAAAAAACAGTCTTACTTCGATTAGACATGAATAAGAGATCAGCTCACTCCACCCCTTGCACGAAGCACTCAGCACAACTTATTTTGCTGTTAGACCTCAAGGGACCATGCGGGGGTCCTCAGATCTCTGTCTTCAAAAATGCCCCTATCTTCATGCGTTGGGTGCTCCAGGTCAGGACAAGCAGCTTCTAATGATCAAATGCAGGACAAATCTGCAACTCGGCGGAACATCAACGATGTTTAGATATAAGCATATAGAGAGTTTGGGAGCTCCTTGTGTCATCAAAGTAAAGATGTGGTGAAGTCTAACTGAAGGCCCCAGCCCTTTCAAGAAGGATTAACTTTGTTTTAAACTCTAATCTATTGGCAACTGGACTTCCTCACCCAAAATCAGTTTTTCATTTGTCTGCAATGGTTGTCGCAGGAGTCAGAACTGCTGGCACTAAAATCAGGAGAGTGCTGCCATGCTGAGCAAGAAATCCCCACACGTGATTTAAATATACCTTCCATTGCTCCCAATTCCCTCAGAGGTTGTACAACATAAATTTTGAGTTCAATATTATGTGACTCATTATTGTAGCATCATTTAGCATCCCTGAAGAGCTTCACTTCTGCAGCACAGGCATACTCATTTTTTAATAATTTTCTCAGGCACAACATGATTAATGTAAAGATCCTGGATGAAATATGAATCTAGACATGTTTATCCTTAAAGAAACACAAAAATTTAGTCTTTTCCATATGCACTTGATCAGGATATATCTCTAAAACAGGAAGCCTTGTACAGCCTTACACACAGCCATAGTTGGAGATGTTCAGCTGTCGGAGGAGAGCTCCCCATCTCCTGGCATGGCAGCAGGCCAGGTGGAAGCATCTTGGCGGTACCAAATGTGGCCCTCCAGCCACCACTTGAATCCCACATTGAAAAAAGCCAGAATACTCCACAAGATTAGGAGTTAAGACCACACTGGCTGCCAGTAAATTACAGCTAATTGCCTTCTTACCCTGGTTCCATTTATTGTGCTTGTTTCTGTCTGTATGCTCATCTAAACAGTAGGCTCTCCGTGAGGAATAATCTCCATAAATGAAAGGTAGGAGAGTAGCTGCATTCAAATTACACATTTTCCTTTCATTTACAGAGCCTGCTCAAATGCTGCGTCTGCCTCCGCCAAGAGGGTGTGTTTGCGCGGCCACGAGGAAAGAAGCATATTTAATTTCAGAAACATGGCACATGTAAACGGTATCACGGGTGCAAGAGAAGGCAAAGCAATACAAAATCCAGTAATTAGTTATGGTTTCACTCTTATTGGAATAAGCAAATCAGACCTCATTCTAGATTTCAGGCCTCTCTCCATAGCCTTCTCTTATTTTGACTTTCTTCTCAACCAAATATGAGTAGAATTGACAGCTGCTCTGTTTGTTTTTGGATGCTATTGGGCAGATGTGTACAAAATTACAGTATGCACATGGGTATAGTTCAAGATGAAGGCAATAACGTGAAAACAGCTGTGATAATGCCAATCTGAAAGATGTTTGGAGGGTTTTGGTTTTTGTTTCTTTCAGGTTTTTTTATGCTGTACTAATCTGAATTTTTACAATTTGCCTTGTTACAGCAATGTTTTAAATATTACATCACAGAGTATATTGAAAAAGACAACCACTGTCCAAATTAAAGTTTATAATTTTGTATTTACTCTGAAAGGAGAGATCTGCTGAAAGATCCAATTTCAGATTTGACCAAGAGGAATCAATATTCGCACATATTGTTTTTTTGTCAAATTAGATCAGACATCAATGGTAACCTAGTATTATTCAATCCTTAGCCAAAAAAAGAAAACCTAATTAAACTTCAGCCTTTGCAGAAAGACGTTGGCAATAGCTAAACAGAGTTTTTTGAAAGCAACACCTCTTGCACTTGAAGACTGGATTCAAATTAAATGTGGACTATCCTGGAGTTTGTGGTACCACTGCGTAACTGCTATCCCTTATATCAGGAACCCAATATATCCCCACTCTCTAATCCGTACTCAAGCAAAAGCATACAGTAGTTGATACAAAACAAAGTTAAAAGTGTCTTGGGTAAGCCTGAAAGTAGATCTTGTGAACCACATAGATATATAATTATTTAGTTTAACCAGTAGTATAACAGGAGAGGGGCTGACATTAAGCATTTCTGAACTGAGGCCCAACACTAGAAAAATGAACATTGCTACTTATTGTCACTGATCCATTCCTATTAGAATGAATATGCACCTTCCATGTTTCTCAGCACTTTGAAAAATCTTGCTAAATAGGGAAGCAAATCATAATTATTACTTCTTCACAATCAAGATATCTATGATGGTAGGTCCTGTACAAACACATAGATTCCACTCCCAAAGATCTACATTATAGACAAATATATGAGACAGATGGTCAGGCAACAAAGAGAAGTCTAGGGAGAGAGATATTGGAAAGGTTAAAGGGCTGGAAATTCCAGTCTGCATTAGATCATATTGCAGCTCCCTGGAGCTTCAAATAGAGATTTCCTAATGTTTTGTTTCTAAATTCACAATAGATGTCTAAATAAATGGCCTAATTTTAAAAATTGCTAAAGGCACATCAGATTCCACTAAATTCGGTGAAGTTTTTCAATAATTTCTATAGGAGTAAGTTGAAGCCCTAAATAATTTAATGATTAATTCTCCACCGCTGAAACCAATGAGAAGTTTGCTATTCAACTGAATAAAAACAGGAATAGAAAGTATTTCACATATATAGACAGTCACATTAATTTTAAAGGAGATGCATTTGCCAACACATTTTCTTGAGTTGCATAATGTAACTGCATACAAATTGGCATTAGATGGCTCATCCAGACTAGACTGTATATATCTTACTTTGGTAATCTTTAGATCACCACAGCTATAGGACATAAGGCATGAATTATCTGTAGGGAACAATAATGTTTTTTATTGGAACAAAGATAAAGTTCAGGGGAAAAAAAAGGGGGTCACGTAAGCCTTTATCTGCCTAAGAAATCTGCTAGTTCTTTGTGAGTTTTGATTGCCACATGCACCACTGGTAAACATTTATATATTCGTGTATATCCACTTATTTGTCATTGGTTTGAAATAAATTACTGCTTTTAGGAACATCTGCAATCCTGAGAGTATTCTTTGATGGCAGGAGTAGAAATTCCAATCTGAAGTATTTGGATTTCAGAGATTCTTTGTGTGTTTCCACTTTCTAAACAACCCCTTCACCTCTAAGAATCTAATACTTTTTGGAAGTAAAAAATATACATATGTAAAAATTATAGACCTTAAACAATTTTAAAGCTTTACTTTATTAGAATAGGTATATTCTAAACAGACGCCTAAATAATATACCCATTTTCCTTTAAAGACAGCAGAGAAAATTCTGCTCTCAGGTACAGGTGGATTACCCCAATGGTTTAATAGAAACTCTCTAAGCAAAATGTGTCTGGCTTGTGTGAAGTATGAAGTAAAATTTACTGAGTCATTTTACTGTCATGCAAATTTTACCTCCATTTTATCACCTAGTTATGACTCCACAGAGATATGAGTCCGTGCAACAAAACTTCAACTCTTAGGTATACCAAAAAGCCTTTTTATACACAATATAAATGCAATATAAATACAATATAAATTAAATGTTATATATTTATGTACGCTATAAATATCATGTATATTAAAAGTGACAAGCACAACGACTCTGCCAAAAGACTTACAAAAAATTAGCTCTTCTTCCCCCCGCCCCACCCCAAAAAAACACAAAGAGGTCATATATTAGACTACTGTTTTGCTGTTAAGTGCACATAGTAATTTCTGATCTTATGTACATGCATGGATCTCCCTCCCCGCTGTCCTTGTCTTCTGCCCAAAGGTAAATTTGGTCCATGATATCTGGTCGTTGCATCACATGCAACAGTGACATTAACATCTTTGAACTCCCTGCAGCATCTTCACCCAAAGAAGTGGGGAGAAGCCAAAAAGTACCAAAGCAAATACCAATCTGGTTTGCTCTGGTAAATCTGAAAGTTTTTATATATAATCTTCAAACTTAAGTATACCAATTTCATCATTACCAACTGTGTGTTTACTAAATTTTAGTTGGATGCAGCCAGGCAGCAACAAAACTCAGATAAGGTGGGATCTTGGGTGGGATCATGGGTGGGATCATCACTTCATTTGAGCTTGATAATATAACCTCAGTTGAATTTCTCCTTAGAAAATTGTTCCTGCTTCACAGATTTACCCTGTGGTGGTAAGAATTCATATTCAACAGGTACACACTGCCATCTAAAGGTCAGTGCTTGTACTTTTCTAGATCATTTATGTTCCAAATTCTACTTTTCAGCTGATGCTCCTCTCTGTGTCAAAACTTGAAATTTGTGAAACCAGAAGGTTAAAATTTTGCAAGCAGATACTGGGAAAAAGAGTTAAATTGCAGCTGAGATTCAAAGGGAAAGATGATACCAATTCAGGCTCTACAGGCCTGTTAATGACAGCTCTGTCTCTGAGTTTTGAGCCTTGACAGATGAAACTTACTGAACTCTAGTTAACCAGCCAAGCAGCTGTCTCTCACTAAGCCTGATGTACACGTTTTAAATTGACCCTTTTGATCAGATATCTCATGGCAAGATTACTGAAGTGTAAAGCAAGACCTCAACCTAATCAAGGTTATCACTAAGGTAGCAAGAAATAAATGAAGGCCAGAAGTGCATTTCACAAATCAGAATAAAATACTAGAACTTTATATATCGCATGTGGATAATAGTGAGGTATTCTTCCATGAAGAAAGATTATTTTGCCTGTCAATAAGCAGATGATTTCCTTCATAAATTGTCATTAAGGGAATATAATCATTTAGATTGAATATATTGTTCTCAGGAGCTTCAGTTTTAGTTCTCCATTTACACCTCTGTGAAATTTTCATATTGCATGTCTTAGCACTGATCTTCATAAATAAAATGAAGAAAGAGGCCCAGACCACCATATTCTGGTTCCCAGCAACCTCTCTCATGCAAAGAGCAGCAAGGATGTCACGCTTCAGACTATCTTCTGGATGAACAGAAATGAGTGGCTGCCTAGAAATATTCTCTACCAGATCCCTGGGAAACAGGCAGCTCAATATATTGCCATCATCCTGAAGACCTTTGGGACTTACCAAATCTCTCTTCATTCCTCAGGGCAACAAGGCAAG
Organism: Dromaius novaehollandiae; assembly: GCF_036370855.1. Taxonomy (NCBI): domain Eukaryota; kingdom Metazoa; phylum Chordata; class Aves; order Casuariiformes; family Dromaiidae; genus Dromaius; species Dromaius novaehollandiae. Next base: position 7,850,745 of record NC_088130.1, read on the forward strand.
AGAACAATGCTGATGTATTCTTTACTGCTACATATCCTGAGGAGATGCCAAGGGCCTTGACCAAGGTCCAGCAGGTGTCACTTTCCATTGATATGGTTTGGCAGGGAAAGATGATTTGTTTTAAATATAAGCTTCCTCCGGAATCTTAATGTCTAAACTTTAAACCACACTAGCAGGGTGAGATTTCTCCCAAACCACATCCCCCAGCTTGAGCTAAGTGAATCCGCACTATGTGAACACAATGATAGTGGTACAGCTCAAACAACGAAAACAGAAATGAAAATTTGTGTTTCTAAATATAGGACTGCCTATATTTTGTTCTGACAAGAGGCAGATTAACATGTTGCCAAAAAAATACCATTTTCTGACTATTTCAGTCAAAACAATTTTCCACTAGGACCTGGGACCTACAATCTCATTGCTACCTGTATAGCAATTGAGGGGCTGCACAGAAGAATTCAGAGAGTTGTACTGGTCCACAGGGCCCTCACTGAATCATAGTAATCTACAGAATAAAACCAATAAGCAAAATTCCTCTGCTGGAATGGTTCTAAAGAAAGATTAATACACTGGCTGTGAGAACATTAGCAGCCAAAGACATTTATGTTTTAAAAATAGATTGCCTTGTATGTCATAGTTTCAATGTCATAGCTTAGGAGCCTTGAATCTGAGATTCTGCAAGGTAGACAACATGATGACCAAAGGAAATAGCTCCAGAGCTGTTCACAGTATCTCATGCAGTGGAGTGGCCGACACAGTGTGCGTCTGCCCCCAGGCTGACCAAAGCACAAGGAACATAGGAACTGACTGCATAGGCAGCCCTGTCCTTTTGCCTGAATCACAGGACTCATGATAACCAGGCTAAGCACCCAATCCTTCAGCATGAGCTGTGAAAACATCCTAACTTTATATTGCCTTTAAACCTTACATCCTGCTGCTGGGTAGGCTGGTCAGACTACTTGCTATGTAAGGTTAGGCTCGCCGGCCACCATAACAGGGTCCGACCCTAGGTTCCCGCTGAAAAGTTCGGAGCCAAATCAAAGCAAATTAAATAAATAAATTTTAATGACACGCATCCAGTAATTACAGCTTGAGCTGGGTGCCTCCGAAGAAGGACCCCGAACAAAGAAATCCCTGGGCAATTACAACTTTTTCAAATTAAGTTTCCCACCCCTCACGCGATAGTTCAGACCAATAGCAATATTCAGGTCTGAGGTCTCCTGCTCTTTATTGGGTCTCATCGCTGTCCCTAGGCAGGTGTAGAGAACCGGTACTAAATGCGGTTTTGTCTCGACATTGCTGCCGCTGCTGCAGAGCCACCGACACGCGCCGGGCAATGCCACACCAGCGCCCCTGGGAGCCGTCCGTGAGGTAAACAACCTCATGCGCCTGCGCAGAGAAAAAAAGGCGTGAAAAGGGCAGAAGGCAGCTTCTAGGGGAACAGCACGTCTGGCACGAACCACATGTACTCATTTGCCATCTGCACATGAGCAGGAGACCCCCAGATGCCCCCAGCCCGTTTCTGGAAGGTTCCGGGAGGGCGGACTGCGCATGACAGCTAATCTGCAGGGGAAGTGAGGAAGCACCGCCCAGAGGCGGGGCAAGAACCTATAAAAACTGCAGACTGTGTGAATGGCGGGGGGGGGGGGGGAAGGGGAAGGGGAAGGGGGCGGGGGCGGGTGCGGGGCGGGGGGGAAGGGGAAGGGGAAGGGGAAGGGGAAGGGGAAGGGGGAGGGGGAGGGGGAGGGTGCGGGTGCGGGTGCGGGTGCTTGCTTGCTTGCTTGCTTGCTTGCTTGCGACGACTGAAGGTCTCGGGCGGAGTCAGCGGAACACCATCGGACTCGGAGTGGCGGAGCTAGTTTCTTTTCTCCTTTTCCAACTTTCTCTATGTTTTCCCCTTACCCTTGTTCCCCTCTCCCCTTCGCCTTTTCCCCACCTTTTCTCCCCGCTTCGTGGAAAATAAAGTTAAAAGGTTATACGATATTTGACCGGTTTTAGTGTCTTAACCTCGTCCTTGGGATCGTAACGAAACCCTCCCGATATTAGATCAGGGTATCTAATTGGTGTCACGGACAGGATCCCTTGAGATGAGAGTGTCGTACAACCTTATGGTGTACTGAGCGATTGTGTGTGAACGAGACGTATGAACAAGTACGAAGCGAGTGCGGAGTTCCGATCCGCAGTTCCGCTCTCCCGCGAGGGAAGCAGCCGGAGATGAACGAAGCGTAAGGAAGGAGTGAATGTTGAGATCTTTTTATTAGATACTAGTATACTAGTTGATGGTTTGGCCTCCTGAGGGTGTATAGGGGAAACTTGGATTTCAAGGTGTGACCCCCTCGGGACGACATCCCCTTTGTAGGACACTTTTTGTAGTAGCTTACGGTTTGTTCTCCTGGGAGCGTATAGGGGAAACTTGGACTCCTTTAAGGTTTGGCCCTCCCAGGACGAAATCCCCTTTGTAGGATATGGCTGCCCAGAAGGCAGGCGATTTTTGTGAGGAAATCGAGAAATTGTATGATCTTTTGGAATTACACCGTTCTCGTCCCTCGCCCCCGGGACGAGACTGGGCACGGGACCATTGGTTCCAATTGCAAAGTGTAGTGGACTGAATAGCAGTCTTGCAAAAAGAAGCTAAAGTTAAGAGAGGAAAAGGGAAAGCTATTGTTTGCACCGTGCTAGGAGCGTGCCTAGCAGCTGCGGTGGAGGACAGGAAGCAGGCACCTTGTCAGGTGGAGGCTGTGGTTGCCGCGCTGCAAGCGGCACTAACGCCCCTGCAAGAACAATTACAGGAAATCAAGCGGGCGCTGGAGGAGGAGAAGCACCAAGGTCTGATATTGAAAGAGGAGCTAAGAAACCAGCTCCTGAGGGAGGCAGACATCCTCGCTGAAACTGAAGGGCTGCTCGAGGGAAAAGGGGTACGCCGAATTTACCCCCAAAGGGACCTAAAAAGACTAAAGGCGGCCGTAGACAGCCCCCCCGCCATATGTGCCCACTAGTCAAAACGGAATATATATACGAGGACGACAGCGACAACTGCCCTCAGGTTGTTACCAAAGAAATCTCTTTCACAGCTACCGAATTGGCCAAGCTGCGAAAAGATTTTGCCAGAACGGCTAGGGAATCCGAAACCGAATGTGTGTGGAGGGTATCCCTGTCGGAGGGGGGGGAACAGAATCCTGCTATCTGAAAAGGAGGCAGAGGGATATTGGGGCCCGGGTGTGTTCCTGACGACGGGCGATCGCTGAGCCCCATGGTCCCTGACTCAGAGGGCCGCATATTGGGCGGGGGGGCTGAACCCTTTGGAAAGGGGGGATCCCCTAGCTATAACAGGTTCCGCCGATCAATTGCTGGAAAGTGTATAAAAGGCAGCTTGTCTGCAAATGATGTACGATCGGGAACTCAAGCCAAACCTGAGCTCTCCAATGTTATTGCCGGTAGATCCCGAGCGGATGACGCCCCTAATACGGGGACTTCCTGATTCCCTGAAACCTATTGGGATCCAATTGCAGGGGAGAATCCAAGATGTGCCCCGCGAGGAGAGGATCGCGGCGGCCCTGGAGGGGATGGTAACCCCCGAGCACCCGCGGCTGGGGGAAAAGGTGTGGACCTGGGGGGAGGTAGCCCAGGAATTGATCAATTATGGGAGGAAATACGGGCCAGTCGGCCGGACTTGCCAAAGGGTAGAAACTAGGGCCGTGCGGGCGGCAGAGACAGCAAGCAAGCCGCTGGCATTTTCTGGGAGGAGCCCAGATTTAGCCAGAAGAGAAAGATCCCTGACCCAGCAGGGACTATGGCAATTGGGGCTGCAAAAAGGCGTGCCCCGAGACTTGATGGACAGGCTCCCGACCAAAAAACTAGAGCTCCTGGTACGGAGGTGGTGCGGACAGGGACCCCCGCCCAGACCGAAACCACCCCCCGCGCCGCGTTAAATGTGGGGGAGGAGCCCGAGGGGGGACAAAAGGGCGGGGGGAAACTAGCTCCTCGGCCCCCTCAGGGTGAGGGGGGAGGCAGAGGGTGGATGTTTATAAGACAACTCACCTGCAATAACAAAGGAGATTTGTTCATCACCGTAGTGGTGGGGCCGAAGAAAAGGCCTGTAACCTTTTTAATCGATACGGGGCCCAAATTACAGCACTAACACGGAGTGAGACGGAATGGTGTGGCATCTCGGCCCTGTCCAAGCACCTAATAGTTTTAAATGCTCTGGGGGAGACCGAAACTGTGCCCATGACCCCGGTAACATTGTGGTTACCAGGGGAAGAGAGTGCTGTGGACACCATGGTGGCTGTGGGGCCTTTTCAAATGAACCTCTTAGGCATAGACGTCCTGAAGGGGAAACAGTGGCGGGATTCCCAGGGGAATTCATGGTCTTTCGGTGTTCCTCAGGTCAGAAGACTAACCGGAGATTTCGGTGTGGCAGTGCGCTTGCTACAAGCGGCGCCTCCCCTCCCCACTTCCCGGCTGACTAATGTAAAACCCTATCTGTTACCTTTCGGAGCCAGAGAGAGTATTGCCCCAGTATTGGAGGACCTGAAAAAACAGGGAGTTGTGATCCCAGGACAGTCCCCCTTCAATTCCCCTGCATGGCCAGTTCGAAAACCAAAGTGTAAGTGGAGACTAACCGTAGACGATTGGCAATTAAATAACAATACAGACCCATTGATGGCAGCTGTGCCAAACATTGCTGAATTAATAGCGACTATCCAGGAGCAGTCCCACCCTGTGATGGCAACAATCGATGTCAAAGACATGTTTTTTATGGTCCCTTTGCAGCCTGAGGACCAAGAATGTTTTGCCTTCACGTGGGAGGGACAGCAATACCCGTTCACTCGACTACCTCAGGGGAACAAGCACTCCCCTACACTAGCCCATCATGCGCTAGCACAAGAGCTTGAAACTGTCCCCATACAGGCGGGAGTCAAAATTTATCAATACATAGATGATGTGCTCGTGGGAGGGAGCCAGGTAGAGGATGTTGAGAAAACGCAGCGTGACACTATTGCTCTCCTAGAGCAGATAGGGCTGACAATTCCGCCCGAAAAGATTCAAGCTCCCTCCAGTGAAGTAAAATTTTGGGGAATCCAGTGGAGGGGGGGGGGATGACCTGCATTCCCCCGGATACCCTGTCCTCGTTGGACTCAGTTAAAATGCCGGAGTCCAAAAAGGATTTGCAACATGCTCTAGGGCTGCTTGTGTTTTGGAGGAAGCACACTCCTGACTTTTCAATTATTGCCAGGCCATTATATGACTTACTACAGAAAAGGGCTCACTGGGAGTGGACCTCGGTCCACGATGAGGCGTTGCAGCTGCTGGTTTTTGAGGCGAACGCCTACCAAGCTTTGGGGCCAATCCACCCCACTGACCCTATCCAGATCGAATGGGGGTTTGCCCGGACTGGACTCTCTATCCACCTGTGGCAGAAGGGGCCAGAGGGGCCTACATGGCCCATTGGGTTTTATTCACGCAGTTTCAAAGATGCTGAAAAGCGGTACACCACGTGGGAGAAGGGGCTGTTTGTAGTCAGCCTTGCTCTAAGGGAGGCTGAATGAACTATTCAAAAGCAACCCCTAGCTCTCCGAGGTCTGTTTAAGGTGACCAAAGCAGTCCTGGCAGGGACCCCGCCCCCTGACGGGGTGGCTCAGAGAGCCTCCCTACGAAAATGGTACGCACAAATAGAGCACTATTGCGAAATTTTTTCTGTAACAGAAGGAGCCACCAAAGTATTAAATATACAAGATGAAGCAGACTTGAATAAAGAAACCCCCCCAACTTCCCACTGTAATTCGAGTAGCTCCCCCATTTTCCGATCAGACCCTAAATGCATGGTTCACAGACACTTCCTCAAAGCAGGAAGGGAAAACCTGGAGATACCGGGCTGTGGTGCTCCCAAGTGGGGACCAAGGAGCAGATCATTACAGAGGGAGAGGGCAGTGTGCAGGTGGGAGAGCTGGTTGCAGTGTGGAGCATGTTCCAATGCGAAAGCCAGGCTACTTCCCCTGTACACATCTACACGGACTCACATACGGTGTTCAAAGGCTACCCGGAATGGCTTCCTTTTTGGGAGCAAAACGGCTGGGAGGTTAATAGAATAATAAATATATTCGGAGAGCAAAAGATGCTAGTGGGAAAACCTACAAGATTCACACAAAATGGATTATTCCCTCCTCCTGACCCGAGGAGTGAGTTTGTTCTTATTTCTGTTGTCAAGGGTGGTGGTCTGACCAAGATGCACCTACTGCCCTGGACCATCCTGATTCAAGGATGCATCCATGAAGGTGACGAACGACCACCCCCTCTACCTTCCCCCAACCCATTTAATCCCTTCGAGAACAACGAGTTCATGTT